>NC_049224.1:90642046-91280618 GCF_011100685.1 Canis lupus familiaris | reverse complement strand
CAAACTTCGACGACGGCTTTCAGGTCCCTCTAAGCTGGCGCCGCTGCCCGGTGCCCACGTTTGTCTCCAGCCTCCCCCCAGGTGCTTGGGTTTTATTTATGGCCACACCTGCACTGGCCTCCGGGGCTGGGGCGTCCTGTTCCCTGGATGGCACATCCCACCGTATCCTGACAAGGCCCGTTGACTTGGGCCCTGAGAGCAGCTCTTCTCACTTCTCCACCCTCCTCCTCCTTGGGCCGAGGTTAGGGACGCCCCGATGCACTCATAAGCACGTGGCCTGGGACCCGCTGGTCACGCGCGTCTCCCTTACTCATTCCGGTCTCCCAGCTCAGTGTGTAACGCGTGATGGGTGCTCAAGAGACATTCATCAAACAGACGAGCGGGTATAGCAAATATTTCTTAAATTAGTAAATCCCACCAACACTTGCTGGGGTCTACAACTTTGGTGGCAATTGGAGAACATCGTGACCCAGTGCACAGCGTGGGTCACGGCCGGCTACCAAGCCGCGTGCAGGAAGTGCAAGGAAGACCTGACCAAGGGAGACCTGCTACGGCCTTGCGGGGGGAGGGGGTGACTCGGGCTCTACAGAAAATGACAGCCTCTTCCCCTCGGGGCCCCTCCTCCGGCGCCCCCCTGGGCCGTGTGGCTCCCTGCGCGCACACACCTGTGCACAGCTAAGGAGCATGTCTGGTGTCTACGTGTGAAGGACCTGGGACTCCCGGTTCATCGATCTCCCTCCAGCATCTCTCGTATATAATACATGAACTTTATGTCCAAACTATGATTGCCAAGACTAATACCAGGGAGATCTCCCCCTCTTTTCTTCTGGGAGTTTGTGATTTCATGCTTTACATTTAAGTCTTTAATCCGTTTTGAGTCAAGTTCGGTGGGCGGTGTTTTTTTTCACGTCTGGATATCCAGTTTTCCCCGTGACATTTATCCGACAAACTACTCTTTCTCCATCGTGTGTTCTTGTCCAAGATGACACGTGTCTGGGTTTATTTCTGGGCTCCCTACTCTACTCGATTGGTCTGTCTGTCTGCTTATAGGTCGGTGCCACCCTACTTTGATGACTGTAGCTCTGTAATGTAGTGTGAAGTCAGGAAGCGTGAGGCTTCCAGCTTTGTTCTTTCTCAAGACTGCTTCGGCTATTCGTGACCTTTCGTCGTTCCATGTCGATTTTAGTTTTTTCTTTCCAACTTCTGTGAAAAATGCCATTGAGGTTTCAATAGGAACTGCGCTGAACCTATAGATTGCAGATCATCGGCATTTTAACAATTCTTCCGATCAAAGAATACGAAATATTCCATTTATTTGTGTCTCCTTCATCTTTTTTCATCAATATCTTATAGTTCTCAGTGTGCAGATCTTTCACTTCCCTGGTTAAATTTGTTCCTAAATATTTTATTATTTTTGATGCTATCGTAAATGCAATTGTTTCCTTTGTTTCTTTTTCTCAGATAGTTGTTCGTGTGTAGAAAAGTGCAAGCAATAAACACGAAAAATAAGCGAGAAGGATCACATCAAACTGACGTCTGCATGACAAAGGAAATAACATGGTGAAAACGCAGCTTATGAAATAAGAGTATTTGCAAACCGCGTATCTGATGGGGGTTAATATCTGAATTATATAAGGAACTTGTGTGACTCAATAACAAACATACCCCAAAAAAGCTGATTAAAAAATGGGCAGAGAGGGGCGCTTGGGTGCCACGGTCAGTTAAGCATCCGGCTCTTGGTTTCAGCTCAGGTCGGGATCCCGGGATCGCAGGGCTGTGAGATCAAGCTCTGCCTCAGGCTCCACGCTCAGCGGAGAATCTGCTTGAGATTCTCTCTCCCTCTCCCCCGGCCTCTCCTGCTCTTGCTCTCTCTCTCTCTCTCAAATAAATAATTAAGTCTTTAAAAAAAAATAGGCAGAGAACCTGGATAGCCATTTTCCCAAAGACATACAAATGGCCAGCGGGCACATGGAAAGGTGCTGCACGTCAGTAACTATCAGCAAAGCCACAGGGAGGTGTGACCTCACACCCTTTAGCACGGCTGTTACCAACAAGACGAGAGGTGACGGGTGATGACAAGGATGCGGAGAAATCCCTTGTGTGCTGTCGGTGGATGTATAGCTTGGTACAGCCCTGATGGAAAAGCCGTGCGGAGGCGCCTCAAAAAGTCAAAATCAGAAGCATCATATGATTCTGGACATAACCTGAGGGAAATAAAATCAGCGTGTTGGGAAGGTCCCTGCACGCTCGTGTTCGTTGCGCTATTGGTCACAACAGCCAAGACAGGCGTCAGTCAAGGGCGAGTGGATAAAGAAAATGTGATACAGACCGCACGTGTGTGCACCTGCGCACACGCACACAAGAACGTGATTTAGTCATGAAAAGGAAATCCTGCCGTTTTCCGCAACATGGGTGGACCTGGAGCGCACTACACTGAGTGAAATCGGCCACAGAAAGACAAGTGCCGTGTGTTCTCCTTATTCGTGGAATCTACAAAAATAAAATCCAACTCAGGGAAACAGACAGTAGAATGATGGTTGCCAAGGGCCGGAGTGCGGAAGAAACGGGAAACCCTGGTGAGAGGGGACGGTCTCTCCATCCAAGATGACTCAGTTCTGCGGGTCTAATGTACCGCACGGTGCCCAGACTTCTCTAAGAGAGTAGATCCTACGTGTTCTCACCACGCACACAAAAGCTACCTATACGAAGTACCTTATATGTACCCTATAAGTACCTATCTACATGAATTAACTGAATTGCAGTAATCATTTCGCAAGGTGTATGTATATCAAATCATCCTAGTGTACACTTGAAATATGTACGATTTTATTTGTCAATTATACCTCAGGAAGCCAGGGATGAAAGAGAAGCACCCACGTACGAGATGAGCCAAGTTCTATAAAAGCATGAATTGGAGCTCATTTGTTTCATATTTTATTATATTCTTGCAACAAAATACTAAGATTTGAAAAAAAAATAGAAAATAAAGTGACCTTTATATGATTCTTTTTCCAGAGCTTGGCCTTTTTTTTTTTTTTAATTTAAGAGAGAGGGAGAATGCACATGAGCCGGAGGAGAAGACGAGGCGGAGGGGTGGGAGGGGGAGAGCATCTCCAGCCGTCTCTGCACTAAGCACGGAGCCCGGTGCGGGACTTGATCTCACGACTCTGAGATCATGACTTGAGCTGAAACCAAGAGCCCAAAGCTTAATCGACTCAGCCACCCAGAGGCCCCTACCGGAGCTTGGCTTTAAGAATTCACAAGACATATATATATTTTTTTGGTCACCTTTTATATCCTATATATGCAAATGTACGTGCACATAGACGTACACAAAGGAAATGCATGCGTCTGGGTTGGGCAGGTTGCCCACGGGGTGGATGTCGTAGTGCGGAAGGTGAGTCTGCCTCGCAGGAGCCTCGGCCCCAAGCTCTTTTGGCCTCTGGGCTTTGCTGATCCTGAGGCTCATCTGGAACGGCTGAGTCACACGTAGGGCACAGAGGCTACAGCGATGGACTTCAGGGGCCTGCCTGCCTTCCTCCCTCCTTCCTTGCTCTTTCCTCCTTCCTTCCTTCCTTCCTTCCTTCCTTTCCTTCCTTCCTTCTTTCCTTCCTTCCTTCCTTCCTTCCTTCCTTCCTTCCTTCCTTCCTTCCTTTCCTTCCTTCCTTCCTTCTTTCCTTCCTCCTTCCTTCCTTCCTTCCTTCCTTCCTTCCTTCCTTCCTTCCTTCCTTCCTTCCTCTTTCCTTCCTTCCTCCCTCCCTCCTTCCCTCCTCCCTCCCTTCCTTCCTCCTTCCTTCCTTCCTCCTCCCTTCTTCCTTCCTTCTTTCCTCTTTCCTTCCTTCCTTCCTTCCTTCCTTCCTTCCTTCCTTCCTTCCTTCCTCCCTCCCTCCCTCCCTCCTCCCTCCCTTCCTTCCTTCCTTCCTCCTCCCTTCTTCCTTCATCCTTCCTTCCTTCCTTCCTTCCTTCCTTCCTTCCTTCCTTCCTTCCTCCCTCCCTCCCTCCTTCTTCCTTCCTTCCTTCCTTCCTTCCTTCCTTCCTTCCTTCCTTCCTCCCTCCCTCCCTCCCTCCATCCCTCCTCCCTCCCTTCCTCCCTCCTTCCTTCTTTCCTCCTTCCTTCCTCCTTCTCCTTCCTTCTTTCCTTCCTTCCTTCCTTCCTTCCTTCCTTCCTTCCTTCCTCCTTCCTCTCCTCCCTTCCTCCCTCCTTCCTTCTTTCCTCCTTCCTTCATCCTTCTCCTTCCTTCTTCCTTCCTTCCTTCCTTCCTTCCTTCCTTCCTTCCTTCCTCCCTTCCTTCCTCCTCCCTTCCTTCCTTCCTTCCTTCCTCCTTCCTTCCTTCCTCCCTCCCTCCCTCCCTCCTCCCTCCCTTCCTCCCTCCTTCCTTCTTTCCTCCTTCCTTCCTCCTTCTCCTTCCTTCCTTCCTTCCTTCCTTCCTCCTTCCTTCCTTCCTTCCTCCCTCCCTCCCTCCCTCCCTTCTTCCTTCCTTCCTTCCTTCCTTCCTTCCTTCCTTCCTTCCTTCCTCTCCTTCCTCCTCCCTCCTCACGCCTCCTTCGGCGATCCCTCCTCCCTCCCTTCCTCCCTCCTTCCTTCTTTCCTCCTTCCTTCCTCCTCCTCCTCCTTCTTCTTCTTCTTCCTTCCTTCCTTCCTTCCTTCCTTCCTTCCTTCCTTCCTTCCTCCTCCCTTCTTCTTTCCTCTTTCCTTCCTTCGTCCTGCCGCCCTCCCTCCCATCCCCACCTCCGCCTGCCTCCCATCCTTCCTCTTCCTCCTCTTCCTCCTTCTTCTTCCTTCCTTCCCCTTCCTTCCTTCCTTCCTTCCTTCCTTCCTTTCTTCCTTCCTTCCTCCTCCTTTCTTCCTTCCTTCCTTCCTTCCTCCCTCCTCCCTCCCTCCCTCCTCCTTCCTCCTTTCCCTCCCTCCCTTTTCCTTCCTTCTTCCTTCCTTCTTCCTTCCGTCGTCCCCTCCAAGTGGTAAAGTGTCTATAAAGAGAAGAGAGAATTCATGCAAAGCACTTAGCATCCCGCCCGACATGTATTGGGCGCTCAGTCAGTAAAGCTGGTGTCCGACTCTGGTCTTAGCAATGGGCCCCTTTCTGACTTTCCTCCGTGATTCTCTGGATAAATCGCTCATAGGAAAAAAACTGCTATCAAGTTAACTTTGGAAGGATGTGCAGTGAAATAAAAACTTCATTTTGAAAGTTCAAAGCAGCACAGAAGCTGTAAAACACAGCTGCTGCTTGGGTGACGTCTGCCTCACCCGGAGCATGATGCATGATGCAGATGTGACTCCGGGCTCTGGGATCCACGACCTCCAAGAAGAAACCACATTTTAAGAAAAAAAAAGTGTCTTTCAGCTTTGATACGGTCAGGAACTACCAAGACAATGAACCGTTTCGCAGTTTGCAGCCTTTGGCGTCCTTTGCTGACGGGACACTCAGCTGCAGTAGCAGCGCGGACTTGGGAAGGCTTTTCATGCACGTGTACGTCTTTGTAAGAAATAGTGGAATGAGGAGGGCACGTGATGGGATGAATGTTGAGTGTTATACTATATGTTGGCAAATTGAATTTAAATAAAAAAACTCAAAACAAAAAAAGAAATAGCAGTGGAAGGGCTGTGAGTGAAATATCATGTGCAAACTTCAGGTTGCAGCTCATTTTGAGTCTGGAGTAAAATTTATGTGTGGTTTGTCTAGAAGTCGAGGAGTCTAGATGTTAATATTAGAAAAGATTTGCGTGTATAAAAACACAATCATTTCTTTAAAAAATCTGGTTACAACAGCTGTTTCCAGGGACAAGAGTACAAAGACCAATGGAGAACTTGTCCAGAGAGAGATTTCTTTTTTTCAGGATTTTAGAAAGGGGAAAAAAAAAGGTTCCAAGGGAGGGATTCATGGAATAATATGGTTTGAAAGAATCAATGTCAACACATCTTAGACCTGTACCAAATTCTGGAAGCGTCGGCAGATGTCCCAGGAAGAAGTGTGGTTTTATATACTTTGAACTGCTGAGAGATGAGCCTTCGTTCCTTTGGGGCCCCTCCCTTAACCTCAAGGGAAAGTAAGAAGAGCGATGGGGGTGAAGGACTCCTGGGAGCCGTTTCCACCGCCCTCGAACGACAGGGAGGAGGTGGGACCAGGGACGTCCCTGCGGCATGAACACTGTCAGGAGCGGCCTCGGAGGAGCTGAGGGCCCGTCGGTGGGTGCAGCCCCGCGGCACCTGGCTGACCCTGGGGACCCCGCCGGGCGAGGAGGCCTGTGGCGGGACACCTGCATGGAGCTGATGGGAGCTCCCACCCCCAGGCCTGGGCCCTGTGATGCAGTTGGCACCTGCTGGGAGACGTCTGGGCTCCTCTGCCTCCTGCCCACCGTCACCTGTGCAGACCCCAGAGTTCTGAGCTGCGCACCAGGAGCATGGACACTGAGCTTGCCTTCGTTTAATGAGGTGTATGGATTGTTTTGTTTTTTAATTAAAGCTGTTCTGTGATGTTTGATTTTTTTAGAATTTTTTACCATGTGTTTATATGATTTGGATAAGCAAAGAATTATTAAAAATATGTGAAGGGAGAAGATAGGAAAGGAAGGAGGGAGGGGGGAGAGAAAGGAGGGAAGGAAGGAAGAAGAAGGGAGGGAGGGAGGGAGGGGAGTCCGCTGAGCTCTGCTCTGATGCCGTGACCTCTCTGGCCACCAACCCTGGTGCCGCTGCTGTTTCTGACGCCACAACCACAGCCTGGATGGGTTGTGTTCCGGACACTGTGCTGTGTTTTGAGTGTGTTGCCTAATTTAAAGCCTTTTACTTTGGGGATCCCTGGGTGGCTCAGCAGTTAGGGTCACCTTCGGCCTGGGGTGGACCCCAGGGTCCCAGGATCGAGTCCTATGTCGGGCTCCCTGCATGGAGCCTGCTTCTCCCTCTGCCTGGGTCTCTGCTTCTCTCCCTGTGTCTCTCATGAATAAATAAATAAAATCTTAAAAAAAAAATAAAGTCTTTTAATTTGAATCTCCCAGAAACAAGGCGTGATAAGCTCTGATTAACGGCCACCTTGACTTGAATCGCTTCCATTCTCAATCTGCTCTGAGAAAGCAGGGCCACCGCACATTTTCCATCACATACTTTACTGGACCCGGACACAGGTACTTAGAAAATTTCTGACAGCAATACGACTTCAGTCTTTGAAATGTGGCGAGCTGACATGTGAAAGGAGATTAGACCGGCTGTCAGAGTCAGAGAGCACCAGGGCTCGGCGGCCGGACACAGGGGCTCCCCTGGCCCACGGCCCCCCGACCGGCCCACGTGGTCCGGGCGCCGTGCGTGGACGAGCCCTAGTGCTGGGGGCTGTTTGCTGACCTCTCGTGCTCCCCGCCCCCCACGAGCCTCTGACCTTCTCAGACGGATGCCTCGCTTAGCCGGCAGCTGCGAAACGCCGGTTCGATAATACCGTTCTTGTGATATGAACGAAATCATCCTCATGATCAGTGAAAGAAAATAAATTCACCCCAAGTTATTTGACTTTGGGTTCCATCTCTCACCACCCCATTGAGGTCTTGTCCATAGCAGCTTTTTTTTTTTTAATGTACAAACAAATCTTAAGTTTAAAAAGGCTATGCAACGATGACTGTAAATAGCAACAATGCGTGCTGCTGTTCTGCTTAAAAAACAAAGAAGGCAAACAAATACAACCTGTTCTGGCCCGAAAGATTGGTTTTTCAATAAGAAAGAAAATAGGTGATCTCGTCAAATGTTCATTTGTGCTCTGAGAGGCCGTATTCCCACCCGCCCCAAAGATGCTAAGTGCACGGAATGATGTTTCTATTTGCTGAGCTAATGGGTTTCCCTTGTTTTCTTACTGCACTCTGGCAAAATTAAAAGAGAGAGAGAAAAAAAAAGTCCATGTTTGGGAACGTTACAAAAAATTGTATGCTTAAGACTTAAAATTACAGATTTCTAAAATTAAGGGTAATAACCAATGAAACAAACAGTCCAGGGAAGACAGGCTTCTGTTTGTGCTGATTTCGTGTTCTAACAACTTCGGTTTCGTCATTTCTCCTTTATTTATTAGGCAGCTTCTTACCTAGGTTTTTATGAAGTAAGTAAAGAATCCTCCACCAATACTAAATATACTTGAAAATGTCTGCAAACAATAGATTTAATATTTATACATAATATCACCCATGGTCATAAACCTTCGAGTTATGAAAATCGAGTTACCTGCTTTCTTTGACAAACTGCTGGGTCCATGAAGAAAATCGTGTTGTTCATGACTTTATTTTATTTATTTTTTCAGGATTTTATTTACTGATTTATATGAGAGAGAAGGAGAGCATGGGCCGGGGGTGGGAGGTGGGGGAGAGGCAAGAGGAGAGGGGGAAGCAGGCTCCCCACTGAGCAGGGAGCCGGATTGGGGGCTCCATCCCAGGACCCTGAGATCATGACCTGAGCCCAGGGCGGCCGCTTCACGGACTGAGTCACCCGGGCACCCCCATATTGTTCATGGTTTTAGTCTCAATTTTAGAAACATGCAGTGACTGCAGTTATCAAACTTCAAACCTGTAGTGATGAGAGCCTCTTGGCGAGTAGAAATGTTGGGTGTTGGGACGTTTATGACACAGTGTGGATGTCTCCTCCTCCCCCACCACCATCACTTCCTTTCTCCTCCTCTTCCTCTTCCTCCTTCTCTTTCTCCCTGCTTTCTTTTCTTTTAAAAAATATTCTCATGTGAGATCACAGGGAACCTGGCTAGACCCTTTTCCAGAGAAAAACTGTTTGGAAAAATCACCCAAAATCAGAAACAGCCGATGCTTGTGTTGACTTTGGCATTTCAACCTGGTCATTTTCACCACTCAAGAGTAACATAATCGATGCGAAGATGTCAATGGACCAAGTTGAAGAATAAAATGTTTCTTAAATGGCAAAGGATTTGCATGTTCCCAGAGGGAGGTACATATTCCCCAAGTCTCTCAAATTCCCCTTAAGAGAACTACAGTGGTTGATAAAACAACCTAGGCCAAAGGTAGCTTCAGGTGGTTGTCAGGGGTGTGTTGCCATCCTCAGGGCATTCTCCAACGTGCCATCTCCCTCCACCCTGTCCTACGTTCTGGCTACGAGCCTGTCTTATTGTTATAGGTGCAAATGCCTAGTTCACAGGGACCCCGCACATTTCTGAGGATTCCATATAAAACGGTTTCTCAGGAACAACATTCCTAACAGGTCCAAGGTTCATATTTGCAGGCTTATTAGCGCCCATAGGTATTTATTTTGCACTCTTTACAGTATCATACATTATTTATACACACATCTATATGGGCGCACACATGTGCACACATGTAGAGAGGAAGACCTTTATATAGGGTGCTAGGTTATTGAACAAGGCATAGCAATCTATCAATCACGTACACACATACTGGCTGATCCACCTACATGTGATATACATAGAAAGTGAGGGTCATGATTAATGACCACAGATATCAAGGTCTTCTTAATACTGTGACTATGTGGACATATGACTTTTTATCAGATTTTGTGAGTGCTTATTATTTATTTTGCTAATATATAGCTTGTAACAGGAATAGGAGGACTACAGTCATGATTTCTTTCCCTTACTCATTTTTATTTGCATTTTGTGCTTGAATTGTATTATCTTCAATTAATATGTTTGAAAGAAATTGTTTCAAGTCGCCTTTCTACTTTATGAGGGTTAGAATCGCAAGCGTCACCGTTATTCCTCAATATCTGGGTTCCCTCTACATCTAGGTGTGTTGAGGGATTTATTTATTTCTTTGCCACCTGGTTAGGTATAACCATGTGCCACTTCTGGGCAAAACTGACATGTGTTATTTCTGTAAAAAAGTATTTACATGTTGGTGTGAAACCTCCTGTTCTCTCATCTTCCCATCCTTGCGGAGCAGGGACTTTCCAAATTGAAAAGTATAAATTGAAGGTACAACAATTTCTTCCTACTGCCCGAAAGCTAATCCTCACAGTGTCTTGGGACAATGTAATCTTTAGAAAACAAATCCAAACAAAATTACAGGATTGTGAACCTGGTTGGATTTCCTGTGGAACACAGTAGAAGGCACCAGGTTGGGTCCTGCTTACCACGGACCAAACTCCCACATATCAGTGGTAACTGTTATGGGAGTTGGGACTTTTAAATGTATTTATGTACTAAAAAATAAATAAATAAAATACAAATATTATTTATGTACTGACATTTTGATTCTCTGTAGCCAATCAGGTCAAGAATGACAATCTTCAAAGCCACCCTATAACATGACACACGGGACAAGATGTGTTAACAGAAGAGCCATGAAGTCTTTGTCTTGTAACAAATTCATTATAATTCCAGGGGGTATTTAGAAGGCAGCATTAGAACATGGACGCGACTTTGAGGAAGGAGAAGTCTATTTCAAGTGAAAGGGCTCTCGGTTCAGTAATTTTAAACCAACTGTGAGTTTCTGTCTCAGTGTTTAGCTTAAGACAATTTCTTGTAGGGAATTGATTCCCTAGGTCCCTCAGGAGGTCCCAGAGTCAGACATCAGTGCCTTGATTTTGAGACAAGAATAGGAACGTGGTTAGTGTCTAAGAAGAGGTGTTAAAAAACCGCGTTAAAAGGCAGTTTACTAACAGAATCAACATAATGATTAAAGATAGACATTCAACTGGCTTGTTACAATCATTCACCTAAGCCTTACTCACAGTGGGTTTGATGAAAATTCATCCCATCTACTAAATGCTGGGTGCTGGGCTACAACGACACATAGGACATTATTTCTGTTCTGGATGGGCTCCTAAACCGGTGGAGAAGCCAAGGAACCACCCGTTTTGGAAGACGGAAGAGTGAAGGGTGGCGAGGGAACCCCAGGGCTCCGTGGTGTGGAAAGTAAGGAGAGATGAAAGCAAAACCTTCCCTGGGGAGTTGACCGCTGCTCCGGGGAGTGTTGTCCAGAAAGAGGAGACTGTTCTGGGAAGATGCCTGGCTCACTCAGACACCCGCAGGCCCTTCTGGCCCAAGTGCATCAGGATGAACTGGGCTTCCTCGCAGCCAGCCGTGCTGGAGATGCCCTGCTGGCCCAGCTCCCCGTCCGCCCGCTCTGGTCTAGCTCGCATGGCGGAATGGTTACCTCTTCTGTGGTTTTCTTCTCTCCCACTAGAGCGTGAACGGGGAGGGTTGTGCATATGCCACCGCCCTTGTGTCTACGATCATTACGCTTTGAGTACGTGGCCAACGAGAGAAGTCTGAGTCTCACGGAGAGGCTGGAGAAGGCAGGTCACCTTGCGGAGCAGGAGCCAGGAGGCCCTATTCCCACAGCGACCCCGACCCTCCTGTGGCTTCCGGCGAGGCCTGCTGGCAGCCCAGGCTCTGGCTTCCCCGGAGGTGCAGCCAACCCAGGAGATGAGGCGCTCTCTAAGACCCTCCACCTGGCGGGCCTCTGATTCCCCCTCATGAAGCTGTAGAGCTTCAGGGAACTTTCCAAATGAGTGCCTTTCGGGGCATTAGCTCCGTGGATACTCGATGGCCTTCGCTGCGGGATTAGCCCAAAGCAAAGGGAAGTGATGGAGTCGGGGCAGAAACTGTACTCGTCGGGGAGGAGAAGCCGGGGAGGGCGGACGTCCTCATGTTCACCCCCCACCACCTGTCGCGTGGTGTTACCTGTTTAGCAAAACAAATTCTCGGAGTCTCTGCTCTGTGAAAGTGGTTGCGTGGATTCCTCCCTGCGGGAAGCCAGCCTCACACGCAGAGAAGGGAGCGAACACAGCTGGAGGTGGGGGTTTCCGACACTGACACCGACACCGACACCGACACCGCACTGGGGAAGGATGAGCTGACAAATGCGCAGGTGCTTTGGGGTTGTTGAGACAGACTGTTGAGACTGGTTGTCATGGGAATGAGGAGGGCATTTTGGAGGACGGTCGTTTTCTTCCCGGGTTCCCGTCACATCCCCTCCACCAACCGATTCCTTCTCCCTGGTCAAATACAAGCTCTTTTCTATAATCATTTCCTCCACCTCCCGGGACGGGAATTGTCAGCCAGGTGCCAACACCTTCAGCCGCAGAGACAGAGTGATGCATACCTGAGGGCGGGGCTCACGCGTTACTGGGGGGCTCCTAGACAAAGGGGGTCTGCAGTGGGCTCCCCCCTTTCCTTGTATGCTCCTCCCCAAACCCCACTACCCAGGCTTCAGGCAGCATAGGCTTCCTCGTAAGTGGGAATATAAATTGGAGCCAGCTCGGAGAAAAACCGGTAAAAAACATCTTAGATCTGCAGTGATATTGATTTTACAAGTTGTCATTTTTTTTTACAAGTGTTTAATTTAAAAGGAAATGTAGTTAAAGAAGTTATGAATATCCTTCCCCACGGTTTTCTGGTAGGAGAAGGGATGGAGTCCGGGCAGAAACTGTAGGTGGAGAAGACGGGGAGGGCCGATGTCCTCATGTTCACCGCCCCCCCCCCCGCCGCCTTAACTGTCGTGTGGTGTTACCTGTGGTCAAGAAAGTATTTCTTGGGAGATCCCTGGGTGTCTCAGCAATTTAGCACCTGCCTTTGGCCGAGGGCGAGATCCTGGAGTCCCAGGATCGAGTCCCGCGTCGGGCTCCCGGCATGTAGCCTGCTTCTTCCTCCTCCTGTGTCTCTGCCTCTCTCTCTCTCTCTGTCTATCATGAATAAATGAGTAAATCTTTAAAAAAAAAAGAAAAGAAAAAAGATAACTACTTATCAACCCCCTTAAAAAAAAAAAAGTATTTCTTGAATGAGTGTGTCTTCTGATTCCTCGAAGGCATTCTAACGAAACGCTGGACCGTTGTTCACGTGCTACAGCGTCCCTCATTTTAAGTTAATCAAAATTTAAAAGTTAACTTTCTAAGCGGGTCTGTACTATTTGCTCATAGGACCAAAAAAAAAAAAAATAGGTTGGCGGGTTAGGCAGGCCTGTAACATTGACAGCAAATTCAGCTTGACGACTTCTTGGGAACAACGGTCAAGCAGGGACACTACTTGGTTCCTGCTATGGACTAAACTCCGTGTATTAAATTCATATATTAAAGCCAGGATGGGCCCTGGAGCCGGGGGTCTGCGCGGGGTAGTCAGGTTTACCAGATGGGTTACTGTCCTCTGCAGGGTCCTCCCTCTCTGATGCAGTTCTACGCATTTGAACAGGTAGTGACATGGTCGCAGCCCCCTACCGGGACTTCTGTGGCTTCCTCAACGCATCTTTATCCATCACCCAACCCTTCCTCTCAACTTCAAAGATGATGGGTCTCCGCACCTCTACTGCCGTCACCTCTACTTTGGTTCCAGCATCGTAGACTCAAACCCTTTTCAAGCTGCCTCTGAGCACTTCCAGGATGCTTGTGCTCCTGAGCAAAACTGAAATAAAATCAACCTCAACTTGCCCGTGGTTTATTCTTCTTCTCAGGATTGCTCTGGGGTCTTGCCCCCCACTGTTTCCTTTTCCTAGGGCTGCCGTTCTGTTGGGCTTCGACCCTGCCCTTAGTCTCCTCTCCCCTCCCTTGCCGCTGTGCAGTGGACTCCTGGGTTCTGCCTCCGTGGGTTTGACGGAGGGAGCAGCTTCCGAGCCAAGTACTAATGGGCGATGACTTCCCTAAAACACGACAGAACTCACTTGTAATCCATTGTATTTTCTTGGTTACTCTTTGGGCCAGTGGACTTCCTTCTGTTACCTGAAACATCCCTGAGATTTCATTTTTAGGAACCCTTCCTTCCTTTCTTTCATGAGAAGTAACCAAATCTAGCCAAGCTGCAGGTTTTCATCTGGTCTAGCCCTCGTTATCTCTCCGGCCTCCCTTACCTTGCGGTGCTTCGCTCCCTCACCTCGGGTCACGCACACTGTTCCTCAGCCTCACCAGGCACAAACCACAAGGAGTCTGGCCTGGCTGCTCCCTCTTCCCTTAATCGTCCACAAGAATCACACCTCTTCTTTGGAGACGTTAATCAGATGTCGCTTTCACGTGGAGTCCTGCCCTGATCTCTCGGCCCACGCCTCCGGGCCTATCATTTAAAAATATAGCGTGTTAATAGAACATTCGAGCCATGGTAGGCCCACAGGTCAGGGAACAACAGCTATTAAAAGCATAGTTCATGGGACACGTGGGTGGCTTGGTCAGTTAAACGTGGGAATCTTGGTTTCCACTCAGGTCATGATCTTAGGGTTGTGACATCCAGCCCCGCGTGGGCCTCCACTCAGTGTGGGGTCTGCTTGAGGATTCTCTCTCCCTCTGCCTTGTCCCTCTCTTGCTCTCCCTACTCTCGAATAAATGAATAAATAAATCTTTAAAAAATATATCGTTCATCATTCACAGTGCCCAAGGGGAGGGGGCGTGCCATGCTATGGGAGGGCAGGCAGGGCAGGTGCCTCAGGATTACTTACTAGGCAGAGGGAGGGGGAAACTGTGGGCAAGAGCCTTGATCGTGGTTTCTGAGGGAGGGGATGGATGAGGCAAGGCAAGGAGGTTTAGGATTGGCTGGTTTGAGTGATTTCAGCATCCTCTGGGACATAGGACTGTCCTTAATTGTCTGGCACCTGGCCCTGGGGTTATGAGGGCAGGTAGATGGTGGCCTGTTGTGTGGGAGCCCAGGAAGGGAAGTGGTTAAGGTATGGACCGTGGATTGGTTGGTTTGTATTTGAAAAGCGTGCCCTTGAGAGGGATCTTCCTCCCAACGAGGTGTAGACCCCAAGCTAGGTGACTCAGACATTTTATTGGGTTGTCCAGAGCAAGCCATGCCCAGCTTAGTCAAGTCAGGCAGATTATAACATCTTTTGATAAGGTTTTACAGCATCAAATTTATAAAAGCTAGCAATATTGTTAATGCTTTTGTACCCCTAATTCCTCTTACTCTAGTTTTTTCCATAGAATTTTATCCTCTTCTAACGTATCATCCTGTATGTTTGTTTATTACCCGTCTCTCTTCTTTAGACCATAGCTGTGTGACGATAAGAGATTTTTTTTCTGTTTTATTAACTGATATTCCCAGAATCTAGAACAATAGCTGGCATATTGTTAGTATATGTGCTCAGTAACTTTTTATTGGGTAACTGTTTATTGGCAAACACCTTTAACTCTATAATCTATAAACTGTTAGCATTACGTCCCATGTCCCATGTCGCAACCAAGATTCTGAGATGCTACACTCTGGCTAAAGATCCCTCTGATGTTCATGAAGATGGACAGGATAGTCTGGACTCTGAAACAGAATCGAACTACTTGAGAGATCTTAGCCTCAGTCTATTTAATACTCTGGGTTGTTTGTTGTTGTTGTTGTTGTTGTTGTTTTAATGTCAACGATTATCCGGATGCAGTATATGGAAAAATATATTGAATATTCTCAACCCAAGCTCTCCCAAGCAGCCTTCTTTGTGAATGGATGCCAGTGCCTCTTTACCTGTGATCTTCCGGGAATTGTGAGTTCAGATTCAGAAGTGGCGTGTCTCTGCCCACATCCACTGTGTGTGTGTGTGTGTCACAGCTGGAGGGGGACGAGAAGACGAGAGCACACACACACCTCTGCAGACATGCCAGGGGATAGAAGGCTCGGGATGCTACTCATGGCAACCTTTTATGTCTTCTTTTCTAGTCAATCTCAATTTTTTTTTCATGTATTTTGAAGAGTGATTACCATGGAAACTATTAAAAAATCTCAAAAGCATTATAAATTCTCCACTGAGAACCTCTAACAAAGGGTGCCTTACAGATATCAACTTTCAAGTCTTTTCTTCATAATTACACATCATGTTTACCTTGTTTTATACAATGAAAAAAAAAAAAGAGCCCTGTACTATCAACGGAGTTGTTTATAGTTTACGTTAACTCGTCTTTATCACTTGCGAGCTCAGTCTTGGGTTTGGATTTCTAAGGGAAAATATCAGATTTGATATCTCAATAAAATGATTATGTCCCTTTGGAAAAATTTCCTGAATTTATCCATATGGCTTATTTTATGCTTAAGGGGGGAAGAAAAGCTTTCACTTTTATGACAGAATGAGAATAATATTTTAAATATCTCATGTGATAGGAATCATAACAAATGTTGTCAAAACATTGTGGAGATCAGTATGCCAGAGTTTCCTTTTTTAACCACCTGCTTTATTAAGAAAAATTGAGAGCTGCACACTGAGACAGAAATTATGAAAACACACTCGGTATGCTTGGAACCAGAGGCTTTGTCTTTTGTTGTTACAGTACACCGCAACGATGGAGCGTCTGGAGAATTGAAATCCATTTTGTTTTTTCACTGCCGTGCATAATGTGCTGAGATTCAACAATTGCCAACTGGACCTCTTCCTACGCTGTCTCTATCTGCACGACATGCCTTCTGCTAGTCATGATAATGAATGATAAAAAATTACACCAGTTGGTGGCAATGTTGTTTTCACAGCGATGGTCACTCAGTTAAAAATCACAGAGCTATGCTTATTCCCCCCTTATTAACGCTGTTATTTTGAGTTTCCAGCTTGTGCTACAAGTTATTTCTGGCTCGAAACCGAAGCCAGGTTTTCTGTAACCTCCGAGTATTCATCTTGTTATCTCTGAATCTTTTTCATTACTGAAGGCAAACTAAATGTGGAGTAATAAATAGCAGGGTTGTGTGGGCTGAACAAGCACATTCTGAAGACCACAGGAAACGATGTCAGACTTTGACTTGCCTCATCAAGAAACTATACATACACGCAGGGGAAAGCAGGTTTGGATCTTGGTTCTCGGATGCCGCTCGTCTGGTATTCTGTTTTAGAACTTATTACTTAATAGGCAGGGTATGTGATATTTAGTGAAAACTTCCCTGAACATCAGTTTTTATCCAACTAAAATCAGAAAACCCTCCAAGATAAGCAATTGATAAAGTTTAACTGTCGAAATTTATTTCACGCACAGAATGGACAGATGGGATACAAGAATACGTCTGGTGGTTGGAAATGGAGCACATACATTCATTGGCCTAAACTTGAGCTAGAATTCTTTACCCTCTGGCTCCGACTTCTACTCATCAAAGAAATCTTTCCAGATCACATCCCAGTTGGAATTAATATTTCTACCTCCACTGTCGCCAACTCCTAAAATGCCTTATTTATATCTCTGCTATGGTGCTTATCACAACTTGGTTTACATCGACTATTTGTACACATGTGTTAGTCCTATTAGACGTCAGCTTAATCCATCCGAGTTTACCGGATGTCAACCAGGCGCCAGCCACGCTGCTGGACATCAGCGCTCTGAACTTTGCAAACTCACTGGCTTTGTCTGGTTCAGTTGTGTATTCCTCGTTGTTCCTACTATCATGAGACATCAGTAAGTGTTTGGTGACTTTGAGGAGATTGGAGCCCACATCTTTAAAGGACGGTGCTGGTGTTCTTGTTTCTTGATTAAGTGCAATTGTGCAAACGTAGTGTCAAGGACCAAATAGATGAGCCAATGAAAAGAGAGTGGACAGAGACCCAAACACCGGGGATAAGGCAGACGGGGGAACAGCAAAATACAGCAGGTGGTTTTAGCAGGAAAGATACAGCGTGGGGGAAATAATAATAGTAATCATAGTCACGAAACAACCACTACCACGTTTACTGAGCTACATGCTTTTGATGAATTAGCTCATTTAAGCCCCCGACAGCTTCCGAGGTGGGCATTATTATCACTATCCCCCTTTTATAGATGAGGAGCCTTGTAGGTGTTATTGTTGGCTTCCTACCTGAGTTGTTTCCTAGTTCTTCCTTTCTAAGTATCTATTTGGTTCAGATACTCACCTTTTCCAACATAGATCAAATAATTCCCTGAAAATTGATGTCATCCCCAGCTCTGGGAGAGGTCTCCATTGGTTTAGCAATAGCTCCAACCCTTGCCAATGATTTGTGTTCAGGAATTCAGGCCTAAGATGTTAAGTCCATGGTGTTGCCTGGTCACAGGAACTGGTGTAGGAATAGGCACGTGACCCACTTTGGGCTGAAAAGCCTTGCTGGAGGCTCTCAGGGGAAAAGATCCTTCTCACTCTGAAAAGAGATGTCCCGAAGCAAATTCCCTCTCAATTTAACAGTGAGCAGATACAAAGTCAGAAACCGCTGCAGACATTTTGCCACCATGACAGGACTAAGGAGGACTTCCAGTTTGATCAGCAGTTGATGCATTTACTCTCTTTGAATGTCAGGCTGGATCAGATGTTTTTGTTCTGATTCGTTAGTTGCTGCTGAAAACATCCTGTTTGACACTGACGGGAGGCATAAAAGAGGTTAAGTGATTTTTCCAAAGTCATACATATGGTAAATACAAGGACTAGCTTCAAAGTCAGGTCCACGGGACTGGCCATCAACCCTTTTCTGCGTTACCTCCCTGTGGCAGTCTGGGGAAATTCGACATGAATTTGTGCTTTGGCTGAGCTAGTTTGGGTTAATAGGTTTCAGTCTCTGTCACTCTTTTGGACAACTTTTCCCAGCACCCAAGTTCTGCTTTCGGAGACCTTTAATTGGCCCAATATCTCTAGTCCATTCCCTCCTCCACCGTCGGTGATCGGAGCCACTTTCTTAACCCCCTGGCTAATGAGTGCAAGGCTGTTTCAACTCAGATGAGTCTCTCAGAGATCGCGCCGACACACCCATCTGTGAAGCTCCCCTGGTAGGACATTCCAGTGCTCTGATGGGTTCAGCTACTCAGTCTCCTAAGAAACGCAGCCCTGATCTGGCCAAGTGTTCATTCTTCCTCACAATGCTGTGATTGGGGCTGCTGCCCTCATCCCTCTTAGTCCTCATATACCAGAGTCCAGGATCTTCTTTCTCATGTCAACCCAGCCTTAAGGTTCTGTGCTTGGCATTTAAAGTAGAATGTGGCCGGGACTGTACATGTGTTATGATCAAGGATGACCCGTGTTTGCCACTAACTAGTATGCAATGCATTGTGTGAATAAAGAACTACAATGTCTGAAAAGATGCAGTTGGCGTAAAACCTACATTAACTCAAAACTCGTTGATGGGAAGAAGAAAAGACAAGACAGAGAAGTTATTTTGATGGCGTGTGTGTGTGTGTGTGTGTGTGTGTGTGTGTGACGGGGATATTGTATCTTGTTTGTTTTTTTTTTTTTTTTGTATCTTGTTTTTAACAAGTCTCTGAAAACCCTCAGTAGTTAATGCTCTCCCTCTGCCCTACCTTCTAACTCTACCTCCTGAAGGTTCGTGCTGGCTTCTTTTAGGATTTGGAGCTCTTGCTTGGTGAATGTGAAAAATGGAGACACAAATAGCTGGTGTATTGAATTGCCCCAAGGACATAATGAAGTTATCTTGGCAGATGAATCAAATGATAGTTCTTAAGCAAAAATCAGGAATATAATCTAATGTTTATGTTGTATTGCCAAGAGTCACATCTTTTAAAATTTCAAAGGAGAAACTAACCGCCTGGAAACCTTGATAAATGTATGTTGACATCCCAGAAAAGAGTGGCTATTCAATTACTTCCATACTATATCAGCTGAACCAGGAGATGAAAAGCATATGGTTGGAAAATGCCCCCAAGTTCATGAGGCCTTTGACTGTTTCTAAAATATTTGATATTAATATCCCTTTTGAGTTGGTCTCAAAGTATTTCCTTTCAACAAAGAAATTTGAAAGAAGAGTGGCCCAAAGTTAGGAGTCAATTCAGATCACATACACAAATGTGCTTATTTATACCTTCATTCAGCCAGTCAGTAAATCACAAACCTTGAAAATATTTTTGGAGCACTCACTTTACTGTGGACTCTGTGCTAGACTCCAAGAGTATCAAAATGCAACAGAAAAGAGGTTCACTTAAGAAGCCCGCAGGGCATTGGGGTATGGAGGAAGGGATTCAGATCCAACGGACACTCATCTGACTCATTGAGACCGATATGTGCCCTCCCAGAGGCTGGGAAGATGAGGTGGTAACAAGAAGGGTGAGTGACGCTCTCCAGGGAGGAAGACACCAGGAAAATGACACATGGACAGACACATAAAGGAAGGCTATGCTTCTCCATACAGAGAAAGAGGGGTAAAATTACAGGGTAGAAGAAAGAGGTGTGGACGCATGAAGCCGCACGAAGGACTTCTTGACATAGACCACAGACTCAGTGAGCAGCAGAGGGAGGGAGGACGTATGACACTGGAAAGATCAATGCGGCCAGATCAGAAAGGGTGACAGGTTCAGACATTTTAATTTTATACTCCAACCGAGTCACTGACAGACTCTGTTTTAATGAATGGTTCTTTCGAAAATTTACTTGACAGTAGGATAGAGGATGGGGAGGAGAAAAAGGCTCTGTGTTCACAATAACTAGAGGGAGCATGTGATTTTGTCTGGCTAGATCTCCCTGTGAGGTAAAATGGCCCATTTCTTCTATCTGAAGAACATCTTCTCTCCTCTTTTTCATTGTCTATGATGCAGGTGGGAAGACCTCACCCTCTGGATTTGGGGGAGAGCATGAGACCCAGGCCTGGCCAACGCTCCGCAGCCAGTCACCCAAGTCGTCTGTGTGAACGAGAGCAGATCATTTAGCTACTGTGTGTCAGCGTCCTCCAGTGAGAAAGGTAAAGGATTTTTTTTTTTTTGAAGGGAAAGACTGGTATAAAACAAACACAGCAATGAGGACATAGTGGGTCTGCCATAGATATTAATTGAATTTAATTCTCTCCATGAGGAGCAAATGAGGTCATGTGTATGGAATGCTTTTATACAGAAATACTCAGATGTAAATTTTTTTTTTTCTGGACAGGATTACAGCATCGAAAGGAGAAGAAGAGAGGGGTGCAGAGATTATCTGAATCAGCCTTACCTTTTTGATTAGAGCGTTCATTTATACTTTAATACATTCCAAAGATAAAATTGCATCATTTATAAAGAAACCGAGAACCCGGGGGAAGATGGTCTCAAGTCAACATGGTTTACTGGTCAAGAGAGCAATACAACTGCCTCCTCTCAACCCAGGCTGCTGTGCTGTCCCTTATATTTTCTTCTTATAGAGGAAGTTGTCATGGTGATGTAGTTAGGGAAAATAATGGGAGTCTACCCTTAGAAAACCAGGCAAAGTTAGTTTCGCTTTTATTATTTTCTGACTCAGGACTTTCAGAGTGTGTGTGTGTGTACATCACATGTGTACATGTATATGTACATATAAAATGTTAAAATATCTTACATCCAAACTGGTTATGGTACCTCCAAAATTGTAGGTAGATTCAACTACCCCTAGTTAAAGATAGTCTTGCTGTAAAGAGGAGAAAGGGTAATAATCAATATGCATTGAGCCATTACAATGCATAAAAGCCATGCATTTAATGCCTGTAAATGAAATTTAATAACCATCCCCATTTTACAGATGAAAAGATTGAAGCACAGAGAGGCTCACACCCTGGTCTACGTTTACAGAGCTACTTACTAGTAAACCTCAGATCTGAATCCATGAGGTCTGACTACTGCAGATCTGTTCTTCACTTCTAATCTAAAGATAACAAAAAATAGCACCAATCTGTGAAAAATCCACTAGGATATTTTACGATTTTCTTTCTTTCTTTCTTTCTTTCTTTCTTTCTTTCTTTCTTTCTTTCTTTCTTTCTTTCTTTCTTTCTTTTTTTCTTTCTTTTTCTTTCTTTCTTTCTTTCTTTCTTTCTTTCTTTCTTTCTTTCTTTCTTTCTTTCTTCTTTCTTTCTTTCTTTTCTTTTTTTTTTTTTTAGATGTTGGTTCTAAAGCAATTCCATAGCTAAATTCTCATGTATCATAGGAATCAAATCCCGCAGAAGTTTCCCGGAAACCCTTAAGCTGACCTCTACAAGTGCCAAGGTCCTTCCTGGACCTGGTTAGTAACGTTTGAGCCAGAAGAGGAATGGGCAGGGTGAGTTGGCTTGGCTCTCTACCTAAATTCGCAGGGACTTTGGACTCATGTGGGCGTGGCCGAGGAGCCATGTGCCCCTCGGACACAAAACTCGAAGCCCACTTCCTCCTTCTTCTCCTTTCTTCTTTTGCTCCCTCCCAGCCAGGCCTCATCTGTCCACGGATGATCTGTCAAGCGGGTGGAGGACATGGGAAACTGGAATGTGACGGAGAAAAGATAAAGCAAAAGCATTGGGGGATGTTCAACTAAGATCAGAATTGCTCGACTATAGTAGTGAAGGAATCCTGTAAGAGATGAAAAGATGGGAATTTGAAATTTTGTAATGAACACCAACCTTCCCTTGCTTGTGTGTTGGGGAGAAAGGGACAGACGGAAGACTCCTTTCTCCATATTAACTACCAATAACCCTTGACTCCGTTTGAAAGGAGCAAATTGATTATAAGAAGTAGGAGAAGATCCAGGGCTTCAGGATAATCTTTTTCTGAACGGAGGCTCCTATGTGTTTTGGACATTCCAGATCATGTAGATTTTCTGAGAAATCGTCTAGACAGCAGTGACCTGGGAACCACACAGAGGTGAATTTTGTATTCAGTGGGAGCCTGCATTAGATCCATTTGATGTAAAAACCAAAGAATCCCATCTATCCTACCACGTAATGGCACATCAGCCTCCAACACTGTAGAGTACCGCGCTCCTGACAATTTTACAATAAAAAAAATGTGTATGTAATTCTTCCCAGAATCATTTCTGTGTCTGCTGTTCACTCATTTTAAATGTCTTTTGTATTCCCTTGGTAAGTAGTGAATGTTTTCCTTTCTGCCTCCACCGGCTGTTTTGTCTAATCAGCTTTCTTGGACAAGTGGACAGAAAACATTTGTTGAATAGCCTGTGATAAAAGCTGTCAGGAGCGGTTGAGAATGCTTTTCTAGCTTACTTTATGCAGCCATGGAAGAAATTAGATATGCATGTCATACTGAGGGCATCTCATTTTGAGACTTAGCTGGGGCTTTGGAAACAATACTAATTTTCCAATTAGAGTCCATGTAGACCATGGAGCTCCTTATGAATGAAAATCAAGCATGGATTGCGTTTAGACGAATTCCTTGAAGCAGGATTAACAATACTCAGGAAAATAATGCTGGCGGTAGTCTTTTGTAGGTTGTTAGGTTTTAGGTTGTTAAAGATCATTTACCCAAATTCCTAATTTTATAAAGAGAGATGAGACACAGAGAAGGAAATGGTTTGCCTAACGTTGGCTCCCCACTCAGTGCTCCTGGCCGTCCCCAGGTAGATCTGTGTTGAGATTTTTGCGTATCCTTCCATCCTGGAGTTGACATCGGGATTCATTTGATATCCTTATTTACTGATTTATAGGGATGGCACCAAACTCATTTGATGTTCTGTATTTGCCGTTACAGAGGGGTCATTAGCTCGTTACTTCCATTTCCAATTTTTTTCTTTCAGTGACTTCCTTTCCACCCTAGAAAGATGCATATATCCTAAAATTAGTGAACTGGAAATGAGATGAAAAGTTTGCTTCTATATCATTTGTATTTCCTTGATTGGCCTAGAGACTGGAGTATTTTGTTACAGTTGCATCACTTTTCTTTCCCCAGGATACGTCAGAATGGTCGCGCTTTGTATGTGTCTCTAAATAAGTCTAGGGCTAAAAGGTCACACGGAATTATCGAAGCCTCCACCCACAGTATTTTATAACTGAGAAATTTAGACTCAGGTCACTTAAATCAGGAGTCACAAATCCAAATATTTACATAATCTAGGCAAAGATGCTGGCCTAAGACATAGGACTAGACCTCTTTCATTTCAACCAAACTTAGCCAATTTAGGTTGAATTTCAGAAAACTGAGTAGTCCAAACGTTAGGCTCCTGCGGCAGGGCGCTGTACATAAAAGGCCTCCGGATCTTAACTCTGATTTACAGCCAGTGTCTGAAGGCTAAGCCACGACTTGGAAGCGAGGACCAAGAACCTGCTCTTCTAAATCTAAGCGCCAGGCTCCTGCCGCGGCACGGTGCGGCCTTCCCCGTCGCCTGACGCCTCCAGCTGCTCCTTTATTTTGATCACATCATCACCGGTGTTGGTGCCGCTAAGTTACACTGGAGAGTGTTCCTTGGCAGCAGCGGCAGTCCGCCAATAATAAAAAGTGTTTTGAGGAATTTTCTTGACTTTCTACTTCACGGGTGTGTGTGTGTGTGTGTGTGTGTAGCTAGTGTGTGTCTGTGTGTATTTATAATGTGCGTCTGCACGTGCGTGTGCATTGGTGGTCACCTTGGCTCGTGAGCTGGATTTCTCTTCCATGTTACGCCGCTCAGTTTTGTGGGCGCGGGTGTCTCAGCTGCCGTAGTTTCTGTGTCCGAGCTTCGAAAGGTTTTCTTCCCAGGCCCTCGCAGAGCATCCCCTGTTCGTCGTGACCCGCGTAAGCCAACAGCCGATGCGTCCTCTGGGCCCTTTCTGCAGACCATGGATAGGCTCAAGGGGCACACTCTGGAGGTCGATAAGGCCCTCGTTTTCAAGGACCTCGAATCCAGGGGGAGAGGCAGTAAAAAGTGCAAACCGTCCCAAGAGTCCGTGGTGAGCGCCCCGCGCGACCTGAGGCTAGGAGGCCCATGGGGCCTAGAGAAGCAGCAGCTGGCACAGATTTGGAGGGTAGCGACCGCTTTTGAGAAAAACTAGGCTTACTCAAGTTCCAAAGGGTGTATTGATGTTTTCTAAGTGAAGCAAGATTCAGAAAGGCATCAGGAACAGCAGGGAGTGCCGTGCTGGGACCCAGAGGTAAGCAGGAATGTGAGCCAGAAGCAGAATGAGCGATCGTGTCAACTCTGGGGATGCGGCTGAAATTCAATCTCGCCGAGCAACGACTGAGAAGCAGGACGCGATGAGAGATCAGACCGGAGATGTCGGCCGGGGACCCTGCTTGCTGTGTCTTTTCTCTTTCCAGCGCATTTGGCGACACCTCTGAGTGTGGAAGTCAGGCTGGCCCACGCTTGCAACGGGGAGAACCCGGCTGCTCTCGGTGCCTGAATGCAGCCAGAGCCGCTGACGGGCCCACTTTGACCTTTGGCTTTTGAGGAAGGCGGTCGGAGCCTTGAGGACAGTCCGGGGAGCCATCGACTTTGACTCGCAGAGACTCAGGACTGCAGTTAGGGAGGCCTGGGCACGTGGTACGGAGTTTGGCGAAGCAGAAATCCCTCTGCCGACCGGGAATAGCTCTCCAGAAAGTGTTAGCCCTCAGCCGCTTGCCAAGATTCCTTGGGCACCAGATCGTGGAAGGTGAAACGGCCCGACAGGGTCTTCTGGTGATTCAGTACTGGGTACAGACACGGTAACCCACGTCTAGGCGTGTTTTATTGAGACAAGCTCGTCCTATGAGAGGGATACACTTTCTAATATTTCTGTGGCCTGATTTAAAACCCGTATTTGTTAATGTCTCAGCTAGACTCAATCAGACACAATAATCTGGCTTATTAAATACAGGATCAAGCGCCATATAGTACTTGGAGCCGGCTATCTCCGAGTTCCTAAGAATTCCATAGCTGCAGAAACCACCTTCGGCAATCACCTGGTCCCTAAGAGGGAAACCACATTGGGTTAGAATGTTCAGAAACATCGATTGATAGGTTCTGTAGAGCTAGCACCCCGATTCACCACGGAAGATAAGTGACACAAGACGATCCCATGGGATGAACCGCTAATTTCAGGGAATGTTTTCACCAAATACGAGGACGATTTCCTATCAGGCCACAAATTAGTATTTCCTTATAAATGCAGTGATAAATGTTTCGATTCTTTGTCAGATATTAGATAAAAGTGAGTGCGTGTTTTTTTTTTTAAACAAACTCTGTCTTCTATTTAAAAACATAGAAGGTAAAAATAAGATTTTTTTTTTCCTGCACTGGTTTCTTAGTTATTTCCTGGTAGATCCTGTAGATTTGCTGAAACAATATTTGTAGGTTGAATTGTGCCTCTCGAAAAGGTATGTTGAGGTGTTAACCCGCAGAACCTCAGAACGTGACCTTATTTGGAAACAAGAGTGTAGCAAGCGTAATGAGGTGAGGTTACGGGGGCGTAGGTGGGCCCTATTCCAACGTGACTTCTCTCCTTATAAGAGTGGGGGAGAGAGAATCCCAGGGAGTAAGCCACGCAAAGGCAGAGGCAGAAACTGGAGTGACGCGTCTGTAAACTAAGGAAAGCCAAGGACTGCCAGCCCTCGCCAGAAGCAGGAAGAGGCGTCACTCAGAGCCCTCAGAGGGGCCAACCCTGCAGGTACCTTGATTTGGGCTGATAGCCTCCAGATCGGTCAGATAATCCGCTTATGTTGTTTTAAGACACCGGGTTTCTAGTACTTTGTTACGGCAGCCCTAGGAAATGAAGGCCCAACGGGAGACTCCTTTCCTCCGCACTCCCCCGCTTGAGAGGATGACCTGGAGCTGCCCGGAGACGGCCTGGTCCCTGTTTGTTTCGCGGCCGTGAACTGCCTCCTTCCCTTCTTCACGGGGTGTTTGGCCAGGTGGGTACCCAATGAAAACCTCTTTCACTGAAAGGTAGGCTTCTTTCTCTTTATGGAAACGTTATGAAAAAGAAGCCACTCGGAAATCCTCGTGGTGCCATGTAAGCACATCTTTTATTGTCCCTCTTGATTATAATTTATATAAATTAGCTCCCAGGACTGTGACGTGTCGGTCGTCTCTACCGTGCTGTCCTCATGACGCCTCTTCAGGACTCTATGTCCTCAGGTGAAGGAAAACCAACCCCAGGACAAGTGGCCCAGGTCTCAGCCTCCCAGGCAGGCTTGTCCTAGCTCATGTGGCACATTTGGGTCTTCAGTCTTCCTACTGATTGATGACAGGTGGGCACTAAACTCCAGGAGGCATGGAAAAATCCTTGGATTTGACCATTTTCCGAGGCAAAACCAGGGATGGGAGTCTGTGTTAGTATGACTTGGCAATAGCACTGGGCTAGTAAAATATCAGCAGCCGGTAGATCGTCATAAAGTCTAAGGAGACCGTCCTTGGTGCTATTACCCCAGCGACTTACAGTCCCCCTATCACATCTTAATTTGCCTTCTAATTCCTGTTCAATTTTGCCTGTCACTGGCTTCGTTTGATTTCCAACCAGACAGCGCGTCCTGACGTTCATTCGTTATATTGTGTCAGATACATTTTTTTTTCCATTTCAGTTTAATTTAGACAATGACAGTCTAAAAACTGAGATAGCCTTCGATCTATCACAGCCTTATAATGTTTGTTTATGATAAAGCAAACACCATACGTAAAGAGAGAAATAAACAGACACCACGTAAAACAAACCCTCCTCCTCAGGCACAGCGTGGTCCGTCAGCCAGGAGGGTGGGTTCAGTAGCGAGGGGCTCCACAGCCGTGGGCAATGTTGCCCCCACACGGCACCCACCATAACATTAGTCGGTTTAATTAAACTGTGACCAAATCCGTTGGAGTGGCCCAGCCATTCCACGCTGTCGGGGACCATCCGATACCGCACTCAGTCCTCATCAGAGCGGACGCAGCTGCTCTCCAAGAGCCTTACCTGAACTGTGAAGACGCACGCGAATCGGAGACGCCACAACAGAGGTATCCAAATACGTGCAGTTGCAGGATGTGCTACTTGCTTGGTTTGGGTTCGTGACCAATTTAGTCACAAAACAAGGGAAGTCTGAGCGCACTGTGTCTTTCGGCGGCCCGAGCTGCAGACCAGTTGGCCACGCAGTCACGTCTCGACCCTGTGAGGTAGTCTGCGCTGCTGAGCGTGAGAAGTGGTTCTCACAAGTCTGGAAAAACCGCAAGAACTATCTCCAAGGATAGTAAAAGCTACTATGGCTTGAATGCTGTGCCCTCTCCTCCTCCGCCCCCCAAATTGGTCTGTTGAAATCCTAATCCCCAGTGTGATGGGGGCGGGGGGTGAGGACGTGAGGAGCCTTAGGTGGTGAGGGCTCTGTCCTCAGAGAAGGAGCCAGATGACCTTGCGGTAACGCTCTGCTCTCCATCACCGGAGGACTGAAGAAGATAGCATCAGTAGGTCAGGGAAGCAGGATCTCGCAGACAGTGGGCCTGCTAGGACCTTTCTCTGAGACACCCCGGCCTCCCAGCCTGTGAGGAATGAAGCCCGTGGGCTAAGCCCCCAGTGGGTGGTGTTTCTGTGATTGCAGCCCCAGCCGACCGAGATGAAGGTGCATCTTTCAAAGGATGAGATTAAGGCCGCTGTCGTTTTTAACTTACATTTTTAGAGTTTTTGACTTTGAGGCTTCACCATTTGTGTGTTCTCCCTCCCAGTTGCCACCCCATTGTCTCTAGTAGGACACCTCGCTTGCAATACAGAGGATGGGGAGAGAGTCTCGCTCGGTAGTTAGGGTGTTGCCTGCACACGTCGTACAGCTGAGGATTTGAAAATCAGAAAGTGTTCATTTGGATCCAATTCTGCAATTATTTAAGCACGTGTGCTTGGAAAAGTTGACCTCTGTGTGTTTGTTTTTTCTTTATGTGCAGGCAGGAGTGTGTTAGGATAAGACCTGGGTTAACTGGAATTCACATTCCCAGCGCTGGAGCCAATTTATCAGTGCTGCTTGGGGTGAGAAATAATAGCCAGAAGCAGCAGGATGGGGCACGGAACTTCATTACAGGTAAGAAGTATGAAAACTCTCTTCTATTGCCGCGAAGGGCAGACGACACAAAGGGTCAAAATCAAAGAGAACCGAAGTGCAATAAAATTGCTCTCTGGCAGAGAAAACTCCTTTCTTTAAAATATAACATTTTTTTTTTTCTCCTAAAAAGCCAGGGACTCTAATGACACAGTAAGTAGAATATGTTTTCAGGTATTTTCAGTCAACCAGAGACCTAGGACTCGCACTGTTTTAGACACTGTTTCTCTGTCTTCTATGACACTGTATTTCCCTGGTGTCCCATACACCCGCGGAGTCTCTGCTGTTCCTCCTTTTATCCTTCCAAGTTTGTTTGCCTTTAACTGGCCGGTGTGTGCTACAGTTCCTTAGAGCCGGGCCTGCACCTTATTCTCACCCTGCGGGAAACCTCACATACAACCACGGTTTTAATCATCACCAGATGCTAACAAGTCCCAAACACAAACTCCCAAGTCCTGACCTTTCAGTAGTTTCGGGCCTGTCTACCCAGCTCTCTGTTTCGCGTCTCCCTTGGCTGTCTCTAAGCCACCTCAGATTCAACACATCCAGAGACGAATGCCTGGTTGTCATCTGGAAACCTGGATTTTTTTCCCCCAAGGGATCTCCTCAGCCCACGATGTCCATCAAGTTGCGCACATGGAATGTTAGAGTCCATCCTGGAAGCCTTTCCCGCCATCTTGGATTCACAAACCTGTCTATAGATTTCTCCCATTTTTTTTTTTTTGTGACCAAGCTAACGCCGTGTCTTATTTGAACTATTAACAAATAGCATGTGTTCTCCCATCAGGACACATGTGGCTGGACACGTCTGGAAGCCGGCGGTCGAGGAAGCTCACGGTGGCATTCTCAAAGTTCCATCTTCTCAGGCACAAGGTGTGGTGGAGAAGGGTGTGGAGTAGATCCAAAGGGCGCCCAACATTTCCAGCCCAAGGAATTGCTGGTCAGTTCTCTGACTCACCTACCACCTCATTTTATGACTTTCTTCTTCTCTAACACTCTGTTCCATCCACATTGTTCTTCACTCAGTTACTGGAATGAGCTCCCCACTTTGCACCTACTGATGGCCCCACCTGGAAAGACCTTGTTGCCCAACCTTATTTCTCATATATCAGCCCCAACATCACTGCCACATGGAAACCTTCTCCAGAGTCTCGATAGGTCAAGTTGTCTACCACATACTCCCACAATACCATGCACCTTCCTTTCATTGTATTTGTGACAGCTTTAATTTTACATTTTTTCTGTAATTTTTTGATTAATGCATAACTCCTCTGTGAAACTCTCAGCTCTTCAGCATCTAACACAATGCGTGGCACATGATAGATGTTTGCACGGTATTTGTCAAATGAATAGTCTATTGTTACAGCATAGTGCGTAAGCGAAAAGGGAAAAAGAAAGTCTTGAAAGGATGACTTGTAAGTCTTTATTTCAGTGGTGCTTCTAAATTTGAGGAGGGAAGTGAGCATTTTTTAAATACTAGATTTCAATCTCAAAGTTGAACCTTACAGCTTAATGGGTGTGATAGAGAGTAGCACAAATGAGTAGAATTTAGTTTTCAGAGGAAGTTGGATGGAAGCAGGCAAAAAACTTTCTTATTGCAAAAGGTGTCATGGGATATTTAAAAAATCATAGTTCTGTTCTTTGGTTTAGGTTTTCTGATAGGAAATGAACCAAATAAATGCAACACTGCTGAGCACTTCCTTGAGTTTTCCCCCACAAGTTCTTTCTTTGATATTTCTTGTCAAAGTGTGCATACTTTGTTGTTAAAGGAAATTGTCAAGGCAAAAGGAGTGACTTTTAATCTGGATTTGGAGTGGGGATATTTTTTTTGAAGCATTTTTAGACACCAAATTGAAGAGTACTTAAGTGAAGTTTCATGAGAAATTGCTCTTCTATCAGGTCTCAGAGGGAACCTGAGACTTGGCATGTTTTTTCATTGTGTCTCTTGGAGAGAGAAAGGAGAAAGCTGAGATGCAAGCAAAAAAACACTTCAAGTCTTTGGGTTTTAGGCACTTATGTTATAAGGATTCTTGTTGAGAATACTGAGTTGTGTGGAGGATTATATTAATGAAATGTGAATCTATCACCTGCCACTTGTGGTTCAAATTCCACTTGGGTGGGAAATAAATGGAATATATTTCACTGACTGATATAATTTAAAAGGTGTATGTAAAACATATTGGGAGCTTATATCCAAATCCCTGAAACTCTATACCATCAGTTTAATGGATATTGTGGTTACCAGCTTAATGGGCGTTGGTATGATTTAATTTTATCCCACTATGTTCATACTATTTTTATCTTTTTTTTTTTTTCAGCCTAATGGTTTAGTGAGCAGCATAATGATTCGGGGTCAATAGGACACTGACTGACACTAACTGGATAAGACCAAGAATCTTAAGTTTGTCATCTTTAAATTTTTATTTAGTATTTTATTTTGCACACTTGTGTTAGTAATTGGCCTTCGAAACAAATCGTGTGAAATAAAAGGAATTTTTCTCTTCAGTGTTTAATGTGAGTAAATTAAAATGTCAAACAACATACTGTTATGTTATCAGAAACCTACTATTTATCAAACAACGAGTACAGTGTCAGCCACAGTGTTGGGAACTGCACTGGTTAGTTCTTGCCACAGTACAGCTGTGTAAGAAATTATGCAGACACCAGTGACTTAGTCACTTATTCTCATCAATCTGCTAGTCAGTTATGGTGGTGTCGTTGACCTAGGCTGAGCCTTGCTGGGCAGCCCAGCTTCAAGCTGCAAATAAGTAAAGTGGCAGGAGCAATTCTACTTCATATGTCTCTCATCCTCCTTTGACTAGCGAGCCAGTTGAAGCATGTTCTTTTCATGACAATGGCACAAAAGGAGAAACAGAAATATACTAGATTCACTGAGGACCTAGGCTCGGAACTGGCATATTTATCCATCTACCCACATGTCACTTGACCAAAGCCAGTTATAGCCAAGCTAAAAGTACATGAGAGACACACTCATGGCAAAGATATTGATGGGGGGAGTGCTGAAGAATTGGGGCCAATCATTCTGTTATAGGGATACTTTAAATTCTTTACAATTGTTACAGAAACTCAATGCAAAATTTAGAGATAAAGAAACTAAGCCTGAAGAGTTTGACTAGCTTTCTCCAGTTCACAAAATAACTAAATAGCACGTTAAGATTCAACAACAGGGATCCCTGGGTGGCGCAGCGGTTTGGCGCCTGCCTTTGGCCCAGGGCGCGATCTTGGAGATCCGGGATCGAATCCCACGTTGGGCTCCCGGTGCATGGAGCTTGCTTCCCCCTCTGCCTATGTCTCTGCCTTTCTCTCTCTCACTGTGTGCCTATCATGAATAAATAAAAATTAAAAAAAAAAAAAAAGATTCAACAACAGGTTTGTTTGACCTCAGTGTCCATGGTTTTTTTTTTTCTATTAGAGCATTTTTAAAAAAGATTTTATTTATTTATTCAGAGACACAGAGAGAGAGGCAGAGACACAAGCAGAGGGAGAAGCAGGCTCCGTGCAGGGAGCATAACGTGGAACTCGATCCCGGGTCTCCAGGATCAGGCCCTGGTCTGAAGGTGGCGCTAAACCGCTGAGCCACCCGGGCTGTCCATATTGGAGCATTTCTTAATGTCATGTTTCTTTTAAAGTTTAAAAGTAAGTAGAAAGTACTAAGTAGAAAAAAGAGGAAAAAGGAATATTTTATAGACATAGTTTTTCTCCTAATTTAATTTTACTTTTAAAAATATTACATAATATTCTAAGTAAAAAGTCAAATTTATGTCAACAGATTTTTGCTTTTCCTTATATCTTCATCTTTCTTAAATGTTAGGAAAGAAAAGGGACCCCTGGGTGGCTCAGTTGGGTAAGCATCTGCCTTTGGCTCAGGTCATGATCCCAGGATCCTGGGATCGAGCTCCAGCATCGAGTCCTAGCATCGAGCCCTGGCATCAAGTTCCTTGCTCAGCAGAGAGCCTGTGTTTCCCACTCCCCCTGCTTGTGTGCTCTCTCTGTTGTCAAATAAATAAAAACTAAAAAAAAAAAAAAGGTTAGAAAAAAAGAAAAAAAGAAACAAGAGAAAATTCACTATTCAAAGAAAAAATAAAAATTTGAAATTATATCTAAAATCAAAACTCAAAAATCTATTCTGATTCCATTTTACCATAAAATGCCTTGGAATTATGTTCTTATGAATTTATCTCAAAAACTTTTTTTTTAATCTGAATCCTGATGACATATTTTCATCTTTCTGTTTTCCAACTTTCCCAGTTTTCTAGTTAAATATATTGAACATTTTTATGATCCTATATTCAATATGCTAAATTCTATGGTTATAAAGATCAATAAAAGTTGTTAATAATTTATTAATGCCAGTCATGGTCTGGCTCTTTATCCATCCTAACTCAGTATTTATAAACACCATGTAAGTTAGCAGGTGATTAAACTATGTGCCTGGTAGATAAGAAGCTCAAAGACAGAAAGACACATGCTCTGTTTTCAATATTTTGAAGAGACATACAACCAGGGCCTGTCTGAATCCAAAACCTGTGTCACTAAGCACTTTGTCACATTATTTCCACCCAGGAGTGGGTCATAATCTAGTGAGGAAATTGAGAGAAGGAATAACAATAGGGAGAGAGATGGACAAATATAGATAAAATTGCAGTGCATTATCTTTGAAAACACAGTTATGTGATCAGTGTTATGGAAACACAGTGGAACAAATGTTTAGGTCCACTAGAAGAATTTGTGGGGAAACAATAGTAGTGGAGAAACAAAGAAAGAGCATCTACAAGTTGTGACTATTAGAAAGCAAAGGCATAATTCTTTGGGGGATGTTTCTGTGTTTATTATTCATGCTGCAATAATACTGTGTTATAACGAAACACAAAATCTTAGTGGCATAAAATAATAGGCTTTTATCTGGCTCACAAGTTTGTGGGTTGAGTGGAGAATGACTGACGTAGGCTAGGCTTGGCGGAGAGGCTCTGCTGATCTTGGCTGCATTCACTAACTCTTCAGGAGGAAGGGGGGTGACCATGGCTGGGCCCAGCTACAGAGTGGAAGCTTGTATCACGTTGTTCTCATCTCCCTCCTGGAACTAGCGTATGGAGATAGCAGAGGCTCAAGAGACTGCCTTAGAAACTCACACTTTTCTTAGGATCTTAGGCTCAAAATTGGCACAGCACAACTTCTGACTTATTCAAGTTATCAAATGAAGTCAAACGCCTAAGCCAAAATAATATGGGAATGTATCCCACCTCTTTAGTGGAAGGCAATATAAAGTAACATAGCAAAAGACAGGAATACAGGGAAGGGTGAAGAATTGAGAAGAGGATAATTCCAGGAAGATGGCAGACTAGGAAGCACCAGAAACCTGTCTCCCCACCCAGACAACAATTGCCCTGGGAGACTCTGTCTAGTGTAACTGTTTTGGAATTCTGGAGTCAATTGAAGGCTTGCAACTTGCAGGGGAAGACTTGAATGGTAAATTGTGATTAATTCTAGTCAAGTTCAGCTGTTAGGACGGTAGCAGCTCCCCATCTCCCACCCCTAGCCATGTGGCTGGCAGCTGTGCATATGTCCCAGAGCAGCTTGCACACAGTTTTCAGGAGTCAGGGTGTGCAGAAGGAACCCTGTCCTCCAAATATCCAGGACTTGTGCCCTGATCATTCATTGCTGATCCTGGTCACAGAGGTATAAAGAAGTGGTGGCCATAATTGTTGCACCTCATTGTTGCAAGCCTCTCTCTGGCTGCGGTGACTTCCATGGGCTTGAAAGGGCCACTGGTCCTTCAGTTTTCATTTTTCCCTTTTGGGAGCCAGACATTGAAGACTTAGGATGCTCAACAGCAATTCTGTATATGGGGGAACTAGAAAGTGACCACATATGTTGAAGGGAAGGTACAAGCTCTGTAAAGGTCTTAAGTTTAGACCTTAAGGTGGACCCGAAGCACAGAGATGGCCATGACAATAAACAAGCAAACAAAATACAAAAACACCCAGCAAACCCTGGGGAAGAGGGGGAATCTGATTGCCAGAGTTAACCACATTATTAGACTCAAATGTCTGGTTTTCAACCAAAAATCACAAGGCAGATATATTCAAAATGCTAAAAGAAAAACTGTCAACCAAGAATCCTATATCCAACAAAGCTGTCCTTCAGATGCAAGGGAGAAATTAAGACATTCTCAGATAATGAGGGAATTCACTATCACTAGACCTGACATGCAGAAAGTACTGAAGGGAGTCATGTAGATGGAAATGAAAGGAGAGTAGACAGTAAATTGAAGTCATATGATGAAATAAAGAACACAGTAAAGATAAGCACATGGGCAATCATAAAATCTAGTATTATACTAATGGTGTGTAACTCCACTTTTTGTCCTCTACATGATTTAAGAGACTAAAACATTTTAAATATCATTAGTCTGTAAGCCAATATTATTATCACTTCAGTTTGTAACTCCACATTTTGTTTTCTACATAATTTAAGAGACTAGTGCATTAAAAAGGATTCATTTATGTTTTTGGTCACACTGTACAAAGATGTAATTTTGTGATATTAACAACTAAAAAGGATAGAGACAGAGCTCTTAAGGAAGCAGGGTTTTTGTACATTATTGAAGTTAAGCTGGTATAAATTCAAATTAGAGTATTATAACTATAGGATGGAAAGTGTAATCCCCATGGTAACCAAACAGAAAGTAAAGAAAAAAAAATACACGAAAGGAAGTGAAAAAGAAATGTAAACACTTCATACAAAAACTCAGCTAAACCCAAGACATTAGTGTGGGAAATGAAGGACCAAAAGGCCTGCCTGGCATATAGAAAACAGATAGCAACATGACAGAAATAAGTTCCTTCTTATCAGTAATTACTTTAAATGTAAATGGATCAAACTCTCCATCAAAAGACAGAGATTGGCAGAGTAAGTGGAAAACAGCAACAACAATACATGATCCAACTCCATTCTGTCTATGAGAGACTCACTTTAGATCTGAAGGTACAAATAGACGGAAATGGATATTCCATGCAAATAGCAACCAAAAGAGAGTGGGGTTACTTGCTAACATCAGACAGAACAGAGTTTAAATCAATGCCTAGTGATAGAGCTCTGGGTTCAAATCCCATCTCTGCACTGCACCAACCTAAATGACCCTGGTCTAATGGCCTAAATTTAGAGAGATCCAGCTCTCTTGTTATTTGATGGAGGTTGCTTTTCACAGCCATTGCAAGGATTAGATAGAAAGCATACGAATCACATGGCACATATGAGTCATGTGTACATACATTCTATTCTTTGAATGTTTAAAAAACTTGCTTTTCACCCCAGCAATAACTGGCTCAGGATGAATCAGCAAAACCATCAGGGGAAGTTTGTGTGGCAGCAGCAGATGATATGGCACGCTGAGCCCTAAGGAGCTGTCCTAGAATTAAAGGAGATCAAAAGGCCCAGATAGCTAAGTGGAAGCATAATTCTAGGTTGGATTATGAAAAGAAAAGGAGTTACTAGAGGGGACGTTATTGAGGAGGTTGGCAAAGTTGACCATGTGCTGTATGTTACATAACAGTACTTTGTTTTGACATTTGGAAACTTGGTAATTATATTATGGTTTTGGTAATAATGTTGTGGTTAGGTAAGAGAACGTCCTTGTTCTTAGAAGATAAATACTGAGCATGGAGCACTTGGGTGGCTCAGTCGGTTGAGGGTCTGACTCTTGATTTCAGCTCAAGTCATGATCTCAAGGTCCTGAGATCAAGCCCCTTGTCAATCCCCACGTGGGGCTCCACGTTCAGCGGGGAGTCTACTTGTCTCTCTCTCCCTCCCTCTCTGCCCCTTCCCTTGCTTGCATGCTCTCTCTCTCATAAATAAATAAATAAATAAATAAATAAATAAATAAATAAATCTTCTTTAAAAAAAGAAGATATATATTGAGTATTTAGTGGTGAAGGGTCATGATACCCAATTTACTCTTAGTGGCCCAGCAGAATCATAATAGGATTAAGAACAGCAATAATCAGGACTATGTAATTAGGAAATCCAAAAGCATCAAAATCTTAAAACTTGATGAAGCCGCATAAAGGATATATGGTATGCATCGTACTGTTCTTCTTATAGGTCTGAAAGCCTTCAAAAAAAAAAAAGTTGAAAAAAAGGAAAAAGATGAAGACCGAAAACATGATGTGCCACAGTTGGAATACACATGTATAATGTCTGCAGTGGATGTCTGTTAATTAGCAAAGGCCTAAACTCCTCGTGAGATACATTTTATATAACCTACCGGAACCCGTAGACGTATTTACGCCTACGTGTATGTACAACAGAAACGGGAGTTTCACAAAGCACTATCTATTCTCATTTATCTTGGCTTATCCACTCATAGATTGTCTTGTCTTCTGTTTTATTCCATCCTATTCTACTGGATTTCATCTTTTTAAAAACTTCTCTTTGCCTCCTACTGAATTGATTTAATCATGTCCTAATAGGTTACAAGCCAAAGTCTGGAAATCACAAAATATGGGAATAAATGGCAAGACATTAAGTGTGAGCGGAATTTGGAGGTAGAGAGAATCACACAAACTGACATATATTCACCAAGGAGAGGGAATTAAAGTTGTTTCATCAAGGAAAGTACAGCGTACGCCAGAGGCACTCATGTACAAGCTTAATAGGTTTTTGGTCCTTTTGACTTTGATGTTTTTATAAATCAGTATAGTTATACTACAGAGAACAGTTATACTACAGAGAATAATTTGGTGATAATAGTTGCATAAAAGTTCTTTACAGTGACTCCTAAAAGATAGCTATGATTTAATTCTAATTACATGGGTTTCAGTTAATGAGTGTTTTGGTGTATTAAGTATTTGTGCATCATAGCATGATAATAGAGATCAGATTACAGGCACAGTTCCAAAGAGCTCACAATTCAAGTTTATAAAGATAACCCTAAAAATTATGTCCCCAGTAATGAAGGCAGTGAATTTTTTTTTGAACTTTTACTATGTACTAGGCTCTGTCCCAAGTGGCTTGTAAGAATCATCTCATTTAAATTCATAGCAACCTTGCAAGGTGATTACCATTATTCAACTTAATTCACAGTGAAAAATTGAAAAGCTCAGAGGGGTGAGGCTCCTTTCCTGAGTCTGCACAGCTAGTAAAACCAGGGGCTTTTGGTTCTACTATCTAAGGGCAAGACTCCTAAACAATAGGATATAAGCCGGAAGAGGTATGAGCGGAATTTCCCCTAGAACTTATAGAGAGAGTGTGGCCTTCCGACACCTTGATTTCAGACTTCTGGCCTCCAGACCTGTGGGGGAATAAATTCTCATTGTCTTACCCCGCACCCCCTCCCCCTGCCCATGATAATTTGTTACGGCAGCCCTGGGAAACTAATGTACGCAGCTTGAGAAAAACAGAAATATTCATTGAATAATCAGGATTTTTCTACAAGTTGAGGGGCAAGTTGAAGATTTAGGAACCAAATATGAGGCTTAGGCAACATAATCTTTGAGGAAATTTGCAAAGGCCTAGATTGCTGAATCCCCAGGTGCAAACCTGAATGCAATAAGGTTTGGTACGTAATACTGATCAAGAATTATGCCTCTTTGTTGTGTTCGTGCTTCATTTCGCTTATGATTCAATAACAGCGTGGCTGTTGATTCTCGAGTAAGTTCTATAGCAGAGATTAATCATGGCTTTGTTTCATGTGCACTTTGGTGACCAAGGAAAAATAATTATCACAGGCCAAGTCATCAGTGTCATCGCTGTCAGGGCTCCAGCATGGAGGCACGGGCGGGCTGACACTGAACCACGAGCAGGATAAGTAAGATGGAAAGGCTTGACCCTGTCCCTGGCTCTGCTCAGCAGTCCGAATCCAATGACACAAACACACCCAGCAAGGGGCGTCCGTGACTCCAGAGTTCTCAGTGGGTCAAATCAAAGGAATGAGTTGGGACCGAGGTTTAGGTCCCACGCAAGAACTGGGACTCGGAATCGCCAGATATAATTTTTCACACACACAAATAATTATGCATCAAAGTCTTTCGAAATCTGATTTTTCAGTATTGTCAACTAATTCCAATGACATAACAGTGTGTAGCTTGTACAGAGAACACCAGTGGGCCAACTACACCACTGGGGACCATGGGAAGACCTCTGATTGAGTAAATCTCTCTTCCAGCTGAGCCTACGAACAGCAGGATTCAGGGAATGAATGTAGAGGGCAGAACAAGATAAGGATTTTAATTGTCTTCATCAGCAGGTGGCACTTTGTGGCACAGAGCTAGGCTCCGCTAGGATCCAGTGACACAGTTAGTGGTGGGGGGTGGGGGGAACCCAACATTAATAAAACAAAAAAGACCCTTGGGGCCAGAGATGGGATCAGCAGGGGCTGGGCTCATGGATTGGCCAGCCATGGTCCGTGAGACGGAGGGAGGCTGAGAAAACCATCCTGCTCTGTCTCCCTAAAGTGTGAGAATTTGGATTTTATATCCATTTGTTATGGGGTTGGAAACCTTAACATTCTGTGAGAATCGTTTCTCACTTTTCAAGGGTGAAATGATGATGAAACGGGGGACTGTCACCGTGATCTGCCATAAGAAAAAGGGCCGAGGAGTTTAAAAGCTGGCGATTGAGGTGAAATGTGGAAAACTCAACCCTTAGAGTTGTGTTGTCTGACCCAGTGGCCGCAAGCTGCCTGCGTCTACATGTAGGAGGGAGCCACGAGACGTCGCCTCAAGCCGCAGTAGCTCTTGAGGACTCCAAACGTGGCTCGTCCAAACTGAGATGTACTCTTTGTGTAAATACATGCCAGATCTCAAAGATTGATGACAAAAAAAAAAGAGAAAGTCAAAGGTACCCTTAAGATTTTTATGATGATGTTATGTTGACTAAAAATATTTTGCATATATAGAGTGAAATAAAATAACACTATTTTCAGCTCTTTCCTTTTACTGTCTTTAAGGTCACTACAAAATTTAAAATTACACGTGTGTCCTGTGTCTGTGGCCTGCGTTTATTTCGGTTGGACCATGCTGTGCCGGAGGCTCGCCAGCGAAGGAGCCATTCGATATGCATCAAAAATCTGAGTTTCTGGCTAATGGCTTCCTTAGTAGCTGGATAAGAGAGGGTCCTGTAGAACAAGGCAGTGTTTACTTTTCAGGAAGTAGGCAAATAATCTGGCCTCATGAAAGTGCTTTTGCAGGTAAGTATTTCCTACAGATATTTTCCCCAAATACTTTGGGTCAAACGCAAGAACGTGAGGCAGCTGATGAATGCCTGTCAAAGCAATCTTCACGTAGATGAGAAAGTGTAATACAAAATCATAGCAGAAATTATAGTTTACACGCCGCATTAGCCATCTTAATCTGCACACTATATTTTCTATAACGAATTTCCATGTGATAACAAGTCCAGATGTAGCATTTGGATGATCAGTAAGCTTTTTAGATCAATTTATTATGAATGAAAGAGGCATTTATCTCTTCCTCACACAATTTAATTTGCATTCCCTTTCTAGAAATCTTAAAACCTCAGTAGAGGGGACCGTAAGGGACATTACACCAATCCAAAGTGGTAAGCACTTCGTTTCCTCATGTAACGTGGTCGTCTTTGGAATACAAATGGAGGCATTAATTTGAAAAGAAGTATAAATTTTGCCTGGTGAGGAAGGAAATATTTGAGTTTATGCTAGTCAGGCAAATGAAGAATCGTTTGTCAGAAAATTATTGTTTCTAACAAGAAATTCAAATACTGTCAATTTGAATGTAAATTATATGAAGGATCGCTGGATCCATTCAGGAAGACAGGAATTTAAATGCATGACATTGCTAAGCCATGCATAATGTTCTTAGCATTTATATATATATATATATATATATATATATATATATATATAGTGCTATAGTGCTACTGGTGTGTGTGTGTGCGTTCGTGTGTGTGTGCGTGTAATTGTCACAGTCTGATGGCATTTGCTAAATGTCCTCTCTGTGCATTAGATCATGTTAAAATATTAGAATTACAAACATTCAGGGCTGGAGTGGAAAGGGGCTGTGTGTTTCAATACTCTACCCAAAGCATGTAGTCCACACTGGAATTATCTCCAGGGGATTATTATCTGGATGCCTGTTCTCGAAACCTCTAACATTAAGGAATTCATAACCTCACATAGCACATTCATATTTTACCACCTCTTGACATTTTCAGACATTTCCATTTGTTCGCCGTGCTCTCCATTACAGAGTTTCAAATCATACTTCCCTAGAGCTTGCACGTGTAGGGAAGTATCTCTAGCTGCCGGATATGCTTCATTCTTAGTAGTTTACAGGAACACTCAATACATACTTTTAAATTAGTAATATTAAATTATAAAAATTTATCCTTTTAAGTATCATCCCACCTAATCAAGTAATTTAATATTTTGCTCTCTGGTCCTAAGGCTACTGGCCTGGGAAGAGTTTAAAATATAAAGTTGCACAGTGGGTAAGAATTGGGCCTTGGAGTAGAGTCGCGGATTAAGATCTCTTAGCACTTACCCCAGTTCTTTGACCTGAGACAAAGTATTTAACTTCATTCAGGAAAGTTCCACTTTTATGTATTCCATGCACCGGCACATGGAGTCAGACTTCATTTGCTTTAAGAGTTATTCTAATGTTAAATATTTGGAAGGTAAAAACTCAATCACACTCCTTACCTCATTAAAAGATAGATAGCTCGAAAATACCTATAGAAGGTAACCAAAGAAAAAGACAGATTACTTACTCTCAGGGAGCCTGTCACTAAATTGAAGAGAGAGCAGTCTATCCACACGGAAGGATAGCTGGTTAGTCTTCCTGTACCACGTACCGTGATATCCAAGAATCAGGAGATGTGGTGGGTAAGAGGACGGGCTCTGGAGCCAGGCTGCCGAGTTCACTTTTCCACTTTAGTGCTTACTAGCTGTGCGTGTCTTGGGCAAACCACTTAATCTCACTGAGCCTCATCTGTAAAATGGGAATAATGAAAGTACTTTAAGAAATTGTGCAAATTAATCGACATAATATATACTAAGTTTGAACAGTGCTGGTTGTATATATAGGCATTCATTCATTACATAGAGAGATATAGACCGCATACACACTTATATGCATCTCTAGAGGTGGGGTGAAGGGATCTTTTTAGGCAGTGAAGATCATGAATAAAGGAAGTGAGAGGTCCAAGCAGAGTTAATAATTATCCAGATCCCGTGGGGGAGCCTTTGTGTTTATGCTGTTCTTGAGACAGTGTTCTAGTTTTTGATGCATTCCAGAGACAGTGGTTCCCCATCATACATAAGCAGAAAATGGGTATTTTCTGAAGATACCCTGGAGAAATTCCCTGAAATCCCTTTTCGTGTGCTAACCACCTCATCTCTCCCCTCTCCCCCAAGGCTAACCCTCTACCACTTCTCTGCCAATATTGGTTCCACCATTCTCTTCCTAGTAGACCCCAGCATCCCACCTAAACCCAGAGCCCCAGTTTGTTTTTTCCTGTTGGAAGCTTCACACTCACCGTTCTGCTCAGCAAAGGATCTGCCGGAGGAACTCCCCTCATGAAGCAGAGAGGTGACTGCTAGAAATTTCTTTCCTCTGAAACACAAGCCAGTGGAAGAAAGGGTGGCCTTACCTATCAAAATATGTCAGAGGACTGATGTTGGTAAGACTGCCTGACAAAGATAATTGGGCTCTCTTCAGTAGGGGTGAGAAACTAGAGCAAGATTTTGGATCAGGGAAATAACAGAATGAGTGCCATGCTTCCAAAGAGAACATACTTGAGCTGGTCAGAAATATCAGAAATGGGATCCTGAGTCTTTGTGATTTGACCTTGAGAAAATTACTCTTTGTTTAAATTTTATTTCTCCATCTTTATAGCATGGAGAGGGGTTTGAGTTCAAAGATGAACTGAATGGCTGGGGATGCCCATTTGGATGACATACCTATTTTTAAAAATATAAGGATGTCGTGTATATAAACACAATGGAATACTACTCGGCCATCAAAAAGAATGGAATCTTGCCATTTGCAACAATGTGGATAGAACTAGAGTGTCTTATGCTAAGTGAAATCAGTCAGAGAAAGACAAATACCATAGGATTTCTCTCATATACAGAACTTACAAAACATAACAGATGAACATAGGGGAAGGAAAAAAAAGAGAGAAAGGGAAGCAAACCACAAGAGGCTCTTAGTGATAGAGAACACACCGAGGGCTGCTGAAGGAAGGTGGGGAGGCGATACATGGGTAATGAGTACTAAGGGGGGCACTTGTGATGAGCACTGGGTGTTACATGTAAGTGATGAATCATTAAATTCTACTCCTGAAACTAATATTACACTAGACTAATAAGACAATAACAACAAACGAACAAACATCACACCCTTTAGCCCTAAAGGTTATTAATAAATGATTCAGAACTATTAAAAACATATATATACACACACACACACACACACATATATATATATATATATATGTATATATATGTAAGTGATTACTGTAAAAGTCAAGATAATAGTTAGGGGAGGATAAGAAGAAGAGGGTATGATAGGGATGGGGCCCGTGAAAGGGGCTTCTTATATAGAGAGCAACTATTTCTTATGTTGGGTGGTTTCTGTGTAATAATAATTAAGCTATGCATTTTATTTATGTGGTTATCTGAATTTATGTTTTGTTTTACAACAGAAAGATCATGAAGAGGATCTCAAACCATCAGGATGTCAGTGTTGTAGGTAGGTTCTGAACCAAATGATGATTCTACAAGGATTCAGAAGGACTGTGCCGTTCCTGGCAGTAAAAAGCCATAGCTATTTGCTATAAAGTTTGGCCAATGAAAGTTTAAGAGAACGTCCTGGATGCTCCCTATTAGTCTCTCCAATGTCTAATTTGATTACAGAAATGCAACATAAATAATCTTACTTTTAAAGATGAACTTGAAAAATAAAAATAAAAAATAAAGAGTAAGAAGTAATGCTATTAAATTACGCACCTTGCACACAAATTCAAGATAAATGAAAACGCCACACGCTAGAAATTATATTTTGAGTAAAATGAACCCGGTAATATTCAATCACAATTCATTACCATTGGTCCCCACTGTTTCAGGATGTTCAGGATGTTAAACTTTTCCTTTGTGTTCTTCTGGGCCTTTAGTTACTTCATGATAAAGCATCTAAGTGGCTTATATGCCTTTGTTTTGGGCTGTCCTATCTTTCTTTTTTTTTAACCTCAGTAAAGTTGTGAAGACCTTTATTTCATTTGTACACTGTCTAGTGCTTGAGGGGGATGAAGAGTCAAGCATAGATTTTACATTCTGTTGAAATTCAAGAGGGCCTTGCTGTTTAAAAAACATTTTTTAATATAGGAGACCATTAATTACTAGGATTCTGATTGTGATTGCCTGGTCTCGGAATTGATGAACAAAGCCATTTTGGAAAGCAATCAATTTGAAATCTAATTTGTTGGCGAAATGAACCATATAAACAAAATGCCACTTGCAGTTTGTCTAAAATGAGATGTGCTTAACGAGCCCATCATCTTCTGCGATCCTCATCACTATGGGTCGAAGCCACCTCGAATGTCATCAGTTGGATCCAGCGCACAGAAAGCTGAAACAGAACGCTGCACTAGGAGTGGAATGAAATGCAAAGCAGATGGCTCTGCAATCCCCGCAGGGTGACTTTTGGGGGCACTTCTGGGGTGAAAGCAGAGTGGCTACGAAAGGAACTAACTATAGTAACACGGTCATCTACCCTCCGTGGTGCACCAAACATAGCTGGGATTGCTCGAGGTAACTCATTCCGTTCACATGTGTTCAGATTACAAGAAATAAAAGTGCAAGAAACGGGCCTTGAGGGAAAGGGTCTGAATTACTTTTTATCACATGTACATACGCAATCACACGCGTGTGCACACACAAATGCATGATGCGTGCATAAGACATATTACGTACACACAGAGAGAGTGCAAAAGGTATCTGATGCACTACACTGTGGACTCTGTGCTTGATATAAAACTTGACACAGCCGTCACTCGTTCTTTTTTTTTTTTTAAGATTTTATTTATTAATTCATGAGAGATACAGAGTGAGAGGCAGAGACACAGGCAGGGGAGAAGCAGACTCCCTGCAGGGAGCCCAATGTGGGACTCGATCCCAGGACCCCGGGGTCACGTCCTGAGCTGAAGGCAGACACTCAACCACTGAGCCACCCGGGTGTCCTGTTCTTTCATTCTTTAAAGGAAAAAATTCATTTAAAAGCTTGCTAATCATCTTTGCTGGCTTATGAGCCCACGATACTCAGACATTATAAATTCTCGAGATGGGTCATAAAAGTACTATTAGCCTGTTTGAGTTGAGGTGTTAGAGTTAAACTCATCATCTAGTTATTTTAAAATTGGCAGGCCATGTCGCTCTTGGGGCTTATTTATTTATTTGTTTATACTCCATTGGCGTAAATAAGCCAGGAATTACTTGAAAATATAGTAATATCAGGGCTTTCTGAAGCTGAAATTATAAAAACCGAAATCAACATGTGGCCGCAAGTGGTGAATCACTAAGTTCTACTCCTGAAACCAAAATTACCCTATATGTTAACTAAGTAGAATTTAAATAAAAATTGGAAACAAACGAACAAAAACAACAAAAACAAAGACATTGTACCCTCCATTCCTAAAGGTCGTTAATAGATGACTCAGAACAGCACAGAATAAAAATAAATAAATAAATAAATAAATAAATAAATAAATAAATAAATAACTGTATGTATAAAACACGAAGATGGGTAGCCCTATCAGGAGACTTTGGGGAATTGATGAGAAGTGGAGGACAGTGGACACTTAATTTAACTGAGAAAAAACCCCTTCGAAGGGCAGCAGTTCACGTCCATCAAGCAGGGAGGCAGGAGGGCACCGTGGGGAGGAGCTGACACGTCTAGACGATATCACGCAGCTACGAGAAGGGGTTTCTGTTTCAGAAAGTTGTGATCATGAAGAGCTGTGTTGGGTGCCGCTCACTGTGGGGTATGTGAAGGCGGCAGGCCCCCGATGGCTAGCAGTGGCTTCTGGACTATGTTCAAAGCACTTGGATGTTGCAGCTTTGGGTTAGGCAGTGACGGCTCCGGAGTCATGGTCCTGGCCTGCTGTGAAGAAGGCAACAAGGTGGAGTAGTTTAGGCTACTACACGGAGGACGTCTCTGGACCGTCAATCTAACAGACGGTATCCGGGGTGCAGGAGAGGCGGCAGCACTAGGACTTCCTGGGAAGGTGCACACATAAGAGGGAAGAGAGAAGGTAAAGGATCTTTTAGGTTTTTGGTTTGCACAACTGGCTGATGCTCTCTTCTGAGATAAGAAATCTGACTCTCCGTGTGTGTGTGTGTGTGTGTGTGTGTTTGCAGTGAAGAGTTCAATTCTAGACCTGTGAAGTTTATGATGGAGCTTTATTTTTTATTTATTTATTTATTTATTTAAATTTTTATTTACTTATGATAGTCACAGAGAGAGAGAGAGAGAGGCAGAGACACAGGCAGAGGGAGAAGCAGGCTCCATGCACCGGGAGCCGGACGTGGGATTTGATCCCGGGGCTCCAGGATCGCGCCCTGGGCCAAAGGCAGGCGCCAAACCGCTGCGCCACCCAGGGATCCCTATGATGGAGTTTTAAAAAAATACCCTCAAATCGTGGCCCATGGGAGGGAATCTCCATCCTCCTCATCAGGAGAAGGCAATGGCAAACACGGGCTGCCCAACCTCTGTAACCCCAACCCGGTTCTGGAGAACTCAATGCGTCCTGGTCCCCAAATCTACCGTTGCCGTTGTATCTACTAGAGGGGAAGAGGAGGCCCGCGAGTGTGTTTACACAAATGTGTTGACACTCCAAACACGGTGTCAGTGGGAGCTGTACTAAGCATGAGAGGCGCTCCGGAGGGTCTCAGGTGAGGTGGCTTGGGTCTGCACATTTAGGTATGTGTTGACACAGGACTCAGCATCTTCCGAAGCTGAAGTCTAGCGACACCCCCCAAATCTATCTGCAAATATTTACATCGTCACCGGGACTGGAAATCACCTAAATGTCAACCGACGAGCATGGAAACAGGTTGTGGCGCGTTCGTACAACAGAGTCTGACTCGGCGGTGAGGAGGGCACACGAGGGGTCCCGGCAACGATGCGCCTGAACCTCAAGAGCGGCAGAAAAATGAAAGAAACCAGAATCGCAAGGCTGTGTGAGGCCCTTGTAGGACATCCTCGAAAAGGCAAGATGACAGGAAAAGAGACTCGCGGATGGTAGGGACTGTATTCTGGGGGACAGAGGTTGACTCAAGAAGACGTAAGTCATGAGACTAGGGTTGTGATGGTCACCGCAGGTGTGCAGGGCCGTGGCCTGGGGAGTTAGGGGCTCTGGGGGCCCATCATGGAACGGTTTGTCGGACCCTTGACATTTTTCTCTAACCAGAGGTAATCAGTCCACATTTTGATGAATTTATCTATTTATTTCCATCACTCTGAATAATACACCCGTCTGTTTACCTCTTGATGCTTGTATTGGGGGCATTCTCTATTTGCTATAGGTGATGGAACGGCGGAGGGTAAGGACTCGGCTATCTTCCACTCTGTCCGTATACTTTTTTTTTTTAAAAGATGTTATTTATTTATTCATGAGAGACACACACACAGAGAGGCAGAGACACAGGCAGAGGGAGAGGCAGGCTCCCTGCGGGGACCTGATGCAGGACTCGATCCCAGGATCCCGGGGTCACGACCTGAGCCGAAGGCTGACACTCAACCGCCACCACCCAGGAGCCCCTCCATATACTTCTACAAAAATCACACATCTTCAGTCACAACCTCACAACCCCCTCTTTGCTTATATCCTAGTTACAAGTGGATTGTTAATCACTGGCTTCCAGGGGGGAACAGTCGCAGGTGTAGTTGATTTTTCATCAGAAATAACAGGAGCCAGAAGTCAATGGAAATTTAACATTTTAAAGCCTTGAAAGAATAGGGGAAAAAAAAATCTGTCGACCTACATTTCACTTTCCAATAACAATGTTCTTCAAAAGTCAACACAATAGGAAGACCTTTTCTTCTGTGGGTAGTGCAGATAGTGCGGTTGCTCTGGCTTTGAATTGTTGCCTTAAAGTACGCACAAATCACAGGTGTTTTTCCAATCAATGTCCTTTCAGACGGTATTAAATGATACATCAAGCTTTACAATTATTACAGTAAGAGCTTTAAAATTGGTAATTCAGTAGCTTCAAAGTTTTTATTTAGAATATACGATCATATTCTATGTCTCAGGGCTGTGATCGATAATGCGTAAGGACGGCAGGTGCTCTGGTCTCTCTTTGGACATTTTAAGGGTTCAAAAGGCATCTCACCGTGGGGGAAGGAGCCCGGCGCCTCTTCCTTTGACAACCTTCCAGGTGTCCACGGGGCTACGGGTGCTGGAACTGTCGAAGGTGGCTGACGTCAACTGCACTGACATAGAAAGATCGGAAACATGTAGGCCTCTCGGTGGCTCTTTAGCTACTGGCTGGATAGAGCAGAGGGCACATAGAGCACGCACAGCGCTCTGCGAGGGGCACACCTCACGCCGCCTAATGGAACTCACTGGAAATCCCGATGGTCAAGCTGTTACCACGGCGCTTTTGAGAAGCTGGACATTGGAGTAGTCATTAAGATTGTTGAAAAGGTAAGAAAGCCCGTGGAGGACGATTCATAAATCAGGAACCATCGAAGACCTTTGCATGTGAACGAAGAGTGGTAGGAGTTCATCCCCAGCAAGACTGCTCTGGGGGAAACTCCTCAGTGGGAAGGGAAAGGGTCCTAGATGGAGTGGGAAGCTCCAGGTAAGAATGAAGAGGACCAGGCTCCTAACCATGGAGGTGGGAATAGGAAATATGTGTATTTTTGTCTCTCAAGTCCTTTACAAGGCAATTGAGTGTTTCTTCCTTTTCTTTATTTTTTTCTTTATTTTTTTTTTTACAGTCTAATGTATTTTAAGAGCAAACTTACAGGAAGAGCACAGAAGACAGGTGGCATTATAAACCCGTGCTTGCATGGAGGACAACGCAGGCACAGCAGGACAGGGAATGGAGGGACCCCATTTAGTTGCCGTCAATAAGACGTCTACTTGTTTTAAAAGAATCCAAGTGCTGGCATTGTCCAAATGATTGAACAGGTTTATTTTTAATTGTTATATAGCGGAGCTGCTGAAACGTGTTCACCGAAACGTTTTGACTTGCATTAATAATGCTTTATGTCCCTGCATTTATATTAAAAAATTCAGACACAAATGAAAATGGAAATACTGCAAAACCTGATTTTTTTGTTCCCTATTTTTTCCACTTGCAATCATATACTTAGGTACCTTTTGATCCATGGAAAGAAAATATCTAATGTTCAGAACCACCAATAATAGGACGAAGATATATATATATATATATATATATATATATATATATATATTTTTTTTTTTTTTTTTTTTTAAGAATGAAATGTTTTCCAGGATACCAGGGTGGCTCAGCGGGTGAGCGTCCACCTTCGGCCCAGGTCGTGACCCCAGGGTCCTGGGATTGAGTCCCACATCGGGCTCCCTGCGTGGAGCCTGCTTCTCCCTCTGCCTGTGTCTCTGCCTCTCTCTGTGTCTCTCATGAATAAATAAAATCTTAAAAAAAAAAAAAAAAGAGAAATGAAATGTTTTCCATCAAAGTGGATTCTTAAGCACGTTCTCCAGGGATGCGGCATGCTAGCTGGCTGACTTTTGACATCCAGTGTTTAAAGGAAAATAAAGGGCCCCTGGGTGGCTCAGTGGTTGAGCGTCTGCCTTTGGCTCAGGGTGTGACCCTGGGGTCCTGGGATCGAGTCCCCCATCGGGGTCCCTGCTCAGTATGGAGCCTGCTTCTCCCTCTGCCTCTGCTCCTCCCCCTGCTCATGCTCTCTCTTTCTCTCTTTCTCTCTCTCAAATAAATAAATAACCTCTTTTAAAAAATAAAATAAATAAAGCTTATTTTTCCTAATGCATAGTTTGACTTCTATTCTTTTGTGATAGATTTCTAACTTACATTTCAGACAAATAATATGGCCTATAAATGTTTTCTTTGAAATATGGTGAGGTTTGCTTTTGTATATTGTGTGATCATTTTGCAGATGTCCCACGCGTGCCTGAGAAGAATGTGTATTCTCTAATTAGGGGCACAGAGTTCTACATATTTTCACTGTATTTAAACCAACTATATACATACTTTTTTTGTCGGTTAGATCAACAAAATTATTGATTTTGTGCTTTTGGATTTATGACTAGATTCGCCAAACTTTGCTTGTAACATTGCTCTTTTTGGTTTATGTATTTTAAGGCCATATAATCCTGCGCATATAATTTAGATAAAAATCATCTTGCTGAGTTAAACGTTTTGTATTACGTGTTGGCCTTACATTCTGAATGATGCTTTTGGGTTTTACTTCCTATTCTGACTTATAATAATATACATGGACAATCTTTATGTTAGCAGTCCTTAACTTAGATTTTTTCATTTCCTTTCAATTTGTTGCATCCTGTCGTCTTAGATCTGTCATTTGTGAATAACATGTTGTTGAATTTTTGCTATTTCATGTACTACTTGAAAATCTGTGACAGCCAAGCTTAGAATTTGGTCCATCAACATTTATTAGTCACCAACGTATTTGTACCTACCTATTTTAATAAGAATTAAAAATAATTCTTAATTTTGTGTTTTTGATACACTCTGGAAAACCCTCATTTCCTGCCTCCTATTGCAATGGTTGAGTTTTTAACTCGATTTTCTCCAAACATATTTATGATTTTAGAAGTTTTAACAGTTTATTATATTATTATTTACCTGAATAATTGAATGTGCATATTTAATTTAAGTCTTATCTAAGTAAATTTCTTAATATTATTTTTGTTCATTGAGCGAATCATCCTCCTTCTAAACCATACAAGGTTATAGGATGCTTTAACTCCAGGCACCTTATCTGTCTTTACCTATTACATATATGTAACATTTTAGTTATATCTTAATTTTTAAAAAAGATTTTATTTATTTACTTGAGAGAGAGAGAACATGAGTTGGGGGGACAGAGGAAAAAGTAGACACCCTGCCTAGAGGGGAGCATGACATGAGGCTCGATCCCAGGATCCCGGGATCATGACCTGAGCCTAAGTCAGATGCTTAACCGACTGAGCCCCCAGGTGCCCTCTATCTCAATTTTTTAATCCTCATATTAGACTCAGTTAATTTTGTGTTCTGCAGTCAGTGTTTGTTTAGATTTATTTATATGTTCACAAGTTTCTTTACTGGCTATTAATTGTTTATATTTTGATAATCCTTATTGAGATTCATTTGCCTTCATCTTGTTAGTACATTCTTCATGCTGTTTGGACAGTAATCTCTCAGTTCCTTTTTTGTGACTGCAAAAACAATCATTTAGTCAGTATACATTGTCAGATTTATAGATATTTTGTCCTCATTGAGAATTCTGCAATTTAGTTTCTTTTTTGAAATTTCTTTTAATTTCTTTTTTTTAATTTCTTTAATTTCTTTTTTTTCCTGGTTGCTTTAAAAATCATTTCTTTGTTAATGGCATTATGCAAACTTATTAAGAAGAGTTGAGAAATATTTTTATTTATTTCTTCCGCGGGGTGTTTTTTGTGCATCCCTGTTGTGCTTTTCTAAATCATTATCAATTCTTAAAATGTCTCATCTATGATCTCTTCCAATATTATCTCTCTCATTCTTTCATTCTATCCTCTTGGAATTCCAGTTGAATGCATGTTTGTTTTTCTTTTTTTTTTTTTTTTTTTTTTTTTTTTTTTTTTTTTTTTTTTTTTTTTTTTTTTTTTTTTTTTTTTTTTGGAGGTTACTAGTTTATTTTTTTTTTTATTTTTTTAATTTATTTTTTTATTGGTGTTCAATTTACTATCATACAGAATAACACCCAGTGCCCGTCACCCATTCACTCCCACCCCCCACCCTCCTCCCCTTCTACCACCCCTAGTTCGTTTCCCAGAGTTAGCAGTCTTTACGTTCTGTCTCCCTTTCTGATATTTCCCACACATTTCTTCTCCCTTCCCTTATTTTCCCTTTCACTATTATTTATATTCCCCAAATGAATGAGAACATATAATGTTTGTCCTTCTCCGACTGACTTACTTCACTCAGCATAATACCCTCCAGTTCCATCCACGTTGAAGCAAATGGTGGGTATTTGTCATTTCTAATAGCTGAGTAATATTCCATTGTATACATAAACCACATCTTCTTTATCCATTCATCTTTCGTTGGACACCGAGGCTCCTTCCACAGTTTTTCAAAAATTCTTTCCTCCATCATTCTTTGTCTCTCGTCCACATATTTTATGTCTCTACCTTTCCATGTTGCATTCTCTAGTTCTCTGGTTTCTTTAGATGTGTTTTTCACATCAGCATTTCTTCAGCTGTGTCAAGGTTTTTATTTAAGCTCTATATTAAGATTTTAAATACAGTGTTGACATCTGTCATTTTTAGAAAAGTTATTTTTAAAATATGCCTTGTTATATTTTTACACTCTTTTGTTTCATATTCATATTTTGAATTCCATCTGTTATTTTTTTAAACATCTCAAGCACAGTTGCCTTATATTCTGGGTCAGATAATTATACTATTTGGAATCCCAGGGGTCTGTCTTCATGATTTGTTTTTCTACCCATGGTAACTTGTTTTCTCACGAATCTTTAAGTTTTGGGTTTTAAATTAATGCATACCTGTGTGAATTTCACCTATAGAACTCTGTTTAGGTCTAGATTAAGGGCAGACTCTTTCATTGAGAATGTACTTTTTTCTGCCTGGCAACTGGAGGTGTGTCTGTATGAAGTCACTTTTTGGCATAGTTTTCTTTTTTTTTTTTTAATTTTTATTTATTTATTCTTTTTATTTTATGATAGTCACAGAGAGAGAGAGAGAGGGGCAGAGACATAGGCAGAGGGAGAAGCAGGCTCCATGCACCGGGAGCCCGATGTGGGATTCAATCCTGGGTCTCCAGGATCACACCCTAGGCCAAAGGCAGGGGCCAAACCGCTGCGCCACCCAGGGATCCCTGGCATAGTTTTCTAGCCCAAACAGTACTGTAATAGTATTTGAGAGCATATCTATGATTTATAATTTTCTTTTCAGTGTCATTTTTTTTTTTTTTTTTTTTTACTTTCTATGTCAAAGGCAACATAAAGAAGTGTGTTTGTCATCGTCTTTTGTTGGTAGTACACTTAGAAGTTCCAGACTGGTAAGGGAAGCTCCATTCTTTTTTTTTTTTTTTTCCCCAAAGACTTTATTTATTTATTTGACAGAGAGAGAGAGAGGGAGAGAGAGAGAACATCAGGTAGAGGAACAGAAGAAGTAGGCTGAGTAGGGAGCCCAACGTGGGGCTCCATCTCATGACCTGGGATCATGACCTGAGCCGAAGGCAGATGCTTATCCCACTGAGCCACCCAGGCGCCCTGGGGAGCTCCATTCTAACTCTACTTTGCCAGGGTCCAAGTGCTCTCACAAGACATCAAACCACTAGCCCCTAGGATTCTGGTATCAGCCAATACTTCCTGGTTGAATGTTGGTTACATCCTTCCTGTACCATTCTTATTTCACTTCTTGGCTACTTTTGGTGCCTAGTTATTTCCTCAGCTCCAACTCAGTATGACTTTATCATATGAGGTCTCTTGAAGGTATGTCTGCCCCATTCTCATTTTTAGGAACTAAATATAATGCTATTTAAATGTTATCTTTTTGGCTTCTTGATAATAGTATTCAAACACTCTTCTAGGAATGGTGGAGGCTTTCAAGAAAAACATGGAGGCCTTGTCCTCATCTATCAGGAGAATCATACTGCACTGTAATACAAGGTAGACATTCGAGTACCAAAGAATGAGTCCAGATGAAGTGGGAACAAGGAGACATACCATTTGAGGAATGGGTCATGCAGGATTAGAAAAACTATCACTACTTCCTTCTTTCTTAGAACAGTGAAAGCTCTGCCCATGACATCTGCTCTGTTTTCATGACTGGTTGCTCCCTGTACTCATTGCCTAGTTAAAACCATTCTACAGTCAGATCTTGGCTCCATCTTCACTTCCAAATGGAAACCTTCTATGACCTCGGTCCTTGGAAGGACCAAGTTTTTGCTGCATACTCCTAACACTATGTATTTCTCACTAATACCCCTAACAGAGCTGCAATTTTAGATTCATTTACATGGTTAATTTTGATTTCTCCTCTACAGGGTGCGTTCCAAGAAGGCAGTGGTAATATCTGCTTTTTGCTCATCATTGAATCCCTAGCACCCAGCACTGTGGAAAATATTTGATTCTCAATATGTATTTTTTGAGTGATTGAATGACTCCCTTCTATTTTATATCATTTAGTGATTATGTAGGCCTTTTGCTTATGGACTCTAGCCAATTCCTTGCTTAACATATTTATTGGTCAAACATACAGCCTATCAGACACCAGACAGCTTCACTGGCCCCGTTTCAGGTAGCTATGGCAACTGAGATAGTTCAGGCTACGTTGGAGGCTGTATGATTTGTGAGGTTGGGATAGTCTTGGGCTTTCTCTCCTCCCTGGCCTGGACTAACCCACACTTTTTAGCCTCTTAGTCAGTTGAATGTAAAGATTAATAAAAGCCACAGAAGATAATGGCATGCATTTGAGAGTTGAATTAGTTAGAGATTTAAAAAAACCATTAACTTGTTCTGGACCACACAAGGACCTCTTAGAAGTGCTTGGAAAATGAAATAGCTTCTGGATTCTACCATAAGGACATTATATCAGATTTTATTATATTCATACATTCCTTAATTGTAGATATAGACACTTGGGAGACAAAAATGGGAAATAAAAATAAACGAAAATTGATCAAGATTTAGAAACAAAGAATAAAACTGTAAAAGTAAATTGTGAGAGGGTAGGCCAGAGATGACATGGACTGGGGTAATTTTTATAGTTTCTCCAGACAGGTATATAAAAGGAGAACAATATTGTCATGGAGAGAAGAAAAATAGTTTTTCCTAGGCTTGTGAAGCCCCTTAGTTAGGAGCTGCAGAAGGAGAGTCTGCAAGGCTGGCCACAGGGCATAATCTGGCCATCAAGAGGATAGCGTCCAATCTGTGGCAGCATTCAGAGGTCTCCATTGAATGTAAGACGAAGCAGGGGCACAAGTGGGGGGCTGTAACCATTGAAGCGATGTGTTAAAAATGGCAGCCAGGAGAGCAATTCTAGAAGTATTAGGCTGAGCCTTTGTCTCCAGGATAAGGGTCTTCCTGATTCTCCTGGATCATCCACAAAGCCTTCTATTGACTTCCCACTGCTGCCGAGGCCATTGAAGACTGTGTCTGGGGAAGGAGACTGAATACGAGGCAGTTAGACAAACACTGAACTCTCCCTCCTGATGAGGCTGACTGTGCCAGGCTCTCAGAGGACATAACGCGCTTGTTAAGGTTTGGTGAATAGCACCAGTCTCCACGGAGGACGATTTGGGTTCCCATAGAGAAGTCATCAACACAGGGTAAGAATTCAGCCAATTATGCCTCACCTCATCAGTCCTATTTAGATGGTAACCCCATGGGGCATGGACCATGTCTTTCCCTGTGTATTGTACAGTGTTGAGGAAACATTTGGCACTCAATAAATACCAATCGAGAGCTTGTTTCTTGTCCCCCTCAGCCTCCCACTGAGCTGATCTGAGGAAGGAATTCCCTTTGAAGTCCCTTGTCCCCATGCTTTTTGATAAACAACACAGAGGCACAGAGAGAGATGAGGCAACTATACAGTCCTGGAGCTGTTTTTGGTATCCATAGATGACAAATGCTATCTCTGTAGTGATACGCCTGGGGGGTGGGGGACATATTTAGTGGGACCGTGCCGTGAAAAAAGCCCATCTTCCATAAACATTGTCTTGCCTCTAGTTTCTCACAGATTCATGATTTGTGCTTTCTAGCCTCTGTTAACAACACCACCAAGCTGTCTTGCTGAGCTGAGAGGTAGAGCCTTTGAAAGGTTTTAGTTTACTTTAGTTGTTCATGAGTTTTACCATATAGAGAGAGGAAAGCAAAATATAGGTAAGAAATTAGAAGAGAAAATAAAAAAAAACATTATGAGAAAGAGAAAGGATTTTTTAAAAAACCTGTAATAACTTTAATAAGCCTTGCCAAAGAGTTGCCTATGGCATTGACGTGTCTCCGTTGAAAAATGGCTTTGTTTTTTTATTGTGAAATATTATAATTTTGTATCAGGGGAAACAAGTATTTAAAACTATTTTTATATGTATTGAGATTCGGGAAAAAAGCACAGAAAATAATATGCTACAAGTGAAATAAGGCGTATGAATTAACATTTGCAAATAATGTGCATATATATGATCAAATATATGTACAATTTTCTGTACATGCTGGAAAATCTCTTAAAGTGTTGTCTTAAACTACTAAACTCAAGACATCTAAAGTCATGAAAGGCAGGCCTAATGAAGTTGAATAAACTCTAGAAGATGAGGTTGTGGGGTGGAATGATGACAGCCCTAACTTTTTTATATACTCGTACTTCCAAGCCTCTCTCTCTCTCTCTCTTCCCTCCCCATCTTCTCTTTTCTTTTCCTTTCTCCCTCCCTCCCTCTGAGTATTTTAATTATAAAAACTATTTCATCTTAAAACTTGCAAAGATGAAGATTTACCTTAGACTTTGATTTAGGAAGACACATACTGTGTCTTATCTTGAATAATAAACAGAATGAGAATAAGGTATGATCCAGCCAGGATTTCAAAGAGAAGTGTCATGGCCTGCTCATGTTTCTTTTGAAGATAAAGCAAAACAGCTAAATTATACCCTAAAAGGTGTTACAGGTCTAAAAAGAATGATAGAAATCAGGTACATCTTGACCCAAAGGTAATAGAGATTGGGAGATTTTTCTTTTTGAAAATTTCCCATGTTGTTGTTGCTTCCTTAAACTTAATCCATCCCTGAATTGAGCCCAAGATGTAGACATTGAAATTGTAATAACTAAAATAAGAGAAGATTCACTCAATGCACTGAGTATTTTGTCACCTTTGCACATGATAATGAGTTCTGAGATTGAAACCATGGGCCTGTGGTGTCTTGAATAAGGATGAAACTGGCCCTCTTCTGTGAGGGAGAATTATATCATAGCCAGAGCGCTGCATTCAGTGTTCAATACCATTAGATCTCAGTAGAGTGACTGGCACACTGAAGAGAATTGAAGCCTAATATGTTAACAAAAGGTTGAAGGAGCCACGAAGTCTTTATACAGAACAGAGAAGATTGAGAAAGTAGGTATTTAGAAAAATTGCATCAATTAAGTCGTCTTGAGTTTTAAAACACATTTTTAAAACAACCACTTGGGGCCAGGGATGAGGTGGTAGTTAAGTTATTTCTTCCAGTGATAATCTTTTCTGCCATTGCTGCTAAGATTTAGGTGATGATACGAAGTAGGATGTTCACATTTGAATGTTGTTTTTTAGCTCAAGATCAAATAACAGTTAATGACTCAAATCAGACCCATTTATTCAGTTAATTTTTCATTAAAGAATGATTGATGTCGGGCAGCCCGGGTGGCTCAGTGGTTTAGCGCTGCCTTCAGCCCAGGGTGTGATCTTGGAGACTTGGGATTGAGTCCCACGTCGGGCTCCCTGCATGGAGCCTGCTTCTCCTTCTGCCTGTTTCTATGCCTCTCTCTCTCTCTCTCTCCTTTCTGTGTTTCTCATGAATAAATAAATAAAATCTTAAAAAAAAAAAGAATGATTGATGTCATATACTGGGTAAGACACTAAATAGCTACTAGGAAATTGGAGCTTGAATGAAATGATATGCTATCTGGACCTATGGATTTTAGTTTCTAGAAAGACAATTTAATCAATCAACTGCAAATCTGGTACTTAATTATATTGTGATGGGCACTAAGACGAGTATAGAGTGCTGAGAGAGCATATGAGGGGATCTAAGCCTCCCTGGTCGTGGGTGTGATGGTCATGAAAGTCTTCACAGAAGAAATCATATTATTCTGAGATGTGGATATAAGGAGAGCAAAGTAGAGAATGTTCCAGGCAGACAGAAGAGCAAGGGTGAATAAGATCACGGGAAGAAGGTCCTAGAGAAGAAGCCCTGTGACACATTTCAGAGAGTGGTAAGACACCCATAGGATGAGGACTCAAAAGGGAGAGGATAAGTGTCATGTGATGAGAAAGACAAAGTCTTGTAGGCTTTCATAAGGATTTGGGGCTTTATTCCAAGAAGAGGGAGATGACACTAAAAAGCTTTGAGTAGGGAATTGGTGTCACAAGATTCACATTTTTGCAAAATCATGTTGACTGTAGTGTAGGTGAATGGTTGGGAAGGCTTCAAGGTCATATATGGGGACCTCCCTTCCCCTAGGCATATATTCTTGTTACAGGCTAATGAGAAACAGAGAGAATCTATCCAGAGAAGCCCGAAGGCCATCCACCACTAGCAATGGGAACCCTTAACCGTTTCTTATCAGGGTGAAATCACCAGGTTCCTCTCGCATGACCATGGCATCCACATACTGGTTTTCAACCCTGTTCTAGCTCCTTTCCCCCGTGAAAGTACAGAGCTTAATTCATCCTACATATTGAAGTATGGTTGTCTCCCAACATAACAGAAAGATTGTGGGACAATATCATTATCATCCCCACTTCCATTGAGGGACTTTCTACAACTGGACCAGAAGAAAACGAATTTTACAATCTTCCCATCAGGGACAACGTATGTCTTTCAATCTTTAAACAGAATGCTGTTTGGAGCTCTTTGTTCTGTTTTTATTGATTTATTTTTGTTCTTTATGTATTTTTATTTCTGCTGACGTATTCCCCACTGTAATATGTTGCTTGATAATAAATGGTGCTTAATTCTGGTTGAATCTCCATGAACATAAGTACATTACCTATTTTTTGAACTGTTGCAAGTAGTTAAGCTCTTAACTGGATCCCAGGTAAAATTGTGCCTTTTCGGTTACTGTATTCACACCTTGCACTAGTCATCTTTTAGTTTTCTTTGTATCTGTACAGAGCTTTACTGTGCTATAGCTGACAAAGAAATATAGTGTGCATTTGCAGCACCTGGGGGGCTCAGTTGGTTAAGCGTCTGCCTTCTGCTCAGGTCGATCCCAAGGTCCTGGGATAGAGCCCTGCATCATGCTCCCTGCTCAGCAGGGCGTCTGCTTCTCTCTTTCCCTCTGCCCTTCCCCCCAGATCATGTGTTTTTTTCCTTTTCCAAATAAAAAAAATTATTTTAATATCATGTATATTTAAGGTGTACAAGTTGATGATTTGATATATGTATATATTGTTAAATATTCACTGCAGTCAAACTAATGAACATATCCATCACTTTACATAGTTAACCATTATTTGGGGAAGAAGGCATGAGAACACTTAAGATTTAATCTCCTAGCAAATTTTAACTATATAACATAATATTAACTGTAGTCATATTGTACGTTAGAACTCTAGAGCTTATTTCACTTGCATAAGTGAAACTTTGTGCTTCTTGACCAACATCTCCCCATTTCCCCCTCCCCCTTCCCCTAATAACTACTATTCTTCTCTCCTAGTTTGATTATTTTAGGTTCTACATGTTAGGTGAGATCATGCATTATTTGCTTTTCTCTGGATGGTTTATTTCACTTAGCAAAGTGTCCTCTAGTTTTACTCATGTTATCACGAACAGCAGAATTTCCTTTTTTTCTTTACAGCTGGATAATATTCTGCTCTAATATATGTAATATATATGATAAGTAGTATTATTGTGTAAAAATAATAAATATGAATAACATATCTCACAATTTTTTTTAGCCATTCACTCATCAGTGGACATTTAGACTATTCCCATAGTATGGCTATTGTGCGTAATACTGAAACGAACATGGGCGAGTAGGTGTCTCTTCCAGAGACTGATTTCATTTCCTTTTTTTAAATTTTTTTAAATTATTTATTTATTTATGATAGGCACAGAGAGAGAGAGAGAGAGGCAGAGACACAGGCAGAGGGAGAAGCAGGCTCCATGCACCGGGAGCCCGACGTGGGATTTGATCCCGGATCTCCAGGATCGTGCCCCGGGCCAAAGGCAGGCGCTAAACCGCTGCGCCACCCAGGGATCCCTGATTTCATTTCCTATGGATGTATACCAAGAAGTGGGATTGCTGGGTCGTATGGTAGGGTTCTCTTTTTAATTACTTGAGGAACCTCTATATTGTTTTCTATAATGTCTGTACCAATTTACATTTCTGCCAACAATGTACAAGGGTTCCCTTTTCTCTACATCCTCACCAACATTTGTTATCACTTGTCTTTTTCATAATAGCCATTCTCACAGATGAGGGGTGATACCTCATCGTGATCTTAATTTGCATTTCCTTGATATTGATGAGGTGGAGCATGTTTTCATATAGCTGCTGGTTATTTGTATGTCTTCTTTTGGAAAATGTCTGTTCAGGTTCTTTCTCCATTTATTAAGCAGATCATGTCTGTTTGTCTTTGCTTTTGAGTTGTATGAGTTCCTTATATATTTTGGACATTAGCCTTAGTTCTACTTATTTATTAATTCACAAAATATTAGTATCATCTATATATCAAGTGTGTGTGTGTATAATGGGGTGATGGTAAAGAAAATGGACATCATATCTGCCTGCATGGAAGTTACAGACATTAAATAAACATATGTTATCATTTAATGAGTATTGTCTACTGACTATATGTGAGCAGTGCGCTAGGGACTGCATACAGAGAGCTAACCTATGTTATCTCTGCCCTTGTGGAATTTATATAGACCAGTGACAGAGAGAGATGATAAGCAGTTAATCAAACAAATATATAAGTACAAGTTCAATTAATGCTTGGAGGGAATTTCAGGGGACCACGAGAGAGAATGATAGAGATTCATGATGAAAGAAACCTATGTGAGAAATGATGCTTAACTGAGAGCTGAATAATCAAAAGGGATTAGCCAGGCTCTGTATTGATTTTTTTGTATTCACTCTACTACTTTATGTTTGTCTTTTTAAGGTGTTCAAAGCACTTAGGAGAATTTTACATTTTTGGCTTGAGAAGCATATAACTGATTTGGATGTTGGGGGCATTTAGTTTGTTAAACACAGTTTTGAGTTATGGTTTATGTGATAAGTGTTAATATTAAGGTAAGTTTTAACTATATAATAATTAATAAACTGAACTTAGGAAAGAATAGTGGCTATTGCTCTTCACACTCCAAAGTCTCCTTAGCATTTCCAAAAAGTTACCTAACAGAGGCCTTCCTCCTAGGTGCCTCTTCTCTTCTTCACATGCTTATGCGTAATAGTAAATACTGCCTTCTGTAGCTGTGCAGCGCAGTACATCTATTAGTTTATTTACTCATTTTTACACATTTAACCATTCAATTCATTCGCATATTCATTGAGTGTTCACCAAGTGCTACTTTAAGCCAGGTACAATGATGGCACTGGGTAAAGGAAATCAGTTAAGACAGGAGACTTGCTGTCGAGGAGCATTCAGACCAGAGGAGCCCAAAGATAAAGGAATTTGTTATCATGGAAAGTGCAGCAAGTCCTGTAACAGAGCTAACCTGGAAGGGCACGGTGCAAGGGCCTTCTAGAGGAAGGTGTGCTTAATGAATTTGTCCTAAAGAGTATTGCTGGAAGGAGGCAAAAACATAGCTAAAGGGCAGAAAACAGCGTTGGCACAGGCCATTCGTGAAGTAACACATAGGTTTGTGTTATTGGAGCAAAGGGTTTTATTCCTTCTAAGTCATCAGCAACGCCTGCTGGCAACATCTTCTGGGAGGCGTTGAAAGATACCATGCTGCGTCGTATGAGTCATGTGATAAGAGTTATGTGACAATGACCCTGTTCTCTTGGAGTTTATACAGTATTAGGGAATGGCAAAGATGAATTAGAAAACCAGGCAGGGATCAGGTTATGAAGGACCTCGTGTATTCAGCTAAAATATCGACATTTTATCCTAAGTAAAAGAATTACAAGGTCAGTTAAAGTTAATTTAAGAAAGATCAACCTGGTTGTAATAGAACAGAACACAGATTGTGGGGGTGGGGGTGAAGAAGGTGTTAGAGATTTGACATGAAAAGACTAATTAAGAGGCTGTTCTGATGGCCGGGAAGGTGGGAGGATATTGTGGATGAGATCGATTTACAGATATTAAGGAGGTAGCCTCCTCAGATAGTCAGGGGGAGTAAAAGGGACAAAGGAGTCAAGGGCGACTCCTGTTATTCAGCCTTGGGAGGCTCTATGAATATTGTTAAAATTCCTCAGGGCTTGGATTACTAGAACACAGGTGTTGGAGTGACTCCATAAGGTTATTTATTTATGAAATTAGGAGCTCGTTGAAGATAGGAAGCTTTTCTTAGACCTCCGTTCTGACTTTACTTCTTCCTGTCCTACGGTACAGCAGTCTTCCCCGTCCATATTAGAAACTCGATACTCATTTAATCAGCTAAGAATCATATTTGTCTTCCCCTGTAGGAAGAATTTACACGTTCCTTAATACACTTGGAACGAATTTTGGCGATTTGAGACTTCCTTTTTACTGAGAAGAGGAAATCTAGGATACGAACCAGAAGCAGATGAAGTTCTTTATCTCTGAATTACAAATCATGGAAAAAGTATTAAAAAATATTTCTGATGTCTACATAAATATGCTTTATATTTTTTTTTCTGGAATACAAATCTCAAAAGGTTCCTAATTACGTAATAAAAATATGACGTTCTATATCACGACCCATAATCTGCCCCTATGTTTCAGTGATCCGTGAGCGAGACAGGCAATTCTTCACAACCGCACAGCCTTCCATCTCAGGAAGTCACCTCTCGATGAAAGAAAAGGTATGCCTCTGTCGGGGTGATGCAGTATCCAAGCCCTCCACCGGCAACTCTATAATGAACACTGTATAGGGAAGAGTCAACAGGGATTAGGGAAGCTCTCTGACGGAAAGTCGAGGTGAGCAGTGGGTGTTTCGCTGACGTCCAGTGACCTTGATGGATTGCTTCTGCTGAGCCTCCCACCTCCTCAACACACCCTCATTTTGGTTGAGCTTATTCATCTTCCTCCAATCCTCTTCCTCTATTTGGGCCAATAGAGGAGACACACTCAAGTTGAGAAGAACTAGAGTATGCTCTGCAGCAAACTGACTGGAGAAGAAACCCTCAGGAAGCTTGAGGCTTCCTATCAACCAACTAATATTTGTTGAATGTTAGGTGTGAGTAGTGCTATGCATTTGGGAAGATGAAGAAAGCAGATATGAGACCGAGAGATTACCTTCAAGGCACTGACAGTCTACATGCTGAGCCCAAACAAGTGGAAGGAGAGTAAAATTTATTTTTGGAATCATTCCTATGAAACTATGATTTATGTAGTAAGTGTCTCTTGCACAGAGCTTAGTTGCTTGCCCCAAAGATGGTGATTATTTTTATTTCTACTCTATTTATCTCTGTAAGAGTTGGGAGGGAATAGTCTAAAAATTATATGATCTCTAAATTATAATAAAGACACAAAAATTGAAATAGGATTTCTTTTTTTTTAATTTTATTTATTTATGATAGTCACACAAGGAGAGAGAGAGAGAGGCAGAGACATAGGCAGAGGGAGTAGCAGGCTCCATGCACCGGGAGCCCGATGTGGGATTCGATCTTGGGTCTCCAGGATCACGCCCTGGGCCAAAGGCAGGTGCCAAACCGCTGCGCCACCCAGGGATCCCTGAAATAGGATTTCTTAAAGCTTTCATGTAACATGACGTCCCAATGCTGTAGCTCGTATCACAGCCCATTTGAGGTCACAGGGGAACTAAGTTTGCTTTTTTTAACCACGTAGACATGAGCGTTGTGGCATGTGTTGCAATTACAAGGATGCCTTTCTCTGAAGGGCTGTTTTTGCAGAGATGGCCACAGCTTGATTTGGGGGCTCCTCGGCGAGAGAAGACATCCGAAGGTCCCAAATCTGGGTGTAGCCTGACACTTCCACTGCTCTGCTCTGAGAGTTGACGATGCCTGTGGAAGTGCGCCAAGGGCATTTCTGCACACAAGTCCAGCCTTTCCTCATTGAAGGTTTATGGGGCTTGTAATGTCAAGATTCATGAATTTCAGGGACTGTACTTGTCCTTGGATCAGATTTGGAAGCGGCTTTTGATCAGTGAAGTGAAACAATTAATTATAATAAATAATGCTACTAGGAGTCCTCACACAGTCAGCTGAAGGAGGAGGGGAGCCAAAGGAATAAAGCTTGTTTCTGGCAAAACCTCATCATCTGGCTGTCTGGATCAGATCCTGTTTGGCGATGGCACCCACAGCTCACTAGGCCGTTGGTGAAAGGCACAGTTGCTCTATCTTCTCAGCCAGTGGGTAGTTTCAGGTTCTGGTGGGTAGTGTGGGTAGTAGAAGGAGGTCAAAAAAATCGGAGACAAATGCAAAATTTCTTTGTATTCATCTCTATTTGATTGCTTTGTGCCCTGAAGCACATGATTTAATTATTTTCATCATTGCCTCGGCCTCCTCAGCTACCAATCTCATTGAAGGCAATAAAATTATTCAGCCTTTACAAAAAATGCAGCCATAATAATTTTTGACTCAATGAATAGTTAAAGGCTATAAAATCAGCTCCTTGGATGACCATGTCCAATTGAAAACACCAACCTAGAATTTTCTCATCTGTTAAAGGAAAACATAACCTTGCATAAAATGGAAGTCTCTGCCTCAGATTTTCATAGGAGATGCTTGTTGTTCATTGCCTACAACTTATATTCACCATCTGCAATCCACACAAGAGCCCTCTGTGCAGGCATTATTTTCTGCAACCTAAAAATGAGGAAAATAATGCTCAGACCTTGATGTCGGTTGGCTTCCCTCAAGGAGGTTCAAGAAAACCCTGAACTCTTACGCTGAGTTGACATTGTAAGGTGTGGGGAAGGGGCAGGAGTGGAGCTGGAGGGACACCTGAAGTGAGTGCCTGAGGTCTGATAAAAGCAAATCTAAGGATGAAGCTGAAGCAGGGAATGCTACCAATGGAGAGGAATGGGGGTGTCCATGCTTAGGCCAAAAATCACGAAGGCAAGGTGGGTGAGCTGTCAGAAGTAAACCGGAGGACCGTGGGGTTCCTCTAAATGTGTCATTCCCATGGAAGACCACAGAAGGAGATGCTGACTCTGTCCGGCAGCCTGAGAGCCTTCCCTCTGAGTTTGTATGTGCCTGCGTGGACATGAATGTGTGTATGTTTGTGATTTCTTTACTCAAAGGCTCACAGGACTCAAGTCTTGGCTCCTTGTAAAGGTCACCAAGCTAGTTCTGAGGCTCACTGTTCTCATCTGAGACTGGGAACAATACGAATGCAGTAGCACAGAGATGTGACATGAAATAAATGGACGTGCAGCCCCTGACGATGCCTGTTTAAAGCATGTAGTAGCTGTCGGTGGTTGCTTATTTGCCTAGCCTCTTTAACACTTGCTCATTTACTCACGTCCTTAACCTCTCTACGTTGCAAGGCTTTGGATGATGTGTCTTTCTGTGTTGCACAGTAGCCATAATGTGAAAAGAATCATAATGGAATGATAGAGAAAGGACACTGTGCACGCGCGCGCGCGCGCGCGCGTGTGTGTGTGTGTGTGTGTAGAGTGGGCGGGTCTCGCTAAAGATATGCTTAACGTATAGCAGCAAAGCTGTTCCAAAACCTGTAGGGTATACTTGGTGACATTTCTGTACCCACAGGGGGTGTATGAGGGCGTACAGCGTGCGGGGTGGTAGCCAGCAAAGCCCTGAAAGCATGCGTGTCCTCGTCCAAACTATGAAGGAGTTGAAGTGGGCCTGACTGGTTTTGCCCAAAGTCATGGATGGAACTGGGTTTTCTGCTAAACATTCAGGCAGAGAGGCGTATTACACTTTCTTGCAATAACCAGATACCCGAGAGATTTGAAGTTCCTTTCTGACTTGTGTGTTATTAGTACTTCCCAAGTGCGTATTTGCTTTAGTAGAAAACCCGTTCACTGTCCGCCCACCTGAAAGTGTTAACAGCAGCCACCGCTATGGTGTCACCTGCTTTCAGAGTTTGCAAAGAGCCTAGCTGGGAGGCCCATCAATTCCTCAGTGTGGTTGGGCGGCTGACGGGACTGATAAAGAGGACAGAGGGCTTAGCGTTGGATAGCGTGGCTCTCAATCTTAATCTAACCACTCACAGTCGTGTGACCTTGGGCACACAACTTGATCTCACTGAGTCTGAGTTTCCTTATCTTATGGAATTAATACCTGTCCCCCAGAGGTGCTGTGAAGATTAAATGGGGTGAAGCACATTAAATGTCCAGGACGGTATCTAGACCTGACTCACCGCATCATCAGTGTGAACCCAATGGCCAAGTCCCCCGAGACACTAAAGGCAAATTCAAGTCTCAGTGAGGGGGTTGGATCCAATGATCTTTAAGTAACTGTCCAGCGCTAAGATTCCATGACCCTAAGGTTACAAGCTGTGCAGCCACGCAGAGAAATAATGTCTCCAATTGCAGGTATGCTGTCTCTCCCTGTCCCCTCCTGTAAATCACCGCATGGCGGGGAGCGCCGGTCACCTGACCTCTTAGGGCTTGACATTTTTCAGGTGTTAATGGGATGTTCCCATTTATAGGATAACGGTGAGAAATGATTGCTGATATTTTAAAATAAAGGGCACTATATGTTCATAAGCAATTAATCAGGATGTTTTTGCCCCCGGAGGATGGATTGAAACCGTAGCGGGAAGAGGGAATCCAGGGTTAGAAGATAGCTGTGTTCAAATTTTAGTTCCTCCAGGGGGACGCTGACAAATAGCTTTAACTCGTACTTCCTTTATTAGTAACGTGGGGATGACAATCTCTACCCACAGGGTCTTATGAGGATTAAATGAAGTAAAGCACATAAGGTAAATCCAATGAAAAGATAGATAATAAATATATAATAAATATATCTCTCTATATAAATATAAAAATGAAGAAAGGGAAAATAAAACATAACGTTTCTGCCAATGAAAATGATGATGATGATAAAGGACGGATTAATGAAATAATTGCAGTTAATAGACATGACATATCCACATTAGACACTGGAATTTCTCATTCTTGAGACTTTTCTGATAATGTAAGTACTCAATATATAATTTTACTAGAGTTTAGATGTATTTCCTTCCTCTCCTTTCCTTTAGAATAGGGTTCCACAAACTTTTTTTCTGTAAAGGGCCAAACAGTAAATATTTTAGATTTTGCTGGCCATATGGTCTCTGTCGAAAATGCTGGGTTCTGTTGTAGCGTGAAAGCAGCCGTAACAATAGGTAATGAGTGGGCGTAGCTGCCTGCCAATAAAACTGCTCACAAAAGCAGGCGACGGGCTGGATCTGCCTTGTGGGCCATAGTTTGCCAATCCATACTTCAGAACACTGATTTACTCGACAATATTTATCGAACAACCACATTGTGTAAAATGCTGTCTTTGAATTGTTGGAGGTGCAAAGATGAGTTAGTGTCTTGCATGGACAAATAGAACACAAATTTAAAACCAAATCCAATGATTTTTATTGCTAGGAAGTCGTTGGCCAGACGTAGGCTTTCAAAAAAGTTAACAAGATACTAGCTGAGCAGCCACGTCCGGGGCCACGTTTTGATTGTTTGCCAGTTTCTCGCTATTGACTTGGAGCAAATTGTTCAAGGGTTCTAAGCCCCAGTTTGCTCTAGGTCTATTAAATGGAAACAACTCCTTTCACCGCCCAGAGTTTTGGGGGGAATTGAGATAAAGCCCACAGAGCACATAGCGAATTGACCAGCACGTGGTAAGCAGTCAAAGCGGGTTAATTCTCCTTATTCAGAAGCTGGGAGGAACAGAACCCATCGTCCCAGGACGCGACGCCTGCTCAAGCCACAGCGGACTGCGCCACGCTGCCTCTCTCCCTGGCCGACCTTAAATCCCACTCCTCTGTGAGGATCCTGAGTAGCCATCTCTTTCTTGGGGAAGATTTCCCACGATCAGAATTGCTATAACGTGTTAGGTGTACCTCTCTCTTTTGACCCAATTTCCTGCCTATTTTTAGGCATCATGATCATGAGCTTCCCTTGCAGAATTCCTTCCTGCCTCCTATGACTCTCTTAGCACATTTTGTCCAGCAGTACAGTGAAGCACAGGGTTCCCGGAGGACGCTCTGTTGAGGCCTGACTCTGCAAGACGTGCTGCATCTTCCCATCGTCCCACCCTGTCGCCATCGTCGTCCGCCCATCAGCTTCACATTCGCTGCTGCTACTGGTCTGTAAAGGATATTAGGGCATCACCCATGAATGGTAAGTGCTCTTCAAGTATATCTGGGATTATTGTCAACGAGACATCTTTATCGACTTAACCCTAAGAGGGTTTACTTCTTCCAGTGAAATTCTGTAACGTGTCTGCTCCTTCTTTTGCTCAGTATTTCAGTTCTGCTGCCTAAAATAAACACTGGCTTGCTTTCTCAGGCTCACTGACAATTAGAGACAAATTTTACCACTTCGTTGTTGTTAGGTTGAACCATAAAATTTTCCATTTTTTTGTAGATCGAATGGTTGAATATTAAGAAATTCACATGGACCAACCTAAGGCTATTGTTATCATCATTATTATACAGGGATAGTGCTCTCTAAAAAAGATTTAAAAAAAATAAAAAAGATTTTATTTATTTATTCATTTGTTCATTATTTATTCATTTTATTCATTCATTCATTCATTCATTTATTCATTCATTCATTCACTCCTTTAAAGTGAGCATGAATGGAGGGGGGCAAAGGGAGGGAAAAAGAGAGAATTTCATGCAGACTCCACACTGAGCAGGGCTCCATCTCACAACCCAGCTCATGATCTGAGTCGAAATTAGGAGTCGGAGGCTTAACCAGCTGAGCCACCCAGGCACCCTGTGATGATAGTACCTTTGATTAGAGTTTAAGCTAAAAATGAATTTCTATCATCTATCAATACTGTGTATTGCAATTAAGTACCTACCTCTTCTAGCCTCATTGAACAGTGTAGCCACAGTGTAATCGTTCACACTCAATAATACACAGGTGCTTTATTAGCTTACTAATTTAACAAGTACTATATAATATCTACAATACCCCGTCAGCATTAATGCCAAGCTACATAAAGGAGGGTCATGTGTTCTTGGAAGCACATAGTTGGTTAAAAAATATGGAGGGATGGAGAGCAGGGGTACATTCCAGGAAAGCATTCGGAAAAGGTCCACTAACTCATTCTAGAACGCATTCTACAACAGTAAGAGTGGATTTAACAGGTTGGTTACATACTTGGCTCTCACTTCTCACTCATTGTGGTCTACCTCCCTCGTGATGTGACTTTGCAGCCCCCCACTTCCCCCCCAGCAAGGGGTAGATATTTGTTCACCCCTTGATTTGGCGCTGGTCTTGTAACTTGTTTTGGTCCAAAGAAGGCAGCAGAAGTCATACTGTATCAGCTTTGTCTGCAGGCTCTGAGTGGCCTTTCTTATAGCTCACAGCTTTGGTGGGGCTCTGGACACACTGGCCCCAAATATGGCACCCTGGCACATTGATTATTTCAAGCTGAAGAAGTATGAGAAAATGGCAGAAGCAGAAATGTCATTCTGACCTTCCACCTCTTTCTCTTTTCTTCCCTAAAACAGGTCATCAAACCCTCCTGTGAGAGGTGTCTTCCCAGACCTGATGGGAAGGAGCATCCTTATCTCTGAATCTTAACGAGCAAGTCTTGCTCCTTTCCCCCCAGCATATCCTGCAACTACCTCACGCTCCCTAACCCACCATTTTCCTCCATGGCTGTCTACTCTTCATCAAAGCCGGCATAAAATACTCAGGTCTAGCTATTTCTTTGAGTCTTCATTTACTTGTGAAGGCTCCTGTGCTACATAAAGCCAGTATTAAAAAAACCCGTGTGCTTCTTTCCTGTGAGTCTGTCTTTGTCAATGTAATTGTTGGACCCAGGCAAGGACCCCAAGAAGGTGGAGGAAAACTTTTCCTCCCCAACAATTTCACAGAATCTTGCTCAGCCCAGCCTGACCTCACCTGACCTGCTGAGAAACCATGAGGGGAGTGTAGCTGAGCATCCCCGACCAGCTGCCCCCACTTGACCTGGCCTAGAAGTCAACTGCAGCCAGAGTAATCCGATTGTCCATTTTAGCCTCACTTAAGCTGCTGACTCACAAATCCTGAGCCCAATGGCCACTGAAGTTTTGGGGGACATTTTGTTAAACAGAAAATGATTGTTGAGAAACAGATTTTAGAGAGAAAGTTGGATTTCAGCTCGTTCTTGAAATTAAAAAAAAAAAAAAAAGAGGTTGCCAGATTTGAGAAAAGGGGAGGAGGGAACAGGGAATTCAAGGAAGGGCAAGCATTAAACAGATAGGCTTATATTCAAAAGGCTTTTTTTTCCCTAAGAAAGTGAAAAATCCAGTAAATCTGTATCATATTGATCTGTATCATATCTGTATTCTATATTATAGAATATAGAAGGTATGTGCAAGACAGAGAGAGGGAGAGAGAAAGAGAGAGAGAGAGAGTTAGCATGGTTGTGTATGTTTGGGAAATTAGGAGGGTATGAGGAGAAATGAATCTGGAAAAGCAGGTTGGGACAAGACTGGAAAAAAAAACCAACCTTGTAGAACAAACTTATGAAATGAGTTTTAATCTCAAATGTTGTCCCTGCTTGTCTGTAAACACTTTGATGTGGGCTGGGGAAGAACTGGAGGATGAAGAGCGAGAGCTACCAGTCACTGAGAGGCTCTGCATGCCAAGTACTGGGACGGCAGATACTCGATACACCTGTCATTCCTACAGCTCTCGTGTCACTTTTAGGGATGTTAGGCTAATTTATGGAAAGGGAAGTCTTAGAGGTCAGGAGACTCCATGCCCTGGTTTGTCAGGATAGTCCTAACTTAACCTGTTGTCTAAGTGGACAACAGTGTCCCTTTCACTGTCAAAAAGTCTGCCTTTGAAAGTCTTACTTAGAGGGTCTATAAATTGCCTGATTTTTAAAAAAATTATTTATTTATTCATAAGACACACACACACATACACACAGAGGCAGAGACACAGGCAGAGGGAGAAGCAGCCTCCTTGCAGGGGGCCTGATGTGGGGCTGGATCCTGGGACCCCAGGATCACGCCCTGGGCCGAAGGCAGGCGCTAAACCACTGAGCCACCCAGGGATCCCAAATTGCCTGATTTTGCACAATTGTTTAAGTGGTAGACCTGAACTTTGAATCTGCAAGGTGTGCTAATATTAATTATTAAACTGACAGTGTTTGATGCATACAGGTGTGTTAAATATTTGCTTGATATTTTGTTTTTATAAAGATTTGGGGATGAGTATTTTTAACCCACGGGATGTAGCTCTGGCATGAAAATTTGAGTTGGGAGAAAACCTGCCCCAATTTATGGAAAATAGAATGGCCAAAAGGATGTATCCTTTACGGAGCACCTGGATGGCTCAGTCAGTTAGGTGACCAACTCTTGCTTTTGGCTCAGGTCATGATCGCAGGGTTATGAGATCAAACTCCATGCTGGGCTCTATGCTGAGTGTGAAGCCTGCTTAAGATTCTCTCTCTCCCTCTCCCTCTGCCTCCCTCCCCCCTGCCCACAAATGCATGTGCTGTCTCTCCCTCGTCGTCTCTCTCTCTCTCTCAAAAAAAAAAAAAAAAAAGAATGTGTCTTTTGGACAAATGCAGATTCATCTATATCGACAAAAAAAGAAGAAACTTTTAAACATGATAATATATGGAACATGAAACATGGATACAGCTGGTTGCGTGGTGTGGGGTAAAGGGCGGAAAGGTCAACCATTTTTACCCACTCACATTTGAAGGCTTATGTGAAATCAGTAGATTTGGTGTTATCCTTGCTCTTGAACGGGCGTCATGACCAATCTGCCTTTCCCTGCCGACCAGCGCAATTACCAAGCATACACACGTCAGCTAAGTCAATCAAAGCACAGTTCTGACTCAGAGATTTAGAGAAATGTCATGGTGCCTGACGTAAGTTTTGAAAATAGATCATACCCTTTTCCCCCGGTTGGGCCCCACGTATACCTCCCTGCAAACTTGATGCTAATTGCTTTGTTGTAGCGTAGGTCAAGTTGCTGTCAGTTCTTTCTGATTATATTTTTCCTGGAGCTTTTTAGTATCCAAACTTGTCTTGCTCTATCACACACAATTGATGTTATACATGATCAGCAAATTAACATACTGCCCAAACAATTTCCTGTGGCTGTTAGGCAGTCTGATCAGAAGCTGCTCTGAGCTTCACCACAAATGAGTAAGTCTGATTTGGACAATTAAAAAAAAAAAAAGAATATGAAGCAAGGCTTTCAGTTCTACAGTGTGGAATATAATGGTCCCTTTATTGTGAGGCTATGTTGGACATGGCATAGGTGTGTTTACACAAAGGATTATGGTTCTGAGTCTGTGACCCTTAACCACACGTGTTCTAAGGAATTTGTTACAGAGAAGGTCTTCTGGATTAGGCTTTACTAAATATTCGCTGAGAATCTACTGGGCTCCCCATGCTGTGGGCATAAGAATCAGAAGCTATTCTTGCCTACGTGCTAGTGAAAGCAGCACCAGATCCAACTAATATGGGTTCAGATCCTACACTCCAAACTTATCAAGGACGATTTACTGATTGGGGATTGAAGACTACATTTTTGCTTTTCAGATTATAAAAGGAAGATATTTAGAAATTTGAATAAATTTGGGGCACGGGGGTGGCTTAGTCGGTGACTCTTGATTTCAGCTCAGGTCATGATCTCAAGGTCTTGGGATCAAGCCCTGCATGGGGTTCTGTGCTCAGTGGGGTTTCTGCTTGAGATTCTCTCTTTCCCTCTCCCTTTGCCCTTTCCCCTGCTTGCATGTACAGGCACACACCTCCTCTCTAAAATAAAAATAAATAGATCTTTATTTTTTATTTTTTTAAACATTTTTTTAATTTTTTATTTATTTATGATAGTCACAGAGAGAGAGAGAGAGAGAGGGAGAGAGAGGCAGAGACACAAGCAGAGGGAGAAGCAGGCTCCATGCACCGGGAGCCCTATGTGGGATTCGATCCAGGGTCTCCCGGATCCCGCCCTGGGCCAAAGGCAGGCGCCAAACCGCTGCGCTACCCAGGGATCCCCTATTTTTTAGTTTTTTATAAATGAATCTTTTAAAAAAGATTGCTTTTGAAATTTGAAAAATTTCAAAATTTGAAATTTCAAATTTGAAAAATTTAGAAAAGAATATAGAGAAAAATCAGCATACCAACTTGGCAACCATTAACATGCTATCTATTTCCTTTAAATGCTTTCTCTGTACACTTATGTATAATTATAACATCCTTGTGTTTACACTAGATCTAGCTATCATTTGTGCCTTGCTTTTTACCCCATAACATTAATGAAATATGTGATTTTTCTAAGCTACTAATGTTCTTGAAAACATTTTATTGGCCTCATGCTTTTCAAAGTTATGGTTGTACCACCATGTATTTAATCCCTCTTTTATTTATGTGCATTTAGATTGTCTCCAATCTTTCTTGATTATTATTAACTCTTTGAGAAACATCTTAATGCATTTGTGTTTGTTTGCTTCTCTGATTGTTTCTTTTGTCTAGGTTGTAGAACTTCTGGTTTTAAAGCTATGGACTTGTTATTTTATATTCATATAGTAGTAACTGTTCATATTTTAAAAAATTTCAATAAATCTAATGGTTTTGTGATTAAAATATTAGACTTTTTTAAGACCAAAAATGAACCTGGCTTTCTTCTTGGAGGAGGTAACTTTCAAAAGTTTTGTATTTAATACCCTATCATCTAATAACAAGTGTGTATTGTTATGTCCACACTTTTCAGGGTTAGTTATCATTCATTGTCCTACTACTATGAAAGACAAACATTTAGCTTTCTTAACTCTCTTTTCTTTCTCCTTACCATTTCCTCAAACACTTCTTTTCCTTTATTCACCCCATATTATTATGGCAAATATTGGTTAATTACGTCGGTATTCAGTGTTTTTTCCCTAATGACTGTGTAACTATTATTCACAGGTGAGCCAAAGTATTTATATGCTAGAATTCATTTCTTGTGAAACTTTTCATTTTTCCTGGAGCTCATAATTGCCTTTATTTTTAATTGGTGAGCTTTCTGTATGCCTATTAGCCATTCATCTCCACATTCTCTAAGAAAATTATAGTAGTCAAATATATAGTCAAATATATAAGAAAGTCTATAGCTTTTTTATCTTAGATCTGTATCCCTCCTGGAGTCCTCTGACTACCTACTTTAAATAGGTTGTTCCAGGCAACTTTAATTCCTGGCAGCCACTAGTGTTTTCTCCTTCTCCATAATCCTGTCATTTCAAGAATGCTATATAAATGGAATCTTACAATATAACCTTTTAATTGTTTCTTTTTTCAATCAGTATAATTCCCTTGAGATCTATCTAAGTTGTGTGTGGATCAATACTTTGTTCCTTTTTATTACTGAGTAGTAGTCTGTGGTATGGATCCACCATAGTTTGTTAAACCATGTACCCATTGAAGGACATCGGGTCATTCTTTTTTGGCTGAATGATATTTATTTTCCACAAAGTTGGCTTGATTTTTGTCTCAAAAAGCAGGATCATGGTTAAATACCATGCCTGACTCCTCACTTAAGAGCAGAAGGGTTTTATAACCTACGAACATCTGTGTCCTAGAACTTTGCATGGTTCTCTGCCACATGATAAATTCCAAGAACCAATTTGATTTCTGAACAACTGAGATGTGAGTAACAGAAAAGTAACTGCTGTAGGATTCTGGAGATCACTGTGTTTGAGGATTCGGTCTTGGCCTCACAGAATAAAGGGGCTTTCTGCTGATACTGTCTGCTGAAGAGTAGGTAGGATATGGTCAAGCAGCAGCATGCAGTGAAGTTGCCCATTGCATGATCAAAACCAGCTGGCAAGGAAAGTATGTAAAAATAACCGAATGGATCAAGATGAATCGAGTCGAGTGTGTGTAGATGAGTCAAGGGAGATAGGACCGAAAGATAGCTTGGGACCAGACTGAGCATGACCTAAACGTCCAGCTAAAGATTTTGACTTTCTTCTCCTAGAGTTTCAAAAAGCCACATTAGGTTTAAGGTTAGAGGAGGACTGGTGGAAGCTGTGTCCTAGTAAGTGGTTGGTGGCGTTTGTTGCAATACTGCAGGTATTTATGTGCAGGGGCCATGGATATCCTTGCCTGGGGTTGGATAGATCTCAAGAGCTATACTGTCTTTGGATAAGCAATCACCACATCATGATTGGTTTCTGTTCCCAGTTAGAGGGAGGGTCTACAAGGAGGGGAGGAGTTCTGAAGGCGGTCACCAGAATACGTATCAGATTGGGAAGAACCGAGACTGGGACATTTCAGCTCCTGAAGCCTGTAGCCACTTTCATCGTGTTTCCCGTCCTCATCTCCTGGTGACAGTCAGGTATGCAGTCCCCATGACTCCAGCTCCTTGCATGTGATTTACACATAATCTATCATTGAATTCTCACTGCAGGTGTGAGTGGAAGGTATTTTTGCTTGCATCAAGAGGGGAAGTACCTTGGTCCTGTGGATGCGGCTTGTGGGGCTCCAAGTGGGTCAGGAGAATACTGCCTTCCAGAGGAAAAGTAGGAAAGAGAGCACGCCCGCGAGAGAGTTTGGTGGATCTTCTAAAACCAAACTGGAGGAGTTCTGGTACCATCATTAAATCCAAATGGGAGCCATGAGGCTGTGCGGGGAGGAAAGTCAACAGTGCAGAGCACACAGAGGAAGGAAATTGGAGCGAAATAGAAGCAGATGACCTTGACGGTCCTGGGGAGGGAGCTCCGCAAACACTGCCCTGATGACGGCTTTTGCCTTGTTGACTCCTGACAGATGAGTCGGTTGGCGCAACTTAAAGAAACAGGATGTATCCGGATCTGTATCTATATTGATAGCAATGTAGAGATTGAGAGAGATTTATTTTAAGGAGTTGGCACCTGCCCATGTGGACGCTGGCACATCTACCGTCCGCAGGGCAGGCCAGAAAGCTGGGGACTCCGAGGAGAGTTGATGCTGCAGCCTCAAGGCTGGAGGGCGTGCGGAGGCCGTCCAGAAGCCATCCAGAGTCTGGAAACCATTTGGAGACCATCGGGAGGAAGAACTCCTTCCTTCTTGGGGAACCTCAGTCTTTTTTCTTAAGACCTTCAACTGATTAAATGAGGCCCACCCGCATTATGGAGGGTCATCTACTTCACTTAAAGTCTACCCACTTCCCCTAGGTATTCTGGGCCTGGAAAGGCAAACATCCTTCAGATGGTTGGTGATAATAAGGTTATTCAAATTCATCTTTGTCCATGTGCCGCCACGGTAGGAACAGGGCTCCCTAAGAATCTGGCCCTGCCCGCTCCATACTTGTGTCCACTGTTAAGAGACCCAGCGGGAGTTGATCTGGAAGCAGGCAGTGCCCCAGCGGGAGTGATTGGCGGCTTTGCAGCCAGGGGACTAGGGAGAGGCTTTGCAGGGGGAAAGACAGAGAAAAGTAGGGAATCTACTGATCGGCTGCAGCACAATGGCCCCGTTGGCAGTTTGTGATTGGTTGTCCCTAATGTTTAATGGATTTCATAACCTGGAGGCATTTATAGGCTCCGATTTTGGCTTCTTACACAGGCTGCCAGGATGCTGGAGCCACGGCCGTCTAATGGGCTCCCTGTGTAAGGAACTTGACCCACCCCCAAGCACATGCTCTGCTCACCCTGAGCCTCCTCCGTCATCCTGACCTTCGTCCACGTCCACATTAGATCTCCTCCCCAAATACCCGCCTCCTAATCATCTACCTGCATAACTTCTGCTGATGATCTCTCCTCCCATGTGAGAAGCAGGTTGTGCTGCGCGGTGCGCACCTGCTTGTCTCGGAGCGTCCAGGACCCAGGTGGTCAGTGGCCCTCGTGTCTGCCTGCCCCGAACACAGAGCCCCCGGGACAGGAAGTGCTCTGTACCGCAGCATCCCCGGGTTTGACATCTGGTAGGGACCCAAAAGGCTTTTGTTGAGTAAACAAGTGAATGAGTCTTTATTCCTTAAAGGTAATATTTGAATACGCTAGAACAATTATTTTTCCCCAGATGTGTTATTCTCCCCAGTGAAGTAATTAGTCTTTCACCAATTTGTTCAAATTTTCTTTTAAATAGCAGATTTATGCAAATTAATTTTAACACACAGTACTATGATTAAAAAAAAAAAATTAAACAAAACACGAAGCCAACACGTATTTAGGAAACTCAAAAAAACTAAAGACTCAGGGAAGTACAACAATTTGCCGGAATAGCGGTACCTACCTCTGGCCTATTATTATTTTTTTTTCACAAAGGAAACCCCAAACCTAAAAAGAAACAAACAAACAAACAAAAAAGCATTTTTCAGGAACCCTTGAAATTTGACCTCCAGGCAAAGGAATAATTAACAAGAAAACAATGTAGGATTTGTTTTCAAGATTAATTGTGAGTAATTAAAAAGGTATTCATTAGATAAGCAGCAATACAAATTGCAAAAATGTTAGATAAGAGAAAATCTCATTAATGTTATGTCTATTGAACAATAAAATCCTGTATTTGGAAGCCTAATTATTTTGATACTATTTAAGACACGACCCTTAAGCCGACTGTAAGTCTTTGGGAAACATCCTTCTACTCTCTTGATTCAGTTTCGCCATCTATAAAATAGCTCCAAAATGCTCTAAACTCTAAAATGACTCGTGACTTAACTTTACCTGTTTCTATAAAAAAAAAAAAAAAAAAAAACCAAAAATCAAAACAACAAAAAACACCCCAACCTAAGCGGTGATACCCCAAAACCCCACTAGATGGCAGGGTTCCCATTTCAAAGAAGAGCTACTTTTCTTGTTCCAAAACAAGAGCCTCCAACAAACAGAATTTGAAATGTGTTTATTTGTACCGCCATAAAAATGGCACATCTGATCCAGTTTTCCACTGGGTTCCATGTTTTTCAGTGATTTGCAGCCAGTTTTTTTTTTTTTTTTGAGGCAGATTAAGGAAGTTATTTGATACGTAGTCAAATTCTTTCCAAATAATCAAAGCTAATCCCTAGTTCTTCTTTTTAATCAGAAGTTACATGTCCACAGTGTCATTAGCCGATCAAAAAAAAATTAAAAGAAAAAAGGAACCGTTCATTAAGTCGTTTGTGATTTTTGAGCACGGTTCCACGGAGCCCTCAGCAAGTGTAAGTGTGAACATCTCTGGAATTTCTTTTCAGTTCCAGAAAGCCAAAGCAACACCTGCTAAATTTCGTTAAATTCCTGACAGGATGCTCATTGCTGTTTAAAAACTATTCCTACCCTGGGCAGTTATGACTGGCTGAGACCGCACACTGCAAAGGTAAATTCAACTGAATTTCCAGACAAGCGAAGGTGCTTTGATCCGCTGAGTAAACGTACGTGGGTAATCTTTGCAAAACAAGTGGCCTGCATGCAGAGATATTTTTATTATTACCAGTTATTATGATTATTATTGTTGCTGACCTGTTTTTTTCTAAAACCTCCCCAGCAGTATTTTCCAAGGAACTTTAGAAAAAGAGATGCCTTTCTTCCAAATCTAACGTAGCAGACCAACTGTGTCTCAACCAAAATAAATTTTTTCCACTTGCAAAGTTCACACTGAGTAACACTTTATTAAAGAAAAAGGAATCTTCCAGAGTGCTCTCGGAACTCCAGCTTTTCTCCCATTCTCCATATTCTCCAGAAAGTGCTGGACTTTCTAGCTTAAACAAATGAAAATTATCCCGGGGCAGAATTATCTGAAGCCTTTATAACCCTGTCTGTTGGCAAAGCAGCATCGCACATTACAAAGAATCCCTCTGAACATCAAACAAAGTGATATATTTTGTGGTCTTCGGGGTAAAATATGAAACAAATGCACAAAAGAGCTACCTCCCTCCATTTAGAGCAGCAACAGCAAAACCAGGTTATTCTTGAAACCCCCCCCCCCCCCCCCCGCCTTGTGACGGACAATAGGGTCTTTAAATCCGTCCCCAGCCTCTGGGCCGAGCTTAGATGCAGAGTATTTTCATATATCATGAGATCTCTGTCTTCCTGCCTAATCCTACTGCACCACGATGCTCCTAGCACAATGGAGACGCAGGCATGCCTAATTTCCATAAATTACACAGCCCGACGTTTTCATAAAGACAAATTCCAATTGTAAACTATTAAACCTAATTCAGCGTCCTTTGATGTCTGAGAAACACGGGGAAGTTTAAGCGTTCCCACATGGGAATGCGTCCCGGGAGTAGGTGCGCCAGCGGCGGGAGGTGACGTCTTGGCCCTCGTGGGGCTTCAGCCACTTGGGGTATTTGCCTTTCCAGACACGCTGGGAAAATAAACCCTGGACGCTGGGGACAAGCTGCCGCATCATCACTTCCCCCAAAAGGCGAGGCTCTAGGCCCCAGTCGGTCGGAAGTGAGTTTCTCTGCCCCCTGACTTGGTGGCTCCCTGGAAGCTGAGGCCCCGGCCCGCCCCGCTGCCCCCAGCAACAGGCTCGTCCTAGTAAAGGTGCCTCCTCCTTGGTTTCTAGGCTGTGACCTCGCAGGCCCCTGTGTAACCCGGTCCCAGGTCAGGCCCCGCCAGCCAGGGCTTGGTGTCCACCTACCACCAGTTTTCCACCACTTAGTTGTGGAATTTCCTCGACGGACCTCGTTCTCCGCGTCCTGTGGACAAGAATCCTGTGAGCCTTCTCCTTCCTGTTTGCTTTCACCGGCCCAGGGCTCTGCGCTCCCAGGGCTCCCAGGGCTCCCAGGGCTCCCAGGGCTCCGGGGTCCCAGGGCTCCCAGGGCTCCGAGGGCTCTGGGGTCCCAGGGCTCTGAGGGCTCCCAGGGTTCTTGGGGCTCCGAGGGCTCCCAGGGCTCCGAGGTCTCCGAGGGCTCCAGGGTCCCAGGGCTTCGGGGTCCCAGGGCTCCCAGGATTCCCAGAGTTCCGGGGTCCCAGGGCTCCCAGGGCTCCCAGGGCTCTCAGGGCTCCCAGGGCTCCCAGGGCTCCGGGATCTCAGGGCTCCCAGGGCTCCCGGGGCTCCCGGGGCTCCGAGGGCTCCCAGGGCTCTGACGGCTCCGAGGGCTCCGAGGGCTCCCAGGGCTCCCAGGGCTCCCAGGGCTCCCAGGGCTCCGAGGGCTCCCAGGGCTCACAGGGTTCCCAGGGCTCTCAGGGCTCTGACGGCTCCCAGGGCTCCGAGGGCTCCCAGGGCTCCCAGGGCTCCCAGGGCTCCGAGGGCTCCCAGGGCTCACAGGGTTCCCAGGGCTCTCAGGGCTCTGAGGGCTCCGAGGGCTCCGAGGGCTCCGAGGGCTCCGGGGTCCCAGGGCTCTCAGGGCTCCCAGGGCTCCCAGGGCTCCGGGCTCCAGGGGTCGGGGCCCTCTCTGAGCCCAGGGCCTGCCCCAATCACTCCCCGAGGGCGGAGAGGTGTGAAAAGCAGAGGCAAAGCCAGCACAGGGCCCTCAGCAGGTGCGGGCCGGCCTGGTGCGGAGGTGGTTCAGGGAGGCAGCGGCCGGGGTCGGGGCCCTGTGGGGTCCTGCTGAGCGCGGTCCGCAGGGGTGGGGGGTGGGGGGGGCGGGGACCGGAGGGGCGCTCCCTGCACGCAGGCCGAGACCCTGCCCTCCCGGCCCAGGGGCGGTGCAGGTCCGGGCCCCCGGGGGATGGGGGGTGGGGGTGGGGGACCGTCCCCAGGGAGCCGCGGCCTCCAGGGCTTCTCTGGGCCTTGACCTTGGCAGCCCTCAGCAGGCCGCTGGTGGTGTGAGGTGCGTGGCCTGGGGTCATGGGGCGCGGGCAGGGGTGCAGGGCTGTGGGAGGGGGCGGGCAGGGGTGCTGGGCCACAGGAGGGTGCGGACAGGGGTGCGGAGCTGCGGGAGGATGCGGGCAGGGGTGGGTGGCGGCAGGAGGGTGCGGGCAGGGGTGCGGGGCCACGGGAGGGTGCGGGCAAGAGGTGCGGGGCCGCGGGAGGGTGCGGGCAGGGGGTGCGGGGCCACAGGAGGGTGCGGACAGGGGTGCGGAGCTGCGGGAGGATGCAGGCAGGGGTGGGTGGCGGCAGGAGGGTGCGGGCAGGAGGTGCGGGGCCGCGGGAGGGTGCGGGCAGGGGGTGCGGGGCCGCAGGAGGGTGCGGGCAGGGGTGCAGGGGCGCGGGAGGGGCGGGGGGCGGGGGCGGCTGCACCGCGCCGAGCCTCAGCCCCCGAGGGTTCCCTCAAGGCCGCTTTTGGACAAGTTTGCAGCAAAAGTGCGGGCCTGGGGCCTGGGGGCTGCAGAGGGTCAGTGGCCGGGGCTTGGGGACACCCACCGGCTAAGGCAACTGCAGCGTCACCACCTCAACTGGCGATTTCCTTATAAATTCATTTTGTTTTTAAAATGAAATCTTAGGGCCCCGGGGGCGCAGCGGTTGAGCATCTGCCGTCGGCTCAGGGCGTGACCCCGGGTCGCGGGATCGAGTCCCGCATCGGCCTCCGCAGGGAGCCTGCTTCTCCCTCGGCCTGGGTCCCTGCCTCTCTCTCTGTCTCAGGAATAAATACATAAAATTAAAACAAATCTGTTTAAAAAATGAAAGCTTAGGTGGCATTTTTCTGAAATAATCAGTATCAAGCCAAACACCCTTCCTCCCAATAAAACAGAGCCCTTCCTGGGGGCTATTCTCCGGCTCTCCCCCCACATCTCAATTTTTTGTTTGCCCAAGCTGGGCCGTAAATTCAGTCTTCAAATAAATGTGCATTTTCTTACCTGATTATAATGTCATGAGCATTGCCGGTCTATAAACATTCGTTCGTTATTTTAATTTCTGTTATACTTACGATACTTTGTGAAAAGTATTTCCTCATTTGCCTTAAGTGTATAAACCTTAACGATGACTGTTTGGACTTACCCTGCATATAATTGTATTTCTCATTACCAGTTGTTAGTGATACCACGATGCCCCCATATCTTGATGTCTGTCCTTTTATTCTTTCCTCAGCCAACTGTCACAAAAATTTTAATATGCTTCTCGCCAAGGGTATGAGAGCAAAGTGTATACTCTCTAAATTCACATAATGAGGCTGTCTTTCTGTTTTTCTTCTACCAGAATGACAAGATGGCTTGTTGTAGAATTTTATTTATTTATTTATTTATTTATTTATTTATTTATTTATTTATTATTGCTGTTCCAATTTTGTTGCAGAATTTTTGGTCAAAAGTTTGTCTACTTGAACACTGAAATCTCATTTATTCAGTCTATTTATTGAGCACCTACTATGCGTCCACGTGTCCCAGGTGCTGCAGGCAAGAGAGGAAGATTAGAGTCTTTGACATTTCTGAGCTTGCATTTGCTGGAGGCCGAGAGGCAGCTTTTACTTCCTTTCTCCCTCCATGCCTTCTTTCTTTTCCTCTTATTTTTTTTTTTTTTAAGATTTTATTTATTTATTCATGATAGTCACACAGAGAGAGAGAGAGAGGCAGAGACACAGGCAGAGGGAGAAGCAGGCTCCATGCACCGGGAGCCCGACGTGGGATTCGATCCCGGGTCTCCAGGATCGCGCCCTGGGCCAAAGGCAGGCGCCAAACTGCTGCGCCACCCAGGGATCCCCTCTTTTCCTCTTATTTTGAGTACATGCAAATGAGTGGTTTTCTCCTTTATTTTTGAAATTGAAAAAAGCAATGGAGGATATTATGGTGAACTCGTAAAGTGAGAGAATGAACTGAGACTGTGTCTCTTTTTACTAATTTTTCCTGGGCTTTGGAGTGCGTGTCAAAGTATAACTTGTTGTGTTAAGGATGCTTTTGCATCTTTGTGTGTTTTGCGGGGAGAAGGGGCCGAGGGGGAGGGAGAAGCAGACACGGGCTGAGCCTGGAGCCTGACCCCCCGAGGACCCCACCGCGACCCGAGCCCAGGACAGACGCCTAACCGCCTGAGCCACCCAGGCGCCCCGCATCTTCATGTTTCGTTTTAATCTTTTTTCTTAAGCGTTTTTATCTCTTTGTCCTTTTCTTCTGGCATCTACGATCCTTGGTTAGGCCAGTTCTCTTCGCTCAGTTGTTCTTCAATGACAGTCGGTTGCAACCTACCTTGCAGTTGTTTTTTTTTTTTTTTTTTTAAAGATTTTATTTATTTATTCATGAGAATACACAGAGAGGAAAGAGAGAGAGGCGGAGACACAGGCAGAGGGAGAAGCAGGCTCCCTGCAGGGAGCCCGACGTGGGACTCGATCCTGGGACCCTGGGATCACACCCCAGGCCGGAGGTAGATGCTCCACCGCTGAGCCCCCCGGGCGTCCCAAGCTCGCAGTTTTTAATTCATCAGTCCTCCGGGCAACCTCCGCGTGTTCTTTCCTGATCGTACACGTGGCCTCTCCAGGAAAGCCTGTTCTAGGTGCTCGGCTGCTTGTGCGACTTCTCTAACTCAAGAACAAAACTCAGGTGTTTCAGGAATACCGTTCTTGCAGCAGACCTGCTCCACCGACCTGACCTGCGTTTGCAGCTCCTCGGACTCCTCCTTCTCTCCACCCTTGGTATCTTCTCTACATCTGGACGTTTCCTTTTGCTCGTCTTTTCAAAAAGAAGGCCCTGCTGGTTTTGTGTAGATTGTGTAGGTTGAAACGAGGCTTGTCAGTGAGGTTCTCCTGTCTGAATCCTACAGATGCACATGAAGGGGCGAAGGGACAGTTTTAGTTGATTGTACATCCTCTTAGCGATCTCTGAGACCCAGCAATGAGGCAAAGGTGGATGGCGGAGATGAAAAGGGAGCTGATGCTGTACCTTCCACTGCGCCAGGTACCTCTTTGCCATTTTGTCGAGACTCTCGGGGACCCCTCCTCGATGGTTCTCTTTTCCTGACACCCACAGACGCTGTGATGCTCTGGTCTCTGTGACCTCTGGCACCAGAAGTGCCCGCGCCTTTCCTGGGGGTCCTTGAGAGTCATGCAATCCATCCCACCCTCTCTACGAGACCTCTTCCTTTTTTTTTCTTCCAGAAAACAGTGCTACCCCTTCATGCAAAGGGAATGTGTACCCCCTTTTACATCAATCGTAGTTTGAATACTTGTTGAGACTATGCCTTGGCACAGACTAGCAGCTCTTCCCCACTAACTTCCCTCCTCTTAGATGCTTTGGCTGCTTACGTGGCTGACCCGCTGAAGATAATTGACCAGTCTTTCTCCCAGTTGTTATTTTTTTAAGATTTTATATATTTATTCTTGAGAGACAGAGAGAGAGAGAGAGAGAGGCAGAGGAAGAAGCAGGCTCCATGCAGGGATCCCGACATAAGACTTGATCCTGGGACCCCAAGATCACACCCTGGGCCGAAGGCAGATGCTAAACCACTGAGCCACCCAGGGGTCCCTCCCAGTTGGTTTCGATCATGTGATTAGCTCCTGGGGCTGGATGGGGAACTGATTTCGTAGGTGCCATACCAGGCCTTTAGGGGGAAAGGAGCTCGTCTAGTCCTTTTCTGTCTCCTTCCTGTTCAGTGGGATGTACACGTGGTAGAAGGAGCTAGAACAGTGCATATTAGGGAAGGCGGATGGTGGAACAATAAGCTTGGGTTCCAAGAACACGCAAGCGTGCATCACACTTGGAATGGGTACGTGTCAGTGAGAGACAAGTCTCTCCGTCCTTTATGCTGCTCTACTGCTCTTTGTCACGTGGAGAAGTCTCCGAGGGCCACTCTGCCCTGGTTTGCAGGAGCCAGGTAAGGCTTTCCTTATCTTCTTCTTAGGTCACTCGTTTCTGTGGAATCTGGGAGGAGGAGACATCACCACCTGTGCCCACTCCTGAGATGATTTCAAAGACTAATAGAATTATTATTATTATTATTATTTAAGATTTTACTTATTTATTTCAGAGACAGTGAGTGTGCTAGAGAGCGTAGGAGTGGACAGGGTGAAGCCGACCGCCCGCTGAGCAGGGAGCCTGAGGAGGGGCTCCGTCCCAGGACCCCGGGATCCTGACCTGAGCCGAAGGCAGACGCTACACCGACGGAGCCCCCCGGGAGCCCCAAGACGGGGAGAGTTGTATGCGGGGACAGTGTCGCTCTGCCTGTGGTCGGTTGCTCATCTCCGCATCTGCTTCTTGCCACTATTTGCTATTATGGTGCCAAGAGCTCAGGTTTTTACTCATTCACGAAACGCTTCCTCTTTAGAACCTCCTACTGTCCAGCTCCACGAAGCACTGGAGATGATGCAGCATCTTTCAAAGATCTATCACTTCAGAGAGAGAGAGAGAGAGAGAGAGAGAGGTGTAAAAAACTGAGCACCCTGAAGCCTCTAGGGACGAACAGGGTGGCAGATGAGTCTTGACCCAACAGGGTCTCTGGCGCTCTCATTTATGGGCTGTTAAAGGGATTTTCATCCCTTTCATATTTCACTTCCCTGAGACTCCCAGTCACCTACGCTGATTTTTTTTTCTCTCTTTGTTGTGAAGAGTGAGTGTTAAAAAGGTAATTAGTTAACGAGCTTGAGATAATTGTTAATTAAGTTGTAAGCACTAGTGGTACTGTTGAGAAGGGATTTCAGTCGTACAACTCAGGAAATACTTAATGACATTACAGACTTCCTTCCCTTCTTATTCCTAAAGCAGAAATTTTCCTTGTTATACGGTTTGCTATGAGTTACACGCTGAAGACAGGGCGTAGACCTCCCAGTGCCCAGCGACGTGTCAGGCAGGCACTACAGCGAACAATCCTTCGTTGAGGGAAGGAAGGGAAGACGCAAGGGTTGAATGATTGCATTATGATGTAGCCTCGCTTGATGACAAGATGGTAAGAAACCACAACTTTGGGCCTGCCTTCGGCCCAGGGCGTGACCCCGGGGTCCTAGGATCGAGTCCCACGTCGGGCTCCCTGCGTGGAGCCTGCTTCTCCCTCTGCCTGTGCCTCTGCCTCTCTCTGTGTCTCTCATGAATAAATAAATAAAATCTTAAAAAAAAAAAAGAAACCACAACTTCTGTTTCTTATGCGTGATGCTTGTTAAGTATATCTGACACATTATTAAATTGTTATTATTTTGGAAAAAACAAAAATGGGAAGACATAGCGGTGTCATTCGTGTTGGTGTGAAGAGACTTAAGGACTCCAAGCTTAGCAACTTACTCGCGAGGTGGTCCTTGGCATGATCATAACCTCTGTGTATCTCAAGTTCCTCCCCTGTTATTTGGGCATCGTATCTATTCTGTGGTCTTTTTGGGTCAATGGAATGGGGTAGCTAGGAAACCTGCTTAGTAGAGATCCAAGCGCATAGTAAATCCCCCAAAAATGTTAATGTAATGTTGTGCATTTTAATAATGCTACATTTTTTATTTGCAACATTTCCAAATATATAGAAAAGTTTATATTTTATTTTATTTTATTAAGATTTTATCCCTGGGATCAGGACCTGAGCTGAAGGTAGACGCTTAACCGAGTCACCCAGGCGCTCCAAAAGGTTTGTATTTTAAATAATATCCATTTCAAAGATATGCAGAAATTGTGTAGGTGGTAGGCATCCTTTTTTATCTCTTTGAAATTATTTTCCCGTTACAATTTACCCATATACTATCCCAATGTATTTTTAATTTGAAAGACTTTTGTTGATTCACTATCTTCCGTTGCTGTAACAAAAATATGTAAAAAAAAATGGAAATTAAAATGATTTCTTGTGGCCATAAAGCTCTACATATTTTGTAGTTTCTTCTGGATCAGACTCTCAATTCAAAAATTGATGCGTAATTGGCAAAAACGGTATAAATATATTAAGATACCGCTAATATATGTTAAGTGTAAAAGGTAAAATTGTGTAGGAAATTCATTTCTTGTTGAGATGAGTGGAGCTGAAATTTCAAGTTTTGATGAAGGAGGCTTCGCTGACATCCCTACTTGAACTGTCCTTTTGTTAAATAAACCAGAGGTTTCCCTTCTTTAGGGCAACTCACCATAGTTACATCAGGGATGAGGCTATCTTCCTATTTTTAAGAAATCAAGGATAAGTGGTTGTGAAACTGAAAATGAAGAAAGAGATCCCACCAGTCTCTTCCTCAGCTGGTTTTAACACTAGGAATTATGACGTATGTTGAGCACATGGAAACCGCTTCCCAAAACACTGAATTTTGCAGATTTAACCTCGAGGTGGAAGCAACTGTGAAGAGTAAACAAACATAAATAAGACAAAATAAGAGTTCAAGTACGCCGCATTGCCTGGTCTATTTTTAAAGTATTTTTTGTTCCTTTTTCTAAGTATAAAACCTACTGGTGGTGGAAATTTCTACCGTATGATAAATCCTAACAAACAATTGAGGTACAAACATTCACATATAAACTCAAGGTCCTCTGTTAAGCACCATGAGAAACACTATACCTTGTGTGTTATACCTTTTAAGGTATTTCTATGAATTTTTTTGCCCCTTAAGCATTTTTTCTTACATGCCGTATATTCGTACACAGATCTTTCTTCCCAAGCTAAGCATTTGAATCCCTGTATTTCTATCAAAGAACAAAAAAAAAAAAAATCACGTTTTAAATCATTATAATTCGATTTAAAATAAAATCTAATTCCCTGCGTGATTTATTTGACCCTGGAAGCCTGTACCGATATGTCATTTTCTTTCCAAATAATTTAGGCTTCTTTTTAGGCAGCCTTGCTATCTTTCCGCCTTCTCTCAAAGCAGCCACCAGAATGACGCTATTAATATGTAAGTGCGACGACTGCAGTCCTCAAAGTCAGGTCAATAGATTTTTTGCAAGACTCCCGTTATTTGATGTATGATTAAGTCGGAAAAAAAAACGCCACAGGATGCAGCGTTGATTGCAAGATGTTTCTCTATTTCAGCGGTGCTAAAATGTGAAAAACAGGGCTGCGGGGGGAGGGGGGGGCTCAGCGGTTTAGCGCTGCCTTTGGCCCAGGTCGTGACCCCGGGGTCCCGGGATCGAGTCCCCGTGTCGGGCTCCCTGCAGGGAGCTGCTTCTCCCTCTGCCTGGGTCTCTGCCTCTCTGTGTGTCTCTCATGAATAAGTACATAAAATCTTTAAAAAATAAATAAAATAAAATGTGAAAAACAGAATGAAATGTAGGCCTTAGAATTGGGGAAATGTGTTGTGGTCTCCTGGGCTCAGACCTCGTGACCCTCCATCCTTAGCAGAATCCACAGCGGTGGCAATGGTCCCCAGCCCGGGCCCCTCCCCGCCCTGCTCCCCGCCCCCCTGCCGGGCTCCCTGACCTCTTGCAGCTCCCGCCCTGCAGCCCCCCCGACCTGCTGTGCTCGGAGGCCCCGCATGCACTCCTGCCTCGGGCGCTGCAGATATCCCGGGTCTTTCTGGTGACCTCGGTTCCCTGTCTGCAAGGCCACCACCTGGCTCCCTCTCCTCTCAGGTGCTCCGGCTCACCTTCTCAGTGGAGGCGACCTTGCTCAGCCCCTGATTCAAACCTGGGAACACCTGCTTCCTGTCCCGCGTCCCCCACCTTCCTTCCTTGGCCTTTGTCCTTCTTTTCCCTGCACTGCGCAGAATTTAACCTCCCGCAGAAAAGTCCTAGGTGATGTCTCCCAGGTAGCACGTCCTCGGTGGAGCACCTCTTGGTGATTAAGGCCCGGGCTGCAGGGGGGTTTGGGATGCAACAGTGTTTGGCCAGGGTTTATAAAGAAAAAGAAAATTATGTCCTCAAGTCTAAATACAAATTTCTCAAGGAAAAAAAATGTGCATGAAAAGCCTTGAGTTAGATTCCAGGTCGGATCTGTGACCGTTAAGAGTTCAGCAGGTGAGAGCTGAACGTCAACTAAGGAGATGTCCCTCAGATGCGGCGCAGCCACAGCTATTCGCAAACAACATCAATCATCTGGCGAACAAAAGCAGCGTTTTAAGTATTTTACATCCTGATGTAAGAATTTGCAATGAATGTTGTTTAGCTATTTGATTGCATTTTAATTATATTATAGGATGTTGGATGGACTTGGGGGTTAATGTAGAACATATTATCATTTTCCTGATTTAAAGTAATCGAAGATATGTTCCTACAAACTTAGAATTTCCATGCAAAAACATCTCGTTTCAAGGAATGGATGGGATGATTAAAGATGCTACATTTAAGATTCCGGTATGTACTTTACTTGCTGTTTTAGGATTACTACTGCCAGTACTAGGACCTTTTTCTTCCAAAAAAAGCCCCACAAAGGAAGGTTTTTTTGTCAGTTTTATTCACTGCCTTATTATTGGGGCTAGAATAGAGCCTGACACATGGTAGGAGTTTAAAAAATATTTGTTGAACGAATGATTACTTCTGGCCTTTTTGATTATTCTTGCTTTTTTTTTTTATCATTTTGTAGATAGTCAACTAACTGAATTAATTTGTTACTGCTTCTAAGAGTTTTCGGGTGACTCTTACATGTTTTCTCAGTAGAATACAGAAGTATTTTTATGAATGGTGATTTTGTCTTCCCTTTTCTAAAATTGTTTCATGACTTATTTCGTTGTCTAGAGTTTTGGGAAGACCTTCAACTTTGGCTTTTTATAGCAGGCTTAACTGTCTTAGTTTTGATTTTCACGGGTTATGGTTTGATGTCTCTGTTGGTTCATCAGTAATATATGATGTTAAAGGGGCACCTGGGGGGCTCAGGCCGTGACCCCAGGTCCCGGGATCGAGTCCCCATCGGGCTCCGTGCATGGAGCCTGCTTCTCCCTCTGCCTGTGTCTCTGCCTCTCTCTGTGTCTCTCATGAATAAATAAATGAAGTCTTTAAAAAATATATGATGTTGAGGTGCCTGGGTGACTCCATCAGTTAGCATCTGACTCTTGATCTGGGTTCAGTCATGAGCTTGGGGGGGGTGAGATCAAGCCCCCCAGTGGGCTCCACCCCAAGTGCGGCACCTGCTTATGATTCTCTCCCTCTGTCTCCCTCTACCCCCCCATCCTGCTTACGTGTGCCTTTCTCTCTCTCTCTTTCTGTCTCTATCTCAAAAAAAAAAAAAAACTCTTGTTTTTAATATACAGAAAAGTTTATGTTTTTAAGTGGGATGATAAAGTTCTGTGGGAACACTTACAGAGTTTTAGATTTGCTCCTGTGATGTTAAGATAGTACCTCATTGATACTGGTTCACCTTCCTTTCCTCGGACAATTGGATTTTACATATTAATTTCAAATGTTCCATTGACATTGATTGGTCTTACCCCCCTTTCAGGGTGGAGAAGCGATCTCAGCCGTCGGTGACTTAAGTCAACAAGGACTAGATCTTAGCCTCGCAAAGTCGGCCCGGGTCTCGGCAAGTCCTGGAGAGAGTGTCCCGCAGGGGTCAGGTCATGCCCTCCCTGCTCTGTGCGGGAGCACGGCGGCCGCGGTGTCCAGGGTGGGGCCGAGGGGGGACTAGGACCCCACCCAGCTCATCTCTCTTCTTTAAAAGATGTGTTTATGTATTTGGGGGGGGAGAGAGAGAGAGAGAGAGAGAGAGAGAGCCAGAGGCGGGGCACGCGAGCGGAGGGGGCCAGAGGGAGACGGAGGGACAGCCCCAAGCACACCCCGCCCAGCGCGGGCTGCATCCCACGACCCTGGATGACCCCGAGCCCTAACCAAGGGCTGGACACTTGGCGGCCGAGGCCCTGCTCCCCGCAGTCACCCCCCTTTCCCCCGCATTTCATAGAAACTCCCGGGCCTGGGCTAACACCTAGGGGCGGGCCTGGAGTCCTGGGGGGGGGGGGGGGGGCGGCCGGCAGGTGCGCGGCGGAGGCCTCGAGCGGAGGCCCTGCAGGTGCGGCTTCCCCCGCGGGATGTGCGGCGGCACTTGGGGTCCTGCGCCCCGCCCCCCCCACTCCGCCCCTCCCCCTCCTCCCACTCCACTCCCTCTGCCCCCTCCCCTCCCCTCCCACGCCCCGCCCCTCCCACTCCCCACCCCTTCCCCTTCCAGCTCCGCCCCCAGCTGCGCCCCCTCCACCCACTCCAAACCCCGTCTGCCCCCTCTCCCCCCGCCCCGCCCCTTCTCCTCCCCAGCTCCGCCCCTTCCCCCCTTCCCCGCTCCACCCCACCCCTTCCCCCTCCCCTCCCCCACCCCTTCCCCCTCCCCTCCCCCACCCCTTCCCCCTCCCACGCCCCGCCCCTTCCCCCTCCCCAGCTCCGCCTCTCCCCTCCCCCACCCCGCCCCTTCCCCTCCCCAGCTCCGCCCCCAGCTGCTCCCCCCTCCTCCCACTCCAACCCCCCTCCGCCCCCTGCCCAACCCCGCCCCATCCCTCTCCCAGCTCCCCCTCCCCTCCCCCGCTCCGCCCCTCCCCCTCCTTCCACTCTACCCCCTCCGCCCCCTCCCGTCCCACGCCCCGCCCCTTCCCCCTCCCAAGCTCCTCCCCCCACCCCCGTAGGGCTGGGCAGGCTCCTCCTCCCGAGGTGGTGCATTGGCGGGGGCGGGGGCGGGGGCGGCTCCTGCCCTGGGTGCCCTACCCTGTGCCCCGCAGCCCTTTATTTTTTTTTAACTTCAATTTATTTATTTTATTTTATTTTTTTTAAATATAACTAACCTACAGTAGTATATTAATTTCAGGTGTGCAATATAAACATTAAACAATTCTATATTCTCCCTTTTTTTTTTTGCATTCCTCTTATTATATTGTGTTTCTGTTAAATGTATTCAGTGCATTAAAGACCACAGAAATTTACACTGAAGTTGGATTTAACTTAATGTATTTCTTTTACCATATAAGACTCAAAGTATTAATATTTTTTTCTGTGTAGAGTTATTATTACAGGTTGGGTAATTATTATTATTAACAATAATAATAATAATTATTATTATTTTAATTTTTTTAAAATTGGAGTTCAAAGTGCCAACATATAGCATAACACCCAGTGCTCATCCACGAGCACTGCCTGAAGGGTCTGTCCCCGGGCTCGGAGGTCCTGCAGCAAACCCCCCACCCACTCCCCAGAGGGGCTTTCACCCCCACACCTCACCTCTGCAAAGGACCCCAAGTAGGTGGCGGTGCTGGAGGAAGCGCTTGGCTCATCCAGGAGAAGTTAGACGGCACCATTCTATTCTCTCACATGTGTAGGATCTCCGAGGCCCCCTTTGGGGGAAAATGCATAGATTTTGTTTCCTCTTTCACCCCCTTCCATCTGAGACGGGGTATTGTGGGCCCACGGTGGCCTCAAGGCTGGGCTGGAAGGGAGAAGCGCCCCAGAAGGCTTCTGCCAACGGGTGCCCGCAGGCCTCGCTCAGGTCACAGCATAGACTCTGCACCCCAGATTTCCAACCTGTGAGAGGAGCTGGTGGCATGAGGACGGAGGGTTGGGTGAGGTCATCTGCCTGTGGCTTCAAATGCTCCTCCTGCGCCAAAGGTTTACACCTACGATCCGCAGCCCAGGGTCTGAAACCTGCAGGGGCATCCTCCATCGGGCGTCCCCAAATACCTCGAGGCCGCCAGGCAAGAAAAAAAAGACCCAAGGAAACCAAAAAACTGAGTGGAGCATCCTAGCAGGGTTTTTTTTTTTTTTTTTTTTCCTTTCTGTCCTCTGTGGTTGTCATTAATGTCACCATCCGTCCAGTCCCCAGGAAGACACCGACACATCATCGGGGCTGACAGCTGCATCACCCACCGCCCCCCAGCCCCAGGAGCCTGGCTCCAGATTCGCCTCATTGGAGCCTCCTGTTGAGATTGGCCCTCATGCATCAGAGTCTGAGTCACTGTTGACTACAAAGGATATTTTGTGACACTCAGGGCACCCATGGGACTCCCCTGTGACGCCTGGACCCTAAGACTGAAGTGAGACGTGAGAGACACAGGACGTCAAGACACAGGAGCGAGGAGAGCAGCCAGAGGGGCTCTCTTCAGGGTTGGGCTGCAGACAGGACCGGGGGGTTTAGGGCAGGGGCGTGATGCCTGCGCGGTGCTCACCCCCTTCCAGGGGGCAGTGTCCTCCACTTGCGGAGGGGACCGCCCGTGGAAATCGCAGCCTTGCCCTGGGTGGGCCCTCCGTGAACTCTGATGCACGGGAAGGGGCGCACACTTGACTGAGGGGGACATGGGGGGTTAGCAGTGTCCCATGCACGAGGAGGCGGGAGTGGGCAGGAGGAGGGAGGTCACAGGTCGGGGACTTGGGATCCAGGCCCGACACTACCGCAGCCACCCCAGCAGCAGGGAGCTGGGCGGCTGCCCGGGCACAGGTGTCCGCCTCCTTCGGCCCACCTGTCTGCGCGTAGAGGCCGGAGCAGCACCTGCACCCCCGGGGCGCCCAGGAAGCACTGACCGTTAGACAGCGGTGACAGCGTGACTCGGAATAGGGGGTGACCCCCTGGGCTCCTGCAGGCCGGCACCCGGGGCCGGGCAGGGCCACCGCCACCTCTGGAGCTCGGGTGGCCGTGCCAGGTTGGTAGGAAGCCCCCCAGACTCACCTCAACACTTCGTTTTAAAGGTAAGGGTGGGGGTTAGGGCGACAGACCCGGAATATTTGTGCTTATTCAGATTAATAGAAAAGAGTTAGAAACCTAGAAGGGCGGAGATGGGCCTGACTCGACTATTCTAATGTCCTGTCTCATGTCTTGAGAGAACATGAGATAGTTCTAGAAAGGAGTGAGGCAGGACTTGGCCCTCAGGGCCCTGCGGCGTCCCCTGCCCTCCCTCTGCCACTGCTGCTCCGTGCACCTGTCCCCCGGCTCCGACCCCGCCCCGGGGCCGCCTGCGTCCTGGGCCCCAGCACCCGGCCAGGGGCAGAGTGACCGCAGGCCTCGGCCCCTGAGGGCACCCGTGTGTGACTCACGCCAGGGAGCCGGAGGCCGCGTGTCACCAGTGCCCGGGGGGCACACGCACTCCAGCTGGGCGTCCTGCGCTCTGAGGCCCCGCGTGCAAGCCAGCCGGCTGCTTACCCGCATCTCCAGCCCCCTACCCGCCACCCCACCTTCCCCTTAAGGAACACGCATGGATTACAAGAGTTCAACGGCAGACGGCAGCCTCCTTGGGAATTGCCGCCCCCTTTCCTGTGCCCAGTGGCAAAAGCAAGTATTCCCTCCTTTGTCTCCGGGTCCACCTCGCAGCGCTTCTACCCCAGCGGCCCTAACACTTTGTTTCCCTTTGCTGTGCAAATAGTTAGCACTGCACTCGGTGGTTGAGAGCCTGGGTCCTTCTTCCTTCGTCTTTGCATCTCTGGGACCTGCTGTGACGTCTGGTCCATAACTGGCCGAAATGCTGTTTCTTTGATGAAGGTTCCCTGCCGTTGGTTTCAGCTCTCAGGAGCTGAGATTAAACAAAAAAATGGATTTTTAAGATTAGAGACACAATTGGATTGAGTTCCTAAAGAAACCCCTTGGACCTCAGGTTTTACCTGCTGTTGATGAAACTTCTCGTAGCGTTCTCCAGGCCTGAGATAAGTCAAATTAAGTTCCAGGGTAGAGAGGCGAGGCGGTACACTGGGCCAGCCGGGACTGGGTTTGAATTTCCAGCACCGCGTAGCTCCGCAACCTTGGGAAAGGCACTGGACGTATTTGACTTCAATTTCTTCTTTCATTTAAGGGAAACGAGTAACTTTCTTCAAATGGTGGTTATAAGTCAAAAAATGTGCTAACACGCGTGGCCGCCCTTCGGAGATTGTAAAGCAATATTGTTTCTCATGATAATACCTTTTGGTAAGTTTTTTTTTTTTTTTTGTCCCCTTTTCACTCCTCCTTCAAATCAGAAGCAGGAAAACAAATCCGAGAAGAGGAGTCGGAGGGTATTGATTGGGAGAATAAAATAAGAAACATTTTTGTAATAACTAGTGCTGCAATCATCGCTAAGATTGGCTCTCATTTTATAATGAAACATGATTCTGTGAAATAGTAGTTAGCTAAATGTCAAATGAAGGTTATTCCATTAAAAGGCTGTTTTAGTCCAATCAAGCAGAGACATGCCTCTATGACTATTACAGAGCACAGCGATTAGTGTTTTTTGTGTTTATGCAATTTTCTTTGGCTGGAGGAGTTTCTGCTATTCTTTACCCAGCATTCCTGCAGTAGAACACGTTGGGAATCTTTACATTAATGAAAAAGTATACATTTCAATATATAATATTTACTAAAGTCGTGCATTGTGTGTGTGTGCATGTGTGTATAATTCTAATGTGTTATTTCGAAGTGGGCCTGTGTGTTAAGGAACAAAAACCTCTGCAGGGCTTGGTCTCGACACTGAGTTTGGTGGGAAGCAGTGTGCGCCACTGCAAGAGGAAGCTGGCGGAAAACCAAGAGGTGGCTCTTTGGCTTAGGTCCTACGTCAACCAATGGAACTGAACCTCCGAGGTTCAGTTTGCCTATCCATAAAATTAGAAATAATTAGAATGCCTCGACCTCATCATCTCTTACTTGTTGTCAGGTGAAAAGTAACGAGTTAAGTAAAACAAAAACAAACAAACAAAAACCAAGAAGCATTTTAAAACGGAAGCGTACAGCAGTAGAGGATGAAATAAAAGGTGTGATGATGAAGCCCCGAGCGTAGCCTTTGGGGCGGACATGCTGGGCTCCTACTGTGTCTCCACCAATTCTGAACTGGATGAGCTTAGGCTGGTTCCTTACAACAGTTTGCTGCGGCCCCATTTGTTAAAACCGGGGAAAGGGGTGGGTGTATCTGACCAAGTTGTGAGGAATCTGTGGGGTGACATCAGTAAAAGGCATATGGCAGACACACAAATATTAGCAACCCGGGTTTCTCCCCTTCAACCTCTAAATCCAGAGAAATACAGTTTTTTTTTTAGTTTTCTGGAAACACTGGACATAGATTCTCACTTGTAAGGCTCATAACTTGTTTCTGATCGTAGTTGTGGGATTTCTTTTGGGTTTTTTTTGGGGGTGGGGGCGTTTGCTTTCTTTTTAAGAAACGAGGTGCCTGTGCTCAAATCTCGATGATTTGTGAACTGCGTCTCCCACTCATTCTTTTGTCACGTCGACTTGACAAATGAGTCCGTGCAGATGAGTCAGAGGCTCTCCCGAAGTCACATGCTGGGCCCTTTCTCAGCAGAGGCCTTCATGAGAAATGAAGAAAAGGTCACTTTTATTTCTTAGTATTTCAGTTTGTTTTATTTGGGAAGAATTTAGGGGCTGGAAGATTCTGATAAAATATATGGACACGATACCAAGCATGTTCATTGCTCATCCATCACATTTCAGCTCTGTTGTCCTTGTTGACAGGCACAGAGCAATGGCCCCACCAGTAGAGTAATGATAAATGTCTTCACAGGGGCCAATTCCTTTGTCTTCTCAGCACATAAATGGAAAACCTGTTTTAGTTCAACGGAATGGAGTTAGCTTCATTTCTATCACATCTCTTTGTCATCTTTCTCGTTTTTTCGCTCCTTTAAAGCTTCTGATTCTTGAATGTTTCGTAGTGTACATACGTAAAAGGATGCGTATCTATGTGCATATTTAAATACATGTGTCTAGGGACCCCTGGGGGGCTCAGCGGTTTAGCGCCTGCCTTTGGCCCAGGGCGTGATCCTGGAGACCCGGGATCGAGTCCCACGTGGGGCTCCCTGCATGGAGCCTGCTCCTCCCTCTGCCTGAGTCTCTGCCTCTCTCTCTCTCTGTGTCTCTCATGAATAAATAAATAAAATCCTTAAAAAAAGAGAGAAAAAATAAATACGAGTGTCTATATGTGTACATATACATGAAATGCACAAGAGCTTGTGCGTGTGCACATAACATATACACACACATGTAGATACGTGGACGTGCATCTACCTACCCGCATACACACATGTATTCACGTGTGTGGGGGTTTATATATGTGTATCTCCTGAGAACAGCACTGTTCGGTATAATTTAGGGTTTCTTACACACACAATTCCGGAATTTCAGACTTGGCAGGGAATATGGGAAGGTGCCGTCTTCTTCGTTCTTAAACGCCCTTTCGGAATTTTCTCCCGTAGAGCCCGCTGGTCCGTGGGAACTCTGCTTCATTCCCAGCTACCAAGGCAAATGGCCGCTAGTGGTGTGCCATGGAATTTCCTTCTTAATTTCTTCTTGTTTGAAGAAATAATATATATTGTGTCCAAACTATCCATGGAAGGATGCAAGATAGACTTAGACATTTCCAGAGCCAGAGGGACACTTAGAGAGACGATTTCTGTTGAGCTTCACTTCAGAGTTCAGAGGAGGAAGTAGAGGCACTGGAGACTTCTGTGGGTTTGGCCAAAGTACAATATACTGAGTCCCAGAGTTCCAGTCAGTGCTGCCAGCAACAATTACGTTTTATTTTTTAAGCTTTTTTTCCCCCTGTGATTTTGCTCATATTAGAAATTAAGAATATTTTGGAAAGTGAAAATATTCGTAGCTGATGACGACTGCTAATATGGATGTTTTAATCCGTTCTCATCCTAAATGTCGTAAGACATATGCCTTAGAAGAAGGGGGATTAGTTTATTAGCCACGAGAGCCTGTGACCATCCATCCATCTGTCCAGCCACTCATCCAGTAACACTTACTGAACATTCATCGTGAGTACAAACCTGGGCTGGGTTTGAGAACGGATAGGATGATGAAGCCCTAGCCCATGCCCTGAAGGTGTTTACAGCTTCCTGGAGGCTAAAAGACAACCACAGATTGGGTGCTTCTGGGTAAAATACAGTAGTGTGTTGAGAGCGGCATGGCAGGTAACCACTGGGGTTTGGAGAAGGAGATGCTACCACTAGCTGGGGCTCATCCCGAAGCGAGAAGTACGCCTTGGACCAAGCACTAAATGGGCAAGATAATCAACTCTGGGAACACACTGGAGAAGCATCCATTGGACAAATAACGAGGAGTGAGGCGTGCTGAAGGGTTTCGTGCATGAAGGAGATAGTAGGAGGTGAAGCTAGAGTGTTAGTATGGGACGTGCTCTTGCAGGGCACTGAGTTGGATCATGAAGCCGGCGGGGGTGGGGGGGTCATGGGGTGTTCTGTGCGTAGACTTGGGAGGAAACGAGTCATTGAACGTACCGTCCAGAGGGGAAAAGTGTCATTGCATATGATGAGCTGAAGGAGTAGGGAATGTTCAATCCGAGGTGGTCAACAAAGGCTTACCAACAAGGTTGGTGGTGCAAACCACCCCAACCAGTGGAGTCAGTGAGAGAAGCCACCACTTGAGGAGGCGGTTAATTGGAATGATGATGGTCGAAGCCACGTCGAAGTAAGTCACGTTGTGTGAAACAAGGAGAAATTAAGAAGGAAATTCCATGGCACACCATTAGCGCACGGCCCGTGAGTAGTAGGTAAAGAAATCCTGAAAACCGTTTTGAGAAATTTGCCGGTGTTCCCCCGCCAGGGTCTACGGTGGCTGCCTACCACGTCCTAAGGCTCCAGTCAATAGGTGTGGGACGGACCAGTTAAAAAATCCATACGTCCTGGTAGGCCTCGCGTCTTCTCTGGGTGGGATTCGCCGGAGCCCCCTGGACGCGTGCGGAGGCCCAGCCACCTGCTCACGGAGGGCAGCACAGCTGCGGGGCCGGGACTTCGAAGTGTAGGCCCACGTGTGAGAATACACTGCAGGTCACGGAGACTTAACGTAGTCAGGAGGAGGGTCCGGCTACCTGAGTTGTAACGTTTGCTCTCCTTGAGGCGAGTTTTCACCCTCTGTGCTCCGTGTCCTCCCTTCCGTAGAGCGGAGACGAGGGTGGACGGGTGAGAGCAGAGCGGGCCTGGATACACAGGAGGGGCTCGGGGGCGGCCCCGGGCCTGGACGCGCGTGGCACCGCCGTTCACACGTGACTCTTACTACTCCAGAATGTACTTTTTAGAATTTGCATCACCCGTTGTGGTCGCCTTAAGATCGACTGTGCTTACGCTCAATCTCTTACGCTGTCCCTTCATCCCGCTTCCGTTATTTCTACATTGTCAGCAGGAAATTACGAGTCTTTCGGGTCAGTTGACCCGCCTCACGTGGAGTTAGGTCTCAAACCTAGATCTTCCCCGGGGCTCGTGGGGCGCCAGGCGTTGTTTTGAGAACGTTGTCAAAGTAACTTCATCTGTTTGTTATTAAGCAAGAGTAAGAGGCAGAGGGTCAGGGGTTTGGTGCCTCACTTAGAGCCACACAGCTGGCAAGTCCGGGACAGAATTCGGGCCCCACGTCTGCAGGGCTCGGGCCCTTGGTCCTCCAAGACCAGGACACCAGAAGTGTCCTAATGTGGGGTGAGGAGAAGAGATCGGCCACCTGGTCAAGGGGGAAGACCGGCCCCGTCTGCGGGCTCCGGGCCTCTAGGGTCTGGTCCGGGGCTGCTGCAGACACCGGTGCCCTTCCTTGCCCGGTGCCAGGGCCACGGCTTCCATGTCCTTGCTCCGTGCCCTTGCTCCGCTGTCCCTGGGCTCCAAGCCACCGGCCTCCCTGCAGCCTCCGTGCAGGTGCAGAGGAGCTGCTCTTATCAGGCCGTGTGGGCCGCGGGCTGCCAGCTCCCCAGCCGGCCTCACAAAGACTTGCGGGCCCACGGATCGCCGCCTGCCCCCGGGGGCCTGCAGCCCCACCCAGGCCACCCTCTGCTGTCTCCTGCACCCACATCACACTCTGGAGTGCCGAGGGCCACCCTGGGACCAGCCAAGTGGCTCCTGCACTCCACATGTCCTGTCTCCACACCCCATGCCCCTTGGTGCTTGGTGGCTCCCCCCTCCCCGGGAGCACCCAGGGCCAGAGCAGGGTGGCTCCTGAATTCCCCGCATGGATGGCCGGTAGGGACACATCCTGCCTGTGGCCTGTGGCTTCTCCACTGCGGCCGGTCGTGGGCTCTGCCCCGACTTGCATCCACCCGTGTTTCTGGCCTGGATCGTGGCTGCCAAGAGGAAAGGTAAGCACCTGGTGACAGGTTCGCGGTGCTGCCCGGCCTGCAGGGGTCCTGTCTGCCTGCCTACACGATGACGGTCATCCTTCGGGCCTTGCCTCCGACAGCCAGCGACTCTGGCCGCCCCATGGGAGCAGAGTTGGGAAGCGCTGCCAGGACACCTGATTCTCCAGCCGTGGGTATTCTAATCTCACTCTGCATAAGCTCCCTCAGGGACAGGCATACTTCTGGTTCCTTATTTATAAGTATTTATTTATTTATTTATTTATTTATTTATTTATTTGAGAAGGGGGAGAGAGAGAGAGAGCCTGAGAGCACGAGCAGGGGGAGGGGCAGAGGGAGAAGCAGGCTCCCCTCTGGGTGTGGAGCCTGATGCGGGGATCGATCCCTGGACCCAGAGACCATGACCTGAGTCAAAGGCAGACATTTAAGTGACTGAGCCACCCGGGCACCCCGAGGATCCGCTCTTGGCCTGTTTCTACATATGGAGAGAGAGGGCAAAACTGATCAATAAGCGAATCACTTTCACTGCATGGATTAGTCAGCATATGCCAGGTTATGCTGTGGTGACAAACACGCACTTGCAGGTTTATTGCTCATCCTTGCCGTGAGTTCATCTCGCGACGGTTTTCCCAGGCCGCGTTTACCCTGCGAGCCAGACCCCTGGAGCTGTTTCTACCTGGAATGTTCCTCAGTTCTTGGAAGAGGGAAGGGAGGCCCGTGCTATGAGCCACATGCCGGAGAGTGAGACTCATTACCTCCCCTCACATTTCAGTGACCTGTTCGAACAAAATGAAGACCGCAAACCAAAACTGATGATTTGGAGCGGAAAAGCTCGGCACCCCAACCTTACACATCTGCAGTCCTGTATTTGAAAGATCAATGCCCAGAACAGCGATGCCTCTAGCGCTGGGATGATCTTCAATCACTAAAGACAGCGTCCGTTCCTGCCATCAGCGTGTAGTTATGACGGCAAAGCAAAAACTTGATACATCTTAGGAAGGCTTTCGACAAAAAAAAAAAAAAAAAAAAAAAAAGAAATAAACACAAAAAGGTTTCCTGCGGAAGCCACTTTTCAATTCCTACAGGGAAGGCCCGAGAACGTCACATTCAGGAGGGATTTTATTCTAGTTTTTAGATTATTCTGTGCAAGAAACCGTTCCTTCAAGTAAATGACCTGCCGTAAGATTATAACTGAGGTTGAAAGAGTTGGCTAATAGACTAGAAAGAGGAAGATAAAAATGAAATTAGAAATGAAGTCCTTCGCAATAAAGTAGAATAAAAACCGAGGTATTCTGAGAGACTGCGCTTTAAGTCAATTCTGAGGACTGGGGAGGGAGGGGAAAACTTCCTGTGGACTGATTGAAGGTCTGCACAACAGAGTGCCGCGTGCTTTTTACGCTGGGGATTTTGCGATGAACAGGTGAGAACACGGCGGGGAAGCGTATTAAGTGACCTCCGTGAGATTACAGACGGGCCTGTGCTTGGAGACAGGTCGCCAGGCTCCAGATTCTGAGCCGCTGTCCTGAGCCTTCCTGCACCTCCCCTGTGGGAGGAGGAATTCTGCATCTTTGCTGCTGTTTCCCCCCGGGCCGGGCCGTTGGTGCAGTGCCCTGGGTTGTTGGGCGAGTGAATGGAGAAGGGCTGTTTTCCAGGTGGGTGCTGGTGACTTAAGAAAACTGCTCTTGATGTTCGATCTTAAGGAATCTTTGATTAAGTGTCTTTTACCGATACTAAGAAAATTTTTGTCCAACAATCATGCATCATTCATTTCCAATCCAGGTGAGCCTGTGGTCAACATGAGGTGAAGTTACGGTTCTTTCGTGCTATTTATGGTTATTTGTGCTTCATCATGCGCTTTGTGGCAGAGAGAGTGTCTAAACCTTCCTGCACCCCTTCCCCTCCAGTCAAAGGTCCCGTGCCCCGATCCCTGGGACTTGCGGTGTCGCTCTCGCCATCCTGTTAGGCTATCAGGCACAGGTTGACCTCAGAGGCTATTTGGGAGGGCTTAGCCTCTAAAAGCAGACAGCCTTCTCTGTTGGTGGGTGAAGAAGTCCCGGAGATTCGAAGCCTGAGGAGGACTTGATAAATCACTGCTGGCTTGAAGAAAACGGGCTACCAGAGAAAGAACGCAGATGGTCCTGAGGCGCCCAGATAGGCCCTGGCTGTCAGCCAGCAGGGAAAAGACCTCAGCCTTAGAATCACCAAGAACTGAATTCCGCCAGTAATAGGAGGGAGGAAGAATGAGCCCGGAAATAGATTCTTTCCCAGCCTCCAGATAACAGCCCAGTCCAGCCGACATTTGGATGGCAGACTTGTGATGCTCTGAACATCCATCTCACGGGCCTCTCGCTCTCTACCGTGGCCTGTAGAGCAGCGAGCTAATACTCGATGTCATCATAAGCCGCTGAATTGATCAATCCTGCATTATGGAGCTTATATTATAAGGGAGCTATGGTACATAGTAGTTGCCACATGAATATTTTATGAATGATTAAGAATGAATTTTCCAGTATTTATTAACTGTCACAAGTAACACGTAATTTTGACTACGCGTGCGAGCCCTGCTGTACGTGCTCTGCCTGTCTGTAACCGTTTAATCCTCACACAGCCCTGTGGGGTGGGTTACCACTATCATCTCCATTTTAAAGACGAGGGCACAGCACAGAGAGGTAAACGACTTGTCATGGTTTGCAGAGCGAATGATTTGAGAGCTGATCTGATTCGCTCTGGACAGCTAGAGCCTGAGATATTAGCCACTACTCCGAACAGCTTATCCACTGTGATAAGTGACATAAAGGAGAAATGGTGGAAGGAGGACAGAAGGGGGAGGAGATGACCTAGGCTGGCGCGTGGGGAAATGCCTTTTTTTGGTAGAGTTTTAAGCTAAATTTTGAGGGATCAATAGTAACTAACTAGGAAAAAAGAGTATGAAAAAATATTCTGGAAGGGAAAATTGGGGGGCATTCTAGTCAAAAGCATAAGAAACTAACAATTCTCTCAACCTGTGCGTGCTAGATAAATGGATTATTTTCATCAGACCTTAATGTTGGGAAGCGTTTAAGGACATCCCAAAGCCTGGTTTTCCCAGATTAGGAAGCCCTGGATGATAACAATAGGTACTCGCTGCCGGCTTGGTAGCCACACAGGGAAAGGGAAAACAAAATAAAACAAAACACCTTTTTATTTTCCTAGACCTGGGGTTGAAAACTATGGTTCACAGGCCAGATCTGGCCCGCTCACTTTTTGTGAATAAAGTTTTATTGGGACACAGCCACACTCTTTGGTTTGTAGAGTCTACGGCTGCTTCCACGCTGTAATAGCGGAGTTGAGTACTTGTGACAGGGACCCTATGGAATGCAAAGCCTAAATATTTACTATCTGGACATTTTCAAAAAGCATTTGCCAACTTCTGTAACAGAACAACGCTGCCAATACTTGAAAAATAATATTTTTTGTGTCAATTACATGGTCCAGGATTAATTTTTTTTTCCAGGAGGAATATCCAGACCTATTCTGTTGGCTTTGGAAAGTATAAAGAATCTGGCAGTTGGGCTTTTGTTTGCATAGAGATTATCTGAATCTGACTGTGGCTGTGGGCTGATAAATCAGTGCACCTGCCCTACTGAAGAAGTGGAAGGCTTTTTGGAGGCTCAGTATTATGGCTATATACTTTTATCCACAAATGAAAATGCTTAAAAAGATTTTAGGAGGTTTAATTTCTACCAGACTTCCCATGAAAAAGAAACCAACATTTTTTAAAGCAGCATGCAAACAAACCTAAAAGAGATCTAAAAACCAGTTGTTCTTGCCTACGGATTTAAGCACAAATTAGATAAAACAATGCCAAGGTGGCCAGAGTTCATCGCCAGTGTTTGTTTCTAAAGCACATACTTTCACTCATAAGTTTTTAGATAATCTTTAAACCTTTCACATTATTTAGATCCTCCTAAGGAATAATTCTTTAAAATACAAATCCTGCGGTTTTGCCATAATGGCTTTTCCTCTTCCTGTTGAATATAGAAAACGAATAGACATAGAGGCCATTTTTACAATTTTGTATTGAAGTACAACTCATGTTCAGGAAAATGCACAAATCATATGTGTGGCTCAATGTATTCTTGAAAAGTAAACACATCTGTGTAAAGAGCACTGAGATCAAGGAACAGAAAGTCACCAGAAGCCCTCTTCTGCCCATTTTAACTCAAAATCCAACACAAGGGTAACGCTTATCCGCACTTCTAACGCCACATGTTAGTTTTGCCTCCTTGTATTTACTCTCCTGTGTCTTTTGCTCAGCCTCTTGTCTGTGAGATTCATTCATATATTACATTTAGTGCTAATTTCTGCATTCTCGTGACTGTAAAGTATTCCACTGGGTGAATATATAATATTTATTTGTTCTATTGTTGAGGTGCATTTGGATAGTTTCTGGACTGAGACTATTACGATAGTGTTCCAATGAATATTCTATTAGATGCTTTTTGTTGAACATGTATATATATATGCACATTTCTCATCCTTTTGCACAGTGGAAGTATTTTATACGTAAACACGTATATATGTTACATATATATGTGTAGATACTTGTGGAGCCTGTGTAAAAATGAATTATCTTTCTTTAATATATTATTTCTGGCCCAAAATGAAAGAGAGTAGTTGATTTGAAATTATTCTTGATAATGAATTTAAAAATCCGTTGTCATGGAATCATTAAGTCTCATATTTGGAAGAACTTCAGAGGTCATCTCCAGGTCATCTCCAGGATTAATTTGATTGATGTGTCACTTCTCTTAATATTCTCAACAAATAGGCAATTAGCTTCAGTTTATTTACCTCCAGGTAGAAGAAATTCACTTCCTGAAGAGGAAGCTGCATCAATTTTCATAAAGCTCAAGTATTTAGGAAGTTTTCCCTTATATTAAGCTGAAATACAGCTTAGGGTATCTTTTTTTTTAAAGGATATCTCTTGATACTAGTTCTCCTTTGAAAAGTCATTTGGATTTGAGCTTAATTTATCTCCTGCATGGCTATCTTGTAGATATTGAATATCTTCAATATCTTTCAATATCTACAGGATATCATTGTGTCACTGTGCCTTTGAAAAATGTCATTCCCCCCGCCCCCGTTTTCTCATTGTTGGTTGTTTCTAGACTATTTACCATCATGTAGACATTAGATTGACAAAGTCTAGTCTATTCCCATCTCTTTAAAAAGTTGATGCTCATTTAAAAAAAAAAGAGGGAGAGGGATTGGAAAACAGATGCAAAAATTATCAACAGATGTTATTTTTTTGGATATCAGGAAAACAAATAATTTAAATGATTTTTCACTTCAGTCTTCTTACTTTCTAGGTTCTTAAAAACTTGGAAAAATTAAAAGAACCATAAACAATTTAGTGCTCCATACTGAGCAAAAAATCCCCTAGAGAATCACTGACCCAGTGCAGAACAGAAGACTGACATTTTCTCTCTTATAGTGAACCTGATTTTTCTATGAGCATGGCTTAATCATGTTGTTTTTGACTAACACAGTTATCATGTACAAGATATGGTTAATGAGAGTCTTGTGATAACGCTCACTTATTCATTCAACACTTATTTATTAAACATCTATTGACCAAAGAACATGAGTTATTAGAATTTCTCTTCTTATGGAGCCTGTAGCTGGTGGGGGAAGGTAGAGCTGTAAATCTCCCAGTACAAGGCACTTGCTAAAGGCTGCAACACAGGTGACCACCAAGTAGCACAGAAAAGGAACACCCGGCCCATTTCAGAGACTTGTTTCTTGGACTCCTGAGCCCTCTGGTGAAGACGCTCCAGGCTCTAGAGAGCAGGGACTGTATATGCACAACATGCCCAGAGGGAAGAGCATGGATGTAATGGGATCCAGGAGGGGCTTAGGGAGGTGAGATGGGTGGATTAGACAGGAGGTTGAAAGGTCAACAGAGACCTGATTCTTTTTTTTTTTTTTCCCAAAGATTTGTTTATTTTAGAGAAGGAGTGAAAGAGAGGGAGAGAGAGACAGAACACGTGAGTGGGAGAGGGGCAGAGGGAAAGGGAGAGAGAATCTCAAGCAGACTCTGCACTGAACACAGAGCCCAGCATGGGGCTCGATCTCACGACCCTGAGATCAGGACCTGAACTGAGATCAATAGTCAGACGCTTAACCTGCTGCGCCACCTGGGTGTCCAGAGGCTTTTGGAAAGGTACCTTGACTCCACTGGAGCAGCAATAAAACATTTATGCAGGGAAGTGACATGATCAGACTCTCTCCAACACCCATTATGGCTGTGTACCACCCATCATACAGTCAGTTTCACACGAGTGTATATTTACCCTCACTAATTTCAATTTAGATGGAAGTTTCATCATTGAATAAACAGCATTTCTGTAGTCCATGTATAGTTCACTTTAAATGGTCAGGGAGAAACTAATGAAAAAGACTTTTTTTTTTTTCCTAAACCAGATTTGAAATTTTCATTTTTCCTGGCTCTCATAGATGTTAACTTCAGACTTCAAATATTTATTTAATTTTACTGGTGTTGGTGGATTTACTATCTTTGAAAACCAAGTGTGACATAACTTTATTTCATATTAATAATGCTGTCTGAGCTTGGTTTCTATGACTTTTGGATACTATTTGGAATATAAAGACGATCTTCTGGAAGTGGAATAAGACCTTTGCAGCTGTGCTTGTGTTAAGCGGTTTCAGTCCAAAAATAATCATGCTCTTGTATTACCATAGGGCACTGGGCTTTCTTTTGTGTTCAACATTGATTTGGATCTGTAAAATTTAGTATGCCAAGTTTGTCATCAAATCCTTGGAACTCAGGCGAGAGAATGGAGCTTGAGGTTAGTTTTGCAGAAACAGAGCTTTTTATTAATATTGGAAAATAGCCACATTGATTCAAGGAAGGGTGGAAAAGCAGTACTGTGTCTTTTTCAGTTTGAAACAACATGCAATCTCTTGCTAAGCGCTTTACTCCAAAGGACGGAAAATGTAGAGTGTGGGGCTGCCTGAAAATCAGCACTGGGGGGAGGAGAAATAATTGAATGATGCCTTTCCTCCAAAAAAATGTCAAGCTCTTTCTTTGCCTGAGCAGGCTCATTTGCCCGCTGCTCTTTGGCATCCATCAAGTCCAGCTCTTTAACATCACTCAGATTGTCCAGGTGATAAGCACAGAGTTTGTTCTAGCCAATGGGTCTGTGCCTGCATTGTCACGTTTGGCTTGGTTGGCCTGGGTCCCCTCAGCGGGCTGTGTCATTGGAGTGAGTAGAGGGGGAGATTGTGTCCTCACAGAACCTTGTATTAAAAATTACCTTCAGGGACTCCTGGGTGGCTCAGTAGCTGAGCATCTGCCTTCAGCCCAGGATGCGATCCTGGGGTCCTGGGATCGAGTCCCGCGAGGGGCTCCCCGCAGGGAGCCTGCTTCTCCCTCTGCCTGTGTCTCTGCCTCTCTCTCTGTGTCTCATGAATAAATACATAAGATCTTTTAAAAAATAAATAAATACAAATAAAGATTACCTTCAGCTTTCAAACCACTTCAACCTACCTGTAGGCCAGGCTGCCGGTGCCTGAGATGAGAGAACCTTGGCTTGCCAAGCCCCTCCCTGCAAAAGTGCTGCCTGGTTGGCACCTTCCTTTTATCAATTCTGTAACTCTGTGTTAGGGGTTTAATTGAGTCCCCACAAACAATACTGAAGTCTTAACCCTTGCTACCTCAGTGCTGCGTCTTAACCCCTACAACCTCAGAATATGAACCTGATTTGGAAATAGGGTCGTTGCAAATGTGATTAGGTGAGATGAGGCCACACTGGAGTAGAGTGGACCCATAATCCAATAGGAAGGTGTCCTTAAATGAACACCAATAAAAAATAAATTTATTTAAAAAAAAAAAAAGGAAGGTATCCTTACGAGGAGGGGAAGCTTGGAGAGGGACACGCATGGGAAAACCCCATGTGAAGATCGGAGGGGTGGTGCCCCAAGGCCAGGGACCTCCAGAAGCTGGGGGAGAGGCCTGGAACCTAGTGCTTTCGGAGCGAGCATGGTCCTGCGACACCTTGATCTTGAGCTTCTAGCTTTACAAGAGCTGGGACGCAGTGTGTTCCTGTTGTGGCACTTTGTTAAGGCAGCTCCAGCAAACTAATACACACTCTTTATGTGACTAATAATCTATCTTTAGAACAACAACAATAAAACCCTCCTTTGTTCTATGAGCATAGCTACTGAGTTAAAGGTAAATTAGACATTTGGTACTAGAGCCTGAAGAGCAGGCTGGGCTTCCTCTAGAGATTGCTCTGCCTTGAGCCCTTCTAGTTTCATTGCTGCATTTAACAAAACCTGAGACTAACACCCGGACTCATTATCAACTGGCTAAGTGGCACCCTTGTCCAGTTTGTCCTGGGTGCCCGAGGAAGTGCTTATATACGCCCCAAAATCCAGTGGTAGCTACAATGCTAGACTCTTCCTAGGCCAGGCTAGATGGGCCACATTAACAAGACTTCTGGCATAGCTCCGAAATGACTTCCACCGGCCAAACTAGGGCCATAATTCATTTTTAATACATAGGTCCTTTATTCTGTCTTTAACTCTGGAAATACAATTTGCCAATTTGGAATGTTAGAATTATTTTAGAAGTGGCTTTAGAACTATAAAGGTAATTTAAGATGAGGTTAACCATATTTCTATTTGGAGGAAGTGAGTGACCAAACCTGACATCTTCCAAAATTCTTTCTGCGGTGTATCCAACAGACATGCTTGAACATTAACCGTGAATAGCGCATTGCATGGAAGATATGAAAGTGACTAAGTAGTGAGCTCCTCAATATGTCTAACTTAATAAATATTAATCAAGTGAGAATAAGTTAAGTCACTCAGCGGTAAACTACGTGGCGCTCACTCTGTGCCTGGTGCTGTGCTGGGCAAGATGAAACGCGATCCCCAGGAACTTTCCATCGTAAGGCAGCAAGGAGTACACACTCTAGAAACGAGATGGGACGGATGCAAAGGTGGTTATATTGAAGTCAGATGTGAATAAAATGACATGAGCATTTCCACTCCTTAATGCCTTCCCTTCTCCCCTTATTTCACCTTTGCAATCTCAGAAATGTAATCTTTACCCAAGATAATTGGTAAATTTATAAGGGCACGGCTAATAAACAGAATATTATTAGGAAATTTCTGAGCTCCTTAGCATAAATACACAATTATTCTCTCTTTACTCTACAGGAGGGGTGAGTGGGTCAACACGGGCATGTGCATTTCTTCTTACCAATGGTCAGTGGAAAGGGAGGGAAGGTTCATTTATTTGAGGCAATCTGCTCCAAATTGCTGTACCAGTATGTGCTTATAATTAAAATTACTAGTCTTAATTACTGTAGAAGTACGATCGATTTGGAAAAAATGTTCTAAAACAGAAAAAATATATTTTTCAAGATTTTAGTTTTTCCGTATGTCAATGGAGATGATTACCTGTGGTGAGTCATCTAACATGTAACAATGTGCAGTGGTAGGAGGTAGATGGGGAGATGAGGTCCTGGGTTCTAGTGTTGTGCCACCAACTTATTTTTTTTATATAAATTTATTTTTTATTGGTGTTCAATTTGCCAACATATAGAATAACACCCAGTGCTCATCCCGTCAAGTGCCCCCCTCAGTGCCCGTCACCCAGTTGCCCCCACCCCCCGCCCACCTCCCCTTCCACCACCCTTAGTTCGTTTCCCAGAGTTAGGAGTCTCTCATGTTCTGTCTCCCTTTCTGATATTTCCCACTCATTTTTTCTCCTTTCCCCTTTATTCCCTTTCAGTATTTTTTATATTCCCCAAATGAATGAGACCATATAATGTTTGTCCTTCTCCAATTGACTTACTTCTACTCAGTTACGGGTAAAACATATTTTCCCCCTGAGGATTAGTCTTCATCATCTGTAGAGTCAGGTGAATGGGCCTACATGATCATGGGATTTCCTTTCAGTGTTGAGAATCCATTTGACAATATTAGCTCAGTTAGAGCAAGAGACCCATGATGTACACATTTTGAGTTCTTTCTAGCTGAATGCTGGCCGGCTGTCCTTGCCCTAAGCTTAGCCATCTCCAGGAATGTAAGTGGGGAAATAGCCAGTAGTACTAGGGAACCTTTGTGCCAGACACTATGCGGGGGGTCTTACTCAGGTATTTTTTTGCCACAAACCAGGATATGGGTGCTTATACTGTCCACATTTTATAGGTGAGGAAAGTGTTCTGGGCCATTCAGTTGGAAAGTGTCGGCTAGATTCACGCCCAGGTGTACCTGACTCCATAGAGTCTGGACTCTTTAGCTCAGGCTTCTGGAAGGGGTCGAATGGTTGCCCTCCAAAAGAGATCCCACACTTGGAACCTGTGAACATGACCTTATTTAGGAAAATGCTCTTTGTGAATGAAATTAAGAATCTCAGGATGAGATCGTCCTTGTTTTAGGGTAGGCCCACCTCTAAGGACACATGCCCTTCTGAGAGATAGTGCAAGGGAGGCACAGACATGCCAGGGAGTAGCCTGGGGAAGCCGAGGTGGAGACCGAATGATGCAACTCCAAGTCAAGGAGCATCTGGAGCTCTACAAACTGGACGAGGCAAGGGGAGATGCTCCCTTGGAGCTTTGAGAGGGAATATGGCACCAATGACATCTTGATTTTGGACTTCTGGCCTCTAGAACTGTGGGAGAATAGAGTTCTGTTGTTTTGATCAGCGAATTTGTGATAATTTTTTATGGAGACCCTAGGAAACTTGACATATCTTCCAATCTGATAGATCTTTAAAATCATAGGAAGCTTTTCTCAAGTGCGGACAGGGGAGTTTGGGCCAGATAAACTGAAGGGAGATGATATTTCTATGCTAGGCATTTCGTTGCCACCAGCCCGCAGAGAGCTGTACTCTGGGAATGGCACCCTCGTCCCCCACCCCAGCCTGTTGCACAGCGCATGACTCTCACCTGTGCCAGGGTGACTGCAGTTAGCACGCACTGGCCAAATGCTTCAGTAAGTCATTTAGAATTTCGCACCAAGAGTTCCCTGAACTTCCCTCAGGGCCCTTGTTGCTCAGAAATCACTGACAGGGGCACCTGGGTGGCTCAGTTGGTTAAGCCTCCAGCTCTTGATTTCGGCTCAGGTCACGATCTCAGGGTCGTGAGATTGAGCCCCACATCCTGCTTCGCGGTGGGTGTGGAGCCGCTTAAGATTCTCTCCCTCCCTCTCCCTCTCCTCCTTCCCACTTCTGCTCTCTCTTTCTCTCTCAAAACAAACAAAAAACCCCCAATAATATGAGTTAATATATATGAAATGCTTCCTGTAGTCTGAAAACTGTACTGATATTTTACAGACTTTTTTCCATGCCATCCTCTTCCTACGTCCAGTTAAAAGGTGAGGAAATTGAAGCTCAGAGAAATTATATAATTTGCCTAAGGTTTAACAGTTGAACAGGTATTGATTAATGCTAGCTATTAATACTAGCTACTAATAGTTGCTAACAATGGTACGGTAGTGATACACAAACTATTAGCATAGCAAGGTATCTGTTAATGACCCAAAGGGTCAAGAGAATACATATTTTATTATTATCACTATGTGCTGCTCAGAGAACATTTCACACTAAATTTCAGGGCAGTTTTCCCCACGCACGTTTTGGTTAGGCCTGTTTGGTGGAGCTAAATGTTTTGGTTAAGTTTGATTGATACAGAGTAATAGCAATATAATCAATTAAAGCAAAACATTGAGCATTAAATTGAGAGCTGGCAGGGGAAACGGGCAAATCCTTATATTAGTTATCTTTTTCTGCATAAAAATGAAAACACACTTAAGTGCCCTAAAATAACACACGTTTATCTTCTCGCGGGATCTGTAGGTCTGTAATCTGAGCACAGCTTTCTTGGGTCCTTTGCCTTGGGATTTCCCATGAGGCTCCATTCAAGCTGTCAGCGAGGGTTGGGGTGTCATGTGAAAATCCTACTGGGGAAGGATCTGCTTCCGGGCTCACTTATGTGGCTGTTTGTGAAATTTTGATCCTTTCGGGCTGTTGGTCTGGGGACCAGAGTTTCTAGCTGACTTTTGACAGGAGACTGTCCTCAGTTCCTTGCCCCTGGGCCTTCCCAGCTTGGCAACTTGCATCAGTAGGCGAGGGAGAGAGTCTGTACCAAGGTGGAAGTCAGAGTTTTATATACTAGTCATGGAAATAACATCGACTAACTGAAATACCCTCCTGGTTCCTGAAGGCGGAGAATTATGAAACATGGTGGATGTCAGGTGGCAGGAACCGTGAACACCTTCTTAGAAACGACGTATTCTGTGTCCTGTCCTCCTTACTTATTTGTTTATTTATTTGTTTTGGCCATTTTCCTATGTTGAGATTCTGTACTGTAGTGCTCTTGATGCTTTGCAGGGAATAATTAGACGGGAAGCACGGTTCTTAAATTGGGTTCCCTGTCCCTGAAAGTGTCTTTCTGGTGCCCATGATGTAATTTGTCTGGCTGTCTACCCTTTTCGGATTCTATGACTCTCTATTCATCGGCTGTAGACAGTGCCTCCTATCATCACATCAAAGTATATACTTTGTTTTTTGATAAACTTTTTTTTTCTAGAGCAGTATTGGGCTCATAGGAAAAAAGGAGCAGAAAATACATATGCCCTCTGACTCCCCCCTCCCCCCCACAGCTTCTGCCACGGTCAACATCCCACACCCCTTGTTACAAATGATGGACCCACATTAATACATCATCATCACCCTGGATTGAGAGGGCAGGGAAAGGGCCCAATTATGCTGTGAAGAGGAGCTGGGAATGAGATTCGGAGATTATACAGCAGAGAGAGAGATGGAACCGTGAAGGTCATGGCTAAGGAGGGTTGGAGATGAGAACAGCCTTTTATTTTGGTGTTAGCTGTTTGATGTGCAACACAAAAGGTGCTTCATTTATCACAAGCTTTTCCAGTAAACTCCAATAAATCAGAGTTGCTCATGAGTAGTTTGTTGAAAGGATATCTCTGAGGGAAGAACAAGCAGGATTTATTCTTTTTTAAAAAAATACAAAGACTGGTTTGGTATGAAAACAAAGATTCTCCATTAAAAAACAGGCATATGTTAACAAATAACTGAACCTCCCTGGTATCCTTGGTAATGTGCTCCCTGCTGAGGATACAGAACTGGGTACGGTGTGGACCCTGCCTTCCCAGGAGGCACAGGCTTCACTGCAGCAGGTCTTAGAAATCCCATAGTGGGCTAATTGGGAACCTGTTCAAAGAGATATTGACAAATGTGCCTTCAAAAAAAAATTCCTTGGTTAAAGAGGTTTGGAAATTGCCCCGTGCCGTAACTCTTCTCGAAGATTCCCAAAGCTCTTTAGTACATTAAAGACTGAGAAGTCTGTAATTCAATGTACTCACAGTCACATGGACTTACTTAAGTTTATGTAAGTCAGTCTTTTCCAAATGTATTTGCCTCTGGAATTCATTTTTTTTTTAAGAATGTCCCTATTACCTTCTCTTGGACAATGTTCCCTGAGAAAATCTCATTTAGGAAATACAACTTTAGCAGGAAAAATAAAGTAAAAATGTTATTTCTTTTAAAGGGGGCATGAATTTGTTAACATTATAGCATATTGGAGAAAGCTACTATTCTCTTGAAAGTTCTTTGAGAATTCTTTTGGGTCACCGTATCAGTTAGGGTAAGTAACCAGAGCTGCTGTGACAAACACCTCCTAAATCTCAATGACTCAGCATGATAAAGATGTTTTTGTTTTTTGTTTTTTTCAAATTTTACTTATTTGTTCATGAGAGACATAGAGAGAGAAGCAGAGACACAAGCAGAGGGAGAAGCAGGCTCCATGCGGGGAGCCCGGTACGGGACTTGATCCCAGGACCCTGGGATTGTGACCTGAGCCAAAGGCAGATGCTCAACTACTGAGCCACCCAGGTGCCCCATTTATTTCTTGCTTATGCCACGGCTACGGTGCTGGTTGGAGGGAGCATTGCTCTGTGGAGTCATTGGGTGAGTCAGGCTTCGTCCAGCATACAGCTCCTCCTCTAAATCATTCAGTGGGTTGGGCCATATGATTTTCTGAAGCATCAGAGGCCTTCACTTGATCCCCTGCACCCAGTTGACATATCAGGAAAAGAGATTCCTCACAGAGAATCATGCAGACAGTTTTGGGGGCCAGGCCTAGAAATGGAAGACATCATTTCTGCCCACATTTCACTGTCTGGAACTTGGTCATGAGCCTTATGGTTTTTTTTTTTTTTTTGTGCTGTGCAAGAAAAGGGCACAGATATGGGTGAGTATTTGCAATTCCTATGACAAATTTTGTGAGTGTCTATATGGTAACTAATGGGATGGAGTAGGTAAGTGCATTTTAGACACAAGGAGCCACATGAATAAGGGGCACAGATTCATAAAGGGGAAGGAGGTCTTGAAGCACTGTGAGAAGTCCAGGCAGCAGATGAGTCTGGAGGGACAGTTTAGGAAAAGACTATAAAGAATTTTAAGACATATCAGGATTTTGGACTTCATATTATAGATGACTGGGAATCAGTGTAGGTTTCTCAAGGTGAGTGGATAAATGTATTTATTTCCTAAAAGCAGCTCTGATAAAGAGTGCACAAGATGGACTGGAGAGTGGGGAGACTTGAGGAAATAGAGGACATTAGAAAGGAAGCTGTTGCACTTGCCTGGAGGAGAGGGTTCAAATTTATCTCTGCATCAGAGATAAAGAGGACAAGCCAAATTGAACAGACAGATAATTTCTTGAAGAAAATCAGTAAGATTTGATAAAGTGGGGGCACCTGGCTGGCTCAGTGGTTGAGTGTCTGCCTTTGGCTCAGGGTGTGACTCCGGGGTCCCGGGATCGAGTCCTGCGTCGGGCTCCCTGCATGGAGCCTGCTTCTCCCTCTGCCTGTGTCTCTGCCTCTCTCTCTGTGTCTCTCATGAATAAAAAATAAAACCTTAAAAATGTGATTTGATAAGGTGGTTGTTGTGGTGGAAGCCTGGAAGAGAGAAAAGCTTTTAAAATATCTGGATTTTGACCTTGAGAGGACAGTGTCATAATTTTGGACCTGGACCAGATTTGGGGGTAAAGATAGCTATATTTTTTCACATTGTCTTTAATGCGATTGTTGGAGGTATGTGGCTGGAGTTTGAAAGAGAATAAACTATTGCTTGGAGAGAAATAAGCACAGACTCAAGTTGAAATCTTGAGAATCGATGAAGTCACCCTTGGATCACAATTAGGAAAAACAAAACAAAACAAAACAAAACAAAACAAAAAACAGGGACTCAAAAGGAGAGAACTCTGGACAAGGCTGAGAATTAAATGATGGGTAGAAAAGGAAAACACTGTGAAGTTGCTTAGTCCTCAGAAAAGAAATTTATCTGGAGTAGCACAGTATCTAGTAAGGAAAAAAAAAAAAAACTCTTGCATAAAACATGATATCCAAGAACTTTCTTGAGTAGCACAGACATTTTTCCCGATGTCAAATAGAAAAAGAAAATGCATTGCTATTGGGAGAGGGGAATAAAAAGACAAAGAAAACACCAAACCTCCGTGGCCATTGCTTTAAAACATGTCTCCGAACTTGTTGCTTGACTAATAGAAAGCATTTGTGTTGAAAACATGGTGGCCGATATCATTTTTCTGCATCGGATCAATATTTGGTGAATCTCATTGGAAAAACACGGGAAAGCAATTTCAGGATCCGTAATGCATGTTACGGAACAAGTGAGGGTGGGGAGTCAGACCGCTGCAGTCGTGTTTGACCCCCGGTGCTTGCTGGCCGACTTTGTGGGAGGGTGGAAAGACGGTCAGAGTTTTATGGACTTCGAGGAAGAAATAAGAAATGAGTTCCATGACAAACGCATAGCCCAGAGATATTTCTGTGCCGGAGAGAAGAAATGGCTGCTAAGTGGGTCCTGATTTGGGTCATAATCAAAGCTCGACAATTTTTGTATTTATTTATTTGCGAACGTTTCCTTTGTGGACTCTTAAAAGGCCATTTATGAAAGGGTTCGTATTTCTGGCAGGGGAAATGCACGGAGAGCATGTTGTCGTCCCGGAATGTGCAGAAGGAAACAAGAACTACATTAGTCTCTCCGTTTTCTTACTTTGTTCAAAGAAAGAGAAGGATATTGAGCATTAGCTCTATTATTAAATTAGAGGGCCCGTGGACCCGTGTGTCATCCGACCAGATGTGCGCGCCGCGGGCCTCTTCGCTGCAGACACCGTCTGGGCCGAGTGACCGGGGGCACCCCAGCAGGTGGACGGACGTGGGGCCGGGAGGGGCCGCGGGAGCCTGGCCGGGTCTCACCTGCGGCCTGCATGGTCTGCACGGGCGGGCCGAGCTCGAGATGCTGCCGGGCCGGGCTCCTCGGGGCTCGGCAGGTGCCCCCCCCTGCGCTGGCGAGGCCACCTGGGCCCTGGGGTCCAAGACACCTGCCAGAGCAGAAGGGCTGCAGCCCACCATTGGAGTCACAGGGGCCGCGACGGGGCCCCAGCATCCCCAGTGTGTCGGGCGCAGGAGAACCGCCTGGCGATGCACACCTGCGGGCAGGTGCACCTGGGCGCTGGGACGCTCCCTGAAGCACACAGGTATCCACGCCCTTCCCGCGGCGCCTCGGCCCGGTCGGGGTGGGTCCCCTCCTGGCCACCTGTGACCCCGTGGGCATCACACGGTCGCCTGTCACCCGCACCCACCGCTAGGCCGTGGGGCTGCGTCCCACACCGTGTCCTCAGCCTCCGCAGGTGCATCCCCGGCCTCCGCGGGTGCGTCCCCAGCCTCCGCAGGGCATCCCCGGCCTCCACAGGTGTATCCCCGGCCTCCACAGGTGCATCCCCAGCCTCCGCAGGTGCATCCCCGGCCTCCGCAGCACCGCGGCCAGCTCCTCCGCCCCCCCCCCCCCCGCAGTGTGTTCCCACTGTCCGTCCTGTTTTGTGGGGCATTTCCAGGGCTCAGAAGCTCCAGCCCTGACCCTGTGGGATGTGGCGGGTCTTGCAGGGCCCAGCTGGAGCACCGCCTTTGGGGCACGGCCTTCCCCCACCCCTCGGAGCCGCGTCCTCCCGTGCTCCTTCATCGGGGCTCTCATCACGTGGAAGTGTGAGCGTGGCTGTGCGGTACTTCAGTCAGCAGTGACTTTGCACACAGGTAGCGGCTACTGGGCAAATACCTTCGTGAATGAAGTGTGTCATATACATTCAGCGGATCTCCTAAAATCTCTGCCTCTGCTGAGCGCCGACCCCGGGGTTCGGGGGAATTCTCTTAAAGTTGAGCTTAAAATCAACACAGCTTTCAGTTAAGTTGGACTAGAATGTGGATATTCAGAGAGAAAAAATATCTGAATTCCATAACTGGTGTCACAATTTTTTTTTTTTTAATTTCTCTCTCCATCCTCTTCACTGTATTCCCTTCCCAGTTGGAGCTGTTGTCACTCCATTTCCCTAGAGTCAAAACTTTTCCATCTTCTGCTTATAACTCGTCAGCCGAGGTCCTTTTTTTTTTCTAAGATTTTATTTATTTATTCATGAGACACACAGAGAGAGAGAGAGAGAGAGAGAGAGAGAGAGGGAGAGAGGCAGAGACACAGGGAGAGGGAGGAGCAGGCTCCATGCAGGGAGCCCAACGCGGGACTCGATCCTGGCTCTCCAGGGTCACGCCCTGGACGGAAGCCCGAGCTAAACCGCGGAGCCACCCGGGCTGCCCAGATTCCAGGTTCTTTTGGAGTTTTATGACCGAGCGTCTCTCCCTCTCTCCCTCCACAGCCCTCTAGAGTCTTGACCCTAACCCTGGCACTGCACACACTCCACTGAAGTCACCTACTTGCCTCTCTTGTGCACGGGAATACGGATACCATCTAGAACAGGAACCCGTCCTGCTCGTTAACATAGCCCAGGGACCTAGTGAGAACATGATAAATGCCTAAAATCCTTTTTTTTTTTTTTTTGAGGCGTTAGAATGTTGTTGTACAGGATTAAATACCCCATGACTTGTTGACTGTTGCCGTGCCAAAGAGCTAAGTCCTCTCCAAACACAATCTCATTTAATCCTCGCACCAATCCCGAGATGAAGACACTTACGTCCACCGGACGGATGGTGAAGTGCAGCCTTCCTGAGGTCGGATACACTGGTCAGCAGTACGTAGCTCATAAGTAAAGCACCAGGCTCCCCTGAGCTCTAGTTCAGACCTTATTACCCCTGCACTGCACTTGGGGGTGACGTACAATTTGTTGTGCTCGCTTTTCGGCGTTGGGAAGATCGTTTCTCCAACCTGTTGTTGCACGTGAATGTGTGTGTCCTCCCACCCGCCTCCCCAGTCCGGATATTGAAAGCCTGCTCCCGATGTAATGATGTCAAGAGGCGGGGCCCTTGGGAGGTAAGTAGGATGGGATGAGGTCACGAGGGTGGGGCCCTCACCGACGGGATTAGTTCCCTTATAAGAGCCCAGAGAGCGCTGCTCCCCGCCTTTGCTCTTGGCCGCGGAGGAGACACGGAGGGACCCGCAATCCCACCCAGGGGAGTCCTCCTCAGGATCCAACCCTGCTGGCCTCCCAATCGCAGACTCCCAGCCCCTAGAACTGTGAAAAAATAAAAAAAGAAAGTAACCCTGCTGTTCATAAGCCGCGGGATGCACGGTGCTCACTGGACGGGTTATGTCTTCGCCTGGTGTCCTTCCTTGGTGGCCTCTAATTTTTCTTCTTCCGTCTGTCCCTTCTTTCCTTGTTTTCTGTCTTTCTTCCCTTTTGTGTCTCAATCACGGAAGCTTTGAAGACCATGCTAGGCAATGTCGGTGCAAACCCATCATTCCCACAAGGTACCCAGCTGCACGGGCCAGATCTGAAATCTCAGGGACAGGCAATCCGTGGCCGTCTCCGTGGCCTCCAGGGCCCCTCTTGGGTGACCGAGCCTGAGCACATCCACTTACGGTCTTCCCTTCTTTCCAGGCATCCCAGAGATCCAGCGTGCTCTCCTCTCGCCTGGACTCTTCCCCCACTTCGCAGATTCTTTGAGTTTCTCCCCGCCCCGCGCCTGGCTGCAGGGAGAGCACGTTTCTAAATGCTTCCCTTTCCAGCCTCCCTGAAGAGAGACGTAGAACTATGTTTTTTTAAAAAATCTCTTTTAGATCTCAAAACCATTTTTTCCAGCTCCGCTGCAATTAATCTCAAGATTCAGTTTCTTCCAGTGCCCCTGATATTTGCATTTCTTTATTGAAGGGCACTAAGGACAGAAAGAGACTCCTAAGTCGCGGAGGAAACTCGGGGTGAGTTTCTCGGGGCCACTGTCGCGGAACCCTTAAGAGGAGACCGTGAACTCCAAGCCTTCGAGCAAATAAAAGCTCCCAGGCTCCTTTCCAAGCGTACGGAGTACTTTGCTCCCCAACTGGCAAGCAAAGAACAGAAGGCGCGACTCCCCTGGGGCAGACGGTGCAGGCGCCTTCATGTGGTGGGGGCTACGCGGTGGGGACACATTACTCCTCATCCGTATTATTCATTTTTTTTGCTCAGGAAGCATGTGTTGGGCACATACTGCACGTGCTTCTAGAAGCTCGCGGCTTATGGACGCCCTCCTCCAGGCCCAGCACCTCTTCCCCTGGCCAGCAATCCCTGATCATCACTCTTGGGGAAACTAGCTCGTGCCGCGTCAGGTGGTGGTCATCGTCCACGACCAGACCAACCTGTCCTTACGTTGAATCGCGCTGTCTAGGAGCCCGCCGGCTCACGAGGGGCCACGAAGCCTTTGGTAGTGGCGTCACTTCTTGCCTAAAGGATGTCAGAACCTCAGAGACTCCCCTTTGCCTTTGGGACTAAGCGCGACCTCTGTCTCACGGTGCGGGAGGAGCTGCGGTGACTCACCTGTCACCACTCCCTGGTTCGTGCGTCGCCCACTGACATAATGAGGCTTCGGGAAGTTCCTTCCGCGTGTCCACATGTTCTCATTTCCCGTAATTCCTCTCTCCCTGTGATGTTTTCCCAATTCCGTGACCTCCTGCTCCTTCCCAGCCCCATTTTGGTACAACTGCAACCCAATTAATTCCTAATCACCTTTATTGGGTCAGTTGCCGTGACCTCCCAAGGAGCGGTCCCTACGCCCAGGGAGTAGATTCGGGTACTCTCCTGTATCCCCTAAATGCTCTATTTGTGTACTCACCTGCCCCTCTGCAGTTGTAACCACCCACTTCTGGGTCTGACTGCACCACACTGCCCAAGAGCGTAACCGTCTTTCGTGCACCCGGGTCCCCACATAGTGCCTGACTCCTGCACCATGAGACAGAGGTCGCGCTTAGTCCCAAAGGCAAAGGGGAGTCGCTGGGGTTCTGATGTTCTTTAAGCAAGAAGAGACACAGCAAAACCGAATGCACTAATGAATGAATAAATGCAAGAGTAGTGTGGCGTAGTCCTGTGCCAGTTTGGGATGTGTCAGTGTTGAGTAATAGACTCCAGAACCCATAAAATAGTGATTCTCCTACAGTAGGGGGACATGGGTGGCCCCATGCTGGCACTTGTGCTCTGCAGGGGTCTTCAGCGGTCCCAGCTCCTTTGTCCTCTTAGTCTTCATGGTAAACGCATCCTAGGCAGGAAGAAGTGGGGAAAGTCAGTGCAGTTACTTGGCAATTGGGTAATTTGGGGTAACTTTCCCCGAAAGGCCTACCAAGCGTTAACCTCGTTAGCCAGAATTTAATCGTGTGACCAGTAACATCTGCAACGGAACCTGAGCTAGGTAGAGTTTTAGTTGGATAAATCGTCACAGTCAACAAGTCAAGGTCCTGTTGGGATGGACAAGAGGACAATGGCTATTGTCTGTCCCAGCCAGTAAGGACCATTAGCATGTGCGATGTCATGAGCCGATTGAAATGAAGGCTGCCATTCCAAGTTGGTTGAAATAGCTGAATCTCTTGAGTGGCCGTTTATGAATTAAGGCCTAGTTAGGGAAAGAGATCCTGGGGTTCAGCATGAGGGCACGAGTACAAGGGTTTCAGAAAAGGCGAAAGGTCAGATGGGGACGAAGAGGCAACCTGAGTCTTGGCAGTACTGGGCAGGGCAAGCACCCCCCGCCCAACACAGGAGACACGGTGTGAGGGGGTGACACTCCTGGGCGCCAAGGAGACGCACCGGGAGCCTGGACGTCGGCAGGAGCTGCCTGGAGGAGTCTGGAGCCACAGCGGAGATGCAGCCACTGCCGCCCTCCAGGTAGAGGCCGCGAGATGGCCTGGAGTCTCCCTCACTCCTGCCTTCAGTGTCCTTGAGGGCCGCGCGCCCGCTGCACCCGGTCAGCAGCCTGGGGATGGGGACGTGGGCAGCTGGGCCCACCGCGACCAGGGCACGGACCTGGAGGGGAATGGGCGGGCGTCTGGGCACACACTCTGCGGCAGTGGGGCGAAGAAAGCCGCCCCCTACATGTGACTTCCCATGAACCCATAGAGGAGGAAGCCCGTGGCAGCGGGCAGGGCTGAGCCGGGTTCAGGGGTTGTCCCCACTGAGGATGGGACATGATGGGTTGAGCACTGGGTGTTATACTATATGTTGGCAAATTCAATTTAAATTTAAAACTGTAAATGAAAAAATGAAAAAATCAGTTGACTGTAAACATTTTAAGTTTCTACAAAAGCACAAAAATTTAAGATGAAAAAAAGGGATATATATATAATCATGGTCCAAATATTTTAAGGTGATATCTTGTTCCTTTGTATTGCATAAAATCAAATGGCATTCTAAGCATGTTAACTAAAATTTAAATAAAAATTTGTAAAAAAAAATGATAAACTTGTCCGTCACCAATGGAACCAACCTATCTAAATTTGAATCACAAATGACAGCGTTTTCTCATGTTTAAATGACAAATTATCTTTGCTGTTAATATTAACATTGGTGTATATATTTTTGCCCAAAACCTTTCACCTAATGCTTGCAGAATCTATAACACTTAACCTACAATTAGTATAGCTTATAACCAGTTTTCCGTTGTTGGTTGTAAAATAGTGATTTTTAAAGATCAATTCTATAATTTTTCTGCACTTGCTCATTGTTATTCTTGTGTGAGGATGAGTGTTAATTTACCAATTCTATTAAAAAATTTCACCTAAAAAAAAAAAAAAAACAGAAAACAGGAGCAGGTGTCGGACTAGCTCCTCTGCTCAGTGGCCGCCGCACGTCCAGCCGCGTGGACTCCGGGAGCCGCAGCTTCTCAGTGAGGAGACCGAGACGTTCAAGGGTCCTCTGCTTCCCTCAGGGGGTGCCTCTGAGGGCCCAGGAGATTACGTGGGGGGACCCGGCTGGAGCGGCGTAAGGGGAGCGTTTGAGGATGAGCCTAGACGCCCCTAACTGGGCCGCTGCCGTCTGGGGGACCACGCACTTCACCTCCTTGGCCCTTCACATCAGCATTTACAGGTAGGAGCAAACAGAGCCCTTTTGAGTGGAAATTGAAGAGTCCGGTAAGAATTGAAGCTGGAGAGGGTGACGGGGCCTCGAGTCTATAAAGCCTGTTAGAGACTGTTCCGGAAACTCGATTGTTTTTCACGTCACGCGGAGTCTTGGCCTTTCACACAGATGAGAGACACATTTTATCACAAATTAAATCTCAATTTTAGAAATGCCGACTTGGGCGTCAGGGAGCAGGGTTGATTGGGGGGGGGCAGGTGGGAATGGAGACAGCAGGATGGATACTACAACACTTGCTCGATTCTTCTTTCAGATCCAGTTTAATCCTGTATTTCAAATTGTCAGGTTTTTTTTTTTTTTTTTTTTTTTTATCGTCTAAGAGGACAAACCGGCTCTGTACAGATTTTGAAATAAATGTTTCCTGAGAAGATTTGCTAAACCTTGATCAAAATTGATATCCAAGGAAGGATTAAGGTTAGGATTTCCTTGGACCTTCTGGTGATTTGTTTCTGCTGGTTAAGCTCTAAGGCCTTTACGCGGCTGAAAGATACGGATCCGGCTTCGAGCCGGGCTTACCCTGATCAGAGCTCGCGTGGGCTCGGTGCGGGGTGTGGTGCGTGTCTGCCTGCTCCCGGGCTCCTGAGGGTGTGCGGGCTTTCGGGCCCGTCCCCGGCGCCTGCTTCCGTGTGTCTGATTTTGTGTGTACGACAGAGATTCTCAGAGGATGCTGCAAGTGGAGGCAAGGGGGCACCTGGCATCCCTGGGAAGCCGTGCGCCTGCTGTAGAGGAGTCAAACATTGACAGTTGTGAACAGATCGACTTACTTCCACTATTTTATTTGAAAATATTAATTGGTGCAAAGCCGATGTACGGTCTCCTCCACTGGGAATGCCTCACGTGCTGGGTTGTGCGATGGTCCCCAGCACCATCCCCAGGGGCCCTCGGGTGCTCTCCTTGGCGTCTCGACGGCCAAAGACCAGGAACTGTGTTTCCCAGCATTTCTTACCGTGGCTTACTGGTTTGTTTTCCTCTCCTAAATGACCCTGTGTTCGTGTTGGAGGTAGAAGGGAACAGAGGCCACGATGCTCCTTTGTCCATGGCAGGTGGCACCCGAGCTTCCACAGATAATGAGGTTCGGCATCAACAGTGGCTTCTGGGGACACTTGGCACATCACCTGCCTCGGCATTCCAGGCAGCAGAGACCGTCCGACAGTGGTTTCCTGGAGCTCCTGTCCCGGTCGAAACTAGAGGACTCAGCCCTCCTGGACCTTGGCTCCTTCCAGCGGCATCGGCGCTAACCCCTAGGTAGCAGATCCCTGCCTGCCTGAAGTACCTCGAGCGGCCCCTGCTCTATTTTCCAAACCTGACCAACACGCCCCGTGGGCACCGGTGCCCCATGTGACTTAGAAACCTAAGGAGAAAGTTGCTTTTTCTAAAATAGTTGACGACTCGTATGAGGACTCACGGTAGACTGAAGGACTATCTGAGCGACAAAATCAGGTGCGTGCATTGACATTCCTCATGTCCAGCGGGCACCACACTTTTGAGCCAGAACTTTGAAAATTCAGGATCTCTTGAGGCACGGCTTCCGTACTCCGGAGGGCATCTCTTCTCCTTACAGGAAACCACTTCTTGGGGGCCTTGCCCGTTACTCATGTAGACAAACAGGCAAGAATTCTTCTTCTTTTTTTTTTTTATAAACTTATTTTTTATTGGTGTTCAATTTGCCAACATATAGCATAACACCCAGTGCTCATCCCATCAAGTGCCCCCCTCAGTGCCCGCCACCCAGTCACCCCAATCCCCTGCCCACCTCCCCTTCCACCACCCCTAGTTCGTTTCCCAGAGTTAGGAGTCTTCATGTTCTGTCTCCCTAAGTGGAAAACAATGGAAATGTCACCCGAGGCTCCTCTTACACAGGTCGGAGCAGTATGTTACTCAAGTAGGGCTCCAGACTTACGCGGACGTACCCGTGTGCTGGTCTCCCTCCATGTTTTTACCCAATCTTGGATAAAACACAGTCCGAGAGTCACTTTAAAAAATAAATACTGCTTTAATTCAGAGATTTGGTGTCTAGTGCAGGTTATTAATCAAAACTCTGAACAAGACGTCATGTCAACCTTTTCCCTTCCTCAAGCTCTAACCCGCCTCGGTATCTAGGCCCAGGATTCGTTGTCTCCTGTCTCATTGCTCTGACTGTTTCTCTTCCTTCACTCCTATTTGTTTGCTTCCCAGATTGTGAGGGCTTCAAGTTTAAAGGACGTGGTAACATAAAAAAAAGATAACTTAATCTTTTCTCAAGCAACTGGCTCTGTGTTCTCTGGTCCCATCGTACGTAGAAAGCTAGGTCTTTCTTTACCATCGGGTCACTGTTTTGGCTTTTTTGTAGGCCCCTCTTGGACTCTTCTAACTATAATCCCGTTGACCGAGGTGCAGATGCGTCTCCAGTGCAGCTGTTTGCCTCAGACTCCTTGTGACCCCCTGACAAAGCAGCGTTTACAGAGCAGCCAGCTTCTGGGTGCGGGGCTCCCTCTGCCCCTATAAACTGAATTACTGGAAAGGTACCAAGATGATCACAAGTCAGCTCTCTGACTCTTGATTTGCCCACATCAAGTCTATGGAAACATCCATGAATCCTTTTCTCTGACCAAGTTGGGGATCGCAGCCGTCCACCCCCTCTCCTTTCTAATTTTCCCTTATACATGTGATCCTCTCTTCCCCTCTTTTCCGTAAAAGAGGATTTTTTCTTTATTTTCTCACTTGAGCCTTTATATATTTTTTAAATATGTTATTTATTTATTTATTTATTCATGAGAGACACAGAGAGAGGCAGAGACCCAGGCAGAGGGAGAAGCAGGCTCCCCAGGGGGATCCCAACGTGGGACTCGATCATGAGGTCATGACCCGAGCCAAAGGCAGATGCTCAACCGCTGAGCCCCCCAGGCGTCCCTGAGCCTTTATATTTCAATGCCTTTGTTCAATGAGATTAAATCTGAGTATTGTTTTCTATTCCCATTTAGGGATTATTTTATTTTATTTTATAATCTTGCGCTAATGTCTAGAACCTCTTTGTCACTCTCTTCCGTAATAGAATTGTTAGATCTTGATTTCTGGAGCCAGAGCAGTCTTCCTCTCACTGTAGCAGCTGTATGACCCCGGGCTAGTTATTCAACCTCTCTGCGCCTTACTTTCTTCATCTGTAACATGGGGCTAAGAATCATCCAAAACATAGTTTCTTGTGAAAAATGAAGGGAATGACCCGTGTGAAGTCTTCAGCACCATGCCTTGTGCTCAATGAACGTTGGCTGTTTTGCTATAATGATCTATCTCTAGTTACGCTTTTACTTCCCGTTAAGACCCCTCTCAGCAGTTCCCGTCTCAAAGTGACAGCTGTGAGGGAGAGATCTAACCCCCTTGTAATTTCAGGGTCCCTGGCATGCTAGCATGGACTTGCATGGAGGGAGGAGAGGCCAGAAACACCGAGCCGGAGAAGGTAATACACAGGACCTAGTGCAAGCCTGGAGGTTGAGTAGAGGAAAAGTTTGCCAGTGCAACGTAAACGAACAAATGAGCAAATGCACAGTTGTGGATGTCACGTAAGAAATAGAAGAGCTCAGGACACAACCTGTGAAATGAGAGCTGTGTTCCAAAGGAAGGACGCCCGTCTGACTCATTACCGCGGCGGGGTTGAGGGAATCAACTACTCGAGTAGAAGCTTCAACTATGCTAAGGGAAGAGGCACCTGCTGTGTACCGAGCCCTGCTCCAGGCAGTGACTCCCGGACACACCCAGCAGATCCAACCCGTGTCTTCAGATTTTTGATCAGGAAAATCATTTCTTGAAGATATTACAAAGAAAACTGCGTCCTGCGTGAGCGGTGGGTCTCAACTCAGGGAGCTTACAAAACCACCTGTGCCTGCGTGTCGCCCTCCCAAAGGTCCTGGTTTCATGGGTCTGAGTAGTCTGGCGTGTTAGAGGCTTCCACGTTAGTTCTGATTTTCAGTCAAGGACGTGAATCATGTTGTAGACGGTGGTTCTCCAAGTATGGCGTGGACCAGCAGAATCAGCATCACCTATGAATTTGTTGGAAACGTGAATTTTCTGGCCATTCCCCACCCATACTGCATCCGAAATACCGTGAGTGGGCCCAGCTTTCATCCAAGCTCTCCAGATGACTGATGCAAACACTAAGATTGGAGAACCGTTGCACTAGTTTAGAGCTTCGGTGGCGTATCTGGGGGCAAGGAAGGCTAGATTGTCAGCTTTGCACAGAAGCTGTGTGATGAGAAAATGAAGTGGGGACGCGCACCTTCACGGTCCGGGGATAGAGCTGCTCCTCCTCTGCTCCTCCGTTGCCGTCTGCATCTGCTTCCCTTTCGTCTTTGCTGCTCCTGCTTTATGCAGCTTCATTCTCTTTGTTCACTTACTAGCCTCGTGTTCCTTGGACACTGCAGGGAAGCTGAGCTGTCATATACTCCTTGCTCCTGGTTGGACAACTCTGGAATTTGACATAGAAGCCGGAGCGGATTGGATGGGGGGGCGGGGGGGAGGAAGTGAGCAGGGATGTCGGTGCTCCCAGAGGCTCAGTAATCTGCCCACTGGTTTTCACCTGGTAGATCGCGGAACTGGGATTTGGATGCAGAGTTATTTGTCTCTAAAATGCTTTTTCTCTCTACTCTTGCCTTAATCTGTGTCCTCTTCCTGGACACACTCGAGACCACGGTGCCCAGTCTTTCCTACAGGGAGATGTGGCCATACAACTAGTCGAGCCTGGATGGGCAGGAGGGAGGGCCCCACTCTGAGGACCGGCTTATACCACACTGCATGCTCTGATTCCCTCTGGCAGCTCATGCAGATGTGTCTGGTCACCTTGTTCGTGAAGATAGTGCAGCAAATAAGGTGGTAGGAGCCTCGGCCCCGACTCACCACTTGGAAGACATGTGACAAGCCTTGGACTTTACATAAGAGGTAGATAAGCTTCCGAAATTCGATCGGTCATGGAGAAGGAAGCTGGCACAGCCCCAGCCCACCCCGACTCGGCAGTGACTGTCTCTCGGGACACGCCTGCATCGGCGCTCACCGCGTCTTCCTCGCTGTCCCTCCGGCTCACTGTCACACGTCCTTCCTGTGAGAACTTCCTGGCAGGGCTGAACTAGTCTGAGCCTTTGTGCTTCACTTGCTTTTGCTGTGACTGATTAATTCCTGCCTATAATCCATTTGCTTTGTGTGGATTTAGGAGTGAGACTTTTGCCTCCAGAACGGGATTCTAGCAGGATTGAGCATCGCCCTCAGCGGTGAAAGCATGGCCAATAGCCTACCAAGCGAGCCAGTGTTTGAGCAATCATCTGACTAGGCTCTGCTAGGGAGCTTCTATGCTGCTGATCTTTGATTCAAAACTCTCCTTTGCTTCAGATATACTGTTGGACAAAGCTTGGGGAGAAAATTAATCCTCAAGGCCTTTCTGGAAATCAGCAACACAGATTTTTGAGCCCATGATACGTTCAACAACATTCATGAGGTTAGCGTCATTAAAAAGAAAATTCAGATTATCTGTCTTCCTATGTATTTTTAAATGCACTTTGACTAAATAGAGTCTGAGGCTACAACTGGTTCTCATTAGGCACTAATTACTTGCTAAATTTGATTCAGAAGAACAAAGAAATTTTGAGTTATTCAAGGACAAAAAAGTCTCCAATTCTCAAAAATACACATTTTTTACATTCCTACTACTCAAAAATAGCTAACACATATTTCTTCATGTTTGAGGGGGAAAATCTCCCAGGCTAAGGAATTTGTTCCAAGTTTTGTCAAGGAAAGAATTTATGCTTTAATTTGGTGCCTTAAAATAGAAGAATGTTGGAATAAGGCTATCTCTCCTTAGTTCTGAAGGAGAGAACTTAATAGCATATTTAGCGTGATTTTGACTTTGACTTTTTAGTGTGACATTGACTTGCCCAAAGTGGTGTGACTCTTGATAATCTACTAACACTGATTTTTTTTTTTTAAAGAAAATTCTTGCAAAGAACTTTTCATGCTATGTACCTTCCTTGAATTTTGCAGTGTTACCAGCATATTGAAAATTCTGGGATGTCCTCCTGTAACGACAGCCCCCTCATCTCCCGGCCAAATGTTGTTTTGTAAAAAAAAAAAAAAAAAAAAAAAAAAAAAACTTGCTTTCCTAAATATGTTAGGCCCCTTCTATGTTTTTGTACACTTGCCCCAGAAATTCTTTCTGTAAAAACACAATTCTGCTTGTGCTTTGGCTGATTTCACCTGTTTCTCTCAAAGTAAGTCCCATGACATCGGTACGATTCTAACACGTGGGGTTCCTGTCACTTACATTGTTTCTTATTGCCTTCATTATCTAGCACAGGGCCATGCTAGGCACTCAACACATAGTTCTTTAAGACATGAGCACAGAACACCAGGTTCACTTTCCTCCATAAAATGTGACATTTCTCAAGTTGTTTTGGATTTTTCTGTTGACATTTGACCTGTTTGGATGAGGCTAGAATGTAGTATAGTCTGCGGCATCAACATATAATTGGGAAAAATATGTTATTGACAAAGATGACTCTTCCAGGTCTAAAAGATCTACTTCTGACCTAGAAATGCTTTCATAATAAAACTCCATTATAATTACAGATTTGTTTGTTTTCCCCGCTGGGATGTATATCTTTGAGGACAAGAGCTTTGTTGCTTCTTTACCTCTGCATTCTCTCAGCCTAGGACAGCGACCGGCAGAAATACTCAGTGGATACTTACATAACGTGTGATTGCATTTGCTGTTTTCATACGGAAAGAAGCTCTCTTTCCAGTTCTGACTCGTCTAGTGCATCTGTGCAATCAAGTTCTGTGTTTTTGAGACATAGATTGAAGTCATACCCTCAACTCATGATTTGGCAGGGAATTTTCCACATTTATAATGGACCTTATCAATAGAATTTGAAAAATATTAAATTTTCATAGGCTCCCCCTCCCCCACAGTATGGATGGTTTCTTTCCTGGGGGTCTATTGCTCATATTTACTACTGTACGTTTGAAAACCATGAGAACAAAGTGTCATTTTAACCACCAATTCCTTCTCTCATTCATGAGATCCAGAAATGACCTTATTGTTTTTATCTTTCCAAATCAACTATAGAAGCAATATATTCATGTTTAAGAGACGTGAACCTGAAGTTGGTTCATGAAAACAGATTCAGGAAGACACTGCTCATAATTTGAATATGTGGATTTTCCTGAAAATTTGTGACTTCTCCCATAAATGAGAGTAAACTCTTCAAGGAAAGCAGTCAAAAAATCAACTAAAGGTATATAACAAAAAAGGGGGAAAACATATCTAAAAATGACTCAAAAATATAATTTGGAATACATTATTACTATACTTGATATTACTAGTAATGCAGACATGAATTGATTAGTTAATATTATCAATGAAAAATTATTCATGACGTTTGTTGACAGAAAGACAGACTTTATTTGGGCCCATCATGATATTGTAGGGACGTTGGCTGTGGGGTTTTGCAGTGAGGGAGAAGGATTAGATTCAACTCACAATTCAACAAGGAAGAGTCGGAATTTATAATCAAGGAAGTAAGGTAGGATTTAGTGGATGGAAAATTACTACGAGGAAACATCAGGAATAAGGGGAGATTTTAGCTAAACCAATCTAACCATAGTTCTAACTGTGTACGTGTAGTCTATGGTACGTGACTCTTATTTGGCTTAGGTCTTATCTTAAACTTCCCAAATGCTCAGGGCACTACTGTTAAAAATTGTGCCCAAACCAGAAACCCATTCTACTAGACGTAATACTTTAATATGCTCTAATGAAGGCATAACACATTCATGGAGAAATGAAAGATTACTTAATAAATTATGTGGGCACAATTGGCGAGCTTTTTTGAAGCAATGGCTGATTTATTTCCTCATCTATAGGAATATCTGTCCTTTTTTTGGCAACTCAACATCTTTTGAACACCCATGTTATGCTTGGAGAGCTTTCCGCATTATAAATTCCACCTTTTCAAAGCCGAAATTTTGAACTGTCTCCCAGCCTCCTTCAAAGGTACATCTGAGCTTCAAAAATTGTTGTCTACTAGCTCATGACTTAGGTCACTTAGCTAGTGAGTGAAGAAGTGAGTGATACTTAGATTTGATCTTTTGGTAGAGATGGTGGCAGAGACGCGCGACTTTTTCTTTGCAATCATGATCCCTAACTGCTACATCATTTCACCCCCTAGACCAAGAGAGATTTCAGATGGAGTAAGAGTTACATTTTAAAATTTAGATTTTTAAAGCATGTATAAAAGGTAAAGGGGAGTTACTGTCAAATGTAGGAATGAAAAATCATTTTAATTTTAAAAAGAAATGGAAAAAAAATCACAAAACGAAAATCAACAGGGGAAATTAAATTATTTTCTGTCTTTACAAATATTTCCAATAAATACAACATGCAATACATTAATTGCTTTATTATGTAATAAACTCATGGGACGCCTGGGTGGCTCAGCAGTTGAGCGTCTGCCTTTGGCTCAGGGTGTGACTCTGGGGTCCTGGGATCGAGTCCCGCGTAGGGCTCCCTGCAGGGAGCCTGCTTCTCCCTCTGCCTGTATCTCTGCCTCTCTCTCTGTGACTCTCATGAATAAATAAAATAAAATAGAATAAAATAAAACTAAAAACTCATATATGAGCCGTGAGAAAACAAATATTGCTACTGGAAGCTTGAGTTAAATAGCAGAGAAATGAGAAGAGAATTTACAAAGTAAAAACACACAAATAAAGGAGAATACATATTTGAGTAAAATATTCAAATTCATTGGAAATGAAAAAAAATTTAAATTAAAGCCACGATGAAACAATTTACTGGCTGTGTAATCAGTAATATTTTTCTTTTTAATAGAAATCCTTCATGCTGATGAATGTATAGAAAACTGGTATATTCATATACTAGTGGAGAGAGTTCAAATTGATAAAACCTTTCTTGGGAAGCATTTAAAAAATATATAAGAATATTAATGTTTTCTGAACTAGTAGTTCCCCTCTGAGAAATATTTTGTTTAAGGAAATAATCTGAAGTATCTGCCAAGATTTATGCATAAATACTTACTGAAGCAGTAGTTATTGAAGTATAGAAATTAAAATATTAAAGTATGAAAACAAGCCTTCAACAGCAGAAAGTTAAGTACATCTGAACAGTTCATGTAAGTGAGTATTGCAAAATTGCTAAAATTGTGTTTCTGAAGATTTTTCAGTAACATGAAAAATACACATTACAATTTAAATGAAAACCGAGGTAACAAAATGATCTCTATGGGCTGGCTTGAAGGATGTCAGCAATGAATTCCGTTGGGGGTGATTTGATAATTAGATATATTTTTTTTCCTTTTTATATATATTTGTATTTCCAAATTAAAAATTTTTATCATAAAGAAAAAAAATTCCCTAAAATCAGTTGTGTCTACAAAAAAAACCGGCTTGACTAAATCTGCTTTAAAAATAAAACGTTAAATTAAATGACACAGCTCTTGTTGAAAACAACTTGTTTGAAGGAAAAATTTGTTTTTCGGTTTTCCACTGCCAAGATCATTTATTTCAGACGATGCTTTTATCTTGTGCCCTGCTTAGAAACCTCACTGGCTCCCTGTTTCTTGTGCCTTCAAGTCTAAATCTCTTTGACGGCTTTTCAAGGCCTCCTATGATTCTGTTCCATCAAACATTATTCCCCCTTACTCTGCCTTCTACTTGTATACATTCCAACTTGTATTAAAATCATCCTTGAAACTCCATATTTGCTCGTAAAACACACACACGCACACGCACACGCACTCTTAGCCTGTCTGCTCATCAGCCCCAGAGACTCCTATTGCTCATTCACTCCTCCAACAAATACCGGGGTCTCTCCTCTGGGTCAGGTGCTGCCGTAGGTCCTGGGAAGACAGTTTACAAGGTCCAGGACCTGGTTCTCGTGGAAAAGTTTGTCCGGAGGAAACCTCATTTAATCCTCGAGCGGCCGGGAGATGCACAGGCTCCTCTGTGGACTGCGGTCTATCCCGAGACCCTAACTTCGGCACCAGAATGTGCATATTGGGTCCCGCTATCTCGCATTTTGGAGGGAGGACAACCTTCAGTGATTCCTACCTGTACCCCCGCTCCCTTGTTTTTCTTACAAGGGACAACCATGTAAAACGGACTATTGTACATGCGACAAAGGAAATGAGGTCGATGTGCCCGTTTTGTTTTTTAATGTTTTACTAAAGGGAGTTTCGTTTCCTCTGAGGAATTAGTTTGCTTCCTCCTCTCTCACAGGATCAGGAGAGGACACATCCCATTTCCCTTTTTACCCTGCCTCCCGGGAAGATTGGCGCCGTGTTCTCAAATTGCAGTGACATCTATCAGTACTGGCATTAGCGCCTTAGTTATTATTTTCAGATATTGATTTTTTTTGTTTGTTTCTAATTCTATAGCTTTCTTTTATTGCCCGGAACTTCTTGGCAGGACGCCCAGACAGCCTGTGGAAAGAGCAAGGGAGTCCCCAGGGGCCGCCTGCTAGACGGGTCCTCTCTCCGCAGCTGCTTGGAGCGGTGGCGGCCCCGGCTCTCAGCTGAGACCCTCTGGTAGTTGCCCTCAGTCAGAAGAAGCCCCTTTCCTGAGGGTACATCCCGTCCCTGTGGTGGCCCACATCCAATACCTGGTCGAAGGAGGCAGGAATGGAAGGGCCCCAGGCCCCTTCCCCCAAGGAAGGATGATGCTAAAGGGCATCCTAGCTCAAGAGCATGGCAGGTCGCCTTCTTCCTCAGCCCGGCCTTGGGACTCCCACCGTCAGGATGTCCTCTGGAGTGCTCACCAGTACCTCCCATCCATGCCAGTTTTGGTCTCAGCGTCTTTTCCAGGAAGTCCTACCTAAGATAACTGGATCATAAAGATGAAAATGTTAGTGTCCCCTGTTAGTCACACATGGGGACCGTCTGCGGCATCGGGTGGGTCCCCGCTACTGCTCTCAACCCCATACTTCCCACCTTATCCATGACCACGCCGTTGGCCATTGCCCTCCTTTCTCCATGGACTTCTACGGGTCGTAGGGTTGGAGCCACTTAATCCTTTATTGGCTTCGGTTCGCTGGTGTTTCAGAATGTTTCAGGCACGTGGTTGTGCTCGACACTCACTGATCCCCCTTCTGCGTGTCCATCGTAAGCTTTCAAGCGCGAGAGACCAGCTATGCCTTCGAAGAGATTAAACCGCCCCGTAGGTACTGTGCTATTTGCTCACTTTTTAGCCTGTTTTACTCCGTGTGCAGGGGACATAATTTTATTGTCTGGCCATCGCAATCTCATATTCACAAGAGGCAAAGCTCTGGTCCTCCCATGGCCATTTGTGGGGCCGCTTGAGAATTATGATCTGCTTTCTGCCTAGAATTAAAATCAAGGTTGTTTTAGTTTGCTAAGGCTTCTGAAACCAAGTATCACTCGCTTGGTGGCTTAAAAGAACAACAACAAAAAGTGAATCTCCCAGAGTTGGAGATCAAAAATCCCCAGTCAAGGAATTGGCGGGGCCCTGCTCTCTCTGGAGGCCCTAGGCAAGGAGGCTTCCGTGCTGCCTCTGAGCTTCCCCTGGTTGCTGGTGGTCCTCGGAGTTCCTCGGCCCGTCAGCTCATCGCTTTTACCTCCGCCTCCACCTCCACGCGGCTTTCTCCCTGCGTGTCTGTGTGTCCAAATTCCCCTCTCCTTAAAAGGACGTCAGTCACACTGGAGCAGGACCTACCCGGATCCACGGTGACCTCATCTTGGCCTGCTCACGTCTTCAAAGATACATTTCCAAGGAAGGTTAGACTCCTGAGCCCCGGGAGTTCGGACTTGAGCATAACCTTTTTGGAAGACACAACTCAGCCCATAACACGCCTGCACTCTGCTCTGCCTTTGGCTTTGTGATCTGAGACCAGGGGCAAAACTAAGCATCTCAGTTGAGGAAAATCGCTTAGATCTATCGGTTGAAATGTGACATCACACCTAAGAAAGGTTCCCAGTGAATTACGTTAAGTACCGATGGAGCCACCTTCGGGCGTGGGGTGCCTCCCAAGTGTCTCTGCGCCCCCCTCCCCCGCCCCTGTCTCGGCCTCTGCCCACCTCTCCTTTGCCTAGGCTCGCAGGGTGCAGCACGCAGCAGCGTTCTGTGCTCCCCTCCTTACACCCCGCACCTCAGACCTTGTCTTTATCCCTCTTTCCTCTTACCCAGCTGCCATGTCTCGTGAACCGGTCTGCAGGTGGTTTAAGGTGACGGGAGTCCTTTGGAGGCCTCCTCCTTTTCTGCACTTTCTTTATTAATTCTGAAATGAAATAAATATGGAACATTCATTCAGGCTGACGTTGAGATGTTTTGGAAAAAAAAAATGCGAAGAGAAAGTGCCACGTGGACGAATGAGCTTAGGAGATGTTGTGGACCGAATCTCTCACGGCTCTGGAGGCCAAAAATTCAAACCCTGCAGATCCCGGACTTGCCAGGTCTTTAGAATGTTTAGCTGGTGAGGATTCCCGTAAGCAAAGGAAAACAACCAAACATGTTCTGCTTGGCTGCGCTCAGCGTTTCCCAAATGTGCTTGATCACGACACACCCCGAGGAGAGCCAAGCGGTAGGACGTTTTCATGGCCCCGGATGGGAAACCAAATAAAACTGTCATCATCTTGGTATGTCTGTCTACACCGAAGGTAGATGAGTCAACGGCCCCAACTGATTGTAGCCAGTGTGAGAACCTCAGGCAAAGCGCTAGCTTCTAAGGGAAAGGCTACCCCCTTTGGGATGTATTTTTGCATAGATATTAAAAATATGAAAAAACGCTATTAAAAATATGGGTTCCGGAATCACGTTACCTGGAGTTTAAATCACTTCTCCACCACGACTCACTATTTATCTTTGACCAAGTCATCTAAAATCTCTGCTCAGTTTCCCTCATTCTCTGACACACACACGCACACGCACACGCACACCAGTACCAACACTAAAATCATACTAGTAACGGTGGGTGCCTCCCCCATCGTTCCATCTGACTGCTTTTCCTTCTGGGCTTTCGAAAGGACACCACGCTGGGCCGTCAGGTTATCAGAGCTGCGGCCCCAGTCCTGGGACCACCATTCGAGGGGCCCTGGGAAATCAGTTCTCTCCAGCTTTCATTGTCTCTACCTGTGAAACGTGCACAAGATGCAAAAGGTCTCCTCTAGTCCAGAACTTTGAAAACCAACTTAGAAAAAAACTCAACGGCAGCCTAACGGGGCATACTCGTTGCCGTGAATAAACGTCTTATTTCCACGTGCTGTGTGGTGCTTCTCCTTACTGCAGTGGTTCTTCTTTTTTTTTTTTTTAATTCTTATTTATTTATTTATATATTTTACTGCAGTGGTTCTTTTTTTTAATTTTTATTTATTTATTTATTTTTTACTGCAGTGGTTCTTTTTTCTTTTTTCTTTTTTCTTTTTATTTATTTATTTATTTTTACTGCAGTGGTTCTTAACGTAGTGCTGGCTGTTTGCCACGGCCCCCAAACTTGACAGAGAGTCCCAATACGAGGATCTTATAGGGTGCCTGAAAGATTTCAAGAAAAACGTTGAAATGTTAGAAATATGTTGACTAGTTTTACAGATTCTCTTGATTTCACTGGGGATTTAGACACCAGGCCGCCTCGTGCAGGGTCCGGGTCATGGATCTGGAGTCATAAGACTTACATAATCATCTTGGTGCTACCACTTTTCTTTTGCATAAGGCCTTTGTCCTCGGTTTCCTCATCTGTAAAACAGACTCTCTACCTTTGTGAGTTACTGTAGGATAATTTGCGTTAAGCACCTAGACACCATGCCTGTGGGTACGTAGGCACTCAACACACGTGTGCCCTTATAATTCCTAGGTTATCCAGCATTTTCACAGAGGAGAAAACTGAGACTCGGAGATTAAAATGCCTGACCCGGAAGTCACAGAAAATTAATGATAGAGCAGCGACTGGACTCAGGTTTTGAGCCTGATTATTATCCCTCTCTTCCCTCAACTTTTGCATTCCAGCGAGAACGGCTGTAAAACCCCTTAGTTGCTTTAGTCATCCAGCTTGATTACTCTCAAAAGCCCTAAATCACTTTGGCTTACTTTTCAAATTAAATTAATTTTTAAACAGGTGCTTTTGAATCAGTGATTTTTCTGGTAGGTGAAACATAACAGAAGTTTTCTGTGTAGTTGAAATAAAAAAAAAATCAATTTAATTCAATTCCAAAGATACTTAATCACCGTATAAAAGAAGAAAATATATATCATTTTATTTAGGCTCTTTTAGAGGCAAATCTCCCTCCTTCCTTCTTGCTTTTTATGAGATTTTTTTTTTTTTGCCAGACCTCAGCATATGTACATGTATCCACACAGTGATATTTATTTGAAATCTGCTATATTCCAGATATTGTTGTAGGTGAAGGGAGAGAGTAGTGAGCAAGGCAGGTAAACTCTCCTTTCGTGGAGGTAATGTTCTTATACGGGGATCAACGAACCGCAGCCTCCATTCAAATCCGGCTTGCTGCCTGTTTCTGAAAATAAAGTTTAACTGCAATGCAGCTATGCTAGTTCATTTCTGTTCGCCTGTGACCGCGACTGCACGTGAGGGTAGAGTTGGAAAGTTGCAACAGGCACCCTACAGACTACAAAGCCTCATGTACGTACTCCCCAGCCCTTTACAGAAAATGTCCATCCCATCAAGTAGGATAAATCTTTCAATAAACAAGTAAATAAACAAAAAAAAAGCATTTTAGGGACTATGAATTCGATAAAACATGTAATGGAGGTAACAAAATCTTTATATTTGAGTGATTATTATTTTTTAACAATTTTATTTATTTATTTGACAGAGAGAGAGAGACGGAGAGACCGTGCGAGGGAGCACAAACAGGGGAAGCAGGAAAGGGAGAGGGAGAAGCAGGTTCCCCACCGAGCAGGGAGCCCGATGGTGGGACTCGATCCCGGAACTCTGAGATCATGACCTGAGCCGAAGGCGGACACTTAACCAAGTGAATCACCCGGGGGGCCCCCAGATCTGAGTGATTACTGAAGGTCTTTTTGAGGTGGTAACCTTTGAACTGAGACTGGAACCATAAGAAGGGAGTCGTGTCAAAAAAACAAAAAAAAAAAAACAAAAAAAAAACAAAAAAAAACAAAAACCAAAAAAACCAAAAAAAAAACAAAAAAAACAAAAACAAAAAAGAAGAGAGTCGTGTCAAGGGCCAGGTGGCGGCGAAGTGTTTCTGGAAACCCCCACGGCAAGTACAGAGGATTGATCAAGAACCATCACTGTGGTATGTTGTCAGCAAGGGCAAGGTGGGAAAGAGGAAGTCGGGGAACACACAGGGGCTGAAACACAGGGGCCCCTCGTGGAGGGAGAGTGGCATTGACCCCAAAAACTAGGGGGAGAATGTGGCCTGTGTCCGGTGGTCACACGTATCTCCTCTCTCTTCTACACCCACCACAAGGAGGTCGGGCACAGCCATCTCTCCCCGTACAGATACAAGTCTTCATGTTTCAGTTCTCTTTTGATGCTTCCACCTGCCCCTGGGTGGACAACTCTGGGTGCTTTCGGTTTGAAATCCTAGGTTCTAAGAGGGACAGAGCATCATTTTATCGGTAATAAAGTTGCAGTATATTTTTGTTCTGATTTGCCTTATTGTGTGTTCCTAATTGACTATAACCCAGAGAGGAGAGAAAGAGGTTCATTAGCAGCCTCGTGGGCAGTTCTCTTTCAGTTAAGTGTAATGTCTTTGATATCACAACATAGAGCCCGGTGCAAATTTTCATGAATAAAATACAATTTACATACAGAATAAATGAACCATCCAGGCAATATAGAGTCTAACATCATATTCTAAAATGCAAATGAAATCCTCCTGTGATCTGCATTTTTAAACTGTAATTGCCTGTGTAAGTCAGGGGCAAATGAGCAAAGAAGAATTAAAATGCAGAACACTGTGGAGGTAACTACAGCTGTTCTAACGAAGGGGATCTCTGTTAGGAGAGCTGGGGAAACCATAGATACGAGGTTGACAGAGTTGCAAGAACCGTGCAAGCATTTGTCTTAGAGACAGGGAGTACGTCAGTCAAAGGTACCCTTAGGTTGATTTTGCTTTCATCCAAGGCATTTGTTACTTACTTTACTCGTGTGCTCATCGCGATAACCCTATTATGAGCAATGTTTCCTAATGATCGTCATCATGAAGATATTTGTAGTATTAGTAAATGAATGATGATTATTAAGTATTATTTTTAATTCATACAGCTGAATTTAATGGCAGCATTGGGATCCCAACCAAAGCCATCTGATTCCGGGGCCCATGCTCTCAAGGCATGGTCCTCACATGATGATGGGGATTTGGGGAGCAGGAGAAGAAGCTGCAGAGGCTTTGCAGTCATATGGATCTAAATTCACACCTGAGATCTGTCTCCCACAGGCTGGGTGACTTGGAAGACCTCAGGTTCACAGCTATTCAGTCCAGTTTCCTCATCTGTAAATTGTGGGTAAAACACATAGCTCACAGGATTGTTTGCAGGATTAAATGCAGTGAAATGGGGTAGATCCCCAGCAGTGCAATTGCTCGGTCGTAGGGCAGATCTATTTTTAACTCTGAGGAAGATGTGGTCTATGTATACGATGGAATATTCCTCAGCCATTAGAAACAACAAATACCCACCGTGTGCTTCGACGTGGATGGAACTGGAGGGTATTATGCTGAGTGAAGTAAGTCAATCAGAGAAGGACAAACATATGGTCTCATTCATTGGGGGAATATAAAAAAATAGTGAAAGAGAATAAAGGGGAAAGGAGAGAAAATGAGTGGGAAATATCAGAAAGGGAGACAGAACATGAGAGACTCCTAACTCTGGGAAATGAACTAGGGGTGGTGGAAGGGGAGGTGGGGGGGTGGGGGTGACTGGGTGACGGGCACTGAGGGGGGCACTTGATGGGATGAGCACTGGGTGTTATGCTATTTGTTGGCAAATTGAACTCCAATAAAAAATAAATTTATAAAAAAATAAAATAAAAAATAAAAATAAATAAATAAATAAATAAATAAATAATAAATAAATAAAAAATAAAAGCAATGCAATGAGGAGAGCGCCTCCCACACAGCAGGCACCCTGTCAGGAAAGGCCATTTTTATAGTTTCCGGATTTACATAGCAATAGAGTGAACTCCAGTTCAAGGTCGTAGTAGGTTAACAATTGCCTGGTGAAACTTGGATTGAGTATCTGAAATGTACCTGATTTTTAAAAAATTAAAACTGGAATCTATAATTTGCAGACATAGGAGTTTGATAATCCATGCAAATTGGCTTATCACGGCTCTGGTGCCCATGAGGACTTGCAGCAGGGGCTCGAGGTCATGGGCGAGGGGCACAGACATCATTAATGGATGACTCAGAGTCTCCCGTCAAATGGCATCGAGAACTCAAACCAGAAACGGGGAGTTACTCCATAACCCAGTTGTAAGCGCCTTGTCCCATCAGGTGGCATCACCTTTTTCTCAGTGAATCCTTCTGTAGATTTTATGTGCTGCCAAGTTGGATAAACCTAAGCAGTTATATTTAATGCAAGAAACTCCTAATTGTTTATTTTATTAATTCTTAAAGAATTTATTTATTTATTTATTTATTTATTTATTTATTTATTTATTTTTTCATTTATTTATGAGACATAGAGAGAGAGAGGCAGAGACACAAGCAGAGGGAGAAGCAGGATCTCTGTGGGGAGCCCAATGCAGGTCTCGATCCCAGGACCCTGGGGTCACATCCTGACCCAAAGGAGCCCCCCATGCATCCCTCATACTTGTTTAATTCAGTTATTTGCAGTCAGTTTCTGTGCTTGAAGTAAAAAGTTCCAACGAATAGCATCCCTAGACACGTAGACCTCAAGGCAAAGTATGTTTTTGCTTCCACGTTTCACCTTTTATTTTGGGATTCTAGGTAAAATCCGGATCGATATTCACCTCCCCAGGATAGATTGTTCTTCTATTATGAACAACTATTGTGCCCGCTATCATTTGTACAGCACGTTTGCATGCGAGGTGATCCCCTATTCTTTTACCTGATTTTTTTGATTGGAGTAGAGTTGACATACAGCGTTACGCGGATATCTAACATAGGGATTCGACACTGATTGCACCCGGCCCACCCCTAGTGTAGCCGCCGAGCCTCACCATAGGCGCTGCCGATGTACCGCCCACTACCTTCCCTGTGCTGTACCTTCCACCCCCGTGACTCATCCATCCCATAACTGGAAACCTGCACCTCCCACTCTCCTTCTTCCCTTTGGCCCATCTCCTCTCCCTCTCCCCTCTGGCAACCGCTCATTTGTTCTCTGTGTTGATGGGTCTGTTTCTGCTTTTTCTTTTGTTCATTTGATGTATTTTTAGATTCCGCACATGAGTGACATCATAGGGTATCTGCCTTTCTCTGATTTATTTTACTTAGTAGAATGCCTTCCAGGTCCCTCCGGGTTGCTGTAAATGGCACAGTCTCATCCTTTTCCAAGGTTGCATGATATTCCTCTGTGCGTGTGTGTGGTGTTTACACCACATCTTCTGTATCCGTCCAACTGTTGATGGACTTGGGTTGCGTGCGTATCTTGGCTATCGTAAATAATGCTACAATCAACACAGAAGTGCATGTATCTTTTTGAGTTAGTGCTTTCACTTGGTTTGGGTAGATACCCAGCAGTGGAATTACCGGATCATATTTTTATTTTTATTTTCTGAGGAACCTCCATGTTGCTTCCACAGTGGCTGCACCAATTTGCATTCCCACCAACCGCGCACGAGGGTTCCTTTGTCTTCACATCCTCGCCAACACTTGTTATTTCTTGTGTTTTTGATCTTAGCCATTCTGACAGGTGTGAGGTGGCAGCTCATCGTGGTTTTCATTGCATTTCCCTGATGATGGGTGGTGTGGAGCATCACTTTCTATGCCCGTTGGCCGTCTGTACGTCTTCTTTGGAGAAATGTCTATTCAGGTGATCTGCCCATTTTGAAATCAGATTGGCTTTATTTGTTTTGGTGCTGAGTTATAGAAGTTCTTTATGTATCTTGGGATGTTAATCCCTTATCAGATATATCATTTGCAAATATTTTCTCCCATTCAGTAGGTTGCCTTTTCGTTTTGTTGATGGTTTCCTTCACTGTGCAAAAGCTTTTTATTTTGGTGTAGTCCCAGTCGTTTACTTTTGATTCCTTTATCTTTTAGATTTGTCTCTAGTCCTTTCATAAAGCTCTTAGGATACTGTGAGGGGACCTAAGGTTTAGGACTTTAATAATCTCATATGAGTTGCGCACCTGGCATCAAAGTAGCAGGGTTTGGGGTGTAGGTTCTCTAGTCTGTGCCCAATTCTCTATGCCACAGTCCTTTCTACATGCAGCTGATAAACACATACCCTTTGGCCTATCAGTAAACCTTCAAACGTACCTAGAACTTGCCACTTGTGTCCTCTATAAGCCGATCTAGGCTTCTGCTCATATTTCTGTAGCACGTTTCTCATGGGCGAGTAGAACCAATGGAATCAGTATATATGCTTCCAATTCTCGGTCTCCCTCCCCATGCCCTTGAAAAAAAAAAAAAAAGAGAGAAAGAAATAGAAAACCCAAACTAATAAAACCCTCATGGTGGTATCACTGAAGGAGCTGCCATTAGAAAGCCAAAGACTTTATTAACTTATATTTTCTTAGCATTGAAACATCTTGTCTATTTGATCAAGACTTTGGCAATTAGAAAAAATTACCTAAGGCAGCTATTTGTCAGTTAATCATCTAAATATTTGTTAACCAGATGTCGGTGTGTTAGAAGGGTAAAGCTATAATCTCAAAGACTTTAATCTTGTGTCTACGCAGATTATTACTTTTGGTTCTCTAGGTCAAGGTGAAGGCCTCAACTTGGAAGAAAAATTAAAACAAAATAAAGCCAAAAGTTTTTTTTTTTTTTTTAACCTAAAGGCTAATTTCTCTAAGCAAATTCTCAAGTGGAAAGAAATCTGTTGAATGGTCACTATGGACCATTTATTTAACATGATCCTTTATTTTTGAGTTGGCACCTCTGGCATATATGTATATCTAGAAACCATTTTTAAAAATTTGGTAAAAGAAAGAAATGGTGAGTGGTTTTTTAAGAAAAGAGGGTAGCAGAGGGGCGCCTGAATGGCTCCGTTAGTTAAGCGTCTGACTCCTGGTTTCTGCTCAGGTCACGATCTCATGTGTCTGGAGATCGAGCCCCACACTGGGCTCCCTGCTCAGTGGGGCGTCTGCTTGAAGATGGTCTCCCTCTGTCCCTCCCACAGCTCTCGCTCTGTCTCAAATAAATAAATAAATCTTAAAAAAAAAGGTAGGGGGGATAACAGAAAAACCACCTGTTCTATTTATTTTATTTTTTAAAAAATTTTATTTATTTATTCATGAGAGAGAGAGACAGAGAGAGAGAGAGACAGAGAGAGAGAGAGAGAGAGAGAAGCAGGCTTCATGCAGGGAGCCCGACGTGGGACTCGATCCCGGGTCTCCATGATCACGCCCTGGGCCAAAGGCAGGCGCCAAACCGCTGAGCCACCCCGGGATCCCCCACCACCTGTTCTATTTAAATTCTAAAAATGATACATTTTTACGTTTATTTTTAAAACCATGTAAACGGAAAAACACAAGGGTCTACTCTCATGCACTCACTGTGGAAATTGTAACGAATAGAGATTCTGAGCCTAGAAATCGACAATGCTGTTGGCCTGGGCTAAAGTGTGGGTTTGTAAAGAGGATTTTCCCCAGTATCATCACCCTGGGCCCTAGGGAGAGTGCGGCTTATGCACAGACGTCCTCACCCGCAGCACTGAAGGCTGTGTTTTGAAGACAGCACAACGGTGGGGGGCTTTTGAGGCCACGGGGGGAAGTAAGGCCTCTGGGGAACCCAGGGACGCTGCTGGGGACTTGTGACTGCAGAGAGGTTTCCCTTCACTGAGCTTTCCCTTCCAGTCTGGGGAACCGTCAGCCGGGATGTCACTTTGCCCGGCAGATGGTGCCCGTGTGTCCGGAGCTCTGCTTAGCTGCTGCGGCTCCCGGAAAAGTCGGTCCTGGGCCACTTGATCCAAACACGTGTGCCATAGGCCGCTCACCTAGCAAGATGTCACGATGTCCTCCCCTCCTCCCCCATGACTGCTTCCCATCCTTTCCTGTGACCCTGTGAGCTCCCCCGATGCTCGGGCGCGGTTCCCTGTCCCCTTCTCCATCTCCCGCTCTCTCCCGTTGGTGAGTCAGATTTAGCGCTGGCAACCAAAGAGCCTCGACGAGGACACACGTTGCTTGGAAAGCACAGCGCTGCTATTTTATGTATTTATGATCCGTGATTGCTACTGAAATAGCGATGACACAACGGTCATGCTAATTTTTAATGTTCATCCCTTGGTCCTTGGACGGATTTCAGGCTCTTTCTCTCTTTACCAAGTGCACTCGGCTTGGGAAATAGACACGAACGGAGTGTGCTTGCGGGTTCCCAGCGAGGACCGCTAGAGGCTCAAGGTCCTGGAGGGAGGCTGAAGACTGGGAGAGACAGTCACATGCACATTTATTTTGTTTTGCTGCAGTGGACATGCAAAGAGACCACTCCTTTTATTTTTAGATTTTATTGATTTATCAGAGAGAGAGAGAGAGAGGACGAGCAGGGATGGGCAGAGAGAGACTGGGAAGCAGACTCCCCGCTCAGTGGGGCCCGACCCCAGGACCCTGGGATCCCCACCTGAGCAGAAGGCGGAGGCCCAGCCGCTGAGCCCCTCCCCGGGCGCCCCGAGCCCCTGACTGCTGACATTCACAGGACACTTTGTTTTCCACAAGCTCCTAATTTCATTCTCACAACGGCCGTGGGACTCAGATGCCTCTCTGATTGCTGTTCTAGGAATGAAGAAACTGGGGCTAAGGATTTAAGGGAGAGCCACTGGACTGCCCCGGATGGGGAATGCAGGAGGCCACGTTATGATCCTGCCCTTTGGCACCAGAGCCCACGGCCGCCCTGAGTGGCTCAGCCCACCCCGCCCGGCGTTGCTCTCTGTGCTCCCCTCGCCGCTGTCAGCTGGGCCTTTCAGGAGGAAAGAGAGCAGATTCCCGTTTTGCACATTTTTAGCCCAAACTGCCCTAATCCCCTTTTGCAGTGTAACTTGTCACACGTGAGACAACCTGAATACATAGGTACCAAGTCTCCAGGCTTCGAACTAACCAAAACCACAGTGGAGACGAGACCTAAAAACACCCAGTTACAGTTTCCGTGAACCAAGAGTCTCAGGATCGGAAGGAGTCAGGTTGTCGGGGCCAGGCCTGGCCATTCCTGAGGTGACGCCGCGGAGCAGGTGCTTGCACGCCCTGACGTCGTCTCAGGGAATCCGGTGCCGCGTGGTCACAGGGGAGATTTATCCAGTGTGGCCAAGCTATGCCCACCAGGGCTGTACGCGAGTCACCATGTAGACCTCTACGTGGTCACAGCCCGGCGTGTGTGTGTGTGTGTGTGTGTGTGTGTGCGCGTGCGCGGAGAATCAAAGCTTATCCTAATCCATATAAAAACCCATGTAGTTTTCACAATGACTCTATGAACGTCTTGTAAATTATTCCACTTTAGAAATGAGGGAACAGGCATAGGCTTATTCATTTATTATTATTATTTTTTTAACGATTTGCTTATTTATTTGAGAGAGAGGCCGAGAGCACAAGCAGAGGGCGGGGAGGGCAGAGGGAGAGAAGCCCAAGCAGGCCCCCACTCAGCGGGGAGCCGATCCCACAGCCCCGGCATCAGGGTGGGAGCCGAAATCAAGAGTCAGACCCTGACCCACCGAGCACCGGGCTCCGGGCAGAGCACACGGGCCTATTTAATTTCCTGAAGCCGCGCAGCTCGTCAGCAGCAGCTGGGATTTGAACGCGGCATGTGCGGCCTCCGCTGCGTTGACCCTGCCTCACGGGGTCAGGGCCGCTGGCCTTCTGCAAGGGTCCGAGCGCTCCCCCGCGGGCACCCCAAACAGGCTGACCTCATGAATCACGCTTTCAGGATCTCTTCTGAGTCCTTTCCCTGTTCTGTAGGAAAGCTATTGATTTTCAAACATTTACTGTGCTATTGGGTAACGCACTGACCTTAATAATTAGTTGTAGCAGCTCTTCAGTGATGCCTTCAGTCAGCTTTCTAGGTGTACGATCACCGCTCGACGAAGATGAACGCTTATTTCCCTCTTTCTTTCCAGGTGTCATCCCCCCTATGGGTTTCTTGCTTGCACAGGTTGAGTATGATGTGGGTCTTCATACCAATTAGTTGGAATGACGAGAATGCTCTGGAATTTTGGAGCCTCGGAAAGCGGCTGAGAAGCTTTTCAGGTAGATGTGATAACAATGGTCTGGCCTAAATAATGGCTCGGTCAAACCAATATCTGTTAGAGAGGAATTTTATATTAAAAATTGACTAAACTTAGCCTATGGCCTGGGAAACACTAAACATTTTTGAACCCGAAGCATGCAAGCCTAATTGATAATGATCAGGAAATTGACTTTGTTTTAATAGCTGCTGAATTCCAGTAATCTGTTGATCTGAAATAAAGCGACTAGAAAAAAAATAATTAGAATGTCCAGTTTATAAACAGTTCTAGGAATGTGTCCTTAAGAGAAATTAACATATATATTGTTTTTTATTTTTACAGTCTCTCCGTAGTCCGGCATTTGCTCCAACTACCGGGAAAATACATTGTACAAAGCTTAACATAATGCTTATCTAATTTATAAAGTAACCCGAAAAGCAATGTGCTGATTCATTTAGCCTTTTAAAACCCTGAGCTGGTTAGTGTGCTGGCTTTTCAAAATTTTGTCCACTTCAGAATCATTAGGAAAGCTTAAGAAAGGTTGTTACCAGCAGGTTCTTGATTTTACCAGTAAGGGGCAAAGCCTAGAAATGTACATTTTTAGCTTTCTGTCCAGGTAATCTTGATAGTTTGAAAAACAAAAAAACAAAACAAAAAAAAAACAACAAAAAAACCCCAAAAACAACAACAACAAAAAACAAACAAAAAACAAAACAAAACAAAACAAAAAAACAAAAACCCTAGTCTGGAGCTTTAGAGTTTGCACCTGCACTTTGGATTTGCGAGCTTGTTTGGTGCCCACGTCCCTGTCGTTCGCACACCAGGTTTCAACACTGTCTAACGTTGCTTCGCACGCGGGCTGCTAAGTCCTTCCATATCCCCGTCCATACGGTCTGGCTTCGGAGAGCGTCCTCATTTCCTACCAGAATAACCGGCAAGTTACCCTTCAAAACTGTGTAGACTCAGGCCAGTCGTGGTTTTCTTCCTCAGGGTGCTGAGATCGAGGGTCTGCAGGCCCCTCACCCGCGGAGAGGGCACCCCAAGTGCTCCTCTCCCTGGCGGGACCGAGCAGAAGCAGCACAGGGGCCGCCGGGGCAGTCCCCGGCCTGTGCAAAGGCCCCAGCCTTTGGGGAACCTGCGGTCACAACCAAATGAGGATGAAACTAAAGCGCAGATTTTAAGAAGCACGTTGCTGACTCCTACCCCCTCTGCTGAGCCTCAAGGCGGAGGGGGACGGAGTCCAGTGTGGTCTACTCCGTAAGAACAAAGGAGCTGCTATGTCCACGTGAGTACGTGGACATAAAAATCAGCAGGCACAGCGCCTTCATCTGCCTGAAGGAATCACCTGCAAGGAAAAGGAAGAAAGGTTAAAAACGCGCTGCCGCCAAAATGTAGGATTCCCACTCGCTGCAAGGGCAACAGAGATGGAGTGAAAGGCAGAGAACCAGAAACACTGAGCTCCCAACCTCCCAACACCCTGGGCCCGTTGACTCGAAAGTCAGCAGAACTGTCTGGCCTGTGTCTCCTTCAAACCCAAGTTGCGTCTCCCTGGGACTGGCTGGCCTGCGTTCGGAGATGCTTGGAAAGGAAGGAAGACGGGTGATGGGACTCCCCCGGAAGAAACTTCTGGAGTTGGGCCTGAAGCACAAAAGCAGAGTCCCCGTGGTCCCTGGTGAGTGGGGGCTACTCACCACCTGGGGCGTTGGGAGCCCCGGGCTGCTGGGGCCCGGCTCTGGAAGCCTCGCTCTCAGGCTGGATTCCCCGAAGTCAGCCACAGGCCCGCACCCCACATCTCCACGTCGGCTTGTTCATTTAAGAATAAAACACACGTACCTATGCCCTACCACACAGAGCCACGCACCCACCCAAATCCCGCAGAGCAAGAGCACCCGGAGGACAGTCCTCAAAGGAGGCATCGCCGGCTCCACAGACAGACAGACAGACAGACAGACAGCCGGGGCCACTAGGTTTGGGGTAAGTTTATGCTTCCAGGGCCCAGGGTCACCGAGGCAGCGCGCATTTCAATGGAGCGTTTCCAACATATCCGCATAGACATGCTGTGAGCCTGTTAGAATCCACAGAATTCGCAAGGTTCTTTTGCATCCTCTCTTTTTTTTAATGTTGAAATAAAGGGGGGGGGGGTCTCTTCTGGCTCCTCCTAGGTGGTCCTGGTGTTCCTTCTCGGAGCAGAAGGGGTCTACCTTCCCTTCTTTCAAAGACCCTAAGTGGAGGCTACTGCTCTGCCTTTATTGTCTGCGGGGTCCCCATCCTGGGGCGGGGGGAGAGCCCAGCAGGGGGCCTCCAGGATCCTTTCTTCCAAGGGTGGTCTTCCTGACCCCTCCCCCCCTTCCCTCCCTTTCTGCAGGTGTATCTTCATTTTCATTTCACTGGGATGTTTCTTTGGAAAAAGGAGACAGTAGAACCCGCCTCTCAAAGTATTTCCCATTCAGGACCTGGAGACATTAATCCATGGAGAGGAAGGAGCCTCAGGCTGAAGGGACGATGGAGGGAGGGGAGGGGGAAGGGGGGCGGACAGTGTGCGGCCACCGGGGCCTCCAGCAGCCTTCCCTCCCGCCGTGGATGCTCAGCCTTACCGACCCTCCGGATGCTCAGTCTCAAGGGCCCCCGTGCCCGTCCTCCCTGCTGTGCTCCCGGTGCTCAGGGCCCCTGTGCTCCATCCTCCCGGCCGTGCTCCCCGGCTCCCAGGGCGTGGCGGCCCCTAAATCGGCCGGAGTGATGGGGTGTCTTCCCTGAAAGGAAACAGTTGTCACATTGGAGACCCGTTACCCCGAGGTGTCCGCAGGTCACCGTCGGGACCACCCACACCTTGGAAGCAGCGGGTGTGTCTGTCTCTGCGCTTCAGTCCTTACGCTCTAGGTGCGTTGTTCAAACACCCAGTGAAAATGTCACCCATTGCGTACACAGCCTGCAAATTGCTAGCAGGCGGGTGACTTTACTCCAGCTGAGCCGTGCTTTGCAAAACGGTTGCATGTCCTTTATTCCATTAAACATGAAGCCTACGGCTACTCTGAAGATGGACAAAGCATCTATTTACCTATTAACCAAGAGGAAAAAGGAAAAAGAACCCTGTCCCCTTCCTCCTGTCCCCCTTCCTCCTCTGGCCTTCTCTGCTGTGTACACCAGCCAGGTGTCACAGGGAAACCGGGGTTGCCAGCAAGGTACCCCACAGTCTTACATTTCTCTGGGACCCCGAGGGGCCGCTCTTAAAGAGTCCAACCTAAAGAGGGAATGCAAGTCCTAAAGCCCAACAATTCTGGGCCTAAGCACTGCATAAATAGGCCGAGGGAAATCCGCTGGGTGGACAGCATCGGCCTCCCGGCCGGGGGAGCAGAGCGGCCACCCCGGCAGAGGCCTGACAGGTGGCCCCTGAGACGTGCCAGCCCTCAGACGCGGGGCCTGGGGTGTTGCTTCTCCCTGTGGCTCTACAACAACACACCGAAGGGAAGTCTCCTAGCGAACACGTCATATTTGCTTGTTTTGTTCTGTTTTCCACAGCCTAGATTCCCACAGGCCGGTGACTCACGTACATGACTCAGTCCCCCGCTGCCTTCAGTCTCTTAAAGCACTTGGCTTTCAACCCGAGCTCTGGTCTGAGAGGAAGAGAAGGAGGAGGGCATCGTCGGGCTGCTCGTGGCTCCGGTTTCACGCGGGGCTCAGGGATGTGCGAGCCGTGATGCCCCTGCCCAGTGTGACGGGGGCGCACCCTGTTTCCTTTGGTTCACTTGACCTTAGATCCTCTTTCTAAACGGTGCTCAACCGTCCGTGCTCTCATGTCATTCAGGAACAAAGTCACACCTCCTGGGGCATTTTGATCCAGAAGACTCCTTAAGGTAGCCCTGATGTTCCCATTGGAGAATACACCCAACAACTGTGACCTTTGAAAGTCTCCCGTGCTCGTGGTTGCCAAGGAAATCAGGAGAACAGAGCACGACTGCTGCAATTTTATTGTCTGTCTCAGGAACTAAAGCCTCCAGATGGAGGAGATAAAATACAGCCTGTGGGTCAAGTATGTGATGGTTTCATTCTCTCCCTCCAGATTCTCACCTCTGTGCTGGAATCCTGTCGGCATCATCCTTGGGAAGCGTCCGGACACTCAGAGCATAAGCTCCCTAGTGATGGAGCAATTCACCGCTTCCACGGGCAACACTTGCCTAGCTACAGGCTCTGATTTTCAATTCTTAGAACAAATACAACCTACTTTCAAACGAAAGGTCACGTAGTATTGAAAAGCATTTCCAACGGCCCTCGTTCTTTTCGACATTATTTCTCTTCGCCCTCCTGGTTACTCTCCTCTGAATATTTCCCAATTTTTGGATTTTATTACATTTTATGAAATTTACATAAAGTTCTGTGTTAACGTAATGCTTAATGGTCAGGTGTTTTATTAGGTGTTAATTGATAACATACAGAAAATTTAATAGTTTTAAAAACATTTCAAGTTTTCTAAACAATAAGGTTTTAAGTTCTTAGTGTAGATATGCATAAAAATATACATGTACTTATAAATTATGCTCTGAATGGAAGAGAGACATATTTTGAGTGCCTCACAGCAAGATTGTCACTTTTCATATTTCAGATTTTCATACTTTTTAATGAAGTATGAGACCATCAAGCCTTAAGCTGGAGGTTTGTTTTCTTCTTAAATTGGAGTTAATAGCATATTTTTGTATATTAGGTTTACCATGCAAGGAACAACCCCAAGGTTGCTTTTTACCTTAAAATATATTATATTTATTATATTATATTATATTATGTTATATTATATACCTTATGCTTATATGTTTTTGACCCTAGTAATTAAAATCTTACATAATCTGTATCCATCTCATTACTGTCATTGTGAATCTGGCTACTTGTCATTAGCATACTGGTGACCTTGAACTCTACTGCTTGTTCCAGCTGCTGATTTAAATGTGGAACAGAACAGCCTACCCTGTGTAAATCTTCCTGGATGGGAACTTAATTTTCACAAATGAAATATATGTAAATATAATATATATATGTACATATAATATATGGATATGTATAATGTATGTATAAATATAATATATATAAATATAATATATGTGTGCATATATATAAATCCCATGACAAAGTGAAATTTATCCTAGGAATGTGATGATTGTTCAGCATTTGAAAACTAATATAATTTATCACATCAACAATTTAAAGAAGAAAAATCATTTGATCAGAAGATGCAGAAAATGACTTTATCAAAATTCAACATCTTCATGATAAAAGCTCTTAGCAAAGTAGGAACAGAAGGAAACTTCCTCAACACGATGAATGGCATCTATACAAAAATATGCCTAATTTCTTAATGGTGGAAACTGAATGGTTTTCTCTTAAGATAGAGAACAAGGTATATTTACTCACTCTTACCACTTTCATGAATACCATGCTCTAGGTTCTAGTTAGTGAGCTGCGGTAAGAAAAAGAAATTAATTCTTACCACTAGGAAAGAAATAAATAAAACAATCTCTATTTTCAGACAATATAATTATCTATTTACAAAATACCAAACAATTTACCAAAAAACGACTGCAACTAAACAGTGAGTTTAGCATGGTTGTAGGATTTAAAGTCAATGTACAAACACTAATAAGACTTCCATATGTTATAAATTATTTATTTTGAAATTGAAAACCATAATTTATAATAGCAGCAAAACATGAAATGATCGGGTATATGTATAATAAAATGTGTGCAGGTTCTATACACTGAACACTAAAAAACAGTGATGAATGAAATATTTCAATGAATGGATAGTATATTATTCATGGATAGGAAGAGTAACTGTTTTTGTCACTTATCTTTAAATTAATCATTTGCTTCAACCCAATTTAAAGTCTAGCAAAAAATTGTAAAAATTAACATTCTGATTCTAGTTATTTATTTTATTTTATTTTTATTACATTTTTTAAAATTTAAATTCAATTTGCCAACATATAGTATAACACGCAGTGCTCATCCCGTCAAGTTCCACTTTATTTATCTATTTATTTCAGTGAGAGAGAGAAAGAGAGAGAATGCAGGAGGGAGGGGCAGAGGAGTAAGGGGAGATAAACTCAAGCAGAGTCCCTGCTGGTGGGGAGTTCAATACAGAGCTTGATCCCACAACCCTGAGATCAGACCTGAGCTGAAACCAGGAGTTGGACACTTAACCGACTGTGCCCTTCAATATTCTGATTTTAAAGTTTATATGGAAAGGCAATGGAACTAGAATAGAATAGAATTTTTCAAAAATTTTTGGAGCACTTGAAGTACCTAATTTTAAGACATTATATAGCTCCAGTATTCAAAGGAATGTGGTGTTGGTAAAATTACGGATACATAGATCAAAGGGACAGAGTAGAGAGCCCAGAAGTAGACCCAAGGTATAGGATCAATAGAATTTTACCAAAGGAGTAAAGGCAATTCATAGTTGAAATGATCATCTTTTCAACAAATGATCCTAGAACAATTGCACATCCAACTACCAAAAGCAAAACAAAAACTTTGATACTTGAACTCAGGATGAGTCGTATACCTAAAAATAATCTAAAAAATGTAAAGTTTTTAGAAAGTAACATAGGAGAAGAATCTTTGCAGCCCTGGATAGGCAACTCTTTCTTTAGTTAGATCACAAGAACACAATCAAAAAAGAAAAAGCAATGGTATATTGGAATTTATCCACATAGAGAAATTCAAAACTGCTGCTCTTTGGAAGACACTCTTAAGAAAATAAAAATACAAGCAGTGAGGGTGCCTGGGTGCAGCATTTGACTGTTGGTTGCAGCTCAGGTGGTGACCTCAGGGCCATGAGCTCAAGCCCCACATTGGGCTCGCACTCAGCACAGAGTTTGCCTGAGATTCTCTCTCTCTGCCCCCTCCCATGCTCTCTTGTGTGCATGTGCACTCCCTCTTTCTCTAAAACAAGTAAATCTTAAAAAAAAAATACAAGTCATAGACTGGAAGAAAATATATATTTTCTATTTTTATAAATTTATTTTTTATTGGTGTTCAATTTGCCAACATATAGAATAACACCCAGAGCTCATCCCATCAAGTGCCCCCTCAGTGCCCGTCACCCAGTCACCCCCACCCCTGCCCACCTCCCTTCCTACCACCCCTAGTTCGTTTCCCAGAGTTAGGAGACTTTCATGTTCTGTCTCCCTTTCTGATATTTCCCACTCATTTTTTCTCCTTTCCCCTTTATTCCCTTTCACTATTTTTTATATTCCCCAAATGAATGAGACCATATAATGTTTGTCCTTCTCAATCGAAGAAAATATTTTATATCACATATCTGATAAGGAATTTGTATCCAGGATAAATAAAGAACACCTAGAACTCATTGGGAAGGAAACAAACAACAATTGAAATATGTTTTTGGAAAAAATAATTTAAGCTGATACTTTAGCAAAGAAGATATACAGGTGGCATATAAGCACATGCAAAAATGCTAAACATTATTAGTCACGAGGGAAATATAAATTAAAAGCATGATAAAAATGCTATTAACATAACAAAACTTTTAGTAACCGACAATATATTGTGTGTGTGAGGGTGCAGAGTAGCTGTGATGCTGGCAACTGACTGTTGAGAATGCAAACTGTACATTAACTGTGGAAAACAGGTTGGTGTGTCTTATAAATTAAATATTCACTTACCATCCTGTTTCTGGGAATTTACCCATGTGGAACAAATACTTCTTTAAATTAAAAATCCTATGCAGTCATTTGTGTTAGCTTTATTCATAATTGAGGAAAGCTGAAAAGACCTGTTGTCCATTAACAGGTGAATGGACGAACTGAGGCACATCACGCAATGGAAAACTACTCAGCAGAGTAAAGGAACCAAATACTGATGGACCCACAATGTGGGTGAATCTCAACTGTGTCACAGGAGGTGAGGGAAGCCAGCTCCCAAAGGCTGCATACTGTATGATTATGCGTATCTGACATCCTGGAAAATACCAACCTATAGACCCCCAAATGGCTCAATTATTGGCAGAGGCTGGGTGAGGTAAGAGGAAAGGATGATGACACAGGGGAATGGGGGAGGTTTTTTGTCTTAATGGAATTTTTCTAAATTTTGATTTTGGTGATTTAACATTACTATGTGTTTGCAAAACTCAGAGAATCTGCCATCTATAAAAAAAAAGTATGGATTTTACTCTATAATTTATACCTTAATAAAAGATAATTAATAAAAAGAGGATTTAAAAATAAACCTGGAGGGCTCAGTTGATTAAGCATCAGAATCTTGATTTTGGCCCAGGTCATGATCTCAGGGGTGTGGGATGAAGCCCTGCATCTGCCTCTGTGCTCAGCAGGAAGTCTGGTTTTCTGCCTCTTTCTCTCCACCTCTGTGCCTCCCACCACTCGTGTGTACTCTCTCTTTCCCTGAAATAAATAAATCTTTAAAAAGATAAATAAATAAAAAGAAACAATGCAAGTCACGTAGAATTAGGTTTCATGGGATCATGAATGTCATGGGATCTTAAAGGCGTGAACCACTATAGTGAACAACTGGAGGATCAGGAAGTTCTGATAAAGGGGGGTATGGTATTTTATTCAGACTTTGAAAAAGCCCATTGGTGAAAGGAGGGGAAAGGGCACCTTCAGAAGGGTGAGGGGAACTGTCCAACCAAAATCGTGGTCACTTGGTGCCATGATGATTTATTTTTTTGTTTTGTCTAAAGACTTGGAAAAGGCAACCGAGTATATTCCTTTATTATGACCCAGCTATAAGATTTTGGATAAGTTACTCAAAATATGCGATTCTCTATTTTGATATCCTTATAAGGGAAATAACAGGAATAATTCCCAAGATCCAATCAACCAACCAACCATTTACATAGCTCCTAAATAATTCTAGATGTGGCTTTGACAATTTCTAGCTGAGGGACCAGATGGAAGTTACTTAACCTCTTTAAACTTCTTTTCTCTAAGAAGATAATGATGATAGTCACATGCTGGGGTTGTTGAGATACTGTGTGGTCAATGGGGCTCAACTTGTTTGTACTTTTTTTTTTTTATAAAAAAGACTTATTCATTTGAGTGAGAGCATACATGGGCATGCATGTGGTGGGTGCAGGGAGGGGCAGAGGGAGAAGAGAATCTTAAGCAGACTTTGCACTGAGTATAGAGCTGGATGCAGGGCTCAATCTCATGACCCTGAGATTATGACTCTGCAATTAGTACCAGAGCAGAAACCAAGAGGCAGTTGCTTACCCAACTGCACCTCCCAGGCTCCCCTGTACTTGTATTAGATCAAATATATATCCAAGTGGTCACAGCCTGGGCAAGGAGAACACAGTATTCAAAGCCAAAAAAGGGAGAGAAAAATCTGATACATTTGGGAAAACTGAAATAGGGGGATGTAGCTGACAATCAAGCTTAAAGATGGAGAAGTGGCGAGAGAAAAGATGGGAAGTAGCTAAATCATGAAAACTGTGTGCGTTTTGGCCTTTATTTTTTTTTTCCTAATTATGAGAGTAGCAATGGAGAAATGTTGACTTTTTTGAGAAATATTTGGGAGGCAGAGTTTACAGTGTTTAGTAGCAAATTGGGTTGGGGAGGGACAAAGAGGAATGTAGGAGAACTCATCAGTTTCTGGCATAGGCGACCAGGATGTTTGTTATGTTAGTACCTGCCTAGGAAACGAAGCTCCAAAAACAGGGGCGCCTGTGTGTGCGTGTCTGTGTATGTGTATGCGTGTGGCCACGGGTGTTGGGTTGGATGGTGAGAATGGTTGAAGAGTTTGTTTTTAGAAATGTTGGGTTTGAGGAGGCAATGGGTAGCAGGGGGAAATTTTCAATAAGCAGTTACATATTTGGATCTGCAGTTTAGAAGAGAGGTGTGAGCCTGAATTTGTGGATTCTCAGAACATTGGTGATAGTTGCAGATACGGAAATGAAAGAAATAAAATACGTTGAATATATAAACTACACAGAGAAGAGAGCCAAATACATAACTCCTGGAAACACAAAGATGCCATGTGTAGGATGAGGAATTGAGTTCAAGGTGGAGACTCGGAGGGAGAGACTGGACAATAAAAATACTGAAGGCTAGTTGACCCTGAGCGCTTATTACATAATAAATGGTGCCAAATTATATGCTATTACGCTCTCACTTTGTACGTGGGGGAAATGAAGGCTTAACAGGAATGAACAGCGCCCCAAGGCACACAGCTATAAGCGATGGATGTGGGTTTGAAGCTCAGGAGGTCTGACTGCAGAGCTCGAGTTCTTATAAAGTAAATCCAATTTGGAGAGTTGTTAGAAAAGTCACGGGAAGAGGGGAACACAAAAAGGGAGACGTTAGCTGGGTTAAAACAAAATTTGCACGTTGGCATGGCATTTAGTAGCGGGGAAGAGAAGCCACAAGTGATCTGGGAAAGAGACCTTCCGCGTACACGGCAGGAGATGAAGCCAGATTACGGAACACCGAGAAGGTGGAGCAAGGGCATGGAGTAAATGTCATCTTATTGGTGACACCACGATCACTTTCTCAGTAACCACAGCTCTTTGGGTTTATGGGATAACTTTAAGAAGATGAAGAACTGACCAGCTGGTAGAAAATGCAAAGATTTTTAACAAGCGTGTATGTGCCACACGAAGGCTGTGAGGGAAGTGGAACTACTCTATCAGGTAAATAAGCCTCAGTTTTTAGCAACAACGTCCCCTACCATCCATTCGAACCCAATTTATGGGGCAAGTTCTTCCGTCCACCTGAATAAAAGCATTAGGTCCAGGCTCATGAATCTTCTGCTCACTCTCAGATGATGAAACTCTGTCTTCTTTGCAACTTCTACTCACAGAGGAGTATCAATCCCATCATTAATTTGTCCAGTAGAGCATAATAATCAAAATCTTAAATTTTGTTTGCAGGCCAGCTTTCCCATCCATCCCTCAGCTAGAACCTGATTCAGGTTGATTGCCTGCAGGAATAGGCCCGGGACTTCCCAGAGTGCTTCTCTCTCCACTACCAGAACTTTGGTTCTTCCATAGACTTCTGACCAGTGAAACTTGGGATATTTTCATCAATGGAAGAGAGAGACAAGGAACAGGAAAACTCTTTCATTCAAAAAAACCCAAAAATGTGAATGAGCTGGGTGTGGCGCTCTCTGGGTCTAGGAGCTGTTTGAAAGTTGACTCATTTACTCACTAAGGAGTTTCCTGGGTTCTTGTGAGACCCTCTTGTCCTCATTGGGAATTCTCTAATAATTCTCTAAATGGACCAGTATATTAAGTTATTACCTGGTCAATCATGACTTCTTCCTAAGCTTTGGTGGCAGAAAATACAATCCCGGTTTTCAAGGGTCCCTTCCCTGTACATGCGGGAGAAGGAAACGCACTCTGTTTCTGTGTCTCATGCATAGTCTACTATGGGAACCAGCTCCTTCGGACTCACCTTGTAGGCAATGCAATCGATTCCCAAACTGCTGTTTCCATGGTGCTGTTTCAAGCGGCCTCTTCATATTTTTCAGGCAAGAGATGTAAGCAAGTGTCCACTTTGTTTCCCAAGTTACCAGGACGTATCTTAAACACCCTGAGTGGTCACTGGAAGCCCCTTCTCCTAGTTTTGAGGTGAAGGGTAAGAAGTCCCATCCCTGATCTCTCAGGCATAGTAGGACTTACAGCATCCCAATGGCTTTCTCTAAAATGCCTCCTTAACCAACTCTTCAACATTTTGTACTTCCTATGTGGAAGAATTGTTGGAAACTATGAGTTTTGTTGTAAAATCTTGGGTAGTCTCGAACCTCAACATGGAATGTGGTTAATTTCTTTAGGTCTTTGCCTAAATTGATTCTATGATAATTTATTTAAATTGATTATGACTTGAAACCGAGAGGATTTTTGTTCTCATTTGCATGAAGTCCTCTCTAAAAAGAAGAGCATGCTGAAGAAAGAGTTCAGAGTACTGACCCATGCCTGGAGATGCTGGTGTTGTATCTCCGAATGAATAAATTCAGTTGAGCATTAATTAAAATAGCAACACAGCGAATTAGCACAGCTTTCTCATGCAACATAATGATCAATAAAGGAAAGACACAGGTGCCTCAGAGAAAAATTTAACCCAAGTGCAAATCTTTTATTCATAAGTTTCAAATTAAATCTGCTTGACTTTTGAAAGCTCCATTCAAACATTAATAAATGTTTTCATATCTAAAGGGGGAAATGCCACACTTCTTTTGTAAACTAAAATGCATATGATTTTACATGTTCCCAAATGAAAAACATGAGTCAAGTACGATGTATGAATGAGAAAAATATTCAAATGAGTTTATGGCAAGCAGAAGCTCCAGTCTAGCTATGTGCACATTGGCAAGGTGTGGTTATGAACAGGGATCTTGTCACATATTTATGTTTGTCAAACTTAAAGAGTATTCTTGACTAAAGGATTCAATTTATGTTAGAGTGACAAATTCAAGTATTTTATTGTGAGAAGTGCCAAACAGGTTTCTGTAAAGACCTTTACCATTAAAGCAAGGTTAACATGGGGGGTGGGGGATAAACTAGTCACTCTTATTATGAACAACAGTTGCTTTTAAGGCTGACCTGAGGATGGTCAGAGACCCAGCAAGGCCACCACTTCCAGCAGTACATTCACACATGTTCTCATAGTTAAAAGTATCATGTTTTACAAAAAGATAAAATGGAAACCTGACTCCCGGGCTCATGGTACTTGGAAGGGCTGATTGTATTCTGTGAAAGCAGAGGACCCTAGTTAAGACCATAGTCAAAATATATGCAGTGTATTCTGTGAGGACATCTCAGAGCACTGAAGAATCAAGGATAAAATTACCAAAGACAGCCCCAGCTTGGGAACCAACGTACATTCTGGTTCTCACTTTGGATTGTTTTGGAGACGTGCAGATTAATTTCTTGGACTCCTGGTGAGTCAGCGGTATTTCCTTCAGTTAAGATCATGTTAGTATTATCAGGAGATGAAAGCAGAAAATAAAGTGAAGTAGAAAATTCATGAAGTATACCTAGCATACCAAACGTCATACCTTAAATAAGCTAGGTGTTACACGTAGCCTACCGTAAATACACTCAGCACACTTACATTCGCCTACACTTGGGCAAAACTATCTAAAAAACACAAAGCCTATTTGATAATAAAGTGTTGAATGACTCATGTAACTTACTGACTACAGTGCCGAAAGTGAAAAGCAGAATAGCTGTCAGTGTGTTGGTTGCTTACCTTCCTGATTAGAGCTCCTGACTGCAGCTGTGGATCACTGCCCCTGCCCAGCATCACAAGAGAGTATGTATTGCATATTGTCAGCTTGGGAAAAGGAAAGATCAAAAGTCAAAATTTGAAGTGTGGTTTCTACCGAATGCATATCGCTTTCACATAGTCCTAAAGTCAAAAAAATCTTAAACCATTGTAAATTGGGGGCCATCTGTTTTTGAAATGATCCATAGCTTTTCTGGCCATTTTTATATATAAACAAAGTTTAATTTCTAGGTATTTTTAAAAGTCCAGTCAAGCCTACATTAAGACTCCAATCTCTTTGCTCTTTGCTGTGCAGTTCCAAGCAGCTCCAGCCAGCTTTCCAAGGAGATGTCCGACACCAAAGCCCTTTGCCTTACCAAGGGAAATTTTGCCAAAAAGCCATTCAATATGTTCTGACCCAGTAACAGAATAGGATGGGTCTTTGAAATTCTATAGCTTAGCAAATTAAAGCCTGATGTCAGTATCCCTTCTGACAAGCACACCAGTCTCTCGGTGGAGTACCCTTCTGGCTTTCTACATTTGAGTTTGGGTTAGGGAAACATAATAAGTAATATTGGAGGAAAACTAATATGGCACCCATTTCCCAGTTCCACCCTTGGGACAGAAAGGAAAGAGTGGAATCAATCAATATACTGCATTAACCAAAAGAAGAGGAAAAAAAGACCTCCTACGTGATCATCTCCTTTGAAGCAGAAAAAGCATTTGGTGAAAGTCAATGTCTTTTATAAAAATTCAACAAATTAGGTATAGAAGGAAAATACCTCAAGAGAATAAAGGCCATGTATGAAACTCCACAGCTAACATCATACTCAATGCTGAAAGACTGAAAGCTCTTCCTCCAAGATCAGGAAAAGACAAGGATGTCTGCTTTTGCTACTTCTCTTTAACATAGTACTACTCATCCTAGAAGCAGCAATTAGGCAAAACAAAGAATAAAAATGAACCCAATTGGAATGTAAAAAATAGTATTATTTCTGTTTGCAGTGACATGATCTTATATGTCAAAATCCCTAGAAATTCCACACTCCAAAAACCCCCATAACCTTTCAGAACTAATAAAAGAATTCAGCAAAGTTGTAGGATAAAAAAATCAATATATAGAATCAGTTGCATTTCCTTATACTATATACCATACTATACACAAACAGTGAACAATCTGAAAAGGAAATTTAAAAAATTAAAAAAAAAAACGATTTCATTTATAAAGTATCAAAAGGAATAGGATACCCAGAAGTAAACTTAACCAACAAGGCAAAAGATACCTGTACTGAAAACTACAAAATATTACTTAAATACATTAAAGAGGACACAAATAAGTGGAAAACCTCCTGTGCTAATGGATTGGGAGACTTAATACTATTAAGATGTGTATACCACCCAAAGCAATTTACAGATTTAATATAATCACTACCAAAATCCATATAATTTTTTTTTTTTGCAAATGGGATTGCAAAATCTACCCTAAAATTCATATGGAATTTCTAGAGACTCCAAAAGTCCACAACAATCTTGAAAAAATGCAGAGTTGATGGTCGGTCTTACACTCCTTAACTCCAAAGTTATTACCAAGCTAATGTAATCAAAATAGCATTGTTAGTGATAAAAACCATTATATAGACCAATGGAATAGAATAGGAAGCCCAAAAAGAAGCCCTGACATGAATGGTCAAATTGTCTTCAACAAATATGACAAAACTATTCAATGGGGACAGAAAAGCCCTTTCAGCAAATGGTGCTGGGAAAACTGAACATCCACATGCAAAAGAATGAAGCTGCCCCCTTACCAAATACCATATACAAAAATTAACTGAAAATGGATTAAAGACCTGAACATAAAAGCTAAAACTACCAAACTCGTAGAAGGAAACACAGGGAAAAGGCTTCAGGACATTTGTTTTGGCAGTGATTTTTTGGATATGACCCCAAATTGGATATGACACAAGCAACAAAAGTAAAAATAGATACATTGACCTACATTAACGTTAAAAACATGTGTGCATCAAAGTACAAAATCAATTGAGTGAACAGGAATGGGAAAATATATTTATAAATTATATATCTGATAAGGAGTTAAAGTCCAGAATATTTAATGGACTCCTACAACTCAACCACGAAGGAAAACCACCCACTTAAAAAATGTACAAAGGAACTTGAATACACATTTCTCTAAAGAAGATATGCAAATGGCCAAGAAAGATACGACAAGGTAATCAACATCACTAATCTATGGAAACATAAACCAAACCACAATGAGATGTTACCTCACATCCATTAGGATGGCTACTCTGAAAAACAAACAAATAAGCAAATTAAAAAAAAAAACAACAACCTGGAATACAACAAATGTTGGCAAGAATGTGGAGAAATTAACACCCTTGTGCACTTTTGGTGAGAATGTAAAATGATGTAGTCACTAAAAATAGTACTTTTGTTTTGTTTTGTTTTGTTTTGTCTTTGTTTTTGTTTTTTTCACAGAACTGAACAAAGTTATCAGGCAATCCATCCAATTCCACTTGTGGGTATATAGTCAAAAGAATTGAAAGCAAGGTCTCTGAGATATTTGTCCATTCATGTTTATAGCAGTGCTGTTTGCAGCAGCCGAGAGATAGAAGCGCCCTAAGCGTCCATCTGATGAGTGGGTAAACAAAATGTGCTGTTAAAGGTACAATCGTTCTGATACTCATTGAAACAGTAGTGGAGACTTAATTCAAGACTATTGCAATAGGGACATTCTGGTGGGGAAAGAAGTCAGGAATAAAGGACAGGTGGGGATTTATAGTCAATGAGCAGAGTGAGATACTCAATGAATTATGAAAGAGGAGGCATCAAGGGGGGATATGCTTGCTAAACCGACTTAGACTTACCAGGATTTGTGCTGAAAGCAGGCCCAGGGCTAAAATATCAGGGTGGGGGATGAGGAGCTTAATCAGATATCAATGGTGGTCGGATATCAAGAGTTGAGTATTATCTCCATATTGACTTAGCAGGATTCTTGCTAAGACTGGGCTATGCAGCCTGCGTGAGGACGGAGGCCAAGGTTGAGGCCTTTTTGAGAAGAAGGCTCAGAGGATCCTAAGTGAAGTTTGGTGAAGGAGAGAGCCTTTGTTCGTGGTAGTGTGAAAATTAATAAAGGGGAAGGAATCATCAATTAGAGACCTCAGCAGGGAAGGATGGATATTGCCTCTCCTACTAGGATCCACTCCCCTTAGACAATGGGAGACCGTCCTCACCCTGAACTCCGGTAGGCTTTCATTTAAAACGCCCCCTCCCAACTTCTTCTATTTCTCCCTAAAATCATGTATCTTTCCTTTGTTTTCTGGACTTGCCTATGATTTTGCCATAGCTTGCTTGCCCCAAATTGCAGTTCTCCGCTATTCCCAAAGAAACCCATTTTTTTTTCTGATGGAATAACTGACAGTTTTATATTTAAGGTTAGCAGTAGATTACATACGATGGAATATTCTTCAGCTCTAAAAGGAAGGGAATTCTGACACGTGCTTTAGCATGTATGAACGTTGGGACATCATGCTAAGCGAAATAGGCCGACTGTAGAAGGACAAACACTGTATGATTCCACTTACATGAGGCACCCAGGTAGTCAAATTAATAGAAACAGAAAGTAGGATGGTGGTTGCCAGGGCCTGGGGAGAAGGGCAGGTGAGGAGTTATTCAATGGGCATCAGTTTTTAGCTTTGTAAGATGAAAGAGTTCTCTAAATCGGTTGCACAGCCTTGCGGATGTCCTTAGCACTACGGAACTATACACCTGCGAGGGTTAAGATGGTAAATTTTTTGTTATATTTCATCACAATCACAAATAAATTTAAATATTTTTTTTTTTAAAAATTTTTACTTATTTCTTTTTTAAATTTAAATATTCTTCAACAGTGTACGTGCTTTGTGTGGCGATCCACGACATTAAATTTCAGAAAAGTTTGAACCTTAAACCTATCACTTTAAAAGTTATCACATGTGTCCCATGTTGAAATGTATTGCGCTGAAATGTATTTACTGTCACTGAATTTTCTCAATTTTGGTTGTTTTTTTTTTTAAACAAAATCTGTTGGAATACTTTAATCACGTATTCAGTGAATGGAATCCATGAACCTTCAGATTTGACACTTTAATTGAGTTACAATTGTTGAAAACAAAGCTTGCAAATGAGAAGTTGATGACATTAATCACAACAAAATCAAAATAGGAATTTAACAAATTGAAGAATGAGTGCTCAAATACGTGTAAGATATAATTTTGAGATTCCCTGTTTATACTTCGGAACATGTTGACTTGGTAAAAAAAAAAAAAATTCATTGAGGTTGTTATTGGTTGAATTCATACTTAATAACAGAATGAAACAAAATTGATGAGGCCTAATTTTGCAGGGTATGATATCAAAACATTAAAAGATTTGAATAGAGAAATTATTTGATAAGTTTTACACTGTCAAAATATTTGTTGAAGAAATATTCTCTGAATGCAAAATAAAACAATACCTGAGAGAATATTTGGGTTTTAATTTGTGCAGTTTAGCACAGAAAAAACAATTGAGAATATTCTTCATTTTGCATAATTTATAGTTTTCCAGTTATCTCAGCACCTACAGAAAGTATAGTCTCGCAAATACAAATACCAGGATCTACATGGAGGAATGAAAGATGTCAACAGTTTCAAATTTATGAACCACCAAAAATAACTTTGAGACAAATTTCAGGCACTCCCTCTCCAGTAGTTAGTATTATTGAACTTTAATTTTTAATATGTTTAATGTTTTAAATGCTATCTCATTCTTGGAGGTCCATTCCTATTTTTTCATATTATAAAGTCATATTTTTAAAATTAAATTTTCTGATTCTTTACTGCTAATTTGTAATTTTAAAAATTAGGGCTGGAGATAAGATTCTTGGATTGCAGTTTTTTTTTTTCTAGAGTAAAATACAAATGTGATTTCATATTTTGTTGTGAAATTGCATTTGAGAAATCACAGTTTGGGCAAGAATCTACCAAAATTCGCCTCAGTGGATCACCTGGGTGCCACACCTATTCCTCTCTACCCCCATTTTGTGACAGCAGTCTCACCTGTCCTTGATAATCAGTCAGTTACTTCTCCCAACATGGTGATTCCTTTCCTTGGCTGCTGGTCCCTGGACAGAGGGTCCCGGTGTGTCCTGGCACCTGTTGTAGACAGTGGTTCCATAGGACCTTTGCTGTGTCTGCTGGAGAAAGTGTGCTCTCTTCAGGTAACAGGGTCTTGTGATGTTCCACCTGCCACAGGTGGGCTGTCCCCATTGCCACCTGAGCAGCAAGTGATCCATCTTCAGAACCTTCATAATAACACCTGCTTTCTCAGATCACTTCAGTATCAGTTGCAGGTAGTTGGCATCACTGGATGTAGATGCTACGATGGGGTTTAGCCTGCAGGATGTTTATTAGGAATCAACTGCTTTGGAAGAGAAGGAAAGAAAACAAAATTGGGTCAGAGGTGACATTGAATCATGTCAAAGGCTTTACAAAGCCTCTCCCAACTCAGCAAGGAGCTGTGGAACAAACATAGAAAATCAGGGTTGCCCAAAGTTGGGCCAAAATGGTTGGGCCTTAAAACCCAAGTCGTTAGATGTAGACAACGCTAAGGAGGGTTTGCCCTGGATCTCTAGCTGTAGCCACCCCTGAAGGGGCTTCCAGCTGGAGCAATTAAGAAAGATCTAGATGGATGATCTCAATGTCTGCACAGGAATCTAGACTCAGAATCCCCCCTCTTTGCTTCAGTATTGCAGGTTTTTGTATTTTGCTCTGTGATTTCTGATATTTCATTTATTTGTTCTTCTAAGATCAGTAATAAAGTTGTCTATGGAAGAAGGAGTGCCCCCTCCACTGACAGGAGGTAAACAGGACCCTCTCTTCACTGTGGCAGCTCCACGGACTCCCAGAGCCAGGACTTTGTCCAATCATTCAGACTGTGGTTTTTGTCTTGTGTGTTTCTTAAAACTGTGTGCTGACCATTTCCTTTTGCCTGATTCTTTTTTTAAAGATTTTATTTATTTATTTATTCATGAAAGACACAGAGAGAGAAAGACAGAGACACAGGCAGAGGGAGAAGCAGGCTCCAGGCAGGGAGCCTGATGTGGGACTCGATCCTGGGACCGCGGATCATGCCCTGAGACAGGGGCAGGTGCTCAACCTCTGAGCCACCCCTGCGTCCCCTTTTGCCTGATTTTAAAAACAACAGATAATTGTTTTATTTCTTTCCATTCACACCCAATTAGACTCCCTGTGGCAATGCATGGGGAAACCGTAAGGATTGCTCTGAAATTCATTTAACTCTCTGAGACTCAGTTTCCTATTCTGAGACTTTACTCCAAGAGGAAATCATTCTCTATCCTGATTATTTCTAAAACTGCCTACACAAGAAAAAAAAATGACTTGATAGATGATTACAGTGCATCAGAGAAATAAAGTTTCCAGAACCTGATGTGAGTTTGAATCTCAGCTGTGTCATTTACCAGGCCTAAGTGCTGGGCAAGTGATTGAATTAAAAAGGGACTTAATTCACGTTCCTTAAAAAGTATTTTTAAATTTCCTTGAAATTTAGTTATGTTGCTTAACAGCATATTATTATTATTTATATTATAGTGTATTTATATATGATGTACAGTACAAATTATTTATACTACATATTTGGTGCGGCTTTAACTCGAACTCAGGACTATCTGATTCTTAGAACTCTTTTTTTTTATTCTACTACATATAAACATGTATGAATTACAGTGTAATTTCTAGATGGTATTCCAAAAAATGTTATTGATGGTCCCAGGAGTTTGAATTTTAATATAATTTTCACAGGACACAAAATATTATTCCTTTAAAAATTTTCCGACCATTTAAAAATATTAGCAAATGTAGGTCAACAAGATATTGTTCAATTGTACTACATTATACCTGGTTGGAATGAAGGGATGAGTGGATATGAGAGATGATAAATGCTGTGGGAGGGTGAGAGAGACAGAGAGACATAGAGATAGGATGGGGACTGATGTCACAGAGAGGCAAAGGCACATATGCACAAAGACGGAGGAGGAGGGAGGGAGGGAGAGAGACAGAGAGAGAGAGAGAGGGAGAGAGAGAAGACTTTGGCCCTTTGCTTTCCATGAGGAAAAGTGGTCCAAACCAATCAGATTTAATAACAAGCTAAGACTACTCTAGCTGACACCTTTGGACGTGGATACGTACAAAAAGAATCGATCCCTTTATTCTATCACTAACTAGAGTTAGTTTAGATTAGGTGTTGCTGAACTACAGTGGAGCAAATCCAGTTTGCCACCCATTTTTGTATGGCCTGCAAGCTAAGAATATTTTTACATTTTTTAAATTACTAAAACAAATTTTAAAAATTATGGCATGTGAAATTTAGATGAAGTTCAAAATTCCACCATTATACATGAACTTTACATACACAAAGATATACCCATTTATGCACATATTATATTTATCTGTTTCCCTACTACAAGGCAGTTAAGCAATTGCGACTGTATGGCTTACAAAGTCTCTAATATTTACAGTGTGGTCCTGGTGTTTGATGTCTCACGGTCTATAGCCGTGCTCCTGGGGATCCAATTGTGGTTCATAATTTTCACAAATTTTGGACACTTGTGACCCATTTCTAGTGTTCAAGGAGAGGCTTTGATGAAAAGTGCTGACAACCCCTCCCTGAGAAGTGACATCAATAAGGTTTCAGAGTCAGCAGGCGTAGGAACACAGTTTCCTGCCTGCCGTGTGAGCCAAATGAGTAAACCTCCAAATAGGTTACCCTCTATGTCTTGCTTTGTGCCTGGAACGTCTTGGTAATTATCAAATAGCTTCATTAAACACATGCGTTCTCTAATAAACACTTCTAGCTTTCTTTTTAATTGTACTTTTGCTTTTCTCTAAATACTTCTGTGGACTCATCTCCTTATCTTACTATTTCTAATGTCTTGCTGAGCTGTACCTGGAGGTTAACACTTAGTTAAATGGCAGGGTGAGTCAAACCACAATTTAAAAAAAAAAAATGTTAGACAACAAAAAGAAATAAAAGGCATTTAAATTGGCAAAGAAGTCAAACTCTCCCTCTTTGCAGATGACATGATACTGTATGTGGAGAACCCAAAAGCCTCCACCCCAAGATCGCTAGAACTCATACAGCAATTCGGCAGCGTGGCAGGATACAAAATCAATGCCCAGAAATCAGTGGCATTTCTATACACTAACAATGAGACTGAAGAGAGAGAAATTAAGGAGTCAATCCCATTTACAATTGCACCAAAACCCATAAGACACCCAGGAATAAACCTAACCAAAGAGGTAACAGATCTCTACTCTAATAGCTACAGATCATTTATGAAAGAAATTGAGGAAAACACAAAGAAATGGAAAAACATTCCATGCTCGTGGATTGGAAGAATTAATATTGTGAAAATGTCTATGCTTCCCAGGGCAATTTACACATTTAATGCAATCCCTATCAAAATACTGGACTTTCTTCACAGAGTTGGAACAAATAGTCCTAAGATTTGTATGGAAGCAGAAAAGACTCCAAATAGCCAGAGGAATGTTGGAAAAGAAAACCAAAGCTGGGGGCATCACAATGCTGGTTTTCAAGCTATACTACACAGCTGTGATCATCAAGACAGTGTGGACCTGGCACAAAAACAGACAATGGAACAGAATAGAGAACCCAGAAATGGGCCCTCAACTCTATGGTCAACTAATATTCGACAAAGCAGGAAAGACTATCCACTGGAAAAACGACAGTCTCTTCAATAAATGGTGCTGGGAAAATTGGACATCCACATGCAGAAGAATGAAACTAGACCACTCTCTTACACCAGACACAAAGATAAACTCGAAATGGATGAAAGATCTAAATGTGAGACAGGAATCCATCAAAATCCTAGAGAGGAACACAGGCAACACTTGAACTTGGCCACAGTAACTTCCTGCAAGATACATCCACGAAGGCAGAAGAAACAAAAGCAAAAATGAACTATTGGGACTTCATCAAGATAAGAAGCTTTTGCACAGCAAAGGATACAGTCAACAAAACTAAAAGACAACCTACAGAATGGGAGAAGATATGTGCAAATGACCCATTGGATAAAGGGCTGGTATCCAGCATCTAGAAAGAATTTATTAAACTCAACACCCAAAAAATAATCAATCTAGTCAAGAAGTGGGCAGAAGACATGAACAGACATTTCACCAAAGATCTACACATGGCCGACAAGCATATGAGCAAATGCTCCGCATCACTTGCCATCAGGGAAATACAAATAAAACCCACAATAAGATCCCACCTCATACCAGTGAGAATGGGGAAAATTAACAAGACAGGAAACAACACATGTTAGAGAGGATGTGGAGCAAGGGGAACCCTCTTGCACTGTTGGTGGGAATGTGACCTGGTGCAGCCACTCTGGAAAACTGTGTGGAGGTTCCTCAAAGAGTTAAAAATAGACCTGCCCTATAACCCAGCAATTGCACTGTTGGGGATTTACCCCAAAGATACAGATGCAGTGAAACGCCAGGACCCCTGCACCCCGATGTTCACAGCAGCAATGTCCACAATAACCCAACTGTGGAAGGAGCCTCGGTGTCCATCGACAGATCCATGAGAGACTCCAGACTGGGAAACACACAGCGGGTTGCAGAGGGGAGGTGGGCGGGGGGTTGGGGCAACTGGATGATGGGCACTGAGGGGCACTAGATGGGGTGAGCACTGGGGGTTATAGTATATCTTGGAAAATTGAATTTAAAAAAAAATTTAAATGCTATCATGAAGTTTTTCCAAGGAGTTGTGGAGTCCTCACTCAACACCTGCGATTTCCCAAATCAAGCTTTCTTTTACATTGTTTCTCTCTAAGGATTTGTCCTTTCTACTGATTTCAGCATTCACTTATCTTCAAGCATTTTTGCCTTTCATTAATCTTCGTGGCTACTCCTTTGGGTAGGTCCCCCCCTTTTTTTAATAGAAATTAAAAGTAATACAGTAGAAAAAGAAAATAATTTGTAACGGATTTCTTTTTAAAAACAGCTTTATTGAGGTATAATTGACATACAAAGAACTGCTAATATATTTAATATATACAATTTGATGAGTTTGGACTTATGTAAACACCTCTGATATCATGACCACAATCAAAATAAGAGACATAACCAACACCTTCCGGAATGTTCTTGTGTCCATTTTGCTTGTTTTTGTCTTTTTTTTTCTCTAAGGAGTTTAACATCCTGCTTATGGATCTTGTAGGTATATTGGCTAATTGACATCTTTTCGCCATTATCCTTTTAAATATGCACTCCGATTGCACAACCAATAAAGTAAAATGTTATAATGTAGGACATTAGATGCATCTAAGTATTTAACTGTTAATTGTAAACTTATCACCATCTATTCTGAATATTTAATTAAAATGGAAAGTCTAAAAAAAGGTGGTATTAAGTGGATATTAAGTTTCAGTATCGCTAGATGGATTAGTTCTGGAGATTTGTTGTGCAGCAGAGTGCCTATCGTTAACAATATAGTTTTGTGAACTATAGGTTAGTAGGTTTGTTGAGGTTAGATTTCATGCGAAGTGTTATCACACATGCACACACGCACACACATGCAAATTCCTGCAATTTCTTGGGTTTAAATAGCAAAGTGAAAGAAAGGAAGCTTCGGATGCTCTAATTTTCTATTGCAATGATTGGGGTGGGCACTTCACGCTAACCATTGTTTGAACTTAAATGCACGTGTGTACATTTTCCCGTAGCGCCTTACATCTCCTCATGTGCAGAAGGTTGAATAATGCATCCTTGTAAAGACAACACCTTCATGGCTCATAGTCAAGTGGAGACTCAGTAAGCATTGTGAGATATCAAATTAGAGAAATCATGGAAAATAATTTTCTTCTGACTAAATCCCAGCTGCATTTTGTCCTGCGCTACATTTTTGTGGACCTGACTGTCTAGATAAATGTATGATTTCACGAGTTTTCTTAAAGTGTCTGAGAAGGACCGGGCTCACTGAGCTGACAAAATCCTGAAACACTTGGACGTTGGTTGCTTTGGCTACGTTCAGCTGAGTCAATTTTTTATAACCTGATATTAGTTGACATCATGTGTGAATATATCATGGCGGGAAATAGTCCACAAGCTGACATAGTCCCGACCCAGAAACTTCTCTGGGAGCAGGAATTCCACTTGAATCCATCTATTGCAATTTTTCTCAACCTAAGGAGTAAATGTGTTGACATATATATAGTAGAAAAAGAAAATAATTTTTCTGTTTGCCCAGCCAACATTCATTGAGCACCAGCAATAAGATAAGGTCTCAGATATAATGATGAATTGAGACATCTTTAACCCCCTCAAGGTGTTCAGAGTCTACTACGGAGACAGACTTATAAATCATACTACAAGGGGATGTAACACACACCATGACAGAAGTACGTGCGTGTGAAGAAAGAAAGATTTCTCAGAAGGGAGTCTTTGTGCTTTGAACCCAGGGATGGGTAGCGGTAACCAGGACAAGAGGACATCCAATTCCAGACAGGGAAGGGTGGGTAATATCTGGTTTCTGAAGATCTCTCCTGAGACCAGGAACCATACCTTAGGGTATTTCTGCCTTGGTGAAGCCCCCAATCCTTGGATCTGGACCAGCCCTTTGATTCCTCTCTGGGCAGTCAACTGTGGCAGAGTTGGCTCTGTGTAACCTCAGGCTAGATCTAAGAAACCTCACACTTCCACCTGGGCCCCTTGGAACTCTCGCTTTTAGGGTGCTCCTCCCTATGAGATGGTAAACTATCTCTCCTGAGGTGCTCAGAAGAGCATCTCCTCGAGGCTGCCCTGTTGTGAGATGCCTGAGCCATGGGGAGACTTTCAGAGGATGGGACATCATGCTGAGGATGGGGGGCCAGGGAGCTGCACACCAAGGACCAGACACACACGTGAAGAGACTGTCCTAGAAGTATGTCTTCTGGCCCCAGACACCTTAGCTGAAGCCACATGAAGCCAGACCCTTTCTAAATTCCTGATTCTCAAAAATATAAGTAAAATAAAAGATTGTTTTAGCCACTGGGTTTTGGAGTAGCTTGTTACACAGCAGTAAATAACTGGAATGGAAGGTATATGTGCAAAATGCAGAGGCAGGTATGAAAAAATCTGTTCTGACCTAAATAGCAAGTAGTTTAACAGCTTAATGTGACAGGAGAAAGGATGCGAGGGCAACTGCATTAGTTAGAACAGTTGCAGGTCTAAGGGGGAATGCTAGCTCTGCATGAGTCCAGAAGAGGAGCTGACTTCAAGCACGAAAGACACAAATGATTCCAATAAAGTCCTTAGGTTTGTATTTTTCTCCTTTTTCTCTTCTTGTCCCCCTCCTAGTCCTTTTTCTTCTCTCTTCTCCAACACTATGCTTGTCACTGTTTTCTACATAGTGGAGAAGATGATGAAAAGCATCTTGCAGTTCATCATACTGCAGGGTTTTTTTTTTTAAAGATTTTATTTATTTATTCATGATAGACACAGAGAGAGAGGGAGGCAGAGACACAGGCAGAGGGAGAAGCAGGCTCCATGCAGGGAGCCCAATGTGGGACTTGATCCCAGGACCCCGGGGTCATGACCTGAGCCAAAGGCAAACGCTCAACCCCTGAGCCCCCAAGGTGCCCCCATCTCACTATAGTTTTGTGATCTTTTTATTTCCAGCTCCAAACTAAATCATCCAAGAGAAGGACCCATTGGCTCAACATAGTTCATCTGTCCATCCCTAGATCAAACACTATGGCTAGAAAAATAGGCTAATATGATTCATTAAGTCCCGGCACATTTTCTGCTCAGGAGTGGATGATGTTTATGGGTAATGAGTAGGAGTTATACTCAAATCAAATTAATAAAGTTAAAAAGAGAAGCTACTTCTCCAAGGAACAGAGAGTGTTAGACAAAAGTTGTTTACCATAGAGAGATGTGAACATATTTCAGCAGGTGTCTGTTATGGCAAATTTTATATTTGGAGAGCAGGTACAGCCAGAATTTTTACCCAAAAATGTTATAGAGCCACCGTAGCTGTGAGTGATGGGTTCTCTTGGCTATATTATCTGCCAAGGGTGTGTGCATTTCTTTCTCTCTGTATTTAGCCTATTTTTACTAAAAATATGAATGTGTAAGAAAAGTATCAATATATTTTAAAAATTGAGTATTTCTTCCAATTTTACAGATGGATTTGTGTTAAGAGAAACATATTCTCTCATTTGGTCCCTTTCTTACCCGTGTGTGACATACCTTTTCCAGATACTTAGTGAGGGACATTAGTCTATAGCTATGGTATCAATTCCTTCCTTGCTCCTTCCTTCATTCACTAGATGTTAGTGAAATGGTTCTTTCCTAGATTGGACTGATGATGGATGGATGGATGGGTGGATGGATAGATTGATGGATGGGTAGATGGATGGATGGATGGATAGATGGATGGAGAGATTGATGGATGGGTAAATGGATGGATGGATAGATGGATGGATGGGTAGATGGATGGATAGATGGATGGATGGGTAGATGGATGGATGGATGGATGGATAGATGGATGGATGGAGAGATTGATGGATGGGTAAATGGACGGATGGATGGATAGAAAGAACTGACCTTCAGTTTTCAAGTGACCAAACAACATAGGCTGGAATGCCACAGAAAGATAGCCAGCTCTACCAGTTTTGATTTTCTACAAAAAAAAAAAAAAAAAAAAGAAAAGAAAAAAAATATAAAATCAAAGCTTTTTCTAGCAATCAAAAAGGGCATTTCTCATATGAGATGACACAAAAACTGTAAGAAAAGTCCTTAACCATGTCTTTAATTACATCTTTCTTACAGAGAATAATATCCAGACACTTACTGAAACAAGCAAGCAACAGCCCCTACCCTCAATCACTTACAATCCAATAGTGTGAGAAAGAGGCGTAATCATGAAGCCTGGCAGCCTTTGTGATATAATCGCTCTCTAGTGAGCATGTTCTGGGTACTATGGAAACATAGTCATTCATATGGAACGTGCGTCGTTCATACAGCTGGGTCCCAGTGGTTAGGTTCTCTCTGTGGACACACACCTGCTATGGAAGTTTGGCCACTGTGTTGTGGAATGTGCTGGAAGCAGCTCAGAAGCAGAAATGGCCTAGGTAGATCAGCAGGGCTCCTGGATGCCCACTAAATGAGTCTACATAAGGCTGTGGGAGCAGGAGAGAGAAAGTCCCGTGGAAATGCAGGCTGGGACACGAGCACCTACTGCAGGATACCTTAGGGAAGACTGGCCTCTTCCCAGGGGTCTTGGCCTGCCTCTCTATGCACCAAGTCACCGAGGGGAGATAAATGTTATTGTAAGGATTTCCCCCAAAGGAGACACCGGCCCATGCTTCCATTTTCATCAGTGGCTCTCCTCGATGGCTCTCCGCGTGTGATTCAGCATTGCTGTGCTGTGTACACTGAGCTCAGGAAGAGGAAAGGAGGAAGGGTCTTTCCTGACAGCAGTGCTGGAGGCCTAATTAAGATATGCAGGAGGGTATGGGTAGCAGTTAGAACAGACTCTGAGGATGAATCTGGTGGGTTCAGTGAATACTGAGACCACTATTTGCTGACTCTATGACCTTGAAGGGGTTACAAATCTCTCTGTGACTCAGTGTCCTCATTTGCAAAATGGAGATAATTATATGTCACTTATGGAACGGTTGCTATTGATAATAGCAGTGTTGTGGATACCTTCTCCTAGGATTCTATCCCTGCCTGTCCGCCTAGCTGTCTATCCATCTGAATTATGTATTTTTACCTATCAGTGTATAATCATCTCACCAGTGTGCCAACTCTCAGCAACTCCGCCGGCAGATCTGATTCAGTGGGTTTCACTGAAAAACAAAAAACAAACAAACAAAAAAGAACTGGTCCAGAAGGATACCAATCACACTTATACTGAGGTTAATTCCACCAACTGAGCCTGAAAACGCAAGCTGAGTGTGTCATGAAATACGTTTAAAAAAGTGATCTTTCAAATATCCTCGTCCCCCTTGCCTACCATCTATTTCTCTAAGGGATGCACTTCTCATTTTGAAGGAGGTGAGCCCGCGGCCCTCACAAACACTCCGTGGACTGTCGTGCCATGTCAAGCAGTACTTCTCCACACAGCAGGGAGAAGGGAAGGGAAACTCAGCTCTGGAATGTTTCCAGGTAACACAAATCAAGCACCTGAAACCTCCAAGTGGTACAACACACACCCAAGTGGCGCATGGGTTAGGAGCACAGGCTCTAGTCAGGCGGCCTAGGAATGAATCTGGGCTCTGAAACATCCTTGCTGTGTGATCTTCAGCAAGTGAGTTAACCTCTCTTCATCCAGATCCGTCATCCCGTGGGTAGTAACAGTTCCCACCTCCTAGGATCGCTGTGAGGAGTCCGTGAATTAACAGATGAAAGGCTATTAGGGAAGAACCTGACAAATACTAAGGACTCGGTTGATATTTACTACATACTTCCTGCCTAAAAAGACGTCTCAGTGAAGTTAAATAATAGACAATCCTTTCACCAGGACTCCAAGGCCATTGCTCCTGCCAGGCTCACTCTGCGCCTCTCTCCATCTCACTGCTTAGCACCAAACAGTTTATTCTGGTCTCCAACAGGCAACTTCTTTCTAACGTCATGATTTCAGTGTTGGCTTGTTTTCCTTGCCCCAAATCCTCCTCTCCCTCAGCTGAACATCAACAACTCGAAGTGGAGGTGCCTGACCTTCCCCGCCCCAAGCTTCTCCTTCACCAGGACCCTGTGACTACTGACTTAAGCACCTGTTTCCTTCACGGCATGGATCATGATGCAGTTATTGCATTGTTTGTTTGTTTGAGTTCTTCTGTCTCCTCCATTAAGTTGTAAGCTCCAGGAAGGCAGAAACCTTCTCTGTCCTTTTCATTGCTTTTCAGAAACAAGCAGATAAAAATCTATATATATATCACAAAATAAAACAGAACCCGACTAGATTCCTTTTCCTTAGAGTTGACTGATCAAACTTCTAGACCCTGACATATAATTTTTAATCCATGGTCTGGAAGGGTCTCTGTAGCAGTGATGTCACCCACCTCAGGGTCTCTGGGTGCACCAGTCTCGATGCCTAAACTCAGACCGGTGAGAGCTCAGAGCTAAAACAGAGCTGTGACATCTCATAGCCCAGTGTGACCATCTTATTGATGACAGTCTGGGGGCCTGGAGTGGCTTGTCCAGCGCCATTCAGTTTATCAGAGCAAGAGTTGGAGACAAAGTTAGACTTGCTCTCTCCGCATCCAATGCTTTTTTTCAAACCATCACAGTCCTTTTTCTATTTTCATAAGTAATTGTCATTCGTGGCATTCAACTAGAATCCCTTCACTGGGTGCCTAGCCTGTCTCCCGGACCACACACCCTGGAGATATGCCAGAGAGCTTCCTACTCTCAAGAAGCATGCATTTGATAGAAAGACAATTTTGTAGGATAACGACAGTTATTCAGAGACAGCTATGCAAGGTCAAAATAACAGCTCTCTGTTGATTGCTTACTGTGATTTGCATCTGCACAATGCTTTTTTTTTTCCCCTCAGACTCAATCTCAGCTAATCATTAACAACTTGGTAGATTAGACACTTCTGGTTTTGACTTGCAGATAGAAAAATTGACTCAGACCTTTTATGATTAAGGCTGCAGGGTGGTAGGGCTGGGGCCTGCATACGTGTTTTCTTACCATCAAGTTTCAATCCGAAGGGTTAGAAGTGAGGTAGAGGCAGTCAGATGATAGGGGGTTGCATGCAGACTCTACTGCCTACTAGTCATGTGACCAGGACATTCCCATTCACCATCTCAGCGTTTTCATCTGTGAAATGGGGTTATTATTCCTGTGACAACCCGTGCTTATGTGAAACATTAACATGGTGCTGGCCATTTGCAAATGCTCTACAAATGATGGTGATGATGATGAGGATGATGATTAGTTTTATCATCAGCTATTGCTCCATTGTCCTTAGGTAGGCTGAATTTCCAATTTAGCCTGGAATTAAAGTATGTGCCTCTGGAATGACAAACGTGAAATGCATTTAAAGTAATATCTAAAAAAAATAAATAAATAAAGTAAAATAAAGTAATATCTATTTCCTTTCATTATACCAGAACTGAGTAAATCTTCCTTTGCCTTTCATTGGCTCTAAAGTATTGAGATTGTTTCTTGATCCTGGGAGATGCAGATTTATGTCAGGACTGGATTTGGGGTCATAAGAGGTTATGTTATGATCAGTGGTGACGTTTCCCCCTCCCTTGCTTTCCCATATGATTTTATGAAAGCTGGTCGTAGTCATATTTTATATTACTGGTAAATATTCAGTGTACCATGTGGGACAGATTGAAAAGAATGACCCAAAGATGTATGTGTTCATATACATTCCTCTTGTTTTTTTTTTTTTTTAACTAACAGTGCTGAACGAGCCTACTGTGTATTCATAGGCTTTAATTTCACACATTTATGTATTCTTAAAGACTTCCTCTAGAGCAGTGCTTCTAGTTTTAACATGTATAGGAATCATTTGGGAATTCTGTGAAATTACGAATTCTGATTCTACAGGTTTGCTATGAGATCTAGCATTTCTGTCAAGCATCAAATTGTTGAGCAACAAGGTTCTGATAATTCTAAAGCTGATTAAGAGCTTTTAAAATATATGCATTGCTGGGTCCAACTCTCCAAGATTCTGATTCGGTAAGATTGGAATCAGATATCTATATTTTTAAGTATCTATGTAGGTAATTCTGATAATATGTCTATTTTGGAACTGCCAAAATAGATCCCAATTATGAATCTTGATTAATCTGGGTCCAGTCTATCTTTGCGGTCTACACATCTATGCCCTATTCTTTGTCTCTGTTATGGCCGCATCCCATTCCTTAAATTCTCTGAATATGCTGTCATGTGCTGTTTCCTTTGCTTTAAAAATAATCATATTTTCATTCTATTTATTGAACAAAGGTTACTTATCCCTAAAGATCCAGCTCTGGTATAATCCCTTCTAGGTAACTTTCTCTGATGCTCTAGCCTGGTTGCTCTCAAACAGCAGTGATTTTGTCTCCTTTTCCCCTTAGGGACAATTATTACTGCCTGAAGACATTTTTGGTTGTCAAAGCTTGGGGAGGGGGCGTTGCTTTTGACATCTAGTGGGTAGAGATCAGGGATGTCGCTCAACATTCTACAATACATAGAACAGCCCCACAACAAAGAGTTATCTGGCCCTAAATGTCAATATTATTGACACTGAGAAACCCTGCTCTGGGTTGGATTAGATGTCCCTCATTTTTTTTTTTTTTTTTTAGATGTCCCTCTTTTATTTTCCTTCTGACTGCTTCTGTACTACTACTTATCCCATTTAATTTTTTTATTGTATATATTTCTGTCCCCCTATTAGTCTGTTATGTCCTTGGATGAGGGATTGCTTCTTTCATCTTGATTTCCTCACAACCAGTAGATTGGTGTATATATTTATGCTATAAGTAGTGAAGAAAATAAGTTGGTAAGTATCCCCTTGAATATGTAACTGAACTTAGAAATAAACTCACATGCAGTGCTTTGTCGTGTGGGCAGATGGGCTAACCCAAGATCTAGATAGATTCATGGACTCTGGCTGGGGGTGAGATACTACTCTGGCTTGAAAGGCATAATATCAAATCATCAATCACCAACTGTAGAGTCAACCTCCTGAGGGGGGAAAAAAACACGCCATTTATCGTTTTGTCAATTGGAAGGAATACAATTGACTGGAACCAGCTGCCTTTGACCTCTCCAAAAGGCTATGACCCATTTAATCCATTTGGAATGCATCCATAACTTTGAAGGTAAGATCAGGAAGGATGGCAAGCATAGATCCAGTCGGCGAAGACCAGCCATCTCCCCGTGTAAATGTTTGATGTAAGAGACACAATAATTAAAAAAGAAAAAGCTACGAGTGAGGTCAGGGGTAAAGGTAGGAAGATGGGTCATTCTTTATGATTTTGGAAACTGACAAAGTATGTTTAGTTTGGAAAGACCTGAGAAACCTCACATAACTCACCCTGGGCTCCATTTCATCAACAGTGCGGGGGAAATACGAAATCTGCAGTTCCTGCTTTCTATCTGTCATCGAAACCATCCCAGGGACGGTGATCCTGGGTAGTATCTTTCAGTTGGAGCCATTTCCCTGGAGAGATGGAGTTATTAATAAGACAGACATTGAAAACTCATATACATTCTCCTACCTACTTTTGATTCTCCCTCTTCCTAATGCAATTTCACAAATCTCTTGGAAACTAGACAAATGGGGGAAGTTCTTCACTGTTCATGCTTTCTAAGTGTGCTCCCCAAATGGAAATGCGATACCATGTGCAAAATTTACGTCTAGGAGACGGGAAATAATCTCTCACGTTTGTGTGTGATTTTCCTTTGGAAGAGAATTATTACATTTGCTTTATTTTATCCTCACCTCACTAAACTGATTCACTCGCCTTTCCTTATTTTCCAAAATGGCAACCCCTCCATAGTTTTAATTTCAAACATCTCCTTTTCCTCATGCCTTTCGTGTTCATTCCCTTTCATTTAATATTTCCTGAAGCCAACGAAGACACAGAATCCCCTGATACTTTATTTTCCTGACACTCTTCCCCTCGTGACCTCACTTAATCAGCATTGATTCCAAGGTCTATTACTCATAACTTCTCTCCCCCCTCAGCTTCTCTACCTTTCTTTTGCTTTATTACATTTCTCTAGCTGAACACCGATCCTGGTTAGTTCCAGCTCTTTCCTTCCCTGTGTGTAGCTGACCAGCCACAGATATCTGGAGAGACTTCCCCTTCCCACCTCTACCCGATACATCACACCATCACATCCATGTTTACCGCTCTCCCTTCAAATTTGTGACCATGGCCCTGGGATTCTTACCACGACTTCAAAATCCAGCTCAAGTCTAGACCAGGGGTCGGTAGATGTTTTCCGTAGAGGGCTAGATAGTGTTTTACATTTTGGGAGCCATACGGTTTCTGTCACAGATTGGCTATCCGATGGGGAAAGCAGCCACAGATAATACATAAAGGGATCCCTGGTTGGCGCAGTGGTTTGGCACCTGCCTTTGGCCCAGGGCCCGATCCTGGAGACCCAGGATCAAATCCCACGTCGGGCTCCCAGTGCATGGAGCCTGCTTCTCCCTCTGCCTGTGTCTCTGCCTCTCTCTCTCTCTCTCTCTCTCTCTCTCTCTCTGTGTGTGACTATCATAAATAAATAAAAATTAAAAAAAAAATTAAAAAAAAAAGAAACGGGTGTGGCCACCTTCCAACAGAAGTAGTCACAAAAACAAGCCGAGGGCTGGATTCGATGCGGAAGCTGTGGTTTCATGGCCCTCCTCCAGGCCAATCTTCTGCTGTCTTGGGTGACTAGTTTACACCTTCTCTCTTTCCTCAAACTTTCTACACTTATTCCTACCCCATGCCAAGCCTCTGCTAATTAACTTTGCTCTGTTTTATTAAAATATAAGAGAAATAAGAAAGGAAGACTCACATCTTCTGTCCTCTCCGGATGTGACCCCGTTTTACCCTGCATTTCCTCCTGTCACTGTGGATGAAATATTCATGTTTCTCTCTGAAGCCAACAGCACTCCTTGTGCACTGGATCCCAGAACCCTCTTCTTCACTTAAGGGAGAGTTCCAGCAATCCTTTCCTCTCTTTCTTGTCCTATTAATTTTTCTCTCTTTGATGAATGGTTCACATAAGCATATAGATATGCTGTAATGTGCCAGGTAGTAAAGAGAGAAGAAAAAGAAAACAAACAAACAAACAAACACCTTGACCTCATATTCCTCTTTAACCAAAGGTCCATTTCTCTGCTCCCCTTACAGCAAACCTCAGTGAGTTATTTATGCTCTTTATCTCCCTTCCCTCTCCTCTGTCTTTTCTTGAACCCACTCCCTTCAAATTCTATCCTCATCATTCCATCACAGCAACTCATTATGGTTGACCGACCCCAGTTACCTTCTCATTCTCAATTCTTATATTACTGGTCTATACGTCAGCAACACTTAAGGAAATTGATAATTGCGTCTTCTTTGCCATATCACCTTCCTGTGGTTCCTCGGATCTACTCTCTCTTGCTGCCTCCTGTATCTTTGGCTGCTTCTTCTCTGGCTCATGATTTTATGGTCTACAGCTTGAACGTCACCTTTCCAGAGACCTTCCCTGATTACCCTATATAAAAAGTGACCCCACCACAGCATTCCATATCCCCCTTACCTGCTTTATTTTTCCCTAGCACATATCATCATAAAACTCATCATCTACTTACATATGTGTAAGTTGTGTTTGTTGCCTTTGCCTCCCTCCACTAGAAAATTTGTACCCTTTGACCTACATCTCACCATTTTCCTTTCCACCAGTCCTAGCAATCATCATTCTCTTTCATTTTATTCTCTGTTTATATGAAATTGACTTACAAATTTTTTTAGATTTCACATATAAGTAATACCAGGCAATTTTTGTCTTTCTCTGTTTAGCTTGTTTTACCTAGTATAATACCCTCCACATTCATGCATGTTTTTGAAAATGGCCAGACTTCTTTTTTCTTTTCTTTTTTTTTATGGCTGAACAATATTCCCATATGTGTGCGTGTGTGCACGCATGTACGTGTGTGTGAATACCACCAAGTAGACATTTTTCCAAAGAAGATGTACAAATGGCCAATAGGTATACAGAAAGGTGCTTAATTAATCATCACTGATCATCAGGGAAATGCAATTCAAAACCACTATAAGATATTTCTTCACACCTGTAAGGGTGGTGGTTATCAAAAAGACAAGAGGAAACCAATGAGGCAAGGATGTGGAGAAAAAGGAATCCGTGTGAACTGTGAGTGGGGAATATAAGTTGGCACAGCCATTATGGAAAACAATATGGCAGTTCTTAAAAAACTAGTAGAACTACGGTATGACCCAGCAGCCCCACTCCTGCATATACATTCAAAGGAAATAAAGTCAGTATCTTGAAAATATCTGCATACGCCTCTTCATCGAGATGGTATTCACAATAGACAAGATATGGTAACAACATAAATGTCCTTTGATAGATGGATGGGTAGGGAAACTGTGGCAACTGCAGCTTTTAAACATGGGCTTTTACCACCATATCCACATCCGCTCAATTTAAATACCCTGCTCTTAAATACCTTGTCACACTCAATGATTTTGAAGGAAGGAAGAAGAAGACAAGCAAACAGGGTGGATGAAATCCCATATCCATTTCCCCTCATTATATCTCGGCTGGCCTGCTGGGGGAACAGCATAATGATGTTAATTCTATCAATGATGACCTTGTCACTCCTGGTGGAGGGCAACCGTAATTCTATCAGATGTCTTCTGCAAAAGCATCTCGCCGTCTTGGCCACTGCCGGGCTCGGGCTCCCTGACTTCACCTGATTAGTTATTTGCAAACCTCTGAATGCCCAGAGGGTGTCCATGCTCCTAGGTGTGTGATCCGACCACAGTGGGTCCGAGGTCAGAGTGCAGGACTAGCGACCAGAAGCTCGGGGATCCTTGAGTGATCCTGGCCCCAGCACCCACTGGCTTTCTGCCTTTCTCTCAGAGGCTTCACCTCTATGTGGGGCAGTTTGTTCATCTGCACGATGGGGTTGATAGGTGCCTCAAGGACTGTGAAGAGGATTAAAATCGTCATTGTCCGTAAAGAGCTCAGGAGAGTGCCTAGTGCTTGGTAAGCTAGGGAGTTATTTGCTCCGCAAGGCTGACGTCCCTTAGCGTCTCCTGAGCCTGCCGTTAGTTGGCAGGGCAGTGTGTGGTGGGTGACTTTAACCTTGCCTTGGAAAGGCCACACAGAAACAGTGCAGGCTTTGAGTCCCTGGGCTGGCCATTTCTTCTGACTGATTTGACCTGCCAATTCAGAAGAGAAAAAAAAGGGGGGAAATATTACCAAGCACCTAGTCGGTCCAGTTAAACATCAGTTTGGCTGATTATTTTACTCGTGGCTGACTGGCAGTCTGCCCGAGGACATCAGAATGGCTTGTTCTGGCATCACCTGGCATAGGCTGAGCCCACAGATGACTTTGGAATTTAGGGGGAATTTAGGTCTGTGATGACCGTCCAAGGTTACCGTTGTGCCCGTGGTCACGACTCCAGGGCATGAAGGGGAAATTGTGGGGCCAACTAGATTCCCGCTGGTGGCCAAACATTATTGCTCCTGAATGTGGAGGCTTGCATGGGTTTTGCTGTCTGGGTTTAGGCCTAGACTCCCAGGTCTAGGTTTGGCGGCGGCCGCAGGGCACCGTGGACCTAGAGGGCGTGGAGGCTCCTCTATGGGTAACCCTGCGAACGCTTCCCATCTGAGCTTCGTCGCCTCTCACTTCCACGATTCCTCCCCCAGCGGACCTTGTAGAGGTCCAGGTGATGTGCTCTGAGTGAAGGCTGAGTGGGGACGGAGGCTCAGAGGTTACACAGGATCCGATCGAGAGGCATGAGCAACCCAAAAAGAGACTCACTTTTTTAGGGTAATAGCATGCAGTTGACCTTTGGACAGCATGGGCTTGAACTCCGTGGGTCTATTCATAGGCAGATTTTCCTTTTAGTGAAAACAATATAATATTATCAATATGTTTTTTCTTCCTTATGATTTTCTTAATAGCATTTTCTTTTCTCTGGTTTATTGCAAGAATGCGGGATACAATACATATAATGTTAATCGACTGCATGTGTTACCAGGAAGGTTTCTAGTCAACAGTAGATGATTAGTGTCAAGATTTTTGGGAGCTGGTAGTTACAGGTGGATTTTCAATGAGGAGCCGGTGCCTCCAACCCCCGCCTTCTTCAAGGGCCACCTGTATTTAAGGAGGTGAGAGCTGTTCCTTTTTAGACATCGTCTTAGATAGAATCCAGTGACGTTACCAACAACCAGGGCCCCTGATGGGGAGATTTGGCCATTTCCAGCTGAGAAATGCTGAACAGGCCGGGGAGGATCCCCCTCCACCCCCACCCCCCACCCCACCCCACGTCCCTCAAAGGACGTACTCAAGCGTATGCATTTGTGCGTTTCATGGTTTCTGGCCTCAAATCACTATAATTAGGTGCCACAGGTGTTGATGCTGACCAGCCAGTTCCTCTGCTGATGAGGCACTCCATCTTCCTCCCCTGCCCCCCGCCTTATTCAAACCAACACACAGTCACCCCTCTGAGGTTGTGGTCACTGTGTCCTAAGGTGGTGGTTGGAGCAGAAGCCAATATGGAGGCCTCCGTCCATCTCCTCTGCTTTCCCCCTCATCTCATGCCTTCCTCTGGGCATGTCCTTCTTGTGTTTCCTTTCTAGCGATGTACGTAGTGACCTTGCTACCCTTCGTGAGGTCCCATGAACAGTGAGAGCATGACCACCGCCCGGGGGCCTGTCAGAAATGTAGACTCTCAGGATCTACCCCAAACCTGCGGAGTGGGGATCCTCATCTTCACCAGACCTCCACCCCCACCCCCCAGATGATTCGAATGCACTTGAGAGTTTGAGAAGCACTGCACTAGAACAGTAGTATTTTCAACACGGTGGGGGTGCAGGAGCTGATTTTAGGGAGTAAGTTAGATAATGGTTGGTTTCTTGGAATCTGGCTTTATGTCATAGTGAGTAACGTTGTGATGACGTTATTCCCTTTCTAATTCTTTTCCTCCTGTGTAAAGAGTCTAAATTCAAAGTTAGATTTTTTTTTTTAAGATTTTATTTATTTATTCATAGAGACACAGAGAGAGAGGCAGAGACACAGGCAGAGGGAGAAGCAGGCTCCATGCAGGGAGCCCGATGTGGGACTCGATCCTGGGTCTCCAGGATCAGGCCCTGGGCTGAAGGCGGCACCAAACCACTGAGCCACTGGGGCTGCCCCAAAGTTAGATGTTTTAATGCTTCTTTAAGACCTGCACCTCTCCCTTTTCAAAAAGGAAGTGTGGGCTCAGCAGTCTTCGGCAGCCAACAATATCTAGCTATAATTTGGCAATATTGCTTACTTTTCCCTATATTTTTATGCATACTCTTGCAAATTGAGTTTTCTTTTTCTTTTCTTCAATGGAATTGGTATGAAGTTTAATCTATAAGCCAATTTATTTCTGTTAAAAATGTGAGTTGGGGGGCGCCGGGGTGGCTAGTCCGTTAAGCATCTGCCTTCGACTCAGGTCTTGATCTCAGGGCCCCATGTCAAGGTCGGGCTCCCTGCTCAGGGGAGACCTGCTTCTCCCTCTCTCTGCCTCTCTTCCTCCTCCTCCTCACTCTCTCTCTCACTCTCTCATTAATAAATAAAATATTTTTAAAAACGTGATCAGAAATTTTAAGTATATAATAGTAACTGTGACTTATGGAGAGGACAAAACTCACGCAGATGATATTTAAAGGACCGTAGTTAAGCCAGCGTAGATTTGGAGGTGTGAAGCTGGAGTACGACTTACAGCGCCTCTCCACGCCTCGCAAGCGCTGTGCTCTCAGCCTGGAGTGGCCAGGCGTCTCCTTCCCTTCATCTGGTTTCCGTCTCAACTCAAGTAGCATCTCCTCCAGAAGGTCTTCCCCGAACACCAGCCTGGCTGAGTTAGATGCTTGTCTTTCTCAGTGTTTCCAAAATACCCTGGGAATAATTTTATCTTTGCCTTCTCACATTGTTTTATCACTTTCTGCCTACGTACAATTTTGTATTTCCAGTGCCTTGCAAAAGATGCCTGTTGACATAATAAGCACGGGTTAAATGTCGAAGGAGTGCATGAAAAAGAGAGGTGATGCCATCGATAATTTCATCTCACATTTCCTGCTCTCGGCCAAGACGTTTAAGGATAATTGGAGCATCCCGAAGGAGGACAGGGGCCACCCCCACCGCAGGGCTCCTGTGTTGCTGCTGGAGATGCTCCCAGAACATCAGCTGCTTGCTCCAAGTCTGCCGGGCAGGCACCACTTGGGCCTTCCTTGCACTTCTGCTCGGAAGGCCTGGACCTGGGTGCACCAAGGCTGCCTGCAGCCCCTGTCCTATCTCTGCACCTCTCCGGGACGGCCATCCGTTTTTTTTTTTTTTTTTTTTCTTTTTTTTATGGATTTTGTTTGTCTAAATCATGTTTCACATGCAGACTGATCTGTGCAGGCCTTATGAGGAAGTTTATGTTGTTTTTTTTTCAGATTTTATTTATTTACTCATGAGAGACACAGAGAGAAGCAGAGACACAGGCAGAGGGAGAAGCAGGTTCCCTGCGGGGAGCCCGATGGGGGACTCGATCCCAGGACCCCGGGGTCACGCCCTGAGCCAAAGGCAGATGCTCCACTGCAGAGCCCCCCAGGCGTCCCAAGGAACTTTATGTTTTGAATGTGAAATTCTGTAACTATTATCAACGATAAAGAAATCCTCAGATATGGCTGATTCAGATATTTCACTAGATATTTACTGAATGTGCGGGAAGACAGCGGGGGATATTTTCAGCTGCCTTCGGAGCAAGGCTAGGGACACTATTGCAGAAGTATTAAAAAGAAAAAAAATGCCTAAAGTAACCTATGTTCATTGGAAAGAGTCTAAGGAAAGGCAAAGAATAGAGTAATAATTGCCAGGTCATTGCCCGGAGGTAATGATTGTTACTGTTTGGCCACATCGCCGCTGGGTCTCCTCGTTGCACAGGAGAGTTCTGTGTTTTGGGTATATTCTTGAAATCAAAGCATATGAGTTTCGACTTTCATCTTTTCATCTATCATTATGGATCTTCAGGCTTTGCACCCATGTAATGAAACCATCTTTTCAAGCATACATTTCGTTAGCAGTCTCAAGTCCTGCCGTAAAGCAGGATTTCTAAACATCGGCAGCACTGAAATTTTGGGCTGGATTGCTCTTTATTGTGGGGGCCTCTGCTGCGCTGGGCACACTGTTTAGCGACACCCCGGGGTCTACCCACTGGAGCTCTCGCCCTGCCTCCTCCCCCAGGTGTGACAAGCCGAAGCAGCGCTGGGCACTGCCAGATGGCCCCTGGGAGGCAAATGGCCCTCCGCTGGGCGTCCCTGGTGAAGAGGACCCACCTCTACATCCCCTCCTCCTGTTTCTTGGTACCAGCTGCTCAGCCTCAAACCCCACCTGTCTCCCCTCCCCCTACCTCTCTCTGTTTTACTCTCGGCCTTGCTTTCTTTCTGTCTCTTTTTGCCTCAATCTTTTTCTTTTTCTTTTTTGGTATTTATTTATATGAGAGAGAGAGCCTGAGAGTGAGGGAGAGAGAGAGAAGGAGCAGAGGGAAAGGGAGAAGCAGACCCCCGGCTGAGCAGGGAGCCCAATGTGCGGACTGGATCCTGAGATCATGATCTGCGCCCAGGGCCACACGCTCTACCCTGAGCCCCTGGGGCCCCCACCTTTTGCTTTATGAGAAAAAAAAATCAGCATTGAATCTATTTAGACATTGAGTCAAAACTAAAGAGCCATGAGAACTATGGTTATAGAATGGGCTGTAGATGTTAAACACACTGATATTATAAAATCAATAATATAATTCATAAAACTTGGGAGATACGACAAAATAAAAGTACTAAAATAAGTGATATGATTATATCATTAGAGCAAGGACTATATATTGAGACCTCTAAATCTGAAACATAAAACATTTTTATGGAAATATAATTAATATACCATGTTAAGTTAGTTTCAGGTATACAATATAATCCAATTATTGTGTACGTTACTCACTGCCCCGTTATGATAACCTCCTTCACCCATTTGGCCCATCTTCTCATTCATCTCTCTTCTCTGTATTTAAGTTTGCCTTTGTCTCTTTTTTCTTTGTTCATTTACTTTGTTTTTCAAATTCTGCATACGAGTGAAATCATATAGTATTGTCTTATTTCACTTAGCATCATACTCTGTAGAGCCATCCATATAGTTGCAAAGGGGAAAATGGCATTTTTATGGCTAATATTCCATGGGGTGTGTGTGTGTGTGTATATCACATCTTATTCATTTATGGATGGATGGAGACGGGTTGCTTTCATATCCTGGTTTTGTAAATAATGCTTCAATAAACATAGGGCTGCATATATGTTTCAAAAAAAAAAAAAAAGGCCTTCTGACTCCTTGCGCCCCTTCTCCAAGGTCTTCGTTGTCCTTGGCCTAGTAGTTTCTAAGCGACTGAGAAGCATGACAGGGGTAGGAAGAGTCGCGGTTGAAGCCCGTGTGTGTAGGAGGCCTGACCATTTGGGACAGAAAGCTTGGCAGGGGGCAGCCCGGAGGACAGGGCTGTGCTTGGGCACGTGTGGCCCAGAGGGCCCAGCGCAGGTTACCTGTGCACCCACCTGGCTTGTAGTTAGTTCTCATCCTGCTCCTACTTTCCTGGCTCTGATCCGACACACGTAGGATATGTTTTCTAAGCCTCTATTTTTGTTATCTGTAGAGGAGCAGTAATAATAGTACCTAATTTAAAAATTAGGATTAAATGCGTGTTGCAAGGATTAAATGAAAAAAACAAAAGAGAGAGAGAGAGAGAGAGAGAGAGAGAGAGAGAGAGAGAGAACCGTGTAACTCCGGGCACTGGGGCGGTTTGCAGGGGACCCGAGGCAGCGGGCCTGGAGGCTGGCGGGGCCTGGCGGGGGGCGGGCGGAGGCTCAGGCGGGATTCGGGGTGCAGGGGCCGCACCTGCCGCCGCACCTGGAGGCCTCGGGAGCCGGGAACCGCGGCGGGCGGCGGCCCCCGGCAGCAGGTGCGGAAGACGCGGCTTAGCCCCCGGGGGACACCGCACGGGCAGCACCCATGGGACCCGCTGGGACCCCGGGAGCGCCAGCTGTGTGCCTAGGGCTCCCCCACGTCAGAGTTCTGCTGCCGTGTGGGCGGAGGAACTGGAGGGATGGAGCCGCAGAGAGAGGCACCCGAGCAGGTGGGAGGAGGGAGGAGGGAGGAGGGCGGGAGGGTGGGAGGAGGGAGGAGGAGGAGGGAGAAGGAGGAGGGCAGGCCGGAGGAAGGAGGAGGGAGGGCAGAGGGAGGAAGGCGGGAGGGTGGGAGGAGGAGGAGGGAGGAGGTGGGAGGAGGGAGGAGGAGGGAGGGCGGGAGAAAGGAGGAGGGCGGGAGAGTGGGAGGAGGAGGAAGGAGGAAGGAGGAGGGAGGTAGGAGGAGGGCGGGAGGAAGGAGGAGGGTGGGAGGAGGGAGGAAGGCGGGAGGGTGGGATGAGGAGGGAGGAGGGAGGAGGGAGGAAGGAGGAGGGTGGGAGGAAGGAGGAAGGCGGGAGGGTGGGAGGAGGAGGAGGAAGGAGGAGGGAGGAGGAGGAGGGCGGGCGGCAGGCGGAGGGAGGAGGGCAGGAGTCAGAGGGAAGGGAGGCAGGTGGCAGGGGGAGGAGGGAGGAGGGCGGGAAGAGGGAGGGCGGGAAGATGGAGGGGGGAGGAGGGAGGGTGGGAGGAGGGAGGAAGGTGGTAGGAGGGAGAGGGCGGGCAGGACGAGAGAGGAGGGCGGGAGGAGTGAGGAGGGGAGGAGGAGGGAGGAAGGAGGAGGGAGGGAGGAGGGAGGAAAGATGAGGGTGGGAGGAGGAAGGAGGGTGGGTGGAGAGAGGAGGGAGGAGGGTGGGAGGAGGGTGGGAGGAGAGAGGAGGGCAGGAGGAGGGAGGAGGGAGGGCGGGAGGAAGGAGGAGGGAGGAGGAGGATGGGAGGAGGGAGGAAGGTGGGAGGAGAGAGGAGGGTGGAGGGTCGGAGGAGGGAGGAAGGAGGAGGGAGGGAGGAGGGAGGGCTGGAAGAAGGAGGAGGGTGGGAGGAGGAAGGAAGGAGGGAGGAAGGAGGGAGGAGGGAGGGCAGGGGCAGGCGGAGGGAGGAGGGCAGGAGTCAGAGGGAAGGGGCGCAGGCGGCAGGGGGAGGAGGGAGGAGCGCAGGGGACTGAAGGCCCGGCCGGGCAGCGCCGGCTGCGTCCCCGCTGCGGACAAACCCTTCAGGGCCCGGGCACCGACCTCAGGGGTGCAAGGTGCCGGGAGGGCTGACATTCCCATGCGCCCGGCAAAGAATCGGGCAATTAAACCGAAGTAAAGGAATCTTTTTCTTTTTGAAAGGTTCTCTGCTTTTACTTTATGTATTTACTTATTTTTAAAGGTCTTATTTATTCCTGAGAGGCGCAGAGAGGCAGAGACCCAGGCAGAGGGAGAAGCGGGCGCCCTGCGGAGCCGGACGCGGGACCCGATCCTGGGACCCCGGGGTCACGGCCTGAGGTTGCACCTGCTGTCCCCGATTCTGATCGCTGGTGCTGCAAATGCACCTCCCCGAGGAACAGAAAGGTTTGGGTGTCTTTTTGTTTTGTTTTTTATTTTTGTTGCGGGTGTTCATAGTTTTCTCATTCCCAGGAACCCGGTGTACTCGCCTAACGGACCAGTGTGGGGTGATGATCTTTAAAAAAAAAAAAAATACTTTGTGCCTCGTGATGAGTTACGGGAGTCTCTGTCTCTGCCTGGAGTCCTGAGCCTGACACAGGTAACACGGTGGGTTCTGCTGTACATTTAATCAAAGGGAGTTAATTTGATTTTCTAAAATTAAGCACAGCATCACTTTGCCATTAGGTCTCAGAATCACCGCCTTTCCGAGGTCTGTGCATACCCCAAAAGGGCTTTTTTTGGATATGAGTAATAGCAACCTACAAATATATTGATGATAATGAGCATCTAAATGTTCTGTAAGGGGGGAAAAAAAAGAAAAAAAAAACTGACAAGCATGAATGGTGACTCATGGCCAGAATTTTTAAAATTTATGATCATTACAACATGAAAAAATAATTATGAATAATAAAAATCTGTTCCAATAATTAGCTGTAATGAATGCTCGTGGTGAGCTAAATGAACTGGATCAATTTAAGTCAGTAGCACGGAATTTGCATTTTGTGTCACGTCGGATCATTTTGTCATTAGGAAGGGGACGGGGATGGAGACAAAGCTCAAGAGCGCGAGGAGATGAAAGGAAGGCTGATGAGGCCGAGGAAGCCAAGCAAACTGTCCAGCTTTCTAGTTTCCCTGTTTTCTTAAAAAAAAAAAAAAAAAAAAAAAGGTGGAAAACACTGTGTATTGCATTTTTTTCCACTCTGGGCTCGCCTGGGCTCCAACCTGTTCTCGGAAGGGGTCCCCAGCGAGGGACAAGTCGTGGGGGCGGCGCTGGGCTGCGGGCGTCCCCCCTCGCAGGAGCCCGGGCCGGCGGCCTCCGCACCCACGTCCAGCCCAGCGCCGACCCCGGTGGGCCCTGATGCTCGGGGGCGGCGGCGGGCGGCCCCGGGGCGCCGGTCGTGGGCTCCGCACCCGCAGACCCCGTGGACCCGCTGCCTCCGCCCCGCCCCGCAGTCAGCCGGAGCTCGGAACACGGGAGCGGGGACCAGGCGGTGCTGGGGCGGCCCCCTGCACCCCCGCGGGCACCCAGCCATCCGCAGGAGGACCCGGGACCCAGGAGCAGGAGCCGGAGCGGGTGCGGGTGCGGAGTGGGAGTGGGAGCGGGTGCGGGAGAGGGAGCGGGAGTGGGTGCGGCAGCGGGAGTGGGTGCGGGAGCGGGTGTGGGAGCAGGTGCGGGAGCGGCAGCGGGAGCAGATACGGAGTGGGAGCGGGTGCAGGAGCAGGTGCGGCAGCGGGAGCAGGTGAGGAAGTGGGAACGGGTGCGGGAGCGGGAGCGGGAGCGGATGCAGAGTGGGAGCAGGTGCAGGAGCAGGTGCGGCAGCGGGAGCAGGTGAGGAAGTGGGAACGGGTGCGGGAGCGGGAGCGGGAGCGGGAGCGGATGCAGAGTGGGAGCAGGTGCAGGAGCAGGTGCGGGAGCGGGAGCAGGTGCGGAATTGGGAATGGGTGTGGGAGTGGGAGCAGGAGCGGGAGAGGGAGCGGGAGCAGGCCCAGCCCCCAGGGCCCTCAGCGGCCCCCCTCCAGACCTGCGTGGCTTCAGGAGGTCGCGCATCACTGTGGCTCGCTCCGGGCTGTGTGCTGGGAGACAGGTGTGCGTTTGCGTCTGCGCGGTGCTCTGCAGCCTGAAAGGCGGGGGAGGGGGCAGGTGACTGAGAAGCGGCTTCCTCCGCGGCACGAGGTGAGCAGGTGCAGATCCAGGGCCAGGGGCAGGGGCTCCCGAGGGCAACAGCCGACCCAGCCCCTGCAAGCGTGAATCCCGGGGCGCAGCGGCCGGGCCTTCCCGGGTCCCGGGGTTCGGGCCCCCTGAGTGAGGCCAGGACCCTGGTGAGGCTGCGGGCCCCCAGGTGCGCGCCCCGGAGGCCTACCTGCCGCGGCCCGCTGGCGCTCAGGTGTCCACAGGCGCCCGGAACAGCCCCCCCCCCCCATCCGCGTCTGCCTGGGTCGACCCCGGGGAGGTGACAGGTGACAGGTGAGCCTTCGACGCCGGACCCCGAGCCTGAGAGCCGAGGCGTTCACAGCCCTGCCCGGGGATGCCCCCGCGGGGACCCCTCCCCTCCCCCTCCCCCTGCCCCTCTTATGTCCTGGGGGCACTGGCTGCCCCCCAACGCGCAGCCACTAGTGGGGTTCCCCGGCCTGTCCCTCCGCCCTTTTTCAGGGGACTCCAGTGACCTGGGACCCCAGCCCCACGGCGCCCTCTGGGGTCCCCGCAGCCCGAGGCTCTGGTCCCGCAGGTGCCCTGGTCACCTGCCCGGGCTTCGGTGCCCCCGGAATCCCGCAGGGCGGGGGGGGGGGGGTGGTGGCCCAGTCCTCTCTCTCCTGGACAAGGGCCTGAGGCTGAGCAGGGGTGGGGGTGGGGGGCTCTTAGACAAGAGGGTGACCTCTTCCCCTTTGGGAAGCGCCTCCCCCTGGGCAGGTGCCCCCCCCCCCCCCCCCCAGGCTCCTGGGCAGGCCGGGCGAAGCTTCAGGCCCCGGATCCTTGTGCTCCGGCCTGGGATGGGGATGGACCCGCTCCGGAAAGGGCCCACCTGTTGCTAAAAGTATGTGCAACGTGGTTCTTGTGGGTCCTAGGAAGGAGGAGGTGTCTTTAGCAGGCCCGGGGCCCTGTTGCCAGCCGGCGCCAGCTTCAGGCAAACAAATGGGAGAAACAGCCAAGGTTGCCAATTATCTGCGGCCTCTAACAAGAATTGCTTTGCTCTCATTTTCTTGTCCATTGCTTTGTTAAGGGGGAGAGAGAGAGAGAGAGAGAGAGAGAGAGAGAGAGAGAGAGAGGAGATTCGCTTAACTGCCCAAGAGTTTTAGTCGAGCACCATGGACATTTATCTTTATTGAAGCAGTGGAGTTTAATGATGTTTCTGGGACCAAAGGAACCCTTGACATTGGGCGTCCAGATCTGCCATTTTCTTGCAGGACCTAGAGAAACCATGTTTTCCCCAGTTTACAAACTAGGATCTCTTAAAAAAAAAAAAAAAGGCAATATACGGTCAGGTTGTTTGAACTGCCTTTAATCAGAGAGTTCAAAGTCCCCTATTCCAAGGCCTAGATTTGCTGTTTTTACATTAATTGTGCATGTTTGTCATTTCTGGGTCAAAGTAAATTTTTGTCTAAACCAAATACTTTCATGTAAGACAAGGACAGTTGGACATCAAAATATACATTCCCTCAGGAATGGCTTCAAACCACTTCTTTTGATAACATTCTGCATGACATGTTCAGTGCACCCATCACATCAAAGCTGATTCCATCTTACAACAACAACAACAACAACAAACCCACCCAAAGACAACAAGGAAGAAGCGTTTTAATTTTGTTTTTCTTAGAAAATGCACGTTTCGGTTTTCTCTGCGTGTGTGTTTTTAAAGGCACGGATGCACTTTCAAAAGGGGATTCTCGGTAACCCTGAGTAGCGATGTAGAATGCACAATTCTTATTGTGAACACAAAAGACCGGGCAGACTTAGGAAACGTTGTCAGAGGGGGTCACTTTGGGGGCAGTTCCATAAAATGTTGACTGCTGACCTCAGTGTCCACGGACAGAATGAAAGCCCTCGGATTGCCTTCCCCCCGCGGGTGGTGGTCGGTTGGCACCGCACAGAGAGCCCCATCTCTTCCACTGTCATCGCCAAAGTCCTGGGCTCTGGCTTCCCGTGTCTGGAGCCGACCTCGCACACGGTCTCCCCGCGCACAGCGACGGGTTGCTGGGCCGGGAGCAACGCTGACATCGGGGTCCTTCTGGGGAGGACCCACGAAGTACTGATTAAAGTGTTACCATTAAGGGCAACACATAATGGAAGAAAACTGCACGGACCGCGTGTAGGCTTATGGCCCCTCATAGGCTGCCTTAAAATTAGAAAGTGGTGTGGGAGTGGGGGTGTAAGGACCGCTGAGCTATTTGCACTCTGATGAAACTAGTGATAATAGCGACGGTAAAATAAAGATACGCTTGCAAGATTTCATGTTCTTACTTGTGTCATGACTGTTCCTTGAGCATCTACTAAATGCCAGGGAATCGTGGGGATACCGAGCTCCTGCCCTTACCGGGCAAACACATCCTACTGCAAGTACGTGCTCAAAAGCTGAGCACCCAAGGGAGAGAGCGGCAATTAGTAGGGACATCCTGGAAAGAGGAAACCATGGATTTTACGTCACCTGTGAAGTATCTCCGGGGAGAATAGTTATATTAGAGACTCGGTAGGTTGGCCAGCGTCAGCCGTTGTGCCCGGCCAGCTCGGCTCTTCCTTTTAGCTAACACGTCCCATGGACTCTGGGAAAGGGGCCCGGGCTCGGCGTGGTGCGTCCTACTTGGACCAAGACTAGTAGAGGACCCAAGGACTCTGTTGGAAAGTTTGTCAGCTTGATTTGGGGCCCCCTACTCTTCCTCCCTCTTCGTTCTCTGCCCGCATTACATCTTCTACCTTGAATCATTGGCTATATCCTGATGACACACAAATTGTATCTCTAGCCCACACTTTTCTTCTGAATTCCAGACCGACAGACCCTACTGTCTTGTTGACTTCTCTTCTTCTCTAGAAAGTCTTGGAGAAATTTCCAAAATCAAGTCCGAACTCATTTTGATGAGTGTCACTATCGTCCAGATAGAGGTAATCAGAAACTGTTATGATTTTACTTCACTCAACCATGCCTAGGCTCCCTCCCCATTACATCTACCACCAAATTCTCCTTTTTTGAACTTCCTTCAAATATGGCCACTTCCCTTCAAGTCTGTCACTAAAAATTTTCCCCAAACTATAATGAATCTTTGTTGGTTCAATTACAAAATTATGTTTTTGTCCTTGTATCAGTCAGGATTGTCAGGATTCTTCAAAGAAAATGCATTTCTATGCATATCTATAGTCGTTCTATATCTACAGATATTCGATAGATCTGTCCCTCTCTCTCTCTCTCTCTCTCTCATCTACTTATATGTTTTCCCTACCATATGGTGAATTGCTTTTAATTTGAAGATCCTAACCACAAAATTTCAAATCAAAGATATTGAATCTACCTTCTATATCAATAAACAGATGAAAAGACATTATCTTTACAATTTCAGCATAGCTTATTATCTGCCAGTTATTTTTCTGAGCGTTTTTAATCTGTTAAGCTAATTCACAGAGTCTGCTTTGGAATTGCAATCTAGGAGTTTCTGGATTCCTAAAATGGCAATGTTTCCACCAAGTTCTGTCTCTGTAGGGAAGCTAGATTTAAATGATAACTCTGCTTTATTTGTTTTGACCTTGGGTAGTGTTAGCGTTCCCCAGATAAACAATCAATAAGGTATCTATTTCTATGTGAGTATATATAAGTATAGATATGTATATACAGACAGATAGATATATAGAAAGAGATTTATTATGAGGGTTTGGTTTGTGGGATTATGGAGGCTTCGAAGTCCCACAATCTGCTAACTGGACGCTGGCGGCCGGGGAAGTTGTCGGTGTAGTACCATTCAGACCCAAAGACCCATGAACTTGAAACAACAATATCTCACGGTAGGAGAGAGGCATGAGACAGCTTAAGACAGAGAAAAAAATCACCTTTCCTCTGCCTTTTTATTCTATTCAGTCCCTCTGTGGATTGGATGAAGCCTGCCTACACTGGTGAGGGTGACCTTTACGCAGCCTACTAATCAAACACTCATCTCTTTTGGAAACCCTGACAGAACCACCAAGAAATAATGTTTTACTAGCTCTCTGGGCATCCCCTTAGCCCAGCCAAGTTGACACAAAATACAGTCATTGCATTGAGCAAATCACTTAATCCCATGAGGATCAATTTTCTCTCAAATAAAATGAGGACTGAGTCATCCACTTCTCAGAATGCTGGAAGATAGAACTCTTTTCCCAGCTCTTTATGCCAATGGGAAATATTATAAATCCTCAACACTTTTCACCTTCATTTTTTCGGATCACTGTAATATTATACAATAAAAGAAGAGAGAAACAAGAGAGCTCAGGGTATTAAGAAGATAATGCCTATGATTAGTGAGGCCTTCAGGGAGAAGAAAGAGAGAGTAAGATCAGTGGATTGAAGTCCTGGTGCTACTCAAGGATTGGTAGAGTTGGAACAGTAGAGTAAGCCGGAGAGAATGGAGATGCTGGCCAAAGAGGAGTGTGCACCGCATGAAGACATGGAGTAGCCACCATCGTTGGAAATGAGTAGGGTGAAGAGGGGTCATGGTATGAGTCACTGTGGTAGGTGAGTTGGCACCAACCTTGGAGGAGAGTTACATAGGAATCGAGGGGCCGAGGGGGGGAGATTAATCTACATACGCATATTGGAATTGCCCAGCACATAAGACAGACCCAGTGTGTTAGAGAGAGGATAAGCAGCCCAGAAGGTAAAGTGTCAAAAACTGACCTACATATGTCCCCTGGAAGATTACCTTATGGAGCCAAAAGTCTTGAACCTTACTTTCTATGCTGCCAGTTACTAGCTAAGTGACCTTGTAAAAATTCTTTTTCTGAGTGTTACATTTCTCATTTTTAAAAAGAATATAAGAAGAACTGTCCTATATTCCAGAATTTTTTTTTGAGATGATTACCAGAAATAATCATATGAATGAAAACTATCTGGTATAAAGGTCAAAACTATCATTTTGACCTTTGCATCTCAACCTTCATTTTTCAGATCAATGTAAGAGTTACTCATTTCATCTGACACTGGGGAGGCTCCATCTGTGAAAAATGAGGGGTGCCTATCTTTTTAACTCTTAAACAGGGGACTAGATGACATTCAGAATTGCTATTCTTGGGATTCCTGGGTGGCTCAGTGGTTGAGGGCCTGCCTTTGGCCCAGGGCACGATCCTGGGGTCTTGGGATTGAGTCCCGCACCAGGTTCCCTGCATGGAGTCTGCTTCTACCTCTGCCTGTGTCTCTGCCTCCCTCTCTGTGTCTCTCATGAGTAAATAAATAAAATCTTAAAAAAAAAAAAGAATTGCTATTCACTTTTCTATATTTGTTACCCATTTTCAAACACCTCACTCCGATCAATAAACATGGCAGATGGTTTTATTCAGTAAATATTTACAAAACATCTGTTAGATGCCAAGAACTTATTTATGATATGAGATATTTTATATCCCAGTTTACTTTATGATGAGTTTTTCCATTTTATAATATCTTCCCCTTTGTTCAGGAAAATACTTAAATTTTCTACCAACCTAGATAATTCTTCATTGACAAAGAAATTCTATAGTGTCCCAGATTCAACACTATACCCTTTTACCCAACCATAAAACACTGATGGATTTAATTAACTAAAATGGAAAAAAGTAAGCAAGCAAGTAAATAGACAGACAAAACAAAATTAACCGGAAGGTTTGAACCTGCATATATACTTATAACTAATTATAAAAAGATCTTAAATTGTATAGAACTTTATGTCAGAATCATATACTTTGAGTCAAAGGTCAATAAAATTAATCTTGCTTTTGTAATAATGATTAGTAATAGTTTTGAACACTTTTGGAGAGAGTACCAAATACATAATGACCCTGCTCTAATGATAATTGCAGTCTCTAATTTGTCTGTATTGGACAATAGATGTAAATTCTTGGAGAGCGAGGAATATGCCATGTTTGTATTTTTTTTTTTTAAAGAATGCCTTTTCTTTTATTTATTTATTTATGATAGTCACACAGAGAGAGAGAGAGGCAGAGACACAGGCAGAGGGAGAAGCAGGCTCCACGCACCGGGAGCCCGACGTGGGATTCGATCCCGGGTCTCCAGAATCGCGCCCTGGGCCAAAGGCAGGAGCCAAACCGCTGCGCCACCCAGGGATCCCCATGTTTGTATTTTTATTCCCAGGGCCTAGCACACAGTAGGTCTTCAGTAAATATCAATCGCTTATGATTAAAGACAGATGGAATATATACAACATAAAATGATCTTAAATGAGTACAAACCAGCAACCAAAACAAAGTAACATTTTCAAGTGTGAAAATAAGTATTTCTAAGTTAATCCGTGTAAGTCCTAAATCAAAACTGAGTATCTCAAATATGTTTATCTTTGGTTTTTAAGCAAGCAACAGCTATGCAAAATGCTTCTGGATGTTAAGAACATGTTTGGGTAGGATAAGTAATTTACCATGTCGACACGGAACAGTAGTTTAACTGACCCCTTCACCCTTCAAACATCTGGTATGTCTTTAATAAATAGTGCAGCATAAAAGGTAATATAGAAGAGAAACTTGCTCAAGGGTTTAGGGATATAAGCTTGGTGGGCTGTGGGATTATGGATGTATGTGCTTTTAATCATGGAAGATTATGAACATACAATCAGAATTTTTTTATTAAAATGTAAATAGCTTCTGAACAACCATTGGAATTTGAAATTGAAGCCATGAGCTCCAAGGGCAATGCAATTTTCTTAACAGTAACAGCTTCTGTTCCATGAGAATTTTTATTTTGCCAGGCAGGGTGATAGGCAAATTGAGTTCGTTGTTGTAAATTGAGTTCAACAATTGCAAATTGTGGAACAAACTAGCTGCAGGTCACAAACTGAAACGCATGGAACAAGATTTGATTTCAGGTCTGGCAGACACTAAGGCACCTGCTCTTTTGGCTTCCTACTTCTTAGGGTTGTTGTGAGACCAAGACAGTGATAATGTGAACACTCTACATGGATTGCTATACTTGATCCCTTACAGCAACCCAACGAGGAAAATGAAGACTAGAGACGTCATCAGACTTGGCCAAGGGCAAACAGCTGTCAAGTGAGCTCTAATGTACAGATCTACACCATCTTTAAATAAGATAAATCATGGGTAGCCCCTACTTCAAAGCATGACACATATTAAGCATCAAAGAAACATAGGCTCCTTCCTTCCTCCCTTCCTTCCTTCCTTCCTTCCTTCCTTCCTTCCTTCCTTCCTTCCTTCCTTCCTTCCTTCCTTCCTTCCTCCGTTCCTGGCTTAAAACAACAGAAATTTATTTTCTCAGTTCTGGAATCTAGAGGTTTGAAAATTAAAGTGTCAGTAAGGTTACACAGTCTTGAAAAGCTCCAGGGAAGGATCCTTCCTTGTTTCCTCCAGTTTGTGGTGGCTCCAATTGTTCTTTAGCTTTTGACAGCCTGACTCTAGTCTCTGCCTCCATCTTCACACAGCCATCTCTCTGTCTGTCTTTGTGTCTCTTCTTATAAGGCCACTAATCATACTGAATTAGCCCATCCCAATGACCTTACCTTGATCACATCTGTAAAGAACGCATTTCCAAATGAAGTCATGTTTATGAGGGGGGTATCTTTTGAGGGGACGTGGTCAGCCTATAATAGCCATGGCTTACTCTTAATTAAAAAAAAATTAATGTGCAGACAAGACAACGTCCTTGGTCTCTTTCTCCATATTTCTAATGCCTTCCCTAGAGTGGATACTTGCTAATTTGTTGAATGAATCATGAAAATGATAACATGTGTGTACTATGTATAGATATATATGAAAACAAATACCAGATAGGTGGAGGATAGCCTCGCAAACTATTGTTTTATTTGACATTTCAGCCTTCCCATTTATAAGAGAGTTATGATTTTCTGCATTCAGTTTTATAGAAATATCTGGCACAGTCATCACTTGTGGGTTATATCTGTTTTGTAAACTCTTGCAGTCAGAGCGTTTTCATCTAAATGCCAGGCAATTTGTGATTATTCCTTGTTTTATGACCTTTCAGTTAGTATGCAATCTATTTGACAGTGCTTATCCAACACCTATAGCAATTATGCCTAATATGAGAGCGAGTTTTCCTGAGACACTAACTTGGGCCTGAATAAATCAATTATAATCCAATACTTCTTCGATGCTTTTCAATTGACTCATCTTCGAAAGGTACAACAAAGACAGTCATGTTTTTTGGCATGATTTGTGTCTTTGAAAAAAACTATGCTAATTTCAGCTCATTGTCTAGTGTTTTTTCTTGCCAGGCTATTTTCATGAATAGGTAGATAGTTCATCATTGTAGTGAAGCTAGAATTAAATATGGTTATGGAGAAAAGAGAGTTTATGCCACCATCATGGCCAACCATTGAACTCCATCATTTGCCTTCATGAATTTAGATTAAAAGGGACCGTTAGGGGATAGTTAGTTGGTTTTTAGTCATTTTCTCCCTCCACCCACTACTTGCAATTAGGCATTTATTTGTATACTCTTTGCCTCTGTTTAAGTAGGATGTCTGTTTTTGAGAGCCAGAAGTAATGATTTTTATAACTCTCTCATTACCTTTATGGCTCATACAATAGGAAGCACATAGTTGGTGCTTAGCAATTCTAGTTGGTTCATGTAATCAGTCACCTGAGAAGGGGTACAAAGTTGTGGTTAAGTGTTCATGAACTTTCATCATATAAATCTTGGTTTTAACCTTCTTTGATTCCTACTGGCTGTGTAATTTTGAACAACTTATTTAATCTTCAGCTTTTTACCTGTGCATTGGGGCTAATAATAATCCTTACCTTATGGCATCAAGATGTGGTGGTGATGTAGGAAAGACGTTAGGATTCTAAGTCAATGTGCAAGAAAGAATTCTTGAGATGTCTTTGATGCAAAAAGGTGATTTTATTAAAACACAAGGACAGGACCTGTAGGTAGGAAGAGCTGCACTGGGGTCATGAGGAGTGACCCATTATATACTTACAAGTTGGGAGGCCGTTAGGGATAGCATAAGTCTGAGGAATTTTGAAAGCAAGCAATTTTCCAGGACCTTGAGAGGGCCAGCTATTATTGGAAAAAGGTCATTTGTTACCATCTAATAAAACCTTAGTCATGAGCCCCTTCAGATGTATATCAGTGGGCCATATGCTTGGGGGATGATTGCCAACACATATCTCCGGGGAGGGGGTGGTGGTGGTTAGAGATAAAGGAAATTTCTCAAGGAATTTTTATATGTTAAAGTAGATTTATAGGATACCGGTGGGAAGGGGGACTGGCTAGGATTGCCTTTTTGCCCTTAGCGAAGTACTGACATCCAGGGAGTTGAGTCCTTAGAGGAATGTTACTCTGCCTATTTCAGGGACTTGTCAATGGGCTATAGGTAATAAGGAAATTTAATAATTTCTCTTCTGCCTTTGTTTCCCACATCAGTTGGCACATAGTTAAGGTTGAAAATATTACTGGCATTAGTTATTTATTTAAAAATGTTCATTGAACATCTACTATAAGTCAATTAGGGCCTGAGCTAAGAGGTAGGAAAATCAAGTTGTTTTTTATTTTAGGGAGACCAAGAAATGCCAAGATACAAAACAAGAAATGATAAGCATTAGAATCCATTATATGAAAATACGGCACAAAAAGAGTTTAAATGCCTAAGAAAATCAAGGAAGAATTCAGAAAGTAGTATTTGATCTGATACCTAAAGATGAATCAGATCAAAGCAAGGAAATCACCGGCATTTAAATAGATGATTAAAGAGCTCTTTGAAAAGTACTTTCACAAAATTTGCATGTTTACAGGGGTATTAGGGTTCTCCGGAGAAATAGAACTAGTAGGAACTGTTAAAAAACAAAATTCAAGCAAGTGAATTTGAAGATATAATTGGCTTTATTGAGCAATTCATGACCTGGGCAGCATCCCATCTAGCTAGTAGAGATCTGGGAAGAAGAAGAGTACACAGTAGGCTTTTATAGGCAGGAGGGTGTGGCAAGAAGTTATTAACAAAAGAAAAGAAAGGATTATTTCAGGCCAGGACCTTTTTTTGGGGGGGAAGGCAAAAGGGGGGGTGTTGCAGATGATCTCACTAGTGCTGATCAGGAAATTTCAGATTGACCTTTACAATTCCTGGGATTGGTTGAAACTGTAGGTATATCTCAGTTTGCAGTCCTGGTGGGGAGGGGCTGAGGGGGGGGGAGCGCAAAAGACTCCATTTTGGGCTTGTTTCTTTTTTAACACATCTGTATCTATGTCATAAGATAAATGTGCAAATGGGGATTTGTTATGAAGAATGGTCTCACGTGATTATGGAGGCTGAGAGGTTCCAGGATCTGCCGTTTGCCAGCAAGCTGTAGACCCTGGAAAGCTACCTGGTAATTCAGTTCAAATCTGAAGACCTGAGAACTAGAGGAGCCAGTGGTATAAATCCCAGCCTTACGGCCAGAGATGAGATGAGCTCAGTCAGGGAGGCAAGGGAAAAGGGGTGAATCCCTCCTTCCTCCACCTTTTGCTCTATTTAGGTCTTCAAGGATTTGTTTTCTGCTCCTTCTGTGAGGGAAGAGGATCCATGATTCAAGAGCTAATCTCATCTGGAAACACCCTCATAGACACACCCAGAAGTAGAGTTAAATATGGGCACAGGAAGGAGGAAGGAAGACAGGGGGAAGAAGAAACTTCCTTTAAGGACACGCCCTGGAGTTGGAGTTGAACACATCACTTCCATCACAATGAGCTAGAACTTAGTCACGGGGTCTTAACTGGTTGTAAGGGAGTCTGGGATCTATGATCTTGAATCAGGAGCCTGGCGCTCCGCTAAAACCTAGAGGCTTCGTTATTAAAAATACCTAAGGAAGAATGGATACGAGAGGATAATCAGTAATCTGTACCACAAGCATGGCATTGCAGCAATTCCCTAAGGGTGATCTTATTGTCTACCTTCAGTGGATAAGACAGTTGGAATCCAGAGAGAGGAGATTACTTACCAAAAGTCACTTAAATACGTAGATCGAGAAAGAAGAATGATTATAATCAAGGCAGCAGCACTGTACTAGGTTCTCCGCTCCGAAAGAGAAGAAAAATAAATAGCTCCTTCATGTTGTTTTGCAACCCATCAGGAACCAGGCAGCTGCAGTGTTCATGTGCCATTGGCGAGTCTGTTTTGCAGGCAATCTTGTGGGAGATGACATAACAGGAAGAAAATTAAATCATTGAAAGGAGTAGCTAGACTTAAGCCCTTGGGGGGTGTGGGGGGGAGCACGCTTTATTTTCAATTACTTGATTATATGATTACACAGGTCTCAAAGATTCTCCCATATGCCCTGGTTGGTTAAAATCTCCATTTTTAAAACTATCAGCTTTAGTTGAATTTTTAGTTTGTGAGAGCAACCCTGGGAACACAAGTAATATAAGTTTACACACAAAACAAATTCGACCCTGAAAATACGGAGATGACAAGATAATGAAAAATGTAGGAGCAAAAACATTGGACAAGCCAATCAATTTGCCAAAATTTTGAGGTCAGATGTCCATGAGCCGTGAAATTGTTTAAAAATTGCCCTGGATAAATAAATATATGCTTGGAAGGATTGCTTCCATGATAATTTTTGAGCCTTCTCCCTAGGAAAATGATTAAAAAAAAAAAATAGGTGAGAGGGAAAATGCGTTAGGGCCAGTGATCACATGACCATATATACCAGGGAATATATCCATGCAACAAGATGACATATCCAGCAGTACATCATCACTGCCTTTACTCCTCCCATGCAGGGGGAGAAATTTCTAAATGGCCTCAGTTATCTTAAAACCACCTTAAAAACTTTCAGGCACCGAGCTGTTAAATCAGCTAACTAATATTAGAGTTATTTCCTTTTAAGATTCTTTGGACTTTTTATTATTAGAAAGACTCAGAGTCCGCTGGTCTTTACACTCCTTTACAAATTTTTAAAAAAATATTTGTTAATTTATTTTAGAGAGAAAGAGAGAGAACGTGCACGCGAGGGGCAGGGGGAGAAGCAGTGGACTCTGCGCAGAGTGCAGCCAACATGGGGCTTGACGTTATGACCCTGAAATCACAACTTGAAGGCACTACCCAGGCATCCCTACACTCTTTTTTTTTTTTTTTTTTAATCTTATCGATCCTCCCTAAAGAGAGGTTACCTATCAGCTATGGGGGCAAGATGACTTTAGAGAGAAGTAGGGAGATCTTGGTAGAAGGCAACATGTAACTTTGCGCTGAGAAACTAGAATTTGAAAATGGGAGATGCGGAGATGTGCCTATACTTTGAGCGTCGTGGTTGAAAAGAGAATCTCAGTTGACTTCTTTGCTGAAATTAACTGATTAATAAGAGCAACAGCAAAAAGAATGCTATGCCTCCAGCATCTCACATTATAGCCACCGCGTCTATAGATTCCTCATTCTCTTAGTGCCCCAACCCGCCGAAAGCTGACGAATAAATTCAGAATCCTACTTTAAGTAGCACTTGGAAAGTTTTCTCTCCTTGGTCAGCATTTGAGCCATAAACAGTGAGCCTTGTAGTATATTAAATTTCTAGTGTGCAGGATTAAGCGAAATTTTTAACTATGATAATAGAAAAAATGGAATTGGACTTTATGTAGATTAATTCGAAGAGTTTATAAAGTCCACATGCTTGATTGTTCTATTTATCCTGTCTTCGAGGATGTCTGAAATTTCCGCCATTTTATCCAGTCCTCTGGGTGATGCTGTGTATTGGTGTGTTTGGGTGTCTGTGGCAGTGTAGGGGGGTCAAGGGCAGGCTGCCCCAAGATGGGCCACTTGGGCATGGACATTAGTTTGAGTCAAAAGCAATCAAACCCCAGCAATTTCAGGAAAAGCTCTGAATCTCCCCCTTCAACTACCCAAATTTACACTGGGAAGGAGAGCCTGTACCAGAAAGAGAGCTAATAACTGAGATCCCCTTTTACCTGAGAAACTTACCTGTGTAACAGGGCAATTTGTTTGCCAAACATCCACTCGTACCTCTCTGCTCATGGTCTTCCTCCTCTGTGAGACCCCCTAGTCCTCTCCTTGGCTCAGGACGTCATGTAAGCCTCCTATTGCCTGACTGTCTTTGGAATTTCATGTCTTTGTGGATTCCTTATACACAGGTAACTAAATTTGATTTTCTCCTGTTAATCTGGTTGGTGCAAATTTAATGCTTAGTTCAGCCAAAAGAACCTTGGATGGGGGAAAATTTCTTCCTCTCCAAAAGCAAAAGACTGGGTGGCTTCAACATAGAAATTTATTTTTTAATCAGTACCAGAGGCTTGAAGTCCAATATCAAGGTCCTGGCAAGGTTGGTGTCCAGTGAGACATCTCTTCTTGGGCCGCAGGAGGCAGCCTTCTCATTGTGTCCTCCCGTGGCCCGCCTTCTGGGTGTGCACAAGGAGTAAGTGGAGAGAGAGAGAAGCGGGCAGAGAGAGAAATCTCCACATTAGGAACTCATTTAATTTAAAGTTAAATATCCTGTGTCTCCAAATACAGTCACATTGGGAGTTAGAGCTTCCACATAGGAATAGTGAGGGAATACATTTCAGCCCATAATAAGCTGTGTCCCGCCACCTTCCCCGCCCGCCCCCAGACATTATGGGAAAGCAAATCTAGCAAATCTATATCCTGAGCACAGAAGGAGGTCAGAGACTTTTAAAATCTCTCCAACATAGGCAGCTTTAACATATTTATCAGCCGTCACTTCAGAAATCACAAAGCAGGGGTTTGGTAGGGTGGGACACGGCCGTGGCAAGAATGACCTAGGAAAAGGCAATATACCATCTGCAGGTAGGAGAGGTCCCATGGGGCACAGGCAGTTGAAAGTTGAAATGAGGAACCGGGACGTGAAACGGGCTATGGGAATGATGTTTGTCCCGTTCATCTTCCTCTCGAAGCCATCTCCTCTTCTACCCTTTGCTAACGAGAAGTTCTTAGCGATAGCCTTTCATGATTTACTGCCACTATCTTGATCCCCTTGTTGAGTCTCATTGTCTAGTTGTCCCCCATGTTCTTGACCTCTGACATTTGATCCTATTCGTGGTTCTCACGCTTCGGACGTGTCGACAGAAGCCCCTGTTGGACATAATATTAAAATAATAACTGTATACACTCTTCCAAGCACAGGAGTTGATACAGTTGCACACTTATCTGTAAAAACATTAACCGACATTTCCTGAGAACTTGTAACGTATAAGCATTTTACATGAATCTTTCCATTGTATTCTCCTAACAGCCCCAACAGTAGGTTCTTTGTTAGCTCCATTCTCTTTCGGTACTGAACCTAGATCACCTTCACCGCCATATTCTTGTCTCACGATGAGAGACTGCACCTGTCCTTTAGGATGTACCTTAGAATATAAAACTACAGAGACATAGGATCTAAGATGGCTTCAAACACTAGGACGCAAGAGCACGGTAGCAGGTGGCTCATTCAACGGTAAACATCTATCAGACCTGTTTGTTTGGTGCTGAGTGATGAAGACAACTACTTGATGGGGTGGATTTTCCACTTGACATAAGGTTGTTGCTTACCATTGTAGGGACCATTGTACTTGAATGTTTCTACAAACCTGTCATCTCCCCCAAGGGCACCTCTAACCTCTGCAGGGCCATCTGCTCATCTGTCTGATGGTGGCTGCACATCAAGGGCCCCCTTTCTCCCGAGTACCCAGGAATTTTACTGATAAACAACCATTTGGAATGAAAGAGGGTTTTAGATGTATAATTGTGCTTTCAAATTCTTAACCTCTTTTGAACATCTTTTCTTACTCATTTAGTGTAGTTTGAAAATTAGATTATTTTAAAGTTGATTCAATTAAATGTAATCTACAAGTTATTTTAAGCAACTTTTTTGTTGTGTTAATGTACAATAATTACTTTGAATGAGTGCCTAATTAATATGTGCTTGATATTGTACTAAAATGAGAGACTATGCAAATACTAATAACCATCTGAATGTTAAATATTTGTTACCTTCATTTAAAGAAGCAGAAGAAAAAACAAAAGATGCAGAGAATGAGGCACAGAAAGGTTCAATATCTTTTCCAGGGGTATAGAACTTATAAATGGCAGACACAGTTGGGATTTTGAAGCCATGGCTGACAAACTGCATTTCTGATGTGTTTTAGTATTATTCTATGGTTTCTTTTTTTTTTTTTTTTTTCTTTTTTTTTTCTTTTATTTATTTACTTATGATAGTCACACAGAGAGAGAGAGGCAGAGACACAGGCAGAGGGAGAAGCAGGCTCCATGCACCGGGAGCCTGATATGGGATTCGATCCCGGGTCTCCAGGATCGCGCCCTGGGCCAAAGGCAGGCGCCAAACGGCTGCGCCACCCAGGGATCCCCTATTCTATGGTTTCTGAAATGAATTTGACCTTCTCACAGGTGACCACAGCCACTGTGGTCAGTGTTATCCTGGTGCATATAAAAGATGTGTTTATTTGTTCTTTTTTCTTTTTTTAAGATTTTGTTTATTTATTCCTGAGACACACACACACACACACACACAGAGAGAGAGAGAGAGAGAGAGAGAGAGAGAGGCAGAGACACAGGCAGAGGGAGAAGCAGGCTCCATGCAGGGAGCCCAATGCAGGACTCTATCTGAGGACCCCAGGATCACGCCTTGAGCCCAAGGCAGACGCTCAACCCCTGAGCCCCCCAAGGAGCCCCTGTTCTCCCTTTTCATCTATTTTCTGTAACAGACCCAAATTAGTTTACATGTATATGGTGTAGGTAAAAATCGTGCCTCCTTTGTACATATTAGAAGACATTTTTCTTGTCTTGAATAAAAGAATACCAGAGACAAATCCAGATTATAATTTTCTTGAACTATGTTAAAGAAAAAAGAGAAGGTATTCATATTTCTTTGGCATTTTAACTTTAAAGACACTTTATGCTCTTGAATGTTAGGGATTTAGCTTAAACCCTTGGTCCTGCTTTTCATCCCCAGGTCTATCTACAACCTCAGAATCACTGCAAATTCTGTGAATGGGCATATTTGGGTGTTTTTCGAGGATATGTTTTCTACTCTGGGCTCCATATCTGTGTGTCCAAATGAGGATGCATTTCTGTGTGAGTCCATGCAAGTCTATTTTTCCCCACAGAGATGGTTTTGTTTCCAATGAGGTCTGTAATGAAGTTGGGGTAGCTTCTGATATTTAAGAGAATTAAATTCCTGCTTCAAGAGAAGTCAGCATTAGCTCTTCTATTTGTCAATACTCTCCCATCCCCAGGTCCCTCTGCCCACTTATTTTCTGACTAAAACCATAAGCACTCTCAGAGCCAATTTTCAAAAATTTCACTTTGAAATTTTTATTTGATCAGCAGCCTCAAGATCTGAAGGGGATTACATTTTTCCCCTTTTCTTGTTTCTCGAACTAGCATAAATAATCCTCTTTGTGATAATACCCTGTCTCCCAGTGCGCTTGTTTATCATAAGAGGACTCTTGTTTCCATGGACTAATGCACTCAGAAGCTTGGCTGACTTTCTGATGCAAATGTCAGACAGGAACCATGTCTTTGCTTTTCCAGCCAAATTGCTGCGTTTTTACAACACTATGTTTGATTTATAGGGGTCTTTGAAATATTGAAATCGCCCCCTGCACCAAAAAGAAAAAAAAAGCAATATATAGGCATTTTAGTATAGCAGCATTAATAAGAATAATTTATAGGGGAAATGGGTTGCAGGGTTTTGGAAAATACTCAACTCTTTGAGCATAATATGGCAGTGTCAATGAACAACACTGACATTCTGAGGGGAGGTACATTTATTGAAGACTAACCAGAGCCAATCCCAAGAGAATGTCATAATTTCTTAGTTTAGATTTAAATAACACTTCGAGAACTAGCAAGGAAGAGGAATGTAAAACATAAGTTTATTTTTTTTCTCATAATATGCTTAAGTTTTTTATTGACAAATGATCCAAGGTGACCGTTAACTGCATGCTTACTTAAAAATAGGTTTTCTATCAGTCAGACATTTAACTGAAGATCATAGCTGTGTCTATGTAGGAAGCGGGGAGGATGGAGAAAGGAACTAATTCACTGTACAAATTCAACATGCCAGGAATAGGGAAAGACAGCTTACATGTCTTTTTAAATGTCATTCCTTCCATATGACATGAGGAATGGGTAGTGGTGCTCACGTGCCATTGCTAGGAGTCAGAGAAGTAAAATGACACCCCTAACGTCTCATGGTCAGTAAACTTTGGGTCAGCTATGCAAGCTCAGAGAACATGCTGGTGAAAAAAAGAGAATAGAGTAAAACAACAGATGAGTTTGAAAACATTTATTTTATATATAGTTTTAAAATACCAAAATACTGCTACCATCCAACAAGTCAAAAATTATATCTTTCCGAATGCATGATATCTTTTCAACCCCAATTAGTATGTTGGTGTTGTGGGGACGAGGAGTGGATCTGGAGATGTGATTTGCACCCCTCCGCAGGGTAGTTTCATCATGGTTTTATGTATCAGTTAATTGGTTTCATGATCATTTAAAGGTCAGAGGGAATTTTTGAAGATGCTTTCAACAAGGACTGTGTTTGACAGTAGACACGTGACAATAAAAATTAAGATATAGGGTAAGAAAAGTATAGAAATGCAATGGAAGAACAAAGAAAACAGGAAAGCCTCGAGGGACAGGAGGAAAAAATGTTGATTAAATCCAATGCCCTAAAGATATAGACTGCTCTGGATAATTTTACTCATTTGTATTTGATTCATTTTTGAATGCTTGCTAGGTATCAGCCTTTGCTCTGGATGGTGAAGGTAGACTTCCATGGCCTCAAGTTGCTGACAGCTTAGCGGGCAGGTGAGGGTGTCACCACGAGGGTAACTGGGAGTCACGGTGGGAGAACCATGGAGGGCCCATACCCCAAACTGAAAATGTCTGAGAAGGTTTCCAAGTGGAGATGGCGGTTAGACAGGGCCGAGACTAGAGGGGCAAGAAAGAAGGGTGGGCAAAGGTGGGCAGCTTTGGGCAGGGGACGGAAAAGTATTCCAGGAATGTTCTGTGATGTACGGTAGCCCGCAAGTGAGGGCAAAATGGCAGATTGTGGGAGTTGTTGGAACTCTTGCAATCCGGGGGGAGAGGACACTGGAAGTAGGAGGTAGGGTTGATGAGTAGACCAAGACGCTTCTGCTCTGCCTTTGACTAAACCGAACACCATCATCGCCGCTGCCGTCATTATGTCATTCATCTACTGACTATTCACAAACATTTGTCGTAGAGCAGATGTTCCGCTGTGTCATGTGGCAGGAGAGCTTGTTCTAGGAGACTGTGGGAAACATTCATGTGTCTCCTGTCTACTCTCACACTCACAATCCTGCTGAAACCAGATGTGTGGGTGTTTTCCACATCCACCAATACTCCGGAACAGCAGCTGCGTGTCCTCCAATTCAGCTCAGTTCTGACTCACTGGCTATACCTTGGGGTTCCCATGACCCCCTCCAAGGATTCAGCAATTTGTCAGAACAGCTCACAAAACTCAGGGAAATACTAAATTATGTTTATCAGTTTACTCTAAAAGATATAATGAAGGATACAGATGAACGATCAGGTGAAGAGATGCGTGAGGTCCTGAGGTGTCTCGAGCACATTCTGTCCTCATGGAGTTATAGCAGGTACATGTTTCATCACCCTGGAAGCTCCCTGAACCCTGTGCTTTTGGGATCTTATGAGTTTCCCATCACATAGGTATGACCGGTCAGCTCAGTCTCCAGTCCCACTCCCCTTCCCTGAATGTGGAGGGTAGTTCCTAGCTTGGTCTGTCTGGTGACCAGCTCCCACGTGAAACCACCCAGGAGCCCACCAAGAGTTGGCTCATTAGAACAAAAGATGCTCCTGTCACCCAGGACATTCCAAGGGATTCAGGAACTTTGTATCAGAATCAGGGCCAAGGTAGAAATATTAGAACATAAGATGTTCCTACTCTTCTTATTATTTAGGAAATTATAAGAGTTTTAGGAGCTCTGTTCAAAGAACTGGGGCCAGAGATCAACTTATATTTTTCATATTATTTCACATTTATTTATTCTTACATTCTCTATGATAGCCCAAAATTTTATTGTGTGTAAAAGCTGTTAGTATATACATATTAGATACCTGTTAAATAGTCTTGATGTTATGACTGATTCTAGATAGCACTAAGGGTCAGAAAAGATTGAAAACTACATGAAGAAATTAAGAAAATATTTACAACAGTGTCAAAAAGAATGAATTTATTAATAAACTAATAATACTTGTACGTTGAAAAATATAAAACATCTTTGAGAGAAATTTTAAAGGACCTGAAGACGTAGAAAGACATATTCATGGATCGAAAGATTTAATATTGTTAAGATGGCAATACTCCCCAAATTAAGCTACAAATTCAAAGTATTCCTATTAGTTCCCAGCTGCCTTTTTTTTTTTTTTTGCAGAAATTGGCCAGTTATTCTAAAATTCATATGGAAATGTAGGGGACCCAGAAGAGTCAAAACCAATTGTGTAAAAAGGAAACAAAGTCAGAGGACTAACACTTTATAATTTCAAAATTTATTACAAAGCTACTGTAATTAATAAATGTGGTGCTGCCGTAGGGATTTATAGCGGTGGAGTAGAATTAAGATTCTAGAAATAAACTCCTACTATTTGTCAATTGACTTTTGATAAGGGTGTCGAGACAATTAACTGGGAGGAAGAACGGTTTTTAAAGGTGCAGTTTTTCAGTTATAAATAAATAAGCCACAAGGATGAAAAGTACAGCACAGGAAATGTAGGCAGTACTATTATAATAACTTTGCATGGTGACAGATGGTAACTACACTTACCCCAGCGAGCACAGCATAATGTATAGAATTGTCCAATCAGCGTGTTGCACACCCGAAACTAATATAACTCTGTATGTCAACTATACTTCAATTAAAAAAAATAGTTTTTTCAACAGATGGTTTTGGGACAACTGGATATCCATGTGCAAAAGAATAAAATTGGACCCCCACCTCATACAATATATAAGAATTAACTTCGAGTGAATCAAAAACATAGTGTAAACGCTGAAACTAGAAGAAGCCATGGGAGTAAGTCTTTTCGATCTTGAATTAAGCAATGGGTTCTTAAATATGACTCCAAAAGTGAAAATGGATAAATTGGACTCAATTAAAAAAAATTAAAAAAAAATTGGACTCAATTAAAACCTAAAATACTTTTGTGCTTCAAAGGGCACAACGAAGAAAATGAAAAGACCACCTCTATCTACGTGGGTGAAAATATTTGCCAAATGTATCTCTGGTGAGGGAATCATATACAGAATATATATAAAAAATCTTTTACAGATCAACTATAAAAATATAAATCACCCAATTAAATAGAATGAAAGGACTTAAATAGAGATTTCTCCAAAGAAGATACATAAATGGCAAGAAGCACGTGAGAAGAGGCAAGACATGCTTATTCATCAGGGAAATGGAAAGTGCTATCTCCCCACTAGGATGGCGCTAGTAAAAAAGTCAGATAATAACTAGTCAGTGACGAAGAACAGCAAGTGACATGGGGCGATCAGAACCCCGTGAACTGCACACGGGCCCGTCACATGGTGAAGCGCCCTTCGGACGAGAGCGAGGCAGTCCTAACACGGTCAAACCACTGCTTTTCCCTCAGCAATTCCATTCTAGGCTGTGTACGTGCATCTGGGTGTGTATCTGTATCTATCTCTGTATCTCTATCATCTGTCTATCATCTATCTATTATCTATCATCTACCCATCATCTATCTATTTATCTATCTATCCAACTGTCTATCCAAGTATCTATCTACCCATCATCTATCATCTATCTATCCATCTATCTACCCATCATCTATTATCTATCTATCTATCTATCTATCTATCTATCTATCTATCTATCTATTATCTATCTAATCATCTATGTATCATCTATGTATCATCTATTATTTATCTGTCATCCATCACCTATCTATCTAATCTATCATGTATCTATCTATCTATCTATCTATCCATCTATCCAACTATCTATCTATCCAAGTATATATGTATCTATCTATCTATCTATCATCTATCATCTATCTATCATCTATCATCTATCCATCTATCATCTACCCATCATCTATTTATCTATCATCTATCTATCTATCTATCTATCTATTATCTATCTATCTATCTATCTATCTATCTATCTATCTATCTATCTATCATCTATCTATCTATCTATCTATCTATCTATCTATCTATCTATCCATCTATCCAACTATCTATCTATCCATCTATGTATCTATCTATCTATCTATCTATCTATCTATCTATCTATCTATCATCTATCTATCTATGTATCATCTATTATCTATCTGTCATCCAACACCTATCTATCTAATCTGTCATGTATCTATTTATCTATCTATCATCTATCTATCTATCTAATCATCTATCTATCATCTATGTATCATCTGTGTATCATCTATTATCTATCTGTCATCCATCACCTATCTATCTAATCTATCATGTATCTATTTATCTATCTATCTATCTATCTATCTATCTATCTATCTATCATCTACTATAAGAGAAATGAAAGCATGTCTACACAAGAACTTCTGCATACATGCTTATACAAGCATGACTTAAATTAGGGAAGACACAGATACAATCTAAATGTCTATCAACTGACGAACGGATCAACAAGATGCGGTGTATTTGTACAATGGGATATTATTTAGTCATAAAAAGGAATGAGGTGCTCAAACATGCTATAACATAAATGATCCTTTTTAAATTTTTTTGGTGTCTGATCTTCCTTATTTTGTCACTTTTAGAAAATCTCATTTTTGACTCGACTCAGACTTAGAGGTAGAAGCTCTCAGAGAGGACAGCCTCCATCTCTTGGCAATCTGTTCCTGGCATTTTTCTTTGGCCTCCTTCATTCTGTTGGCCAAAAGTTTAGCATATTCTGGAGCCTCTTCCTTATTTTTCTTAGTACGCTGTTTCTTCAAAGCAATATGCCGATGTTTGTGTTGGAGGACACACGGAGTAACAAGATGCTGAGTCTTGGGTGCTTTGGTTCTAGGTTTCTGACCTTCCTTGTTTAGGAGCTTTCCAACAACCTACTGTCAGACATGGTCTTCTTTTGACAGATTACAAAGCTTTCGGATTCTGCGGGCCCCTTTGGGCCCCAGGCGACGAGGCACAGTGGTGTCAGTGAGTCCAGGAATATCCGTCTCCCCTTTTTTTCACAATAACCAAATGGAGAACACAGATTGGCATCCACAATGCAAGCCTGAACAGATTTGCACCTCCTCTCTCCAGTCCTCCTGGGTCGGTAGCAGGAAAGCCCCTTACTCAGCAGCAGGTGGACGCGGCTATGGGTCAAGACACCCTGCTTCATGGGGAAGCCTTGTCTGTCATTGCCACCACGGGTTCGCGCCACGTCACCCTTCCATTCCTCGCCCAGAGCATCGGCAGCCACTTCTGTGGCCATACGCTTCTCATGAAAGGTGCAGTTTGCACTCATCAGCCACTTCAGTGAGTTTCTGGCTGCCAGTGGCTGGGAAGGAGATGCTCAGCTTCATCCTGAAGCGGCCTAACAGAGATGATCCTTGAAAGCATTTTTCCGAAAGACGCCAGATACAAAATACGTATTTTATGATCCCATTTATGTGAAAAGTCAGAATAGACAAATTCATAGAGACAGATAATGGACACGTGAAAGAGCAAATGAGTAAATGAGGATGATTTGGAAGTGTCTTCTCTCCGTCCCCGGCAACAACGGTTGGTTTACCCAAGAGGCACGTTATACGCAGCATCTTAGGATCAAGAGAATTTTTACTGCAGGTTCACTGGCCTTGATTCTACTTTTACACAAATGCAAGAATAGAAGATTTGTTTTAGTGGAGGAAGGGGCCAAACGAGGGAAATGTGAGACAGGGCCCCCCAAAGTCCTAATGAGATGCTCCCTGCTTCACTGGAAGACCTCCTCACCCTGTCACACCTGCAAGGTAGAGGTTCCCAGGATGGGACAGCAGCCACGTGTCTTTTTGGTAAATTGAGAAAATGGTCATCGTCCTCAGCAGGGCTGCCCGTTAAGCTGTGGGGTCGGTTTCCTCACACCTCAGATCTGGTCAAATCTTTGATCAGGACAGGAGGGTGTGGCAATGTGACACTGCAACAGCTGCAGGCCGACACCACAAGAGGCCTTGTGGATTCCAGCCTCATGCCTCCGGAGCTACCCTTGTGGACAAGCCTGGTCTAGCCTGCTGGGGGACCAGTCATCGCACAGGACCTACGACACCTATTTGAAACCAGTAAGTCCAGTCTGCCTAACACCAGACATCGGGCACATACCTGTTGGCAGACGTCAGCCCAAGCTGGCTCCTTAAGCCTGACCTTAAGCCCAATGCAGTCACTGACATTTTGATGTTTGACTCCCATTTTGATATACTTGTTCACAGAAATTCATTTAAAAATTACAGTTTTGAAGTACTTGTTCTTGAGTTTGGTTACGTTCATTTGACCTCGCTGGAATATCTATGTGGGATGTTTTCTGTTTCCTTCAGTGGAATTTAGAAGATTATGCTCTTCCCCTGATTTCAGAAGGATTAGCCCTTAACACTGCATTAGGAGGCAGATCGGTCTCTAAAATATGTGATCTTGGCAGGAGCAAGGTACTGAAATAAAATTTCCCACTCTTGGGTCTACCTCAGACATCACATGTGGGCTCTTTTTCTTGCAAAGCAACATGATAATTTGTTTTATTCAGTTATTTAAAAGGGTTAACAACAACAACAACAGCAACAACAGAAATAAAAGTGCTACAAAGGATATGGAAACAGTGACAGCGTACAACACATTGGGTTTTTTTTTTTTTTCACATTGGGTTTTTGAACACATGGCCTCAGGGCCTGGCCGATGGTGGTTCTCATGACTTAAAATTAAAACACAGTTTTGAAAAAGTGAAACATGGCCTTCACTTGCATTCTGAAGTTAGATGGTTGGACAAGTGAAGGCTCTCCCTCTTAGTTTGACTCTGACACAAACTGGTTATTATTTTTTGCTCCAAAAAAGTAATGATAAGCTTTAAGTCCAAGCACTCCATGAAATAGACCCCAGATAGTTGCAGGATTAAATAAAGACGGATGAAACAGATATAAATATACTTTTATCTGTAAGATGGGCTGAGAAGAATTTCTCATCATAAAAGCAAGGGAAAAATCACAAAAGGACATATCAGATTTGATGCTTTTGAAGTATTTTGTCTGTGAAAAGATCATAAGATTAAAGGGCAAATAGAAAACTGGAAAAATACTGCATGCAACATACAGGACAAATTAAAAGTTAATATCATTTATACATAAAGTTCATACTTATCAAAAAGGAAAAAGTCACAAATTTTCTTTTTTTTTTTTTTTTAGTCACAAATTTTCAAAAGGAAGAGAGTGATTAAATGTTTTATCAACTTCAGAAAATGACTTGCAATCAAAGATGTACTGAATAAAGTAAATAGACTGAATAATAATCTTATTTTCGCCCATCACTAATTCAACAAACCCACTGAAGTCCTGCTTTCACTGGGTACTATTGCTAGGTATTATTTCTGCAAAATGAAATAAATCACCTTCCTTTTTTGGGGGGGGAGGGAGGAGGAACTCAGTTCTGTCTGAGAAAAATAGACCAACTGGTCCATTAGACATGGTTGCCCAGGTTGTACACTGCATGAACTATTCAATTTCAGATGCAAATGGGCTCCTAAGGACCATGCAGTGCTCTACCCCGTCCACCCATAAACCTGGTATGAACTACACCTATTTAGTAAAATTCAGTATTGCAGATTTTATGTAGGCTAGTAGAGGCTCAACACGCATGTGCACACATATACACAAGGGAAGTGTAATGGGGTGACCACTAAAGGAGATTTTTAGATTCTCTGAGCCCGCAGTCTGGCATTTAGGGACAGGCTCCTAGGAGGGGAGGTCACGAGCAGAGCTGTGAAAAGTAACCTGAAGTTGATGTCATGAATAAACGTGCAAAGAGAACAGAAACCGTAACGGTCTAGCAGTGAAAGAGTGCTCGGCCCCTTCAGCATGACTGGATTTTCGGGAGTGCAGGGCATGTCCTTGAGGTGGAGGCTGGGGAATAAGGAAGGAAGGAAAGGATAGGAAGAACTATCCACGACAGATTAGGAGCTTGGCGTGTATCCTAAAGGTGGTAGTGGGGGATCCTGGACAAGGTATCAAGCAGGAAAGTGGCAGAGCCATTTGAGGTTTAGGGAAATGAATCTGGCTCCACTACGGAGGACAGACGGACAGCAGTCTTGGAGGGGGCCTGGCAGGGTTCTCTGTCCCTCCGGCCTTGCTACCCTACTAGACCCGGGTCTCGGAAATGCGTGTCCACCCCAAGCAGATACTCTGTCCCCACCTGCTCTCTTTCTACATGGTGCAAGACGACAGCTTCACCTGCCCCACTGTGTATGTGGCAGGGCCTGGTGCCTACAGAGTTTGAGTCGGCCCCACGTGCTTGCTATTCTGAGCCCCAGGTTTCCGGGAAAGGAAAGGTGGTTGGTTTGGCCAGTGCTGGAGGATTTGCAGAGTCTAACAGCTGGGAACTAGGACCCGGTGCTCAGAGTCACACGTTATAAAGCGGCCTGCTGGCCTGCCTTCCTCCAGGGAACTAGGATGGGGAGGTTCTAGGAAAAGGGAGGAGTTTTGAGTTCATTTTGACATCTCTAAAATTTACTGCACTGAATCGGGGAAGGCTGGTATTTTAAATACAGGCCAGGAAAGGTCCCTTAAAAAGGGAAGTTGGAAGAGCAGAGGCGGCACCTCAGGAGAATGGCAGATATATTCACAAAATCTAGTTATGAGAACTACCCGGAATATGCCAAGAATTTTAGTAATTTCCCTTCTAGTATTCCAGGTGTTCTGGATACAGCACGTGTCCTCAGTCGCTGGAATCTCTTTAGTTCCTGTCCACTTTCTTCTAGAAAAGTTTAGCACTGATTGACCTATTCTCTATGCTTCAGCACATTTAATACACTCGGAAGTTGTCTACCCTTAGATTGTAGTTTCTGATGTCTGAGCTCATTCTTGTGCATCTTTTTTCCCCTGAAATATCTCTTTGTGAACTTTCTTCTACATCTTTTTTTTTCCTCCTATTTTAAGGAGCCAACTCAGACCTCAAATCCTGCAGGAATTATTCATATTTCAGGGTGGATGGAGTATTCTTCTCCTAAGACACTCTCTACACTGCTCTCATTTCCTGGCTTCTGTCAACAGGGAAGACCATTCTGTAGAACTCTATCACGAGACTGCTCATTCTTAGAGGATAGACCGTGTCTTATTCATCTTTATAACCTGAAAGAATATTGGGGTGCTTTGTAGAGTGCATCTAATAAAAAAGATGACTATAGTCAAAGATATGGATGAAGAGCAGGGTAAAGATGTTGATTAATGTTGTCTTTGTTTAAAAAATGGACAGATTGAGATGTCTGGAGGTAAAATGAGGAAATAAAAAGAAGTACTTTCTAGCTAATAAAGAGAGGAGAAAGTCACGAGAAAAAAATTAATGTTATCTATTCAAGTGCTTTCTCAAAAAGAGGAAAAATTAAGAATCCTAAAAGATGTAGGATACATAAAAAGCAAAGCGGGAAGCAGAACTAAAACTAAATACAAATATATCAGTAAATTGAAAGGAGCATAATTTCCAATTAATAGACAACAGTATTGATTAACGGCTTAAAAAAAAAAAAAGAAAATCCAGCTACAAGGCAATTACAAAAGGTGTAACAAAGGGGAAGCTCACACCTGAAAGAAATGAAAATAACACTAAGTAATACTTTTTCATATTTAAAAAACTTCTAATTCTTTTAAATATTTGCAGCTTAGCATTGTTTGCAATAATAGCTGTAATACGAGAAACCCGGGGGAAAATTTTTTCATGATAACAAAGTGAATAAATAAGTTATGATAAAATAATGCAACTCACCCTAAATAGGAGGGAAAACAAATGAATTTAGACATATATGTCAATAAGGATGAATTTAAGAATCATGAGGACAAGCCTAAAAGCAGATCTCAGAAAAAAAGTGTTATTATTGATTTTTTAATAATAAATTTATTTTTTATTGGTGTTCAATTTGCCAACATACAGAATAACACCCAGTGCTCATCCCGTCAAGTGTCCCCCTCAGTGCTATTATTGTTTTTTTAAGAATTACTTTATTTTAGAGAGAGAGAGAGAGCGCACATGAGAGCATGTGTAATCAGTGGGAGGGGCAGAGGGAGAGAGAGAGAGAGAATGTCAAGCCAACTCCCTGCTGGTGAGCTGGATCCCAGGACCCTGAAATCATGACCTGAGACAAAATTAAAAGTTGGATGCTTAACTGACTGAGCCATCCAGGCACCCCCCCAAAAAAATATATAGATTTTTTAATATAAAGTTGAAAACAGGAGAACCTAAGCAATGTACTGTTTAGGAAATATAGACATAGGGTGCAGACAATAAGAAAGTACAAACAATAATAAACAGAATTAATGACAGAGGTTATCTTTTATATGAAAAGAGAAGACGGGTCAGGCATATAGTGGACTTGAAATATATTGGTGATTTTCTACTTGGTGCGTGCACTGGTAATCCATTCAATATCATTCCTTAAGCCCAAACCTATAGATGTTACATACACACACACACATGTATACATACATACATTTTATATAGAGAATTTGTGTTAATATATTTCAAAATTAAAATTAAGCACAGGACTCGAATATATTTTGTGAAATTTTGCAAATATTTATTGATAGCAGTGAAAAGCACCTACATGTTAGAAATTTGACAGGAATCAACAGATTTTATATATCTACATGGCGAAATATGAAACCATTAAGTGATTTATAATTCACTTTAATGTCAGGGAAATCATTTATGACCTAATATTGAGCTAAAATATGTTAACAAGCTGGAAAATGCTGAGAATAATGGTTTCCATTATGCAAAACACATTTAACAGGGAAGAAAAGAAATCAGTGACCATCCAAGCAGTGGTGTGTCGATTTGGTAAGACTGTGGATATATTTTTTTTTCTCTCTCTTCTTTATATATTTTTAAACTCCCCAGATATTGTACACATTGGGTTCCCTCGAGTGCAGGTGAGTATATGTTATTTTTATGACTTAAACACACAGTTGATCATAATTAATAGCAAAAGGGTTTTAAGAATAAATACCAGAAAATGGCCAAGCATATTTTGCTCTACAGGCTTTTGATTAAGGACGCATTTCCTCCTTTTGCTCGATCACCCGGAAATCTGATAGTAGTGAGTGATTAGTATTTATAGTGAAGACAACTTCTCTTTGGTACATCGTGGTGGACTGGGTGCATCATAAATAAGCGATGGAACCGTGTCTTGCGTTCCCTTGAGTCCAAGTGCATCTTCCAATTGAGCACATTTCTTGGGCTGTAAGGCGACACTGGCTTTGTGAAGAGTGAGACTTCTACAACAAAGTCGCTCCCACAGTTGCCCAGTGTGAATCTCTACCCTCGCATTTTAACTGATCCCTGGTGGATACAAAGAGGGTAACTCCTATATGGGTCTGAGGGTTGCTGTCAGTGCTCCTAAACACATGCTCACTCAAGAGAAATGTCTAACTCGGCTACTCTGGACAGATGGACTTCCTATTCTCGATTCTTGCAAGTGAATGTGATGCCAGTTCTGGCCACTGGGCTGACACAGGACAAACCATTAACAAGGATTTTCTAAGTTAAAAGCCAAAGATTGGGATCCCTGGGTGGCACAGCGGTTTAGCGCCTGCCTTTGGCCCAGGGTGCGATCCTGGAGACCTGGGATCGAATCCCACATCGGGCTCCCGGTGCATGGAGCCTGCTTCTCCCTCTGCCTATGTCTCCGCCTCTCTCTCTCTCTCTCTGTGACTATCATAAATAAATAAAAATTTAAAAAAAAGCCAAAGATGCCTATGCAATTAAAAATATAACAGTCGTATCCTGAATTTATAATGGTGCTTTAAAATAATTACTAATGAATTTTATTACTATCTCATCTTATCAAGAATCTCAAGAATTGGCTGGTATTTTCCTTTCCTTGGGCCTAGGCAAAATTGTGGGAAAGGTGACACCAATATTTGATGCTGTCAATTATAACTGCTTATGAAAGTCTTTCTTGTACCAGTACTCTCCTATTCATTTCATATCTTTTTAAAAAAAAATTCTTTAAGTAAAAAATATGACCACCATTTATAATCAATTTTTAGTGAGCGTTAAACCTTATTTCTGGTTGTGGACTACAACCAACCTCCTTCCCTCCCTTCCTCACTTCCTTTTTTACTTCTCTGCCCTTCCTTCCCTTTTTCCTTTCCTTTCTTTAAATTAAGCAAGTGAACATATTAGAGAAAGATTCAAGTGAGAAGGAGAGCCTCCTGGAAACTGTGAAATCACAGCTAAAACAAAAATTAAATTTTTTATGTCCTATAAAATAATTGAGTACTTCTTTTTAAAAAAAAGATTTATTTATTTATTTATTTATTTATTTATTTATTTATTTATTTATTTTAAAGAGAAAGAGAGTGCAAGCACAAGTGGAAGGGGCAGAGGGAGAGAGGGAGACTCTGAAGCAAACTCAGTGCTAAGTGTGGAGCCACACATGGGGCTCAACTCAGGACCCTGAGATCATGACCTGAGCTGAAACTAAGAATCAGACACTTAATGGTTGTGCCCTAGGAATTATCTTGGAGTTAAATATCATTCTATTTTTTATCCTCTGGCTGCAAGTAAAAAGAGAGTGTCAAAGTTAATAAAGAAATTTAAGATTGTGTGCCTCAGGGCGACACTTAGAAGACATGTTAATTCTTCTGTTCTGGCCCTGAAGCACAAAAGTACTAAATGACATGTTTTAGTATAAATACTATATTTTAAAAATATCCTTACAATTTACCTAACTATACTTACGGAACCATTCGTGCATAATTTATATTTCAGACATCCAATTCAAGTCATTTCCACTTGGGAAGGACAAATAATGATAGTTTCAACAGAGAAACATATACATTTTCAAATTTGCTTCATTATTTGGCCATCTTTGCCACAAACTACAGCCTAACAATTGAAATTTTGACATGGACACTGTGGGAGTTGTATTTAAGAAATTTGATTTAGGGGCTGCCTGGGTGGCTCAGTCGGTTAGGGGTCTGACTCTTGATTTTGGCTCAAGTTATGACTCAGGGTTGTGAGATCAAGCCTCTCCCTTGGGTTCCGCTCTGCGCATGGAGCCTGCTTAAGATTTTCTCTCTCTCTCTCTCTCTCTCTCCTTCTGCCCCTCTCCCCCTCAAAAAAAGAATGAATTTATTCTAAATAGTCCAACTATTCCTGCTACATATTTTGTTTCATAGGCAGATTTTGGGTTTGGGATATTATAAAATTTTAAATGCAAAAATGTGATTTCTAGGGAAATTGGATGCTGTAGCTTCTACCAAAGACAGCTGTTATAAGGTGACAAGGAATATGAACTTATTCAAAAGGACAGACATGTACAGTTCTGGCCATTTTTGTTTATGATCTCTGAAACCCTCAATGTTGACTCAGTAAATCACCACAATTCCTGCCTTGTTACCTAATGCGGTGGGCTGGTGGTTCTGAAGGCTGTTGTTCTATCCAGGACAACGGGGGCTGATAGGAGAGGATACCGTATTACCATGCAAAGCTTAAAATCTAGTTTCATATCAGCTCAACTCCTGGACACGCACACGTGAGATGGATTAATTTGTGATTTAGTGCCCATCTAAAAGAAAGTAATTTTCTTTCTTTCTTTAAGCTTTGTTGAAAATGTAAGCTTATAAATAGGAATAAGTAAGAAGTGTAGAATTTATTGTTTCCAAAAGAGATTTGTAGGTGACTGATTTCTCCTAAGTTTTGATGGTTTGAAATAACCAGCAGGATGAATGCACTCAATGATTAAAACTCGTATCTTAAGACCCTCATTATGATCTAAAATATTTGGTTGGAATTACCACCCAGGATAGATACATCTCAATTAAAATAATTAAGTATGCATTTCTTCCTAACAGGTTCTTTTCTGAGAATTAATACTACCGTACCTGGCTTCAGAAGAACATCAGAGGAGCTTTGGGGAAGATTACCTTCACTCATTATAAGTTTTTTTAAGTGAAATGATGCTCTCTCTCAAAAGGGAGCAAGCCGTTGTATTCTAGGACTGAAGAGGCAACACATCTTTCGATACTTTGGTTGCTCCCGTTGCCTCACCACAACATTGTCACAAAGTCCTTAAAATGAAATTGAATTTAAAAAAAAAATGAAATTGAATTGTGAAGATAATAAAATTTGTATCTATCAATCAATTGGTCCATATTTTGCACATATGTTTGCATATTTGCATGTATGCAAATATACATATAGAGTGGTGAAGTTTCTTATAATAAACTGTGCTTGAAACTTTGAAATAAAGATGAATGAATCCATGCCCGGACTCTCTAATATATCGTCGGTAGAGAAAGAATCAAGTTTTCCCAGCTGCATCAATTTGTCACTTTTGTTGACAGACTGGGTACAATAAATTTCCATCCAGAGCGAATCGCTCAGAGACTCAGCTCATCCAGAAAACGTCTGCAGTTTTTTTATACATAGTGTTTGCCATGAGCTGAAGAAGAAATTTTGGGTGATATCTGTGTCTTCAGCTGGAGACTTTTTTCCTTTGACTTTTTTTAGAACAGAGGTGCCAGGATTGAGTAGGAAGAGGCTAGGAAGAGATAGAAGGTATTAATGCTCCAGGTGTGGTTAAGTCTAAATGGGTGGAACAAGACGTCTACCCTGAAAATATAAAAAAACTGGAGAAGTAGGAGACCTGTGTATCTAAAAAACCACACACCTGATAATAGCCTTTAAAATAAATTGTGTATAATAAATAATAATAATAATAATAAATAAATTGTGTACAGTGTGTACTATTATCAAATAACACAAATAATTGTCTACTATTATCAAATTGTGGAAACCATCACCTGGACTTGCCTATATGGCTACAAGTTGCTTAGGGTAAGGGTAGTGAGCCTGGTGTATATATAGCATAACAAGAACACGTACAGAAGATCCTGTGTGAAGTAGTAAAGTGAATTCAACTTTTGTAGATGTGTGGAGTGTCTTAGTTGAGGCGTGTAGACCAGTGAGGAAGGTTACTTACACTTCCAGTGGAATGAGTTACTCTACATCTTTGCGTGTATGACTTCTGAGCTAAGAATATAAGGATGAATACATTTCCCTCTTTTCTACCCATTGTCACATTACAAAATTCTCCCAGAAGGTATAGATTTGACTTGAAGAGAAGTGAATGATTTCCTTGAGTTCACAGATGGAGGGAACAGAAGTTGGACCTGAACCTATATGTCTTTTGGCATTTAAATCTTTCAACAAATGAGCTGTTTTTCTTAAGGCTCCTCCCAAACTTAATGTTTATGATGCTGATATGTATCAGCTCCAGGTAATTGCTGGAACTAGGCTGCAAAAACTTATGTTCCAAATTAGATCTAAAGGAGATAAAAAGATTGCACGGTACTGGTTACCTCAGTCTTGGCATTTACTCCGCAGTCTTATGTATGCTATCTCTCAGCTGCGTTTATTTATGGCATTATTTCCATATCCAGATTCAATATTGTATGTGAAAATTTTAAAAAAATCATGGATATATGTGTATGTATGTTTGTGCATGTGTGTGTATAAAATGCCAACTAGTACTGTTATCAATATCATTATCATTTTATGATACTATTAATTCAAACCTTTACTCAACATACTAGTTTGTACAAACCAAAAGAGAAGCACTCTTTTGGTCATCTATTCAAAATAAATTCTTTCCCTTGACCTTTAAATTCCAAGTTTCTCTGGAGAATTCATGTCAGTGGCCTTAAACATAGCACTCTCCTGGAAATCAGAACTTTTTCAAATCAATCACAATATTTAGTTTTGGTTTTAAGTTGAATACTTTTTTCTTTCTTATATATTATTTATTTATTCATGAGACACACAGAGAGAGGTGGAGACACAGGTGGAGGGAGAAGCAGGCTCCTCGAGGGGAGCCTAATGCAGGACTTGATTCCAGGACCCCAGGGTCACAACCTGAGCCAAATGCAGAAGCTCAACCACTGAGCCATTCAGGCATCCCAGAGTTAAATACATTTTTTTAAAAAAAATGTGACTGAATGATAAATCCATTTGACCTTCCTGACATTTGTATCTAAGACCCTGAGCCATTCAAGACATTTCCTCAAAAGAGACCTTAACAAAATCATTCTCAAATAGTTCTAAAATTTCTAAATTTTGATATGGAATCCATACAAGTTATTTTAGTAGCTAAAATATATCAATTATTATAAATAGCCTAGTGCTTAGGGGGAAACTATTTTTTTTTTGAGAGAGAGAGAGAGAGAGAGGAGTGGGAGAGAGGCAGAGGGAGAGGAGGAGAATCCCAAGCAGGCTCCACTTCCAGCACAGAGCCTGAAATCAGAGCTCCATCTCGGCACCCTGAGGCCATGACTGAGGCAAAATCAGGAGCCAGATGCTTAACCAACTGAGCCACCCAGGTGCCCCAAAACTACTTCCTTAAACAACAACAAAAAGAGAACTTTGGAAGTAACATGAATCATATTCAAATCTCTGTTTCAAGTGTATGTTATTTTGGTTTTGGATCTACTATTCCCATTCTTAAGTTTTTAAATGTTTTTGTACTCATCCTGCTTAATCATTTTGATGAGTGGTTTTCTTTATGGAGAGATCTTGTGGATAGTATAATGGGAAATTACAAATATGCAATTTTTGAAGCTTGTCTGAAAGCCTCATGGAACCTAAATATTCACTTCCACTTGTGGTGGCCTGAATAATGGTCCCCCAAAGGGGTCCTTATCCTAATTCCCTCAACCTATGTTATCTTATATGATGAAAGGGACCTTGCAGTTGTGATTATGAGAATTGTGAGATACGAAGATTATCCTGGACCATCTGGATGGGCCGGATGTAATCACAAGTGCCTTTATTACACGGAGACAGAGGAAGATTTGGTCACAGAAGAAAAAGATGAGAGGATGATGGAAACATAGGATAAAATGATATGTTTTAAGGTCGAGGAAGAGGGAGCAAGTCAAGAAGTACAGGCAGCCTCCAGAAGATTAAAAAACAAAAACAAAAACAAAATAAAAAAAAATAAAAATAAAAAACAAAACAACCCCCCCAACCCAATAAAACGGATTATCCTCTGAATCCCCCAGAAGGAGCACAGCCCTGCCAACACATTGATTTTAGACTTCTGACCTCCAGAAGTATGAGAATGAATCTGTATTATTTTGAGCCAATACATCTGTGGTTATTTTTTACAGCGACAGTAGGAGACAAATACACCACTGTGGTGATTACCTGAAATACTACCTCTTTTTGTCCTACCTCCTTTAAACAACCTATTATTTGGAAAAAAAAAAAAAAAAGACAAATCTGGAATTTGACAGGTTTCAGAGAAGGCAACTGAGGAATTTTATAATAGTTGTGATGGCTCTGATCTGTGGGTATAGGTTTAAAAAGGAGGGGAGAAGATAGAGTGAAAACATCCTGCTTAACCAGTGGTCACTTCGAGTGGAATTGTTTTAACAAATGAGGTGGTTAATGCCTCCCTTTGCAAAAGCAACGGATCTCTTCAGCTGCTATTAATAAATGATACTGGCAGTGATACTGGGTCATGTCTCCATGTCCTTCCCAATCTTCACATTCTCCATATCTTAGATCTTTTCACTCATTCATGAACACTGCCTAATGCACCAGAACATTGCATTAAGTGGCTATCTGGCACTCTATATAAGCATTAAAATAAAAGAGTCATCAAGAAGGAAAAAAAAAAGATTATAGTAGAAAGAAAGGCCTTTTGTAAATTGCTTTCCAAGAGCTAGGCACCATTCCAGGAAAATGAAGGGCACTTTCAATGGACTTTAACCTTCTCCCTTTGGTGGTATTAAAAGACCTTCTTTGGGACATTATATAAGCCAATGGTGAATATTTTGCCAGAAATTTTCCATTAAAATTGTAATCACTTAATACTTTGAGGTTAGCCAAAGAGATTTTATTATATAGAGAGTGATCTTAAAATTTGCATTTTAAGTTAATTACTATTAGCAGAATAAGCCTGTCAAATATTTCTCCTTCTGAGAATCATCCAACTATATTTTATTTTGTTTCCATATATTTGTGCCAAAATATCAAGAATTCCCATTGAGGAAAAGAAATAGTAGTTCTTTAAAGAAGAAAATCTATATTTTCAATATTATGATTCTGTGGAAAAATAAATATTTCTGACAGGTTAAAAGTGATAGAAATTTAGACATTAGAACCTAAACATTCCATATACCTTGCCTATCATGAGCATTTAAAATTCAACAAAATGAGAGATGAAAGAAATGTTAAATAGTGTGGGTTAAAGTGAAATATAAAGAGAAAGCTGGAAAATATTTGATTACACCATACTCACTCGTGAGTATGAGGTATAGAATCAAATTAGGTAAATTTATAAGTAGTTTCAGCTATAGTCTGTGATCACTCAGATAACCCAATTTTTTTTTCTCTAGAAAGTTAATTTACACAAAATCAGAGTTAGAAAAGAAGACAGTAAGCTTGCATACCTCCCATATGCTACGCACATGTGTGTACTATCTTATTTACACCATTTGGGTTAAATGCACTTCATAAACCACAGGAAAACTGAATCCTGAGGTCCCTTACTTAGGACTTTGAAGGGCCATAAGTACATGATAGGTACACGAGGAAGGTAAGATGCGAACTTCAGTCTTTTGATGTAAAGACTATGCTCTTTCCTCAGATGGGTGGTGCTCTGAAAAATGAGTCAAAAGAGGAAAGGAAATGTTCAATTGAAACTTTTCTTAATGGAGTTGATGGTATTGTTGAAGTTTGTTGAGTTATTGTAGGAGTTTAGTTCTTCGTATGTGCGTGGATGTGCATGTGTGTAACAACTGGTAGGTCATCGGCATCTATCAGTGGAGAGATTCATTCATGAAAACTTTCTTTTCACAACCTCTGGAATGGTTTTACGAAGAAAAAATAATTAAAATGGATCTGTGATCATATTGACAGTTTGACATTTATAGAAACACAGAACCAATAAGTAAACTACATATGTATTGTTTTTGCTAGTTGCTATGTAATCTCGTCTGGGAGGAAAGTTGTGTAATTATCATTTTGCAATGCCCAGAAATGTATTTCATTGACCTGCAGAGGTAGTAGAGTATGCTAAACATGGAAATAATGATAGAGAACTTTTGTTTGTTTGTTTATTTTTAGAGAGAGAGAGTGTGTGTGCCTGCAAGTAGGGGGAAGGGACAGAGATGAACGGACAGAATTATAAGCAGGCTTCTTGCCCAGCACTGTGCCCCACGAGGCCTCTGATCACGTGGCCCTGAGATCATGACGTGAGCCAAAATCAGGAGTCAGATGCTTAACTGACTGGGCCACCCAGGTGTCCTAAAATTTGTAGGAAACATTTAAAAGATGTTATGTGCCAGATAACCTTAATATTTTAGTGCACGCCAACCCAATCCTTACAATTACCTTATGAGGTAGGTGCTATTGTGGTCTCCATTTTACAGATTGAAGAAGAGAGGCACGCAGAGGTAAAGTAACTTGTACAGAGTCATTCAGATAATAAAAGGTATAACTGGGATTCAATGATATCCTGGTTTTAGAGCCCATATGGTTTAATATTTAATTTCTAAGAGGAGTTGAACAGATTGTCTTCAGATAGTAAAAAACGAAGGGGAAGAAAGTGAAGGAAGAGAAAACCGAAACTTCCTAGAGCTAAATTATGATGTGAATCATCCACCCAAATAATTAAACTACATATCTAGTTTAGAGTCCATCAAGGACTAAGCAGGATGAATGTAAAATTCCCATTTAGGCACATCCCTCATGAATTTTCAAAGCAGAAAAAAGATTTTTAAAAAGATTCTAAAAATATATAGAGAGACCAAGCAACAAGCTGGTTACAAAGAAATGAGAATTTGAGTGGTATTTGACTTCTCGTCAGCAAAACTGAATGTGACAGTAGGGAAAAAAAAGTCATTGTAAGTTCCAAAGGAAAAGGCTATTTCTTGCCAAAATATCAAGGGCAAGTACAGCAGAAACACATATTTGGATATGCATAGACTCATAAAGTTTACTACTAGCCTCCTAGAGTGATTTTCTAGAATGTACTTCAGCAAATTTAAGACAAAACACAGGAAAGAGGAAGAAGTGGGATGCAAAACACATCATGTAAAAGGAGTAAAATCTAAAAATCCAGCTGTTAACTGTGTAATTGGCTTGGAAAAATGAATGAACTAAAGTAGAACGACCAGTCAAAAGTTTGAAGAAGAAAGACATTAAAGAAGAAAGTTGATTCACTGTAAAAAATAAGATAATATGGAAGTTATATGACCTTGGCACAGTTTTTCTCAATCTTGATACTGTTGACATGTAGGGTCAGAGAATTCTTTAGTATGGGGGCTGTCCTGTGAGTTGTAGGATGTTTTACAGCAACTTGAAACATGGTGAAATGCTGTTATCCTTGTGTTGTGTAGTATGTGTTCAATGAATATTTGTTAATTGAACTCAGTTTAGAAAAATAAAATAGAATAAATATCAGAAGCATATATGGAAAATGGTGAACAAAACAAGAAAGTGCATGGGGCGTTGTATTAGGTAGCACTGTGAAAAATACAGAAATAATGTCTTCTAGACATGGCCAACACGCACATGAGAAAATGCTCTGCATCACTTGCCATCAGGGAAATACAAATCAAAACCACAATGAGATACCACCTCACACCAGGGAGAATGGGGAACATTAACAAGGCAGGAAACCACAAATGTTGAAGAGGATGTGGAGAAAAGGGAACCCTCTTGCACTGTTGGTGGGAATGTGAACTGGTGCAGCCACTCTGGAAAACTGTGTGGAGGTTCCTCAAAGAGTTAAAAATAGACCTGCCCTACGACCCAGCAATTGCACTGTTGGGGATTTACCCCAAAGATACAGATGCAGTGAAACGCCAGGACACCTGCACCCCTATGTTTATAGCAGCAATGGCCACAATAGCCAAACTGTGGAAGGAGCCTTGGTGTCCATCGAAAGATGATGGATATAGAAGATGTGGTTTATGTATACAGTGGGATATTCCTCAGCCATTAGAAATGACAAATACCCACCATTTGCTTCACCGTGGATGGAACTGGAGGGTATTATGCTGAGTGAAGTGAGTCAATCGGAGAAGGACAAACATTGTATGTTCTCATTCATTTGGGGAATATAAATAATAGTGAAAGGGAATATAAGGGAAGGGAGAGGAAATGTGTGGGAAATATCAGAAAGGGAGACAGAACATAAAGACTCCTAACTCTGGGAAAAGAACTAGGGGTGGTGGAAGGAGAGGAGGGCAGGGGGTGGGGGTGAATGGGTGACGGGCACTGAGGGGGCACTTGACGGGATGAGCACGGGGTGTTATTCTGTATGTTGGTAAATTGAACACCAATAAAAAATAAATTTATTATAAAAAAATAAAATAAAATAAAGAAATAATGTCTTCAGTTTGGTATCATTTGGGAAAAATGTGGAATATGAAAAGCATGGGAGGTAATTGAAACACAACCACCATGTTTTATATTAGGAAAACAATACTGTATCAAGTGGAAAAATCAGCAATAGAATATATGAACACTTTATATGTGGCTTTGGATATAATTTCCAGGAAGAAGGAAAACAAATAAAAAGCAAAATAATACAAAAATGCAATAAACAAAACCCAACATATTAGTGAGACAAGAGTCAACAATAGGGAAAATCAATGCATTTGTGTCTTTTACTCTATTATTTAATTTATACATTTTAATTTGCTTTCCTTAAAGCAAAAATTACATGTTTAATGGACAAGCTTTGAGAAAATAACAGAATAGCCTCACAAAAAAAATGGGCTAGTTATTTCATGTGAAACCTACTATCCTCTTCAGGATCATTGAATGAACATTGAAAAATTGGTAGAAAAGTAGCGGGGAGATGCCCCTATTGAAAATTTCCGACCAAGAGATGGCACAATAAGATTTACATTTTAAAAGTAGCACTTTCAGGGCACCTGGGTGGCTCAGTGGCTGAGTGTCTGCCTTTGGCTCAGGTCGTGATCCCCAGGGTCCTGGGATCGAGTCTCACATCAGGCTCCCCACAGGAAGTCTTCTCCCTCTGCCTATGTCTCTGCCTCTCTCTCTGTGTCTCCCATGAATAAATAAATAAAATCCTAAAGAAATAAATAAAAGTAGCACTTTTAGGGCTGAATGGATAATGGATCAAAGATCTAATGGAGACAAGAATTCAATTAGGAGTTATTTTCAATTAAAAGGTTAAGAATAGCAGTGACTTGAACTCAGAAGCAGCTGTGGATTGGATAGAAGCCTAGCAGTCTGATGGGAAACTTGGAAAAACGAGGGATTGGGAAGAAAGAAAAAAATTATTATATGAGTAGAGGAAAAACAAATGTCTAGGATAACCTCTGGGGTGTTCCACTGGAAGATTGGATGAATGGTGATGTTGCTGATTACCAAAGATAACATAGGAGAAGAACGAGTTTTATTTGGGAGAAAGGAAAATGAATTTAATTTTGGAATATGTCAACTCAGAGGGCCTAACATTCATTCATGAAGATGTTGGAAATACAGGATGGAGGACTCGGGGGAGTGAATTGGAGATAGGAATTTGTTGAAAGTCTTCAGTCTAGTGCAATTGTCTTCAAGATAAAATCAGGGAAGTAGTATGCTAGTCAGGGCTCTTGCATTTAGCTGTGTAAGCTTGGAGAAATTATGTCTTCCCTCTACCAATGAAGGGAGGAAAAAGTAGGATTAAGACAACGCTAAGAATATCTTGAGATTTGGGGAATTTGTCAAACCTCTTTATTGAAATTTGTCCAATATTGATGGTTAGGTTTGTAATGTCAACAGAGTTTTGCTAGACACAGGAAGACTCGGTTGTAGTCTATGTTACAAAGCAATCTGCATTCTAATCAGCTTCCCTCTATATTTGATTTTTCCCCCCGAGAACTTGGGAAGAAAGTGAATGTTGTACTGAGGAAGAAATTTTCACAGCTGCAAGTCTCCGACATGATGCCATTCACTTTTGCTTCATCATTGTACTTACGGATTATAGCTCATGTGGTGATGCTGAATATGTTCCTGATTTGAAGCAAAGCATTTCTCTTACTTATTTTCAGTCAATTTATAATAATCATATTGTTGTTAATTTAAAAAAAGGCCTTGAGGGGAGTTTGTTGAGTTAGGAAGGGATGTGCTCTGGGATTCTGGAGGATCTTTCAAGGATAATGCACATGTTTCTGGATAGAGAAATGGAATTTTGGACTGAGTACATTTTTTTTTTTGTGGCTCAGAATGATGCGATCTTGTTCAGTTTATATTTCTTGATTTCATCCTGATTGTTCAAAACACAGTTAATTTTTCTTTGTTCCTTCTCTGTGCCTTTCTGGTCTAGAATGGAAATATGTCTTCTCTAAGCATTTGGGAAATAGCCCAATGTGAAACCGCTTTATCAAATCCTCTGTGCAACATTTCCCTAGGAAAAATGCCAAAATTGACCACTTATGCCAGATAGGGAAAACTCAGCAGATTTTCCAAATTTGAACATGATGATGGTTCCAACAATGATTTTTTAAAGCCAAGATAGAGTTTGCATATTTGGGTTTACAGTACTCAAACTGAAATTTGATTCACCTTGCTTTTCATTAAGTACCAGGAAGAGGCTTTTCCTAGAATTCAACATAATCTGCTTCCAACTGTATTCTCTGAATTTAAAAGCATTTGAAATGATTAAAAAATAACTTTGGATCTGTAATTTAGCCACAGTGCACATGATCAGAAGACAGCTGTCTTAAATCACATGTTATCTTACAGATAAATAACCCTCTATCGTGAGTAGGGAGGAGAATTTTAGATTTATAAAATTGAAGATTAAAAATGAGCAAATTACAAGTTCTATTCTAAAGCCTACATTTTGTAAGAATGCTTTCTACTTAATGCTCAGTGGCTTATAGGCAGAGGGACACACATTAAACTAGTTTAAGGATTTCTTCTTCAAGTCGATTGTCTTGTTTTTTAATAACATAGCTTAATAGTTTAGTCTGCTAGAATCCACATTATTAGTGCTATAGGTTAATTGAAAATTAAATGTTACTTTTATCAAGTGAAATTGTTAAAATAAGTGAAAACTTTACATAACATAAAAACTGACCCATTAGGGAGAGGGATGGGATTTGTGGTCTCTCACACAAATTACATGTGTTTGCATCTTCTTAGGTACACACTTGGGGAAGCTATATGTTACTGAAATCTTAGAAATTCAAAAGAGAAAGAGCTAGTAGACTATTCAGCCTTGTGTTAGAGAAACATCAGAGTAAGCGTCAGAACTTTAAGTGGTTTTATGGACAATAAAAATATTCAATTTTTGAGCTGGATTCACCTATGTTTACAATAATCAGGGTTTTTTTTTTTTAAGTTTTGCAGAGCTAACCTTCCTTTGATCACAACAATATGCATTACTAAAAGATAGACAAATATAATAAAATTTGGATTTTTTCTCTATATATTTTAAAAATAACTAATATTTGAAATTTTTTTCATATGGATTTATTCTCTTTAACTTTAAATTTTGTATGTGGGTAGTAGTCACAAATGTAAATATAAATATCCTGTTTGGATGGCAGTTGATGATGGTGTACTTGTTTAAATAGCCCAGGACCTCCTTACAAAAATAGATATAACCACTAAGATAAGATATCAGTAAATCACAGATAACGTCTACAATCAAATTATATGAAACTGTTCCTTTGTGTGTGGGATCAAACTAAAAACAGCAGTAAGTACTTTAAGAGTTCAAGAAATCTGCAAGAGAAAACAGACACAGGGAATAAATAATCTTCAAATGTCCGTGAGCACGAAGAATCCAGAAATTGCTCCATTTGATGTAGAAAACTTGATGGGCAAATGTTAAGCAGCCCAACGACAAGAGTGCCCACAGAAGTTTAACTCCACAAAGAAATTAACGGTGACCAAAGGAATTTCAAAGTTGAGGTGGTCTAATCACTGGGAAACCTTGCAGTTAATGAAATAGTCACTTTTAGAATGAAGTACCAGATTTAGGTAAAATTGCAGTGACTTGAATCCATACTGACCAGAAGAAAATAGGCAGTAAGTACAAAAGAATGGAGATAGTTCATATAAAAGTCAGCAAAAGGAACAGAGCCAGTGCGACTCAGAAAATGCAAGGAACAGAGCCAGCGCATCTCAGAATCAGGCAGAAAATGCATGATTTTGAATCTTATATGATAACAATGAAACAAATTGTTCTAGAGTCATGTGATTAGCAGGCATTTTAGCTTCCCCTCCTCTAGGAGTCCAGGAAGATCTATTCCACTTAGAAATCCTTTATCAAAATACACTGTAATAGAATTCTATTAAATTTTGATAAGAAAAAAGTAAAATGAGCAAAATAACATACCTATGGACATTGAAGTCTTTCCAGAAAGACATGCACAAAAAGAGGTAAAACCTCTGTGACTATTTGAAATCAGCCAAAAAGGAATTAAGGAAACAAAGGAAATCAGAATTAGTAAAAAGCTCAATGATGATTCATCCAACAAATGAAAATATGAATAAAGAATTAACAGAATTCATAAAATAATTAGAAACGAAAGAAAAAAGATCATTTCAGAAGCAAAGTTTAAATAAGAATGAAGACCATACATCATGTCATAGGGACGTAGGTGATGGAAAGACAAAAAGGAAAGTAACTATAAAGAAAGAGAAAAAAGGTTTTGAGATAATAGTATAAAAATAGGTAATGATGGCAATGAATGTATAATTGTAGTAGCAGCAGCAGAAGGAGAAGAAGAAACAAATCCTAGAAAGCATAATTCAACTAAATTTTCATGGAATAAAAAATTACTTGAGGGGCGCCTGGGTGGCTCAGTAGGTTAAGCGTCTGCCCTGGGCTCAGGTCATGACCCCAGGGTCCTGGGATGGAGCCCCGCATCCGGCTCCCTGCTCGAGGGAGAGTCGGTTTCTCCCTCTCCCTCTGCCGCTCTCTCTCTCTCTCTCTCTCTCTCAATTAAGTAAATTTTAAAAAGTTACTTGAAACTACATATTGAAAGAACACATTACATCCCTGTGAAAATTGACCCATGAAGATTAATTTTTAGCATAATTATGGACTTTAGAGAGACAAACTTTTTGGACATCGTCCCCAAAAGATGGAATAATTTATAAGAAAATAACATAAGATGGTTATCAGAATTTATGTAAGTCTTTGTTTTGTGCCAGAAGACAATGCGGCTATATATGGGAGGTACTATAGAAAAGAAAATATAAACCAAGAGTTTCTTTAAAAAAAAGACAAAAAGGGGTTCCCTGGGTGGCGCAGTGGTTTGGCGCCTGTCTTTGGCCCAGGGCGCGATCCTGGAGACCCGGGATCGAATCCCACGTCGGGTTCCCGGTGCATGGAGCCTGCTTCTCCCTCTGCCTATATCTCTGCCTCTCTCTCTCTCTGTGGCTATCATAAATAAATAAAAATTAAAAAAAAGACAAAAAAACAAAAAACAAGAGTTTCATATCCAAATTGATGTTGAAATGTAAATACATAACACACACATCCTATTATTAACATGCATAATGTCAGTTAATATTTTGTGAGCCCTTCCTAAGAAATACACCAAAGAGAAGAATCATAAAGATAATGAAAAAGCCTAAAGAAGTACTTTTCATAAGTACTTAGAGTAAGCATTCAATATAATTCTATCAATAGAACTAAAATCAGTTTAGGACGAATGGGGAGAGAAGGAAAGCAGAATGAGTTTCTTGATTGCCTTATGGATATAAACTGGGAGTTAAAATAGATCTCATCAAATTAAGTACAAGGAGAGAGAAGGAAGGGGAAGAAGAGGTTCTACCTAAAAACAAACAAACAAACAAACAAACAAACAAACAAATGTGCTAATAGTAGAGAGCGAATAGACATTATCCAAAGAGAGAAAAAAAGATTAAGAATATAATGTAAAGAAAGTGGTGTAAAGGGAACTATTACAAAATAATACAGACTTGTCTAAATATTAAAGATATGCAGAGAGAACGAGAGTGAGAAGAGGATGAAAAAGGAGGGAGAGAGAGAGGAAGACGGGGGGGAGGGAGGGGGAGAGGGAGGGTGAGGGAGAGACTCTAGTGAAACGACATTAACAGGGAAACATACAATGAAAATCACCCCTGAACTCGCAAGGCCAGATGGATGAATGAATGTCAAGGCTCCATCAGGAGGACGGAAGGCACTGTGTGTTTTTAGGTCTAATTGTTTTAATGTAGAATGAGGGGCTCAGATACCTGTTGGAACAGGTGGAGGGACGGAGGTCAGGGGAGCTCCTGCTGAGGGTCAGCGGGTCCCCTGCAAGCCAGACCGGCCAACACTGACATCCTAGCCTGTGCTACCAAAGTGGGTCATCCTCGTCATCCTCATACGGGTCAAGCTGTAGCAGCTGCGATTCTTGAGAATCTGAATCTCAACCTGCAGGGGACATGCAGGGAACTCTTGAGGGTTGTCCAGAGTGTCTCACGTGCCCATAGGTCCAGCTGGACCTGCCTCAAGAGAAGAATGTCTTCCCTTCCACTTCAATCTTTTAAACCCCTACAAGTTCCTCTTACAGGCGGTCATGCCTAGAACCATGTGGAGAAGGGGGCTCTGGGAAGTGCATCAGGGAGGAGTGGGACCAAGATGATGCCGACCTGACAACGTACAAAAGGATCGGATCTGTTAACAAAGAGGTTCTGAACTGTTTAAGGTGAAAGAGTGGACAAAGGTGTACTAGACAATTGCAGATCAAAAAGAAAAAATAGGGGTCATGATTTTGGTATCTGACAAAATTGAATGAGACCAAGACACAGAAAGAGAGACCAATAAGTACACTTTATAATGGTAAAGGCCATATTTAATAATAAAGGTATGAGGCATTAAATATGCATGCATCCAATAACAGCAATGACTCGCATAAAAATAAACTACAAGAGGTATAAGAAAAATAAAAGGCAGAAATGAGATAAATGGCATTCCCTCACCATAGGCATGAATAGCAACATTAAAAAAGGCATCGCGTGGATATTATAGCTTTGAATTATTGTTAGTAATTCAGGTGAAACATAATATTTTATCTTATTTTAATCATATATATCTTAGAGATAAAATTATATAAAAATTATAAAATAAAATTATAAAATTATAAAAATTATAAAATTATATATGAGTTATATATACATATATATGTCCTTTTAAATGCCTAATTCTGTGGATGGCTCATGCGTCTTGTGCATTTTATCTGTTGGTTTCTGTTTGTAAAAGGTCCCCGGGGGAGTTCTGATATGGCATATTGATACCCTTGGCCTGAGCGTGTGATAAGATCGTGTCACGGGAGCTGAGCCGCTGCAGTTACCCAGTTGAGTCCCCTTGAGCCACAACTGAATATATGTAGCCCCTTCTTGTAATTGGGCTCCGGCTGCTATATAATAGGGCCACGCTGTTCCTAGGGCCTCTGGCTGCAATTAATTATGCAGGCTAATGCATCACAGATCCCTCCTAGGTGTCTTTCATTTATCACCATTACTTAATATTTACAACGAAGGTTGCAGCTAATTCTCTTCACCTCTTGATTTGATTCAGCCTGTGCTTTTACTGCCTCACTGGGTTCTTTATTGTTTTCAGATTTTTCTATCTGGCCACAGGCGTCATTTTTATAGTCATTTTATTGACACTGTTTAATTTATTTCAGAATGATTTCCACACCGGTAAAAGTATGTTTCTTTGTGTATGAACTTCGGTGCTCAGAAATATCCCCTTCTGTGAATCTCATTCCTCACCGAGACTTGGGAAAATGTGTTTATGGGATGGGTGAGTATGGTAATGACAATAGTTCCATTTCTCTCCCCAAGGTGAGGAAAATCGGTGAATAAACTAACCCGTAAGCCTCAGTGAAAATGCTCAATTATGTTGTTATGCAGACCCAAGCCTCGGATTCCTCTCTCTCTTTAAACCTGCTTCAAAGAAATAGAAACACAGAGTTTGTGCTACCCATGTTTTTCTCTTTATTCTCCCTTCCTAGGGAGCCACGTCTTGTCTCCAAAGTCCAACCAGGTGTGTAGGGCTGTACTATACCAGGAACAGATCTTCTGGGTGATGACTTTATCTAGCAGGTTCTTGACTTGGCCTGGGAGCATTGATACGTACTGAAAATACATACCACTAGGTACCAAAGTGGTATTATTTGGACACTATACCCTGCTGAACTAACTAGATTTTTTTCAATCATATCTATCCTAAATTAGACATGATTCAAGTAAAATATTATTTCTGTGTACTCCAATTCCACATACTTTCAACTTTAATACCATAAGTATCCTATATTTGGCCTACATTATGTGCTTTAATGATCTCATTCTTAGGTTTCTATCTGAGGATATGAAAAGAGCAATCAGTTTTCAAATTTCAAGGGAAAAAGAGACCTTGAAGGATGAGGAGGGTTTAGGCAAGCAGGGAGAGGGGAAACAATACTCAAAGAGCATAAAAAGAATTTTAAATTAGATACAGGTACTGTATATACAGTATTTCATACATTATTGCTTATGGTTCAATGATTTAAACTTTAAATGTGTACATCACCTAATCCTATCAAACGTATATTGTCCCATAAGGAATTTTAGATGATAATTTCACTGATTCAATATTATGAGTATGTTTTCTTCTTGCTCTTGTCTAGCAGTTGTAAGGATCATATTAAGAACATAGACTCTGGAAGCAGGTTATCTGAGCCCGGATTGTGTCTCCATTACTTCCTTGCAGTATGATCTTGGTCAAAGAACTTAATCTTTCTCTGCTTCATTTGGTTCATTTATGAAAAGACCGTATTAAAGCTGCCCCTACCTCCTATGGATGTAGTAATGATAAAATGAACTTGTGTATGTTAATGGCTTAGAACAGAGGTTGGCATCATTGCAAAGGATGTGAAACAAACAAAAATACAGACAGGAGGTGACTAGAGGTGTATAGCAGACATGGACTAGGGCCATTTCAAAATGTTTTTTGAAGTGAGATTTTTTTGTTGCTTCCATTTCCATTTCTAGTCCTCTCCTACATCTGAGGTTGTCTATGTCTTAAAGTATCAAGGAAGTTCTAAACTATAAACTAGGAGATAATACTTGTATATCAAAACACAGTCTTACCTCTTTTTCTACAGCTCAAAGGCCAATGGTCTAGGTTCTCCTAAGGGTCTACAGAACTTCCCTGCAAAACAAACCACAGCCAAATAACACACTAATAATTTAACTAACCTTTGAAACTTAAGATAATTTCAGAGGGTTTTACATTGGTTTAGCAAAGAAAAGATTAAAGGAGAGAAATCCTATATTTTGATTAATGATTCAAGAAAAGATGGTATAAGTTGGCTCAAAATACTCCATTTATTTTTACCCAGCTTGATTCATTATCCAAAACTCTTCAAATATTTAAGGACTGTATTTGGAATTAGATATCAGGCACTTATTCCAGCAGTTTTAATATTAATATTTATCTTTGTTGAAAGCTGTATTTGTATATAACAACATTTATAGAGATTAAAGAGACTTTTCATGTCTTTGAGGATTTATGCTATGTAACCAAGTTAAGGGAACATTAAGCAGGCCTTTACGTGTCAAAGAGATCTGCTGTTAGAAGGAAAACAGTTCTGTTATCTATTGTACTGTGTTCCCAGTCTTACTTTAAGTACTGAAGATAAAGTTGATAAAAATGAATGAACTGACACATAGATCAATGGAAGAGAATAGAAAGCCCAAAAATAGTTCCACATAATTGTGGTCAATTGATTTTTGACAATGTTGCAAAAACTATTGAATAGAGAAAGAATAACCTTTTCAAAAAGTGATGTTGAAACAATTGGTCATTTATTTGCAAAAAAAAAAAAAGAAGAAGATAGAAGAAACAAGAAAGAAAGAAAGAAAGAAAGAAAGAAAGAAAGAAGAAAGAAAGAAAGAAAGAAAGAAAGAAAGAAAGAAAGAAAGAAAGAAAGAAAGAAAAAGAGAAAAATAAAAAAGAAAAAGAAACTCAAACTATACCTCTCTTCCATGGATGATTTGACCTGAGCAACCAGAAAGTTTGAATTCCCATAAAATGAGATAAAGAAGCCAGCAGGGTAGGCAAGTCTGCTAGGTAAGGGAGGAGAAATAAGCTTACCACTTTTAGAAACATTATGTTTGAAGTCCTTATTAATAATCCAAGTGAAGGTGTCTAGTAAATAGTTGTATTTATGAGTCTAGGGTCCTCTGTAAGGACTTGAATGGAAGATACACATTTGGGAGTTGTCAGAGATGATATTCAAAAACTTGAGTTTGGAAGAGATCACTTAGCAAATGAGTGTAGACAGAATAGAAATCTGAGGATTGACACGCACACCTTTCCATTGCCTAGAAATCAGAATATGTTGAGAAACAAAAGTAAGTGTAAAGAAGTGGCCAGTGATGTAGAAAGAGAACCAAGTGAGAGAGATATTCCTCAGTAAATGAATAAATGAGCTTCAAGAAGATGTTGATAAACTGTGTCAGCTGTAGATAGAAGATCAAATAATATGTGGCCTATGAATGAAAAGAGCAGTTTTCAGTGGATGATGAGTTGAAAGCTTGATCAGATTGGGCTCAGAAAGGAATGGGAGATACTTGGGAACATAACACACATATGCCTTTTTTGAGGAGATTTTTCTGTGTAGAAGAATATAAGCTGGAAGGCATTGGAGAGTCAAAGGTGAGTTTCCTGTTGATTTTAAACTTGAGAGTTATTAAATTTTATTTATACGCTATTGAGTATGCTCCAACAAAGACCAACAGGTGGATGACTGACAAATGTCAGAGCATCTATGACCTACTCAAGCGAGTGAGAAAAGATGAATCCAAGTGCACCACAGTTGGGACTGGCCTTGGGGCATGGACGGTACATCTGTCATAAGTAGAATGAAGTAGGATTCTGTAGATGCAAAAGTAGTTTTGTTGTAGATATTTTGGTCAAAGCACGTTGATATGTGTTCTAATTGTTCCCATTGTGTCAATGGAATGTGATCCTAGGACAGAAGCTGAGAATGAGTATAGTTGAACTGTTGGAGTTTGAGGAGAGAAATAGTGAAATTTCTAGGAAAATAGAAAAGAAAATAAGTTTGTGCTGACATTTCTGGGTATCCATGATGTCTTATGTGAAGTTAGAGTTGAGGCATTTAAAGTGAATCTGCTTAGCAGGGTTTTATCTAACCAACGTTAGTGCTCAGGTATAGGTGAGGCATAGGTACAGAGCTGGAGTTTTGTCAGGTAAGTATAACACAGAGAGGGGCAGGAGTAGGTAGTGTGTCACGAAAGTATCATTAAAATCATGGATCTTAGTAAATTTATTAAAAAAAAGAAATTACTCATAAAGTCATGAATTTAGTATTGTTAACTTTTTCTAAATTATAAATCTCTGTGAATGATAATAGTAAAGTAAAATACAATAGTCTTCATCATTTAAAACTAAGTCAACTATGTCAACAGATAAAGATTTTTGAAAATAATAAAAGCATAACCAAATATAAAAAAAAAATCATGGATCTTAGTTGAGGTCAGATTGTAAATGCTACCTTGTGCATTCCCTCAATCTGACCGTGATCCACGGTACAAAGCTTCCAATACAAGTGATAAAGATGAACGTGCATTAAAATACACCTACATCTCTCATGAATAGTCTAGCTAAAGAGATAATCACATTGATTCCTGTGATTTTTTTTTTAAAGATTGTATTTACTTATTCATGAGAGACACAGAGAGGGGCAGAGACACAGGCAGAAGGAGAAGTAGGTTCCCTGTGGGGAGCCCGATGCAGGACTCCTTCTCATGACCTGGGATCATGCCCTGAGCCAAAGGCAGATGGCCAACCACTGAGTCACCCAGGCACCCCGATTCTTGTGATTTTCACCTACTAGAGTGATCCCTTATGGAGACTAGACAGGTTCCAAACAGATGAGGGGGTTGAAGTCAGAGAGGAAAGTGCCTTGCCCAAGGTGCCAGGCAGTGACTGAGCTGGGATCGGACCTATTGCATCCTCTCACACGTTGTGCCCTACCTTCTAACTCTACACTGCATTAGCCTGTGCCTCAGGTCGTATTTAATCCCATGTGTTAGTTTTAGTCCTGGTTTGGAGCAACTGTTATCTGACTTGCAATTTCCTTTGTATCCATTAGTGAAAAGTTCAAAAGTTTTAACTATAACCAAAACTAACCTCTAGGAAACCGCAGGCTTTTTTTTTTTTTTTAATTTTTATTTTTTGCTTCGTCTCAAAGCAGTAGGATACAAAACTCAAAAGCCTCTCTTTCTGTAATACAAATTACATATGGAATTAGAGAACTGAGAGAGTTTTAGAAACTAAATCTCAAAGGCAAATATAAGGTAATTAAATAACCTATTTTTAGGGTCAGTGTTTATTTTCTCATAAAATGTGTATCACTCAAGGAAATAAAAATTAAGCATATATCTTTTATCAAAACACCAAGTGGAAATTTAATTTTAAAAGGAAGAGATTGGTCTGTTTTTCACCATGGAGGCTAAGCTCTGGAGAATTACTCCACTGAAACTGTGATGTGTCCCTTATACATGCACTGCTTCCTAATGAAAGAAAACAAACAGAAGGATTTGTCTGCACTTTGCTGATATTAAACCATTCACAAATAAATTACTTTGATTCAAAACTACTGTAGCTCAGTTATTAAATGTTGAGAATATGCTGTTTTGGTAATGTGTTGACATTTGTTTCCTTTTTTTTTTTTTTTTTTTTTACATTTGTTTCCTATGCCTGTGTCTGAACTTTCTCATTCATGCTCACATGGCATTCTGAGAGTTGGAAATGATGGCATTTTAAATGTGTCACCATTCAACTCCATACCTACCATGCTACCATGCAGTGGTATGTTCCACAAGCATCTGTAGTGGAACATCTTACTACTGATTCTATTTTTTTCTCCCATCAAATGGCACCCTCCCTGGATTTTCTTGTCATCTACTACGAGTTCCAAGCAAGATGTTTAGGATTTATCCTAGGCCCCATAGCCTAATGGGTAAAAATTCAGACTATAGAACCAGGTAGACATACATTCAGATCTTGACTCTGCATTGAATTAAGGCTGTTTTATCATGCTATTTGGCCTTCCGGAACACCATGTTTCTTATCTTTAAAAATGCGAAATAATGGTGGCTACCCATTGGGTTATTCTGAAGGTTAAAAAAGATAATACATTTAATAAGTAATTAATAAGTAATTACTGAGCTCCTACTGTCTAGAAATTGTGTGGATATACCTGTGAGCAAAATATGAAAGGTTAGTCCTTTCATTGGCTAAACATACTAGTTAGGAAAAGGATATTAAACCAACACACCAGTAAACAAGCATGATTATATCAAGTAATAAATGCCATGATAGATTTGAGAGAGATCGGGGTGTTAGATAGACACAAGAGGGAGGTAAAAATAAAGTGTAGGGAGGAGAAAATAACAACTGAGCAATGTAGAGATCTGGGGACAGGATTTCAGTCCAAGGGAGGGGGTAGTTATTACAAAGCATTAAGGTGAAAGTGGTGTTCTTGGTATTGGTATTCAACAATAGAAAACAGACCAGTATCATCAGGAAGAAGGAAAAAGAAGCAGAAAGGTGCAGATGACATCAGAAAAATTGGCAGAGAACAGATAGTATAGCATTTTAATACTTGAAAATCTAGAAATGACAAATACCCACCATTTGTATCAACGTGGATGGAACGAGAGGGTATTATGCTGAGTGAAATAAGTCAATAGGAGAAGGACAAACATTATATGTTCTCATTCATTTGGGGAATATAAATAATAGTGAAAGGGAATAGAAGGGAAAGGAGAAGAAATGGGTAGGAAATATCAGAAAGGGAGACAGAACATAAAGACTCCTAACTCTGGGAAACGAACTGGGGGTGATGGAAGGGGAGGAGGGCGGGGGGTGGGGGTGACTGGGTGACGGGCACTGAGGGGGGCACTTGATGGGATGAGCACTGGGTGTTATTCTGTATGTTGGCAAATTGAACACCAATAAAAAATAAATTTATTATTAAAAAAATAAAATAAACACAAAGAAACTAAAAAAAATACTTGAAAACCAATAACAATGAAGAGTATAGCATATCAAGATTTGTGGATTAAAGATAAAATGCAGGGCTTAGGGAAAATTTATATTTTTAAGTGCATGCATTAGAAAAGAAGTAAGATATAAAATTCATGTCATATATTTACCTTAAAGTCTAGAAAAAGAAGGGCAAAGTTAACCAAATGAAGTAGGAGGAAAACAGTAATAAAGAGCAGACACATCAAAGAAATAAGAAGTAAAAAATGTAAATAAATTACAAAGATCAAAAAGAATTGATTAACCTCTAATAGACGTTTAAAAGAGAGGCAGAAAGAGATGAGATGGGAAGAGAAACATCACAAACATCCAGAATAAAAAGAAGTTATTATCTCAGGTCCTAGACATTAAGAAGATAATAAAAGAATACTATAAACAAATTTATGTGAACAAATTTGATGACTCACATGATAAAATTTCTTTGAAAATAAAATGTATCAAAATAGCTCCCCCCTCCTACTGAAAAATCAGAATATATCTATACTTATTAAATAAATCATATTTATTATTTAAAAAGATTCTCAAAGGTGAATTTCCAGGACCAGAAACTTCATCAGTGAAGTTTAACAAACATGCAATGAGAAAATAACACCTGGATGTTAATGGATCATACACATCCATTTTCAGAATATGAGGGTGGAAGGATTGGTCCCCAAATCATTTTATGAGGCCAATATAACCCTAAAAACTGAAAAAAGAATTAAAGAAGGAAAGACCCATATCCCTCATGAACATAGATGCTAATTTCTTAGAATCATAATCATGTTAGCAAATCAGATCCAACAATTAGAAAGATAATATGTCTCAAAGAAGTAGCGTTTATTTTAGCTTAAATTGGTTTATTTTTTGAAAATCTATCAGTGTAATTCACCATATTAATAAAAAAACGATGAAAACATTTTTTAAAAATATAATTTAAATGAGAAAATGGAATCTAATTATTTCAAATGCAGCAGAAAAGCCATTTGACAAAATTAAACATCTATTCAGGATAAAAACCAACAGTAAATTAGAAGTCGTATGAAACTTTCTCAATGATAAAGGCCATGTATGAAAATTCCACAATAGATATATTTAATAGTGAAAGACTTCATCTCTTTCCCCTGATACAGGAAACAAGACGAAGATGTTACTATTGCCATGATTATTTGACATTATGCTGGCAATGCTAGGCATAGCAATAAAGCAAGAAAAAAAATTAAGTGCAAAGGCTGGAAAGAAAGAAGTTAAACTCTCCCTATTTTCAAGTGATATAATTGTTTACACAGAAAATCCCAGGGAACTGAATAACAATTCCTAAGACTATTAATAAATCTTCAAAGTTTCAGGTACAAGGTTAATATAGAACATAATGTGTACTTCTATATACTAGAAGGAAAAAACAATTGAAAAATAAAACTTTAAAAATATCTTTGACAAGATCACCCAAATCACAAAATACGTAAGGATAGATCTAACAAAAAATAGCCAAATTATCCATACTAAAAATGACAAAACATTAGTAAAATCAGTGTAGACATAAATGAGAGCTCTATGGTACTCATGAATTGGAATGCTCAGGATTATTAAGATGTCACCTTTTAAAATTATTCTAAGGATTCATTACAATAGAAGTCAAACTTTTGGCACCTATCTTTTTTTTTCCTTTATAGTTTGACAAGCTGATTCTAAAATATATATGGAGATGCAAAGGATTTACAATAGCTGGAACAAATAAAGGCCTTATCCAACTTACAAATCATAGACATAATTATAAATCTAAGAGAATAAAAGATCTAAAAGAACACAGAGAATTAAATCATTGTTACCCCACATTGGTGAAGATTTCTTACATAGAACTTAAAAAGCATGAAGAATGACACAAAAAAATAATTTTTTGGATCTCACTAAAATTTAAGAATCGCCATTGAAAGACTTAAGATAAAAAAGGAAGGTTATATACTGGTACAAAATATTTACCATACACACATGAAACAAAGGACTTGTTGCCAGAATATATAAAGAATTTTCACAACTCAATAAACCATTCAATATGTATTGGGCAAAATAATGGACAATTTACAAGAGAAGAGTTAGAAATGGCAAATGTATAAAAAGATACTCAATATCATTAATTATCAGAGAAATGCCAATTAAATCACAATGAGATACCGCTACATACTTATAGATGAGCTAAAATGAAGAAGAATGGAGACATCAAGTATTGACTAGGATTTGGACTAACTGAAACTCATGTATTGCTGGGAGAAATGTAAGACTTTGCAAAATAGTTTGACTACTTCTTAAAACATTAAATGCATACCTTCCTTGTGACTCAGGTTATACATAAGGAAAATAAAAGCGTGTATATGAATAATGACTTATAAGTGAATATTCCTAGAAGCTTTATCAGTAATGGCCTCAAAATGAGAATGACTTGAATGTCCACAAATACATGAACGGGTACGTCACCTTTAGAAGGAATGAGCTATGGATACATAGACTATGACTCTCACAAAGTACACTGAGGGAGAGAAACAAGGCAAGAAACAGTTTACACTCCATCATTCCATGGGTAGAAGATGCTAGACCATATAAACTAATTTATATTGTCAGGAAACATGTCAGCTGCTTCCTGGAGATAGCGATGGAGTAGAGAATGTATGGGTGCAAAGAAAATTTAGATGATGATGGAAACATTCATTATCTTGATTTTGTGGTTGATTTCCTAAGCATATACAAATGTCAAAAACCTTCAGGTTGTACTGTTGAAATATCTGCTATTTACTTCAATGATATCTCAGTAATGTCATCAGATTTTTAAAAAATCTGTCAGTGACAAACATTTGGGGAAATAGGATCATCATCCTCAGCTACCGAGAATTTAAACAGATGCTTTTTGTAACTTGACATACCATGATAAAATTGAAAGTAAGCATCTGCAAGCTGGATATTCCCGTTGTGCAAAGGAAAACTTGTCCACACTTGCACAGCGATATCTAGTAGGGTCCTTTGCAGCATCGTTTATGATAGGTAAGATATCTAAATTAGCAAAATATTCGTCATTAGGTGGATGGATGAATAAAATATGTGATAGTCCCAGCAGAATAAATACTATAGGATGCTTTTAATACAAACAAACTATATCTGTAAATAGAAGTGTAAGTAGATGTGCAAAACAACCGAACAGTGAAAAAGACACATAATACAAGTTTGTATATGCAATATGATATAACCCATGGAAATTAAATATATTGAAACTATTTTTACATATATCTGTATGTGTGAATTTATAAAAATGTATATATATGTGTGTGTGTGTGTGTATAAACTGTTAATATTTAAAAAATGCACTAAGCTTATTATGTATTTTTTCTTAATGGTCCAGATAGTATCCAGGGAAATGAAATTGGAGGGATCTTAGAGCTTAAGGGGCTTTACCATTATCTTTTAAAGTTTCATTACCTGAAAAACCTTCAACAAGTGTTGTAAAACATGAATAGCTATTAAATTCTGAGTGTTTGGGACACAGACATTTGTTATCTTATTCTCAATATTTTTAAAAGCTACTCAAACACACACAAACAACAATTTATATTGTAACAATAAATAACAGTCCTTATATAGGCTTGAATCAAAGATCTGAAAGGATACAAACAAAAATTATAATAGTCGTTACTTTAGAAGAAGGGAATGGGATTCGAAGAAGGTAATTTGCAATGGGGGGGGGTGCGGGTAGGCTAGTCCACAGGGTGTTGGCCATTATTTGTTGCATTCAAATTTTGACGCTGGGGGATCCCTGGATGGCTCAGCAGTTTAGCGCCTGCCCTTGGCTCGGGGTGTGATCCCGGGGTCCTGGGATCCTGGGATCGAGTCCCACATCAGGATCCCCGGAAGGAGCCTGCTTCTCCCTCTGCCTGTGTCTCTGCCTCTCTCTCTCTCTGTGTCTCTCATGAATAAATAAATAAAATCTTAAAAAAAATTTTTTTGACAATGGGCACATATATGTGTTTCATTTTGTATTTGAAATAAATACTACACAAAATGAAATTAATAATAAGATGGCAAGCCAGTGGACCAGTTATCTGGTGGGAGCAAATATATGCTGCTCTCAGAATACTGAGAAAGGGTAGTAACGGAGGCCGAGAATAGTTTCTAAAAAACTTTCTGTTCTGAGAGGGTGATTCCTGAGTAGAATTTAGAATTTAACTTGGGTGTTTAATTCAGGAGTCCACCAGTTTGGACTGAAAAATATGCATCCTTGTTTTCACTAGTAACCAACTGAATTTTAGCATTCCCACCAACTCTGAACGAGAACAACAGATCTCACTGGTAGTGGCACACCTGTGACTCGGTGGCCAATAAAAGCCATAGTAATTTTTTTTTATCATATTATAGCTATTATGGGTCTATCCAAATAACACTGAAATCATCACTACCTGAAAATTATGGTAGTAATTATTTTTGCTGCAAGATCTTGCTACTTAAGAAGTTAATACAAAAGAAAAATGTATTTTAAATTTGTTATTTTAAAAAATGCCAATAACTGTTTTCCTCTGTTACATATATAATGGTTTTATTTTTTAATTAATTAAAAAAATATTTTATGTACTTATTCATGAGAGACACAGGGAGAGGGGCAGAGACACAGGCAGAGGGAGAAGCGGGCTCCACACAGGGAGCCCGACGTGGGACTCGATCCCAGGAGCCCGGGGTCACGCCCTGGGCCAAAGGCAGACGCTCAACCACTGAGCCACCCGGCTGCCCCCTATAATGGTTTTAAAAATACTACTCTGAGATGAAATAAATAAGCTTCACTAGACTGCCCAAGGGGTTTACAACATACACAAAACTGTTGGGAACCTCCGGGGTAGAGGAATGACTCCTGCAAGGATTGGTGAAGGTGGGGAAGGACTGGGGCACCGAGGCGGGGAGGGCATCAGAGTAGGCGAGGCTGGATGGGAGCATGGGAGCAGGATGGAATTCGAATTCAGCCCCAGAGGATTTTTTATGTTGCAAATGCTATTTTTTTTTTTTTCTGTAGTTACCTGGGGCGGGGGGGGGGGGGGCGTCCATTCTTACCAATCTAATCAGCAAGCGATTTGGTTCAGGGAGTGAATAGCTTTGGAGCACGAAAGGCTGTCACTGTCGCGAAGGAAGCGCCTCGCCGAGTCTCTCCTGGATGCTGCTCGGCATGAGACAGTCAGACCTGCAGAGTCCTAGGCAGGAGGCCCCAGGCCGTGACCACCAGGGACACCGTGGAGGAAGCTGCTCTGTGAGATGCACATGATTAAACGTGACCTGACCGAGAAATCTGGGTGTCTCCGTGATCACCAACATCCAAACTGAAAATGGAAACTGCAGAGGAGGGTGCACGGTGGGGGGGGAGCAGAGAACACCTTGCCCGGAGCTCAGCAGGTGAACAGGAGGCAGAGGCGCTGGGCGCGTGAGCCACCAGGAAAGCAAAGGAGTCGTGGCTTCGCCCACCTTGCCCCTGACCCCCTGGAGCCCCGGAGCCTACTGCACCAGCACCCCAGGCCCACATACCTCAACGTCTAGGTATTTGGAAGCACCTGCCATTTTCCCCGGACTTTTTCACTTTAATCTGTGTGTGCACCTGCCAAATCGTGTAGCCTCGGCTCCGTGTTTTAAAATATTGTCACCATCATTGTTTATTCTTTGTCTACCTGCATAGCCGGAACGTTAGCATTTCCGCTGGGCGTGGTGGTCTCCAGCTCTTATTTTCTGATGGTGTAGGGGCAGGAGGGTAAAAATCCTGTACTGGGGATGCCTGGGTGGCTCAGCGGTTGAGCATCTGCCTTTGGCCCAGGGCGTGACCCCGGGGTCGTGGGATCGAGTCCCGCATCAGGCTCCCTGCATGGAGCCTGCTTCTCCCTCTGCCTGGGTCTCTGCCTCTCTCTCTGGGTCTCTCATGAATCAATAAATAAAATTGCTTAAAAAAAAATCCTATATCTGTTTTCTCTTCTTTTCATTTCACCTTCTGGGTCGTTGTCCCGGAAGAAGTTCTTCGAGCCCCTTGGCAATCGTGTCCTCCACCTCGTGTCAGGAGTAGTTTGCTTAGTTTATGGCCGTGTTCTCCACCGTAGTTGGGTTCTTCGCACCTGCAATACTCTCGGTCTTGAGAGATTATTCATCTTGTACATTAGAAACCGACACCCATAAATCGACCTTCATATGCTGCGTTCCGACCTGGTTGCAACAAATCACAGGTGAGGATTTCGGAATACCCCACGAGGGCACTAGTCATCGGTCAGCCCTTCGACCTTGGAGACCCCACGCGGATAAGTCCGATCATGTGCACTCAATACTGCATTCTATTTTGTTTTGCTTTATGACTTTTATAAAAATGGGGAGAAACACAAAAGATTCTTATTGCATTAAAATCGAATACAGTTATAAGTCTGGGTGTGTCAAAGCGAAGTCTCACTCTGGACTGGCTGGATCCTGGTTGAGGATAGGCCTGTTCCTACAGGTTTTTTTTTTTTTTTTTTTTTTTTTTTTATTTATTTATGATAGTCACACAGAGAGAGAGAGAGAGAGAGGGGCAGAGACACAGGCAGAGGGAGAAGCAGGCCCCATGCACCGGGAGCCCGACGTGGGATTCGATCCCAGGTCTCCAGGATCCCGCCCTGGGCCAAAGGCAGGCGCCCTACAGGTTTTATGAACCAGTCGAATCCCTACCGTGGAGGGTGTCTATCATGCACCTGACAACTTTTGCTTTGTCACAGATTGTAGAGATAACAAAGTAAGGAGGCTTCTTGGGTGGTTTCCGGCTCCCAGACGTCCGTGTACAACACGGCGATGCTCGCTGGAGGTGCTTTAGGCTCTGGAACTTGGAGCAAATCACTTAAACCTTCTGAACCTATTTCCTTATTCACAAAGTGGCTGGGGTTGCACTAGCTGATCTCCAAAGTCCCTTCCAGAGCCATTGTTCTAAGACTTCACATTTACCGGGTTGAGGCAAGATACGTTGCTGGCTTTGTCCTGGCCCTTACGTGAGACGACCCACCCGCGCCCCAGCCCGCCGTCTCCCACGCCGCACACACCATATATTAGTGTATTGATCGGATGATAACCTTTTCAAAACAAGACATCCAGTGTGCGGCTCTTTTATATCACAAGTTGTCTTTGATGCTTTCAAAGCCCTGTATTCTCTTTAGATAAAGTATAAACGTATTTTATTATATCTGAGAAATTCTGGCATTAAAGGAAAAAGGGATTCCAGAACAAAATCGATAGGCATCAACTTTCCTTCCACACGTCGCTTGGAAATTAAATGCCAGATGGTAATTTAGTCCCAGATCTGTTCATGACTTTACCGTAACCGAAAGTAGCTTCAGATGATTATTTTTTTCCCCAGCTAGGAGACGGATCTCATACATTACGTCTAAATAGCTTGAATCTGTGCGCTATTAGTAAACGGCCTAAGGAGATCTCTAGTCTGTATAATATTAATTCAGATAAGCTTGAGATTTGTTAGCATAATAATGAGGTAATAGTTTGTTTAATTTAATCTTGACACAGTGATATGTGACACTTCAATAATAGCTAATGTGACCTTAAAGGTTAATGATGGCATCACTCATGTGAAGTGACAGGCTACAGCAAGTTCTCTGGCAGTCGACCTTAATTTTTTATTTATTTATTTATTTTTTTATTAGATTACTGGTGTAGTAACGAAGCTTCAGCGAACTGTTATCTGGAATTGCAAACTCGGCCAAATTAGTTCCAGGGGTCACATGATGAGACAGTTCATCGTGATAGCGAACGGCGTATGCTAATCGGCAGGGGGAGGAGGAAGTGTTTCCACAAAGATCATAAAATGCAGGAACTCTTCAGGGATGCTTCTGTGTAGGGAATTTTCTCGACTAACGAGATGAAGCTTTCTCAAGCTATGGTACTGTCATTCACCACCCGCCCCCGACCTTGTGCAACCCCCATATCTAGGCTGCTGCCCTGTATAAACGGTCGTGTTCCACGATGTGAAGAAAACAGGGATGAGCCAGAATGCGAACCAGGCTGCGTGGAGCTTAAAATATGTTCAAGGAAAGATGACAGACGAATTACAGGTGATCTGTAACAGAAGGTGATGCACACAATTGCCTAATGAGAGAAAAAAAAAAAAAAAGTACGGAGGATGCAAGACGTTCCTACCCACTAGAGGCCTAAGGAAAGCCATTTCCTGGCTCATCCTCAAGCAGGAGAATTTGGAAATGTTCCGATTAAAATATACTTTATTTTTCTGCAGCCTCCCTGACCTTCTGCATCTTCTCTTACTTTACCGTGGTGGACACTGGAGAGAGACGGAGGGGCGAAGGACGAGTGTGATGAGGATGGACATACAGATGGACGGCACGGGCTTGGGAAAGGGGGGTTTGGTCATCGAGTCGTAGAGGAGAGATTCGAAAAAAATGGCTATCGGAGGCACCCTGAGAAACGAAATCTGGGCGAATGATCTTGAATGTGGAGGCCTGAGTGTAGATGTCTCTGATCCTAGACAGGAGACGTAATAGAGAGAGAATCTCTTCAGTGTGAGAAGTTTAGAAACCCTGAGAGAGTCAGGTTAATTTTCTGCTTCAGACACTATGTGAGGTCATCTTCTTTTCGACCTCTCTTACTTTAGTGTTTTTTTTTTTTTTTTCCAATGCTTTGTAACTTACTGTAGTTTTTGAGAATTCAGCCCGTCTCTTCGATGTTAATAGGGCCAAGGAAGGATTTGTCTTGGGTCGGGGAACAAATGTATCTTCAATCTCCCACTGTTTTTATTTGTCGGCCTGGGGAAGGCCCTCGGGTTTGGCTCCCCCTCCCACATACCTCTCCCTCCTGTACGGTTCCTGGGTAATTGGGAGCATCTAGTAGAGCATTGCTTGAAGAGAAGTGAAAGGACTGAACTGGATTATTCCACGCGGCTGCCATGTGACCTTCAAGCCACTGTTAAATGCCTTGTTGTAAAAAACCCAATTCGCTTGTGTAACGTGTCAGCCCCTCTGGTGACTGTCCAGCAGCCAATTTGATGAAGAGGAAATAAAGGCACCTTTCACCTACTTGCACTTCCTTAGTAGAGTGTTAGGAGAGGGTTATTGTTCAGGGATAACCATATTCTCATGCAAAGAAAACCTCAAGCCATGGAAGCTAGTGTAAGTCGAAGACGTTTTACGCTCTGACTCCGAAGACCTGTTCCTACTCACAATTCATTCTGTGAAGACCCCGTCTGTGCCCCCGTCAGCCGAGTGCGTGCTCCACCCTCCAGGCGCTCAGTGTGTAATGTAGCTCAGATTATGGGTGAGATCAAGTAAATATTCTATCAAGAGAACTACGGCGTGCCCTGTCCTTTCTAGTGCTATTATCTTCCATAGACCGTCAAGACCATCTAAAGTCATTTTCTCTAAATATGAAAATAAAATAAAAATAATAGAGAAATTGTTTCAGTCATCAGCTCATATCGTGTTTCTGTCCTCTGACTTCATCTTTTAAAGTATGGATCCCTTGGGGCACCGGGGTGGCTCAGTGGTTGAGCGTCTGCCTTCGGCTCTGGTCGTGACCAGGTTGATAGGATCGAGTCCCACGTCGGGCTCCCTGCATGGAGCCTGCTTATCCCTCTGCCTCTCTCTCTGTCTGTCTCTCATGAATAAATAAGTAAAAAATACATAAAAAAATAAAATATGGATCTCATCTTACTGGACTGTAATCTATTCTGTTTTGGTAAATAACTTTAGCTAATTTTGCCATTTGTGAATAATTTTCTTATGTTTTTTTTTTTTTTTTTTCTCATTTGCCTCTTGCATTTAGCCAAATCAAGGCCAGCGGAGCACGTGCAAATGCAAAATCCAGTGCCGACCCCAGACTCTTTTAATCAGAACCCTGCCTTCTGAGGTCGTTCCTAATGCTTTCGCTTTCTGTATATATTTCTTTGTCATGTCTTCACATGTTTCAACTTCTTAAAAAAAAAAACTCATTAAACGGAGCTTAATGCCATTATTAAGTATTCTGCGTGTAGCTATGTTATGAATATTTACTAAACCCCTACTATGTGCCACACACAGGGAGCCCCAGGATACGAGGACAGGTGGCTGAGTTATACTGGTTGACATCCTAGCTCCGCAGGGTCACTGGGGAAAGCAGCCACCAGGCTGAGTAGTCTTGTCATTGGTCTTGGACCGCGTGGGAGGCATTCAAATTGAGATTGGTTCCATTTTTTCCAAGATGGACAGACTCTTAAAAAGAGAGAGTAAAAGGAACAAAAGGAACAGCTGGCATGCGCAGCCCAGCTAGAAGCCCGGAGGAGCCAGGAGGGAGACCTCGGGTAGTCCTGGTCCCGCGTGGGGAGTCTTCAGCAGGGAGCCAACAGGTGCCGCGGCCACCAGCCCCCACGGGATTCCCTTCAAAGGAGCTCCCTGAGCAAGCAGGTGGGGGACTCTGCAGCAGAGGTGACCTAAAGCAAATTGGATGAGGGAGGGAGGGAAAGGGGTAACGTGGGGAGATCCTTAACTGGGGGCTGTCCCTTCAGCGAGTGTGGCACGTGTCAACTGCAGTGTGGTCGGCTGAGCTGCAGGTGCCCTCTCCTCGGGGAGGGGGCAGGGGGTGAGCACAGCTGCTGGCAGGTGCAGGGGAGGAGGCCTGGGCCCGGGGATGCGCACCCCTCCCCACGCCCAGTTTGTGGCTGAGTGGGTCCCGATGGGTGGTGCAGGGGAAGGGGGGCGGGAGGGTTTGGCCTCCAGGCTCCTGGCATCCCTGAGGTCAGCGGGGCCCGCACGGGGTTGGGCCTCTCCATGCGCGGCGGGGCCTGGAGCCCAAGGACTGTCTGCAATGTCCCCCCCTTAGGTCACAACCAAACACCCGGGGCATAACAAACGAGAAAGGGGTGTGCTAAATGAATATGGCCTACAAGAACACCTTTGCAGCAGGATTTCTCAATCCGGGCACCAAGGATGTTTGGGGCTAAGAGGTCCTAGGGTGTAGAGGGCCCCCCCCACCCCCGACCTCCACCCCCGATGCTGCAGACCCTTTGCAAAGTGCTGGAAACCAAAAAGGTCCCCAGATGATGCTCAGTATTCCCACCCGGGGTGGGGCCATGGGCCCAGGTGTGCGGAATCACCCCAAGCCGAGGTCTACTGATCTAGAGGACGTGTTGTCAAATCTCCCAAAGTGTAAACATGAACTGTCAGCTTTTGGAAAGTTAAAAAAAAAAAAAAAAGTGACACGTGGACAATAGATAACCAGTATAAAATTGATTTAGGATTATTGGAGGATTAATTGGTACAGGCCATCATCCCGAACTGCTTAGGGAACCAAATTGTATGTAGGCACATAATGAAGTTAATGGATTTTCAGAATATTCCTAATAAGGACTAAAGGAGGTGGTGGACATGGAAGGATCCGAGCTTGGCGACCAGTGCGTGGTAGCTCTTCAGTTAATGCGATTTTTTGTTGATCTAATCAAAGCATATGGTTTCAATTAATGACAGGTAACAAAAAGTTGGGAAGAGTGTGGTCAAATGAAAACACACACACACACATTTTATTTAGTTTTTTTTTTTTTTTTTTTTTTTTTTTTTTAAGGCTAGACTACTTTTTGACCACTTGGTTGACTGAGTTCTTTGTTAGGGGACGGGCGTGTTGACACAAAGAGTGGGTTATTTTCTTGCCTGCTGGGTAACACTAAATTGCATCCCAAGAACTTACGCTCCCCTGGAGTGACTCACACAGTGGTGGACCTTAGAGTTCACCTAGGGTGAAGGTTTGGGCTGTATGAGGTCAGGTTCTCTCCGTGAAGCAGGACAAACAAAAATTTATAATACCAGGCTCCTTGCTGTAATTTCCAAAAGTAGACAGCCACTGGTTTTTCCCTCCCCCCAAATCTTTCCTGGAAAGAAAGTATAGGAATTATCCCCGGAGGCTACTGGAAGATGGAGAGTTTCTGGGTAAGTAGATTTTTTTTTTTCCTTCCATCCCCAGGAGGATTCATGGTTGGCTGAGTAGTAAATTCACTCTCAGTGTTTCAGCTCACAAATAAAGAAGTAATACAAGGAGCTCGGCGTGTGCATTGGCTGAAATGGAAAATGGACAATAAGCAACAGGAGTTGGTAAGAAAATACGTCCTGCTGGAAAAATGCGATTGCTATTTTGGAAAGAATTGCAAAATTGGAAGGTACTGGGAAGTGTAGATGTCATGCACTTTAAATTGAGGTCAATGTTCGATATAACCGCTTATGAAATGAGATTTGCAAAAACAAACAGTTGATTTAGATTACAGTGTGGCTACAAGCCTGAGAGGGAGCGTGAGGATTTCCGAGGTCGAGGAGGGAGGTCTGCACACATGTCTGCAGAACACCTAGGATTATTATTGCTGTAGCGCAGTGAGCTTCATTCCTGTATTTGGACTTGGATGAAAATCGCACGCGTAGCCATCGCTTCCCTAATGTGAGATACTTAGTGTGGTAGAGAGAAAATCCTCAGTGCGTTTTTGTTTCCTGTGATACATGCACTGAGTTTTCTTTGTGATTTCCAAACTGAACACTAAACAAAACAATAGTTTCCTATTTTTTTTTTCCTTTTCCATTAAGATTCCTTTCCCGCACACACGCACATATAACGTCTTTAGAGAGCTATGTGATCTTAGGACAGCCATAACCAGTCCGGCCTCAGTTTCCATATTTGGGAAACGAAGGATTTGGCAGCTTCACAAAGTATTAATTCTTCTACTTGACTCCTTTCTGCTTGAATCCAAATCCATTTTCGTTTGCTTACTTCAGTTTAAGATGAAGTCAGACTGAAAAATGGGTGTTTGGGCTTCCCTGGGATTGTCCCAATTTGGTTAGGAGCTGGAATCCGATGAAAGGGCATAGATTCTTATATTGGGTGAGAAATATCAGAGAATAGTGTCAACCCACAGCCAGTAGCCAATGAGGCAACATTAGGGAAATGTAAATAGGGCCTCACAGGCTGGACAACCGAGGGAAGTACATGAGGAGGTGTCTACCGCTCACTGGCTCCGTGACCTTGGACAACTTGCTCCTTATCTTTAAGATTTTTTTTTTTTAATTTGTAAAATGGAATTTTCCATTCTCTCCATGAGAGTTTTCTAGAAAGACTGAAGAGCCTGAGTCTACAAAAGAAAGAAGAGGCAACACTCACAGTTATCTCGGATCAAGAGAAAGGGCAGGAGATCATGAGAAGATTGATCATGGAAGACGAGGCTGCTCAGAGGAATTCTGTGTCTTGGAATCTCATGGATTTACTTCACCAAATTGCTCGCCACCCCCCCCGCCCCCGGCCAGATGGCTGATGTGGGGGGCCAGTGTCATCATGACGGGCTACAGCAGTCCCCCTGACTTGGGTATGGACTTTCCCAAAACTACCACCCGTCTCCTTCCCTGACTATTTCGGGCTGCCCAGAATGCCCTCACAAAATGCTAGATTGGGTGATTTAACCAATAGGAATTTATTTTAGCACAGTTCTGGAGGCCAGAAGTCCGAAATCCAAGCGCCAGCAGGATTGGCTGCTGGGGAAGCTGTTCTCTCTGGGTTCTAGGTGGTACCTGCCCCCGTGTCATCTCCTGGCCTTTTCTCTGTGCGCGCACACGGAGAGGGTTCTCTGGTGTCTCTTCTTCTTCTTATAAGGCTACCATTTCTATCAGGTTAGGGACCCACCCTTATGACCTCAAACCTTAATACCTCCCTCAAAGCTTTATCTCCAGATATGGCCACATCGAAGGTTGGGCTTCAACCTAAGACTTGAGTGGGGGGCACATCTATTCAGTCTCCTTGGTACCTGTGGGCTCCATGGGATCATTTCTTAAACTACATTTAGTTTAAGAAATAAATATTATAGAACAAAGCAGACACCGTCCCAAGAAATCCTTCAAAGATACCCTTGGCTGATTTTTGAGGTTGTCACCATGGCATCTGTCACGAAACCTACCACGCACTTCTCTAATTGTTCATTTACTTTCTCTTCTCCCCACTATATCCTGAGATCATAGAGGATAGGAACTCTGTCCAATTCCTGTCTGTGCCCTAGGACTATTATGCTGCCTATTAGATTATAGGTTCTTAGTATATTGAGTGGAGGGAGGTATGTAATTGAAAGACAGGGGTTTAACTCAACTTTTGTATTTTTCCGCCAATTAAAATTTTCTTTTCCTAGCAGCTTACGCCAGGGCCTGGTGTCCTTTCACTGGTCAAACAAACATTTTTGGAATGCCCATAGTGTGTGAAGATCTAATAGACGAGATGAATTTACAGAGAGGAAAGATCCAGCTCTTGATGTTAAGCCTTGAATCCCGTAGAAGAGACCGACTAGGAAACAACAACAAAAACTTATAGTGCAGAGTGAGAGACACACTGGGCTACGAGGAAGCACAGAGGTTTCAGAGCCCGGAGGAGGCCCAGCTGTCCCCAAGCACTCTTCCCTCACACACACCAGCGTCTTTCCCACCCCAAGGCCTCCACACAGGTTCTTCTTCTGCCCAGAACATGCTTTTTCTGCTGACCACATGGTTAGGCTCCTGCTAACTAACTCTTCATGTTTCAGCTTGAGTGTCACCTCCAAAGAAAGACATCCTGGACATTCCAACTTTCAGGTCAGCCTCCCTATTACTCTTTTTCACGTCACCTTCGTTTGCTTTATAACATCTCCGAAATCGCACATGGGAATTTGTGCATTTGCTGGCGTAATGTCTTTCTTCGCCATCGGACTGTGCACTCTATGAAGGGAGCCTCTGCATCTTTCTCGTTCAACACTCTTGGAAGCAGAGGCATCGCTCCCGGCAATAACCTCGCAGCTCAGTAAACATCAGTTGGTTGAATAAACTCAAGTACGAGTGAGCAGAGGATGTCCAGCCCCAAGGGAACCAGTGAGGCGAGGGCACAAGAATAGCTAACAAGTAATGTTTGTTTAAGATTATTCCAGGATTCAAGTGCTTAGGTCCGCCTCTCTGCGTATTTGTTATAAGCAACATTTTTGCAGATGAGAAAAATCTGAAACACAGAGCTAAGTCCCTCGTACGGAGATAAACAAGCAAAAAGCAAGACATGGTGGAATGAGAGTCTCGGGGTCAAGTTTATCTTGACCCCGAATCCTCTACTTTTCCACGAATTACGACAGTATCTCAAGCAGCTACAGGAATTACTGTTCTCATCCACTCATTTCCTTCTGGGGAGGCACATTTTTTACTACTCCAAAATGTCCTGTAAACACAACGTGTCCAGGATTCGGAGAGATGGATAAAGGAATTTCTGTCGTTTCCTTATAAGTCCTACAGACTTTCAAATTTCTGCCTCTGGAATCTCTTATTTTAAAGGTCATGATGTTTTGTTTTACATTGCTTTGGCCCTCGTTGTTATACTGGGAAGGAATATTAAATTTAGGAGCGCATCCTGCATCTCCGTGCACTTTGCATATTCTGCAGCAATTGCTTTGTTCACTGTTAATTCTTTGCTTCACCAGAGTTAATTCTTTTATTAACAACCTCGGGTTTTCAATACTCTGTCTTGCCAACATCTCCTAATTTCTTCTTCCAGTTCCCTTTATGTATTATTGAATTCTCTAAGTGAATTATTTAACTCTGCATAGCATTTCGGGATGTGATTTGCATGAAACATGTTGTACAAACTAAAAGCATATCATATTAAAACGTCTATAAATGCTTGAAGAAAATGTCCCCAGGGAATGCATTGTGCTGTATATAATGGCTGAGGGGAAATTTTGAGCTCTAATATGACAGCAGCATGAAGCAAACAAACAAGAGTGACATCGTTACATGGGAAGATTCGATTGCATTCAAGTAGACAAAATGTGCTTATGTGCCAACGAGGCTCTTTTTGTTTGTTTTAAATTTTCTTTTCTCTCTGACTTTAAAGGTCCCCAACCTAATTCCCATTGTTTTCTCATTTTTCTCTAGTTAGAGGACTTTCATTAACTTCAAAAGACTCTTCCTTCAAGCCCATTTACATGGATTTCTAGATAGTGAATATATTAGTATATTTGTCTCACCTCGTTTTCTCAGAAAGAGGAGGGATGGGGAGAATAAGAAGACCCCATCCGCAAAACTATTCTAGAGGGACAAGGAGACCACATAGATGGCAAATGTTGATTATCTTTGTTTAGTCCGCTCAGGCTACTATAACAAAAATACTAAAACTGGTGACTTAACAACAGAATGGTATTTATCATAGTTCTAGAGGTTGAAACTCCAAATGAAGACGGCAGCAGATAGGGTGTCTGCTGAGGGCCAGCTTCCTGGTTCTTAGATAGCCGCACGCAATCATACATCATCTTCATCTAATCTAATACAGGACGACGAAGAAGCCGAAGAATAAAAGCAGAATACGCTTATGAGTCAAGGAGGATGATGAGTAGGAGGAGGCGGGAGCGAGGCTGAGGATGAGTAGGAGGATGAGGTCTTTGTCTTCTTCTTCTTCTTCTTCTTCTTCTTCTTCTTCTTCTTCTTCTTCCTCTTCCTCCTCTTCTTCTTCTTCTTCTTCTTCTTCTTCTTCTTCTTCTTCTTCTTCTTCTTCTTCTTCTTCTTCTTCTTCTTCTTCTATATTTTATTATTTACTCCTGAGAGACACACAGAGAGAAGCAGAGACACAGGCAGAGGGAGAAGCAGGCTCCCTGCAGGGAACTCAATGTGGGATTCGATCCCAGGACCCGGGGATCATGCCCTGGGCCCAAGGCAGGTGCTCAAGCACTGAGCCACCCAGGTGTCCTAGATAGATGGCCATCTTCTTGCTGTGCCCTCAACCTGGCAGAAGGAGAAGCAAAGTTTCTTGTGACTCCTATAAGGGCACCAATCCCATTCCTGATGGCTCTACTTTCATGACCTCATCTAATTTAATTATTTTCTATAGCCACATGTCCTAATATCCTCCCTTTGGAGAGTAGGGTTTCAACATATGTTTTTTTGTGTGTGTTTAATATATATATATATATATATATATATATATAATAAATTGAAGTTTAATTTGCCAACATATAGTATAACACCCAGGGCTCATCCCATATGAATTTTAGGGGAACACAAACATTCAGTCTGTAACAATGTTTAATTATTTCTAGACAACAGAATATATCTTAGCTAATAGAATAAGTGCCCTTCCATTAATATGGGTTTGGACTGTGCTGGCTCAGAGGAAAATATATGTTTCTCTTAACAGAATTTGCTCATCTCAGGGGAAATATGGTCAGTAGGTTCTGCAGGGCCTACATTCAAACCAGTTCACTCAATTAGAGCATGCTTCTTCTCCAGGAATTGGGACACGATGTACCCAGGCTCAGGCTGTGGTGATATTTGAATCTGCAAACCAGGAGGAGTCAAGGGGCGAGAGCTCCTCCTGTGGGGAGAAAAAGCTAAATGTTTGGGAGAGGAGCTTCCCTGATCTGAGAAACTTGAGCTGAGAGATAGTTGCACACAGTTGACTGGTAATGGTGAGGTTGGGAGCGTGATACTGAGCATGAAGGCTGGATGCAAGGGGAATCCATGTGGGGCAAACCTGTAAAGGCGTATGTGAGGTAGATCCTAACCCCAATGCGCACCCGCGCGCACACACACACACACACACACACACACAGATTTGTTTAGTCCTCTGTGAATCTGTATCACAAATAATTTGCATATATGCATTCTGCATGAGAGTGTTTGTTCTGATGGAGGCAGAAGGCTCTAAATGGCTTGTGGTGGGTCAAGTATGAACCCAATATCAGGAAATATAATGACCTGGGCAGCAAATACAAGATTCCAGGTCGTATAGAGAGCAACCTTGATTTTTACTTTTATTAAAGATTTTATTCATTTACCCATGAGAGACACACAGAGAGAGGCAGAGAGACACATGCAGAGGGAGAAGCAGACACCACGCAGGGAGCCTGATGTGGGGACTCGATCCCAAGACCCCGGGGTCATGCCCTGAGCCAAAGGCAGACGCTCAACCACTGAGGCACCCAGGCACCCTGCAAAGTTGATTTTCAAATTGCTCTACGTACGTTTAATATTTATAATCCCTAGCACCATCCTTTGTGTATTACCTTTATACATTCATATAGTTTTATCATCTTTATCTCTCATTATTATGATAAACAATACATGAAACCACTGAACCATTGATCACAAGGAATAACTTCTTCATGATTATGTCACTAGTTTGCGGCCATTATCAGCCTGATTCAACCCATGTTCTCAAAAACAGTAACATCTATCATTTATTAAATTCTTACTCTTTTCCAGATATCTCATAAGCACCTTTTTATAAAGTATTGAATTTATCATCACAGTCGCTGTGTAAGATTGATATGGATTTTAATCCTCCATTAGTAAAGATCAAGTGGCTTCTGAGCCAGTAAATAGTTGCACGGGGATTTAAGGCCTGGTAATGGTGTGTCCTACAGCCTGTAGTCTTAACCAGTCCATCTTGCTAGCACCCCTCATTAGTCAAATGACATTTGGAGAATGAGAGCTATAAAAATACTTTACTTTATCAAGACAATATAGGTTGTAGGGAAAAACAAGCATATTGTGGTATACATAATGAATCTGAACATAATATATATTAAAAGAAATATATGTGGTAAGGGAGTTCTGTTATTAATTTCCTGTTACTTCTTACTCAAGTACTGACCATCATGTCTAAGAAACCTGTCTATTTTGTGGCTTAAATTACCTTTCTCCTTTCCATTGGTTCTTTTTTTTATTTATTTTATTTATTTATTTATTTTTTATTTATTTATTTATTTATTTATTTATTTATTTATTTATTTATTTTTTACTTTCCATTGGTTCTGATAAACTTTCTTTTTAAGTTTACTTCACAATTTCTGTGCTGTATCAATTACTTTGTGCTTTGGTAGTCTTTTATCACCAACAGAAAAAGTTCATTTGTTTATGCACCTGGCCAGGTTGTATTCTTTAAATAATATTTTTTTATTAGTTTTCTAATTTATTTATTTATTTATTTATTTATTTATTTATTTATTTATTTATTTTCTAGTTTTATTAGTTTTCTAAAAAGGACTTTGCTTCCTAATAATGGGTCATGCATAATGCTGGTGGTTTGCCTGCCTTATTGATTAAGGAATATAGACATATGTTGTCATTCTGTCTCTCACCTGAGTATTCTGGACCAACGTTCTATATGTTGATAGCAGTTATTTGTTTATTTATTGCCAGTGGTTATAGGAGAGAATCTTAAAAACTTAAAAAAAATGATACAAACATTGTCAATTAGTAGTCTCGGCTAACTATAGATTTTTACCATGAGTCAGCACCCTTGCATAGCCTATGCAATAAAATTTAATATCATATCACTCTCGCAGAGTTGTCTTAAACTATGACAACTTATGGCATGTCCAGTATCATGTAGACTCATTCAACTTGTACGGTAGATCACTGTGTAATCACTGTGCCTCAATCCAGCTGGATTTCTGTGAATGAGTTCCTTAACCTCTTAAAACACCATTAACGGGTACGGGTAAGGTGTGACTTGCACTTAATTTGTCGTACGCTTTCTGCAGCAGAATAAGAGCTGCATAAATGTCCAATTCCCTTTATTAAGTTGAGGATGCTCCCCTGTCTTCTTAGTTTGCTGAGAATTTTCATCATGAATGAATGATAGGGATTCCTGGGTGGCGCAGCAGTTTGGCGCCTGCCTTTGGTCCAGGGCGCGATCCTGGAGACCCGGGATCAAATCTCACGTCGGGCTCCCGGTGCATGGAGCCTGCTTCTCCCTCTGCCTGTATCTCTGCCTCTCTCTCTCTGTGTGTGACTATTATAAATAAATAAAAAAAAATTAAAAAAAAGAATGAATGATAAATTTTGGGCATTTTTTTTTTTCCTGTACGAGCTGGCATGATCATATGGTTTTTTCTTTAGACTATTAGTAAGGTGTACTAGCTGAAGTCCTATATGGTCTACTTTCCAGCTAATATTCTATATTATCCTCTAGTGTTCTCCTTTTTTCCTTCTCTGGTCTAGACACATTACCTTCTTTCCATTTCTTGGACACTTCATGCCTTTGGACCTTTGCACTACCTGCTGATCTAGCCTTTTCCCAAGATGGTTGGGAAATATCTGGTTAATATCTTTATTTCCCTGAAGTTTTTGCTCAGTTTTTATCTTCTTAGTAAGTCATACCTTGGCCATTCTAGTCAATGACGTAACCTGAACCTGGCACCTTCTGAACCCCCTCAATCTGAATCATTTTTTATGTAACATTTACCACCTAATGTATTATATACTTACTTTTTGTTTTGTTTATTATTTTTCTGTTCCTCCATTCTATTTCTTCCTCTCTGTCTCCTTAGCCCCCTCCCCTACAAAAAATGTAAGCTCCATGAAAGCAAAAACTTTTTTCTTTTTTTCTTTTCTTTTCTTTTCTTTCTTTTCTTTTCTTCTTTTCTTTTCTTTTCTTTTCTTTTCTTTTCTTTTCTTTTTTTCTTTCTTTTCTTTTCTTTCTTTTCTTTTATCTTTTCTTTCTTTTCTTTTCTTTTATCTTTTCTTTCTTTTCTTTTCTTTCTTTTTTTCTTTCTTTTCTTTTCTTTTTTTCTTTCTTTTCTTTTCTTTTTACATATTCCCAGTGTCTAGAACTGGCTCTTGGTAGGTACCATATCCACATTAGTTCAATGAATGACTGATTCACAGAATGAATACTTGAATGGATTCAGCTTTTGTCTTTGTTAGCTCATTCTCACCTTCTATAAGTAGGGTTCCTCATGTGAGATATGGTCATAGGGAGCACCAACCTTACATCATATTACCTTAGGGAATCCAGATGAAAGACAGATGCATAAGCGGTAGGTGAGAGATTCAGAAAAGGCTTGTGTGAATTGTGATGGGCCATGGCTAGTGGTTCTAAACTTGTTCTCAGGAGTTGTATGAGGAAAGGTCTCTCCCCAGAATCAGAACCATGTTGATCTAGGATGAGGGTAAGACCAAGTCATTTATTCAGAGGAAGTAACATGCTTTACTAGAAGAAAGGGGTAAGGAGATGTTGGGCAAGCAAAATCCACAGCTGTCCCTATTTTGGTGTGACACCTCTACAACATACTTCTTTTTTTGAGTAAAGAGCCAAAGTGACCAGATATTATGAGTTCACTTTAAATCATCTTGAAGTAGGAGTTACTCAAAAAGCTGCCACAAGCTAACTCTTCCAAGTTACTTTCTTAACCATCGAAAATTCAGAAAATTTTGTTTACATTGTTCTTTGCTCTTAAATCTTTTCAACTAACCACATTGTTAGTTTTTTCTGAATACACACAAAGAGGGCTCTTGGGTAGCCACAAAGCGTATGTTTATTTTAAAGAAAATTGCTGTAGTCAGCAAAGATAACTTTTCCATATTGGCAAAGCTCTCCATAACTTATAGCAATTATGGAAAGATACAGAGTTGAGAAAGGATACCACAAATGAAAACAAACATGACATTTCATAATGGATAGATATAGTAATGTTGAGGAAACACTTAAAAAGGAAAGTTATTGAAAATATGAAGTTTCCCGTAGCATTTTACATTTGCCTATGTCTGAGAAGTAAAGTGCTATAGAGTGAAACAAAATATCAATGACATTATATTATTTAACATTTAATATATAAATATTTATTTAACATAAATAAATTTTATTTTATTTAAAATAAAATAAATATTTTATTTAACGTTATGTAATACTTAATATATTATTTTAAACTCCTCATCATAACACTAACAGATAGGAATTATTTTATTTTATAGACGAAGAAATCAAATTCTCAATACTTCAAGTAATTTATTTAATATCAACCATGAAGATGTGGGGAATCAGACTAAACTGGTGTATCTGGTTCTAAACTTCAATTTTCTATATTAGAAATATTCTCCTAAGAGACTTGAGTCCATTTTCTTCTAATTCATAATATCATACAATTTACTAAATTGTTATAAGTAAGAGTGATGCTGCAAGGCTGAGCCAGGCCCATCAGGATCAAAACCTCTGAGCATTATTTTTGTGCAAATCCAAGGTTCAAACATTGAAATAAACTTGACTTCACACTCTGCTTTTGCCTGTTATTAACACAGGTCCATGGTTCAGAATAGAAGTCAGTTAGTGAAATACAGGCATGAAAATGAATATAAGCCTATCTTTATTATTTGAAAGTTGATCCCTATAGCAAGAACGGTTAATTACAACTCAAGAAAGTATTCCAGACAAAAAGCATTTTATTGACTATACCATAACTGTAACATCATGTAGTAAATATAAGAACTTCTATTATACTGTCATTTGTAGGTAGCAAAGGTTTCAAGTGATTAAATATTCAGTTTATTTTTATAGCAATGAAATGCTCAAGAAGAATGTTATGAAACTCAGTAAAGTAAAGGGAAACAAGCAGCCTATTATTTTTGAAGAGTGGATACATATGTTTAACTAGGGGAACTATTCCTATGATATCTCAGTATATTGTGACATCTATTAATACTTTCACCTCTGGTAGTAAACAGCATTGGAATTCCAGCTGGACACGTCATAAGAGGTCCCGTTGGCTGATACTTCTTCTATTTACTTGTTGGGTGAACTTGGGCCAGTCACTTAACTTCTCTGAGTCACTGAGCCTTCATTTGTTAAATACGGATGCTCTTATCACAAATGCTTTATTAGAATAGAGTAAGACCACATGCACACACGCACACACACACACACACACACACAGAGAAATACACAGTAAATTATAAAGACCAAAGCACACAAAAGGAATTGTTCTTGATGATTAGTCACTCTAAATTTTTTTCTACAGTTTTGTCACCGTTGCCATTGACCAAAAGTTCTCATAACCAAAACTTGTCCTACTACACAGAAAACCAGGGTGGGAGCCACGATGGGGGAGGGGTGTTATTTGTACAATATCTTTGAAATGTTTTTGCTAGTTAACAATTGAACGCTTATCTTTCTAGATGCAGCAGTTAATGAAAACATTATTTGTCTCTGTATGTGAGTGAGTGTATTTTAAGGAAAGGGTTGAAAGTAAGAAACGTGTAGCTGCAGCATTGGGAATTTTACTGCAAAATTACTAACCATAAAATGTGCAACAGTGATTTGTCTTTTTTTTTTTGATTGTCTCTTAAAAAAATTTATTTTTTCTTCTTGCCTGAATGTACAAAGGCAAAAAGAGTACAGTTTGTATACATATATATTTTATGTATATATATATATATATAATATAATATAAAACAAGGAGTTAATTTGTTTTTTAGGTAAACTTTGAGCAGTATATTCAGTATTTATTTAAAGGAATAGTTACCATGGTATCCTTGCAGAAAAACACACCAGTACCTGAAAATAAAAATGGCTATTTAAAAAAAATAGCTATTTTAATATTGTTTTTTTTTAACTAAAAAATATGCATATATAGAAAGAGCACTTGGCATTTCTATACACAAACAATGAGACTGAAGAAAGAGAAATTAAGGAGTCAATCCCATTTACAATTGCACCCAAAAGCATAAGATACCTAGGAATAAACCTCACCAAAGATGTAAAGGATCTATACCCTCAAAACTATAGAACACTTCTGAAAGAAATTGAGGAAGACACAAAGAGATGGAAAAATATTCCATGCTCATGGATTGGCAGAATTAATATTGTGAAAATGTCAATGTTACCCAGGGCAATATACACGTTTGATGCAATCCCTATCAAAATACCATGGACTTTCTTCAGAGAGTTAGAACAAATTATTTTAAGATTTGTGTGGAATCAGAAAAGACCCCGAATAGCCAGGGGAATTTTAAAAAAGAAAACCATATCTGGGGGCATCACAATGCCAGATTTCAGGTTGTACTACAAAGCTGTGGTCATCAAGACAGTGTGGTACTGGCACAAAAACAGACACAAAGATCAGTGGAACAGAATAGAGAATCCAGAAGTGGACCCTGAACTTTATGGGCAACTAATATTCGATAAAGGAGGAAAGACTATCCATTGGAAGAAAGGCAGTCTCTTCAATAAATGGTGCTGGGAAAATTGGACATCCACATGCAGAAGAATGAAACTAGACCACTCTCTTTCACCATACACAAAGATAAACTCAAAATGGATGAAAGATCTAAATGTGAGACAAGATTCCATCAAAATCCTAGAGGAGAACACAGGCAACACCCTTTTTGAACTCGGCCATAGTAACTTCTTGCAAGATACATCCACGAAGGCAAAAGAAACAAAAGCAAAAATGAACTATTGGGACTTCATCAAGATAAGAAGCTTTTGCACAGCAAAGGATACAGTCAACAAAACTCAAAGACAACCTACAGAATGGGAGAAGATATTTGCAAATGACGTATCAGAAAAAGGGCTAGTTTCCAAGATCTATAAAGAACTTATTAAACTCAACACCAAAGAAACAAACAATCCAATCATGAAATGGGCAAAAGACATGAACAGAAATCTCACAGAGGAAGACATAGACATGGCCAACATGCATATGAGAAAATGCTCTGCATCACTTGCCATCAGGGAAATACAAATCAAAACTACAATGAGATACCACCTCACACCAGTGAGAATGGGGAAAATTAACAAGGCAGGAAACAACAAATGTTGGAGAGGATGCGGAGAAAAGGGAACCCTCTTACACTGTTGGTGGGAATGTGAACTGGTGCAGCCACTCTGGAAAACTGTGTGGAGGTTCCTCAAACAGTTAAAAATATACCTGCCCTACGACCCAGCAATTGCACTGTTGGGGATTTACCCCAAAGATACAAATGCAATGAAACGCCGGGACACCTGCACCCCGATGTTTCTAGCAGCAATGGCCACTATAGCCAAACTGTGGAAGGAGCCTCGGTGTCCAACGAAAGATGAATGGATAAAGAAGATGTGGTTTATGTATACAATGGAATATTACTCAGCTATTAGAAATGACAAATACCCACCATTTGCTTCAACGTGGATGGAACTGGAGGGTATTATGCTGAGTGAAGTAAGTCAGTCGGAGAAGGACAAACATTATATGTTCTCATTCATTTGGGGAATATAAATAATAGTGAAAGGGAAAATAAGGGAAGGGAGAAGAAATGTGTGGGAAATATCAGAAAGGGAGACAGAACGTAAAGACTGCTAACTCTGGGAAACGAACTAGGGGTGGTAGAAGGGGAGGAGGGCGGGGGGTGGGAGTGAATGGGTGACGGGCACTGGGTGTTATTCTGTATGTTAGTAAATTGAACACCAATAAAAAAAATAAATAAATAAATAAAAAAAAAAGAAAGAAAAAAAAAAAAAGAAAGAGCACTTGGGGTTAATATTATAAAAGCGTGACCATGTGAGCCTTAGAACGTGTATTCTAATTGGGAGACTTTTTCAGGAAAAAAAATTAGTTAAATGCAAGTTTGTTTATAAACTATCACTTTTGTTTATATAGCTAGGTAATTACATTTATGTAAATTAAGATGAGATAACCTTTTTGGAGGAAATCACATGTCCCTTGATAAACTGCCTGCATTTATCTTTATTTCTCCGCTTTCCCTGTAGGCTCTGTGGCCTCTACCATGACACATTAATTACGTTTCTCAGAATGTGAATTCCTGCAACAGGCAAAGTTCTTTCATGATTTTTGTTTCATACAATGACTTCATTTGACTTACGTAAGTCAGCACCTACATCCCACAACACCACTCCTTGGCGCGCTCTGCTCCAGCTTCTAAAATTTAGCCAAAAAGTTTTCATGTTTTGAACTTTCCTCTGCTACTCGGTAGAAGAGGAGTTTCTTCGAGTCTTTGTAATCATTTTCTTCTGTGATAAGGTGGTGGAAGTCCTAACATGAGCTCCTTAAGAAAAGGTTTCACAAAGAACAGTTTTAATAGATTCAGGATTATTTATTCATTCATTCTTTATTTCAACCGATATTTATAGAGCGTTTGGCATATGTCAAGCAGGCAACCATCAATAAAAATTCATAGTCCTTGCCTTCATCAAACTTATGTGGAACTACTTTGCCTAGGGCAGGCAGGCATTTATCAAACACTCTTTGAATCAAGTTTATTTTTACAACCGTGGTAAAGTCTATGAGGGTAATGGCACAATGCTAGGGTACCTCTAGGAAGATTTTGCCAAATCCAGCAGGTCAGGTGTGGAATTCCTAGGGAGAGACCTTGAGATGAGCCATAGAACCAGTCTAGGGCTACTATGACTAAACGCAGCAAAGCGGAACTTTGTGGGATGTGAACTGAGAGAGGTAAGAACCATACTTATCTGGAGTTCTGTGTTCCAAGAGAAATAGAGAATTGCTAGAGACTTTTTACTTATTTATTTATTTGAGGGGGGTTGGGGACAGGACGCATACAGAGGGAGAGAGAGAGAGTACCAAGCAGAGCCCAACCCTTGGCCCGGATCTCCTGACCCCAAGATCATGACTTGAGCCGAAATCATGAGTCGGAAGCTTAACTGTCTGAACACCCCAGGCACCCTGAAAATTGCTAGCAGCTTGAAAAGGCAGGTGGCAACGTTAGCAAAGAACAAGATTCTATCAGTCAACTGGCAAAGGTGGTGTGGTGCCCACGTGAGAGGTGATGGTGATTTGGCTTAGACAGAGAATAAGCCAGAGTCCAGAGAACTGTAGCAGGTGACACTGATGAGAGTCTTTGATGGATGGAGAGGTTGGGGGTTGAGGGAGTGCCAGGAGTCAAGGATGCTGTCCACATTTCTGGCTCGAGTTCCTCCAGCTGCCAGTCCTATCCTGGGCGCTCCTGGAGGCAGGAGGTGCCTCTGATTCGGCCTCGTGGCTCCTTCAAGGCCTTGCTCTTAGCACCTGGAACACCTTCTTGAGTGTTTGCTTATTTTTTAGTGTATGCAGTTACTATGTTCTTGACACCCTTTCTAGTTCTAGGGTTTGGTTTTTGTTTTTGTTTTGTTTTTGTATTTTAGATTTTTAAAAATTAAAAGTAAGGCAAGATTCCTTCCCTTGAGATACTTACGACGGCTCGATTAGGGCCAGAACTACTGTGTATGGTGTCTCATTCTCTCACAGCGTAGCACTCCAGGTATGATGATTGAAGAGGGTACGTTGGGGTCACAAAGAAATAGATGTACTGTAAATAGAAAAATGTGAGAAGGAAACATATCATGGGAGTCATGAAATTTACATATGGCCTTAAGAGAGGAGTATGATTTTTGAAAGGTAGCTGTGGGCATTCTAACCGAAAAACATCTAAAACAATGTGTGCGTGTGAGAATGTGGAGTAGAGGCACATGCAAATGAACAGCCTGGTTCCGTGCGACACAAAGTGTTTGAGACAGAAATAAAAAGAGAGCACTGGAGCGGTCTCTTTGGATTTTGATGGATGATTGGAGGATTATTTGCTTAATTTAATACCTAGAAAGTTCTAGGAGTTAGATTCAATAATTAGTAAGAATTGGAATGGGAGAGAGACACAGGACACTGGAAGATAGTAGGTAACTCAGGAAAATACTTACTTGGTGTATGGTCAGCACGGTTTATGGTTGAATTTGAAGCATAAGGGCCGGGGGACCCCCGGGTGGCTCAGCGGTTGAGCATCTGCCTTCAGTTCAGGGTCTGATCCCTGGGGCCCGGGATCGAGTCTCCCATCGGGCTCCCTGCATGGAGCCTGCTTCTCCCTCTGCCTGTGACCCTGCCTCTCTCTGTCTCTGTGTCTCTCATGAATAGATAAATAAAGTCTTTGAAAAAAAAAATGAAACATAAGGGTCAGAAAGGAAGAAAGATTGACATACTAGTAAAAACGATGCTAGATTCTATAACAAATAGACCCCAAATCACCAAAGTTTGATAAAACTGAGCTTTACTTCTCACCCGACTTTCTAAAGCAGATGTTCCCAGCAGGTGAGCGTCTTTTCTCCATGTGATGATGTAGGGACCCCACATGCACCATCTTCGGGTTCTTCCGTGCTCTAAGGCCGTGGAGACCTTTCATCCAGCTGACAGAAAGGGAAATAGAGTGTGTACAAGGGAGAGATACTTCCTAAAAGCTCAGCCTGAAAATTACACATTCAGCATGTCCTCGGTTCCCTCGTGTGTCACTCACGGAGCCCAGTCAGAATGCCAAGAAGGCAGGGAAATATAACTGAGTCACGTATCCGGGCAAAGAAGGGGAGGACAGGTTTTACGACTCGGCTAGCTCCCTCTTTGACAGATGATGTCGAGGGTCCTAACATGTAACTGGGTGTCACCAACTCATATGAATAATACACAGCACGACAAGTCACGCCAGACACGTTTAACATGCAGGTTTGTCGGCCATTCTACCAGAAGTTTCTGGCAGAAATCTGATATGTGGGCCTGAAATTTGGAGAAGACCTTTGATTTGCTTTTTGAATATGGGGGGAGAATTTATAGACTAAGCTGACTCTTGTAGAATGTTTTCTTCAATCAATAGAAATATTTTGGTGCTAGGAATAAACTGGTGGATGAAAGAGAAATGATCCTGGGGGGCTCGGCGGTTTGGCGCCTGCCTTTGGCCCAGGGTGCAATCCTGGAGTCCCGGGATCGAGTCCCGCATCGGGCTCCCGGCATGGAGCCTGCTTCTCCTCTATGTCTCTGCCTCTCTCTCACTCTCTCTCTATGTCTATCATAAATAAATAAATAAATAAATAAATAAATAAATAAATAAATAAATAAATCTTTAAAAAAAGAGAGAGAGAGAGAGAAAAGGAATTAGGAACTGGACAAGAGGACAGATCAGATGACCGTTGTCACAGAAGCTCTGTGGTGACGGGTGTGCCCTGCATCTGCTCTGGTCAGCACATTAACTGTCAGCCACATGGGCCCGCTGAATGCTTGAAATGTGGCCAATGTGACTAAGGAACCATGTTTTTATCTATTGTAATTAAATTTAATTCTTTTTAAAAAATATTTTATTTATTCCTGAGAGACAGAGAGAGAGAGAGAGGCAGAGACCCAGGCAGATGGAGAAGCAGGCTCCCCGCAGGGAATTCAATGCAGGACTCGATCCCAGGACCTCTGGGGTCACAAGCTGAGCCGAAGGCATGCGCTCAACCACTGAGCCACCCAGGTGTCCCTAAATTTAATTCTAAATAGATCGAAACTCGTCATGGACAAAAGCGATGTTCTGACTCCTTTGCACAATCACAATCAATGGCAACGATGACCCAAACCTCTGCGGAGCCCTCACCCCTGCCCAGCACTAGTCAAAGCGCTTTGCACACATTAACCGACTTCACTCCTATGCCAACCTGTTAGGGTCATCATGTTACCGCAATTATCATTTCTCATGATGAGGAAACTAGGTTGCAGAGTTGTGAGCCACATCCCTGCTCTCAGAAGACACACAGGCCCATGCGACAAATGGACGAGCAGATGGCCCCGTTGCACGGTGGTAAGCGCGGGAAGCAAGCCGGGGGCACCTGCAGGGAGCCAGGAGGCAAAGGCTGGGATCCGCCCGGAGATGGAGAGCAAGTCGGGCTCCGGGGCCCTCGCGGAGCTGGTGGGACAGGCTCCCCCCACGCCCGCCAGTGCACGGCCTGCCCCTCTGTCCCGGAACCCTAGGATGTCCAGGCTACCCCATCCCCACATGGCAGGAGCCCGCCCCTCTTTTGACTTTAGTCCCACCTTGGATTCCAGCACGGGGAGCCCTGGCAACATGGAAATGTCGAAACTGAGGAAGCCTGTCGCCTGCCCTGTCCTGGCTTCACGCCTCTGCTTCTCCGTGTGCCCACAGAGGTGGCCCCGGGCCGCCTGCCCTTTCCCCAGGACGGAGCAGGGCAGCCCGCCTGCAGCTGAGCTCAGCCCATTTCCATGCATCATTAGGGCTGGATAATGGTTAGCTAAATTATTCCTTCTCTAAGCCTAATGAGCTGTGAGGTGATACATTTGCGGTGCAGTCCAAGAGGTATAAAGTAGATGGAGTTTTTGTCCAGAAAATCTTCCTCCAGAAACCACCGACCTGGCTCTCCCTTGGTCATCCTGGAGAAATGTGACCCACGTGGCAACCCGAATCATTTATGAGCCGGTGTCAGCCCTGGGACAATAACAAGGGGTTTTTCCTAGTGTTCCCTGCGTACATGTGTACATGTGGGTATATTCATTTCTGTGGAACTGTGACAATGGAGGTTCCCAGGGGTCTCTCAATTGGGGCAGCAATAAATATTTTTCTTTTTTTGTTGTTCTTTTCACTGTCCTTTTACAAAAAAAATTATTTGCTTATTTGAGAGAGATTGCACAAGGGGGCGGGGAGGCAGAAGAGAAGCAGACTCCCCGCTGAGCAGGGAGCCTGACGTGGGGCTCGATCCCAGGGCCTCGGGATCATGACCTGAGCCAAAGGCAGACGCTTCACCAACTGAGCCACCCAGACACCCTCTCACTTTCCCTTTCGAATTCGAACGTGTTTATGACTTTGCGGGTGTGTTTGTATAGATTTGTTTGATCTCGGTGTATGGAGCATAGTTCTGGAAGTGACATTGCCATCCGATCCTTGAATGAGGAGACTGTTTAGAGGAGTTGTCCGTGCGTCGTCACGAGTGGCTTTGCATCTTTAAATCTGCATAAATGGAATCTGGTGTCCTATAAGGAAAGCTACAAGTAGATTTACTGATGTCATGTTGGGGACTCTGTGTGTGGTAGGGTAGGCTCAGCCGTGGAAGCGTCAATGGCTTGACAAAATGGAAGCTTCTCTCTTCCTCGCGTAACTGTCCTGGAAGATGGTTTAGGTTTCTGCCACATTTTGGATATGTAAGATATTGTTCATATGCAACTGACGTCCATTCCACTTTTTAAAGACAAAAATCTAACTTTCTTTTTTCATATGTTCAAAATGTATACTTATCGACTCTGATTCCTCTGGCTTCTATTATATATATGATATATATATAATATAATAACATATATAATATATAATATAATAATATATAAATAATATGTAATACAATATAGTATATATTATATATTCTATTCTCTCTATATACATATTATATGTATATATATATATATATTTTTTTTTTTTCCATTTATCTGCTCTTGAAATGCTCTGAGTCCTCCAGTTCACCCCAGGTTCCAAACACTCACTCCACACAGAAGTAGATCAATCTTTGTAATGTTTAACCCAATTTTTTCCCGTCTTTAATATTCTTGGTATCACTGCCTTTCAGACCTTGAGTCCATCTTAACTAAAATTTTGCTGTCAGCCTCTCAGGGAGACTTTCGGCCTCCTGTCTTTGTCTCTTCAAATCCTTCCCACACACTGCCTCTAGGTTATATCTGGACAACTCTCAACCTCTCCAAATCCCTAGCTTAAAATTTATGATGATTTAAACTATAATTTTGAATTACATCTGCTTCACCCCAGGAATCACGGTGCTTCTCAATCTGTCTTCCGTGGACTGTCCTGAAATGCAGAGAACACACTGTGATTCAGTCATTTCCCACAATCTACTTTTCTGTTGCTACTATGCCAAATTGCCCCAAGTTTAGTAGTGTAAGATTAGACAGACTTACTCTCTCACTGTTCTGGAGATCAACACTTCAAATGGGTCTCACTGGGCTGACATCAATGTGTCGCCGTCTGTTTCTAGAGGCTGAAGGAGAGAATCCATTTTTCTGCCTTTCCAGGTAGACTATGTGCCCATATTCCTTGGCTTATGGTCTCCTTCCCTCATCTTCAAAACCCGTGATTGCATCACTCCGGCTGTGGTTCCTTTGTCCTCTCTTTCTCTCTCTCTTGTGATTACATTGAGACCACCCACGTAGTCCAGGATAATGTCTCTACCTGAAAGATAGGTGCTGGGCTACTTTGGTTCCATCCACAACCTTAATTCCCTTTGCAATGGAACCTGACATACTCACATGTTTGGGTATTAGGACATAGACATCTTTCAAAGGGGGCATTATTCTGCTGGCAATACCACATTTTCACCTCTTTTGACTCCTGCTTATTTTTTTCCCCTTCTTTTATCCCCTTTTCCCACCTCAGAGTATTCTCTCTAAGCTCCTTCACCCTTTGAAGCCCTACTCATCACTTATTCTCAAAGTTCATCTCTTATTCAGCTTCCTCAGATTCGACTCACTGGAAGAAGATGCATCCATTCCATCTATTTTGTCACATTAAAATACATTGCCTGATTTACTTAGAGTTTGAACAAACAGACAAAAAAAAAAGTGACTGCATTTCGAGTTATCTCCGTGGGTTGATTGCCGTTGTCTTGGAGGGAAGGCACTATGCTTTGTTCATTTTTTAGTGGCCTTCGTAGACTTTCAGAATGTTCTTACATGTAGTAACCACACATGCAATTTTTGTTGCATTAAATAGAATTTACTCATTAACCACCAGCAACCAAGGGGCACAGTAGCATAAGTAATCCTTTAAGAGCGGGCAACCCACAACTAACTTGCATATGTTTTAGGAATGTTTCTTATGTGGCTTTTCCAAGAGATGTCTAGTTAAATTTTCCTCCTTATACTGATTTTATTTCATATAGTTTCTCTCCTGTATGGGCTCTTGAGTAAACATGAAGAGATCACCTTTGACAGCATGCTTACCCACACTGATCACATTTATTGGCCTTCTCCCTGAAATGGATTCTCCGGAGAAATAAGATTTAGACATTTGTCTGAAGATTTTCTCACAACGGAAAAGCTTATAGAGTTTCCCCCTGTGTAAGTTCTCTGATGAATGACAAAGTTGATTTCCAAACTCATTTTTTCTATAAGTATCCAGAGTATAGATTTTCTTCCCATGAGGACCCCTTGGTTGGCCTTTTGGCAAACTAGCTTTCTCAGCCTTTTACCCTGATGTGGATTTTGTCTTAAGCTTTGATCAAATGTTGATTTAGGAGCTTACTTAAATCTCATTTTAAGGCACAGTCTTTAATTATTTTCTTTACTTGAGGGCTTTCCTGTAAATACTAGGTTACCTATATCTTCCAGATTTTGAGGATACACATCATTAACTTTTTTTTACTGAAGTTTTATTGAAACTCTTCTTAAAGAAGGGCTCTTTAATTCAAAACTAAACCTCACATTGACATAGTATGTCCTTAGACCATTTTATGAGGCCAGTTGCTGCTTCTTGTTTTGCTGGGATGATGACTGTGGAAGACATAGGCAAAGCAGGGCCACTTGGGCTACACAGCTGGTTCTTCAACTTGAGCTTGCACCACATGCCTCAGAATCACCTGGACAACTTGTCAAACCAGAGAGTATGGGGGGACTTCACTCCCCAGGATGCCTTGAGAATTAGCATTTTTATTAAGTTCTCAGGTGATGCTGTGGAAACCACAGTTTGAGAAACACTGATGTAGGTAGTACTCCGTAGGAAGAGGCTGTCTAAGAAAGAGTAAGAAAATGCATTCATTTAGTCACTAACGTGTTTATTCATTCATTGAATAAATATTTGTTGTGTGCTTATTGTATTTGATTCCAAAGCTTATACTCTTTTCTTTATATTCATTTTACCTTTTCAGAAGGAGATATAGAAGTGTCTTATATTTGCGTAGATTTATAATTAAGATAATTTATATAAATGTGTTGAGACATTAACATCTAATGCATGGGCTGCGTCTTAAAAATATGACTCAATTCAATGATTATTTATTGAGTGCCTGCACTCTACAAAGCTTTTTACTAGCAATAGAAAATAAAATAAGAAATCTAAAAAATATTAGATGCATTAAAATGCTTTTCTACCTCTGTGTGCTCTCCCAAGTATCATGTACAGATTTATAAATTTTGCTATTGACCTTACTATAATAAAATTGATAATTAGTTTATACTTTTATGCTATTGTCATTTATCAGGCTAGTCAAGTTTCATCTGGTTTTCTTTTTCATTTTAACTTTTGTTGTTAAAGCTAAATTGAGAAAAAAAGCCAAAACACTGCTGAGTGCAGAAATATGTGTATGAAAATCCTATATTAAATCTATATACATTTTAATTTATTTTAGTTGTATTAATAGCATAGGATTTCATTTATTATTCAAACATTATAGTAAACTAAGAAAGTACTTTTGAAAGGAAAATAGATGACTTAAAAATCCAAATCCCTAAATTCATTAATATCTCTGTTGTGTGTGTGTGTGTGTTTGTGTGTGTGTTTGTGCATGCACACTTCAATATTGCCTCCTGGCTCTTGTCTGTACATGTATTTCTTATAATCTCGAGGTGTTCATAATTTTCATTTTGCCTTTTTTCACTTATAAACCATTTCCCATTTTTATAGTCTTCACAATTATTTAAATAGCTCCATAAATTTTTATTTAGATAAAATTGCACAGCCTTTCCCTTCATTTTATGCCTATAAATCCTTTCATTTCTCTAATTTAGAAAAATTTTGGAATAATATTCTTAAGAAATATTCCTAGCAGAGAGGTTCTGTGGTCAAAGTTATGGATACTCTTATGACATTTGAAATAAGAATCTTATTAATATGTAAGGTAAACAGTCATGTATGGAGATAATGGTTTTTCAAAAGTTTATCATTATTGGTAATTTATGATTTTTAGTCATTTGATAGGTATTAAATGTGATTTTTAATTTTAATTTATATGTGTTTCATTACCAATGAATTTAATCATTCAGTTCTGTTGATTTATCACTTCTTTTTATTCTTTGATAAACAGGTCTTTTGAGCCAATAGACCATGCTTTATTTATTTACCTATTTAATTCTAGTGGATAAGACTGCTGCTTTTTATAACTGTGGACCATAACCTTATTTCAGGTTTCTATAAATGCTAAATACAAACTGCACATTTAACTAAAATAAATTGCAACTACATTTTCAAATGAAAATGAGCTTTTTTCCTCACCAAACATCTAGAACAAGGAAGCAAAAACATCCATAATTTGAATACTCCAAAAAAAGAATCCATGTTATTAGTAATTTAAGAAATTAATAAAGAGCTTTTATAATGTAAAAATGCATACCAAATAGCGTTACCATGAAATATTTTATTGTCTGTTAGATGACTTGGTAAAGTTCCTGTAGGAATGCTTGAAAAAAAATTTCTTACTGTATTAATGCCATAGATTGAATAGCATGCCCCAACTTCGTATGTTGAAACCCTAACTCCCAAAGTGTTTCTGGAGACAGGTGTTTTAGAAACTAATTAAGGTTAAACGAAGTGATAAGGGTGGGGTCTTAATCCAGTAAGACTGATGACCTTAAAAGAAGAAGAGGTCTCTTTCTCCTTCTCTCTCTGTCTCTCTCCAGATGCGTGCACTAAGAGAGGGCACAGCAAGAAGGAGACCAACTCCATCCAGAAAAGAGCTGTCACTATAACCTGACCATGCTGGCACACTCCTCTTGGACTTCTGGTGTCCAGACTTTAAGAAAGTAAATTTCTTTTTTAAAAAATTATATATTTACTTATTTATGAGAGATACAGGGAGAGAGGCAGAGACATAGGCAGAGGGAGAAGCAGGCTCCCTATGGGGATCCCAACATGGGACTCGATCCCAGAACCCTGGGGTCATGATCTGAGCCAAAGACAGGTGCTCAACACTGAGCCACCCAGGTGTCCAGAAAGTAAATTTCTATTGTTCAATCTACCCCATCTATGGAATTTCGTTATGGCAGCCTGAGCAAAGACATATAATTAATCATAATTATAATCATGTAATTAGAAATATAGTAACAATAGTAATGATACATGTATTTCTATGAATGTATCTTTCCTATTCCTCAAGGAAAATATATTCCCTGGAGACTAATACAGAACTGTGTTTTGAGACAGCCCAGAAAATGTGATTCCAAGTTCTGCTAGGATTTTCCCAATTGTGTTGGGAAATATATACAAATATATACAAATAATCACCTCTCTCTATTTTTCTTTTGCTTCCCACAAGCAGTTACTATGTTATTGTATATGAAAGGGGTTTCCCAGGAGAAAAAGACTATCATAGTAAAAATGGATTATTGAATGCTAAATCCGTAGGTATATGTTGAGCATCTGCTATTTTGTCTGGACCATATTCTTTTTGTCATAATCTACATCATCAGAATTATCTGCTCTAATACACATTACAACATAATAAAGAAAAATAACCGAAATGGATTTTAGATACATCCATGGACAGACTTTACAGTTAGAAGTGGTCTGAAGTTCTGATCTGGTTCTTAAATTGAGGAATCCGGCATTTTTGACAAGAAGGCTTCTGAATATACTTACAGACATTCTGTTACCCTCATACCCCGGTGTGAGGGAGTACTTTCAAAGGGCACATTTTAGAAAATGATGATTTGTTTGTAACTTGTTCTATTTGTAGAAAATAGGGAGCATTGGCTGGTCTGAATCATCGCTCTCTGTTCTATGCCTGACGCAGAACCACAGGAACCCGAGAGTGCACACAACTTTTTCACCTTCCCCGCCCCTCACAGCCTCTCAGCACATGCTGTCAATTTTGCTACATAAATAAACTTAGCAAACTATGTAATTTCTGGGGAAGGTTGTTATCTGAGATGAAGAAAATAATGTCAGCTTAACTAGGGACAAAAAGCTTACAGCTTCTCGTTTTAGATTTACAGTCCGGAATCATTACCAAAAACTATTTCGTCTGCATTAGCAAGATTTCATATCCCCAGAGCTAGAAGGCAACCATGAATATTTATCATGGCCCAGGGTCTTGTTCACATTTCTTACATCTGCTTGTTTTTGTTGCTGTTATGTAACCAGGAAAGTTTGCTGCCATAGACAGTCAGGCCAGGACACCAGGCAGATGATGGGCTCTTAAGACCTATTTGTGAATCAGATGCATTTTCTTGTTATCAAAACTTTAGATAAAATGCCGGATTTACTTACTTACTAACATCGTGGCCTCTACTAGTTACTTTTATTTTCTGAATCTCATCTGACAAGTGGGCATTATCATAGCTACCCAGGTTTGATGTGAAGATTAAGAAATTAAGTAAATATAAAGTAACACTTATGACGTGGATGACCTGGGTCTGGAACATATTAGTTACTGTGTTAGATAGCCTTTCCACCTTATTTTAAAAAGAGAACTAAAGAAGATTTTATTGCTACTTTTGTTAAATCATCTCATGAGAAGCTCTCGAGAGCTAAAAACAAATTCCAGAAAATTTAATAACGGGGCCAGCCTCTGACACCTAACATCTATAACAAATTCAGAACAAGATCTAGTTACTTTTTTGTTCTGTTACCTGGACAACTGCCTCAGGTAAGAGTTTGTATTTTCAGAGGGCATTGTACTTTTCAAAGCCACTTTTCCATAGACTATCTCATTTGTTTCTCATGGTAAAACTTGGAGGATAGAGCAATTATCAGTCCTGTTTTAGAAGTTGGAAAATATAATAAAAATAAGTAAACACTCGCCCGAATTTAAACAGGCTCCGTCTCATTCCCCCAAACCTGTTCCTCCACAATCCTTATCATCTCAGTTAATCATAATTGTGTAACTAATAAAGACTACAACCTAGCAGGTGTACATTTCTGTACACCCCACATTTCTTCTTCTCCCTCACACCCAATACTGCTACCAGTTCCATTGCCCCTGCTTCTAGGGTATATTCTGAATCCATCAATTTTTCACCATTATACTCTCATTCTCTTGATCATGGTCATCATTGCACATTACCTAGCATTGTTGTGATGGTAAGAAGGAGGTAGAAAAAAAATTAAGTTAAAAACAAATTCTTGTTCTCTTCCTTGAGGTTTTAGGGGTTCAACAAATAATACTCCCTTTCTCTACCTGAATTCTTTTTTTAAAAGATTTTATTTATTTATTCATGAGAGACATGGAGAGAGAGAGGCAGAGACACAGGCAGAGGGAGAAGCAGGCTCCATGCAGGGAGCCCGACATGGGACTCTATCCTGGGTCTCCAGGATCCCACCTCGGGCTGAAGGTGGTGCTAAACTGCTGAGCCCCTGGGGCTGCCCTCTACCCTCTATTCTTAACTGGTAAGAAAAGAGAGATGGTAACTTGACAAACAGAGATCAAAATATCACCTCTATCACCTCCCTGAATGTAGTTCAACACTTTCTTTTGTTCATTAATGAAACTTATGACCTTTCCTATGTGAATTCATTGCTTGAATTTGTGAAATCTCTCTTATTCCACCTGTAAGCCTGGGTGTTCTAAATCTGCCTCATTATTTTTTTACATTTTTTTTAAATTTTCGTATTGGAGTTCAATTTGCCAACATATAGCATAACACCCAGTGCTCATCCCACCAAGTGCCCCCCTCAGTGCCCATCACCCCCACCCCCCGCCCACCTCCCTTTCCACCACCCCTTGTTCATTTCCCAGACTTAGGAGTCTCTACCTCATTATTTGATTCTCCCATAAGCCATGAAGAATCAGGGTAGTGTTATTCTATTTTATATTAATTGGAGGGCTGCCAGTGAAATGAACTGCCAAACCAAGATGATGACTATCTGGCTTCCTTTAGGTCTTTGCCTTTTCCCAGAGGTGCTCTTGGAGCACAGCATCCCTGTCCCATCAGAGGAGGCTGCCATTCTCTCCTGTTTTGTGAAGGACCTAAAGTGAGACTTGCCTGAGATCTTTTCAATTTTATATTTTTTCACCTTAGCATCATTTCACATGTAATGTCTAATCTCTGCCTTGCTGGCTTCTGCACCGGTCACAGCCACAATCTGATAGTTCAAGAGCGAGCTGTGCCTTTACGTAGTCAACGCCAACATGAACTGCTCAGTAAGGTAGAGAGTTTGCTAAGGGCCTTGTGAGACTTGTTGCCAAAGATCTATATTTTCTATGAGCCATGCCTGCTAAAAATAGCCCTGCCTAAATCAGTGAAGTCAGTTAGCTGTGAACAAAACCTTCATAAACCATAATGATCCACCAAGGACAAAATTCCACTTGGGCTACAATTACTACAGACTTCTCTCTCTCTCTGTGTCTCTCTCTGGTATTTTGTTTCCCAGAGCTCCTCCTTAGACTTTCTCTAGGTTCCTAACTGGTTAATGCATGCAAATATTGGAGTTTGGGGGAATTTAATAAATAACCACTTTATTCCTAACCTTAGCTCAGAACAAAATGAAATCCAGGAGACAGAGACATGGAGAATCAGGGTATCTGCTTTATTGATATTAAGGTAAATGCAGACAATAGCTTTACATCTCTAGGCAAGAGGGCTCCCTAATACTTTATTCTCAAATCGACATATTCAACTTGTCACAGGCAGTTCTGCATGATTGAAGGCTTTGTCTAACACGGCAAAGTCTACCCACTGAATTATTGGCTCCGTGGAGGCGGGGATGCAGCTCTATGTGAGAAGAAGACGCCAGGAGAGACCAGAGGAAAGAGACCGTGGCCAGAGGGGTCAACTCTTGTACCTAAGCCGCACCAATAAGCAGACTGATTTCTCCCAGCATTGAAAGAAGTAAGATGGGTGGGGGCGAAAGTTCATTTAGCTGAGATTTCTTCACCTGGAAGCATAAGGAGTAGAGAATTACTATTCTGTGACTAACAAATATCATCATGATTCTGAACCTCATTTCTCAAATGACGAGACAAACACCGAGAACTTAAATGATCTGAGAAACTAATGTTCATTAATTGCATACTAATATCAAAGACAGAAAGAGATGCTCAGATAAATATGCAGCTGGCATGATTTTTTTTTTCTCAATCTACTTATTTTGATGGTGATGATGATGATTAGAATATGCTAGTTGTTTAGGGTAATAAACAGAACCTTCCTTGTGAAGCACTGTCTTTTAGAAACCCTTGGTGCTTTTCTTGGACCAATGCTTCATAGTACGAGGTAGTAAGGAGTGTGGCCACAAACCAGAATGAGGGGAAGGAGAGGGCGCTCTTCAGACCAAGGCAGATAGAGTTCTGGCCTTTAACTCCACTATCTCCAGTTGAGAATCTCTTTCCAAGTGAGCTACAGGGCAGTGGTTTTGGAGATCAAGGTGCTTTATTTCTCAGGTCACTGGGCCTGAAACATTTTCAAGACTGTTACGTTAGAGTCATGTTGATTCCCCACTACTCAGCCCACGTATAGCCCCCCATGGGCCCTCCCTTGGCCTGGCACTGGGACCCTTAACTTAGCTCCTTCTCATTACCCGCCAGCTACCTAAGGACTCTTGTGAATTTTTCCTCCCATATTTTTCCCCTCTTTCTCCCCCATTCCACATGAGGACGCTCTGCTTAGCCTACTAGAAAAGGTGCCTCCATTGTAAATCTTCTCACAGAGCGAAGCTTTCAGGGGATCCAACCTTTCATTCATCCATTTAATCCTAGAATAGTTACGGGCATCCTCGTGTGCCAGACCCTGTGCCAGAGCTCAGCTTGCAGAGATGGGGAAGACACCAAAATGTCCATTAGGAACCTTAGGTTGCAGTCAGAGCTGTATTTCCCAAAGTATTATTCTTACCATCTTGCTACTCAAAGTGGGGTTCCCCATGACACTGTGTTAGAGCTGCTGAATCTTAGGCCCCACTCCTGACCTAGTGAATAAGGATATTTTAACAAGAGCCACAGGTGATGAGTATATTCACTAAGCTTTGAGAAATAAAACTATATTATTTTTATTTTATTTTATTTTTTTAGTTTCCTGAGGGTAAATTTTTATTTAAATTCTAGTTAGTTAGCATATAGTGTTATGTTGGCTTCAAGAGTAGAATTTTGTGATTCATCACTTGCTTATAACACCCAGTGCTCATCACAAGTGCCCTCCTTAGTACTCATTACCCATTTATCCCCTCCCATGCCCACGTCCCCTCCAGCAGCTCTCACTTTGTTCTCTATAGTTAAGGGTATTTTACGGTTTATCTCCCCCTCTTTTATCATTTCTCTTCCCCTATGTTCATCTGTTTTGTTTTTTAAATTCCACGAGTGAAATCATATATATTTGCCTTTCTCTAACTGACTTGTTTCACGTAGTGTAATACGCTGTAGCTCTAGGCATGTCATTGCAAATGACAAGATTTCATTCTTTTTAATGGCTGAGTAATAGTCCATATATATATATAAAATACGATGGACTATTATATATTATATATTAAATATTAATTATATATGTGTATATATACATATATATACCATCATATATATATGTTGTTTCCTATGTTGTTAATTTTAACCATTCTGACAGGTGTGAGGTGGTGTCTCACTGGGGTTTTGATTTGTGTTTTCCTGATGATGAATGATGTTGAGCTTGTCGTGTCTGTTAGCTATTTATATGTGGGAAGTATTGCTTTAAAACAAGCATTCTGTGATATGCTCCATGTCTTAGTTGGCTTGAGCTACTACAACAAAATATTTTGGCCTGGGTGACTTGAACAACAGACAGTTATTCCTCACAGTTCTGGGAGACTGGGAAATCCCAGATCAGGGTGCCAACACGGCTGCTTCCGGGTAGAGCCTTCCTCCCCTCTTGCAGATGCCTGCCTTCTTGCTGTATCCTCACATCATGGAGAGAGAGAGCAAACTGTCCGGTCTCTAGTTATATAGGGCATTGGCCCCATCATAGGACCCCACGCTCAGCACTTCATCTAAACCTAATTACCTCCTCAAGGCTTCACCTCTTAATATGCTCACCTTGGGGTTAGGGCTTCGACACATCTATTTTGGAGGATACAAACAGTCCATAATACTCCACTATTAAAACTCTTCCATATTCTTTTCAAATTCAGAAATCTGGGTGAAATCAAATTAAACCGTGTTCTCCATCGAAAAACCTTTCAGAGGCTTTATACGGTACTTGGTCACTTTCATCCCTTAAAAAGCACATACGAGACATTGTGTTTCCAAAATTTTTGACCAGGGAACTACATTTAATCCAGAATATTTAATGGAACTAAGGGTGTTACCAAATGCCTTTTGAACATTTTAGGCCACATGGGTTTTTGTTTTTGTTTTGTTTTGTTTTTGCTTTTCTCTTTTAACTTTCATATTTTTGGAAGTTTTCATCTCATTATTTTTATACTTTACTAACAAACACCTTTCTCTCCAGCATACTTTCTTCTAGGAATAGCAATAATTTCTGGCATTTAAAATCATCACCTCTCTTCTTAGTCTATGTGGCTTGGTGAGATTAATTTAAGACATGAGTGAGCATTGACTCAGGACTGGCTAATCCTGAGTGGTTTTGGTTCAAGGATACTATGCTGGGCCAGTGACATTAGCTGGGGGATATTCTGAAAAAGGGAGAAAGGGAGAGAGAGCATGAGGTAACTCTTGTCTTGATGACATAGGACCGTATGAGCATGGCAATTAGGAATGGACTTCCACTGTGCTAAACTTAACTTATTTGGAGTTAGGATTCTAACTTTTTCAACAGTAAGAGGCCTAGTTAATGCATCTAGTCCATTGAATACACGGTTGGGTCAGATATTTGGCCTTTTCAAAGGATTTGTGCTCTGGTTGGACCCCTGTGCTCCTTGAAATGTCTGATGTAGATGCTGGAGGTGAAGCCCATTCTGGGCACAAGGCTTTTCTGATTGTTGCCGCTGGCAGTGATCTTTAGTGTTCTGGAGAGAATCAATTAAAATTGCTGTAAATCTCTTTAAAAGTGGTTGTCAAACCTAGCATTCCTCAGAATCATCTGGAAATCTTTCTGAATATATAGAATTCTGGAAAAATACAGTTATGTTTCGGAGTCCTTGGTGTGGGATCCAGGAGGCTGTGTTTGTGGCAGCTCCCTGTCTGTTGATTCCTAGTGGATCCAGCCTGGCACCGGCCCGTGGACGATGCTACAACCACCTCCTGCCCTGCTCTGCCCAACAAAAGAGTTTTGCCTCCTCCTGGCTTGAGCATTCTCTGCTGAGAGTTGGTTCTTTTCTAACGTAGCCACAGATAGAGCCCTCCACCTATCGAGGAACAATTTCTTGAGAGGCCATCAGTATTGGGGCTCTATATTAAATCCTCCCTGAGGATTTTTCCTGTTTTGGAAACATTTTATTTATTGATTAATTGATTGATATAATTAATATGTATTTTAAGTAGGCTCCATGCCCAGCTTGGAGCCCAACAGGAAGCTTGAACACCACCCTGAGATTAAGACTTGAGCTGAGATCAAGAGCCAGATGCTTCCCCAACTGAGCCACCCAAGCGCCCCCTTGTTTACCATCTTAATGTGTTATGTCAGAATGTCAAAATATTTAACCACATTTTCATGCATTATCCCACTCAATCCCCTTATAGAATTGCCCAGTAAAATACATGATGCTTGGTTACATTTGATATGAACAATGAATATCTTTTTCATGTAAGTATGTCCCAAATATTGCATGGGTCTACTATGCTAAAAATGTATTCGTTCTTTATCTGAGTTCCCAATTTAACTGGGCTTCCTGTATTTTTATTTGCTAAATCTGGTAACCCTATGACCTCATAGCAACCTATGAAAGAGACAGAGCAAGTATTTTTTTATTTGATTTCATAGATGAGGGAATTGATATTCTGCAAATCTGTGGCTTTTTCCATGTCACACAATGAGTGAGCTGTAGAGCAGAAACCACATCTAGGTTTACTCCCTGCTGGTCTAGACCCTAACTTTCACTGTTTTAGCTTGAGGAATGATTCAAGAATTGTACTCTATCCCTAACTGCTATAGTTAATCTAGTACACATTATTTTAGCATATATAGGGGGCAAAGGGGTTCCAAGGATGTCCCCTGCCTTTAAACTGATGTCAGATTATTAAAAATAGTTTGGGAGAGAAAAACTGTCCATTCTTATAAACTAGTGGATTCCTATATAATTGGAAGAAAGTATTTTTATTTAAATATTGGCTTAAAAAAATAAATAGTGGTTTAAATAGGAGCCTCCTTAGGTCTGGAGAATGTCCAGTGAACATAGCAATAATCCATAACATGAATAAAAACTGAATATGAAACTTTGAGGAAAAAAAAATAAATAAAACTTTGAGGAATAGGAGGCTATCTTCCTTGGTGGACTTGGGGAAGTAGGAATTAATATCATGGTCCAGGGGTTAAGACCTTAGACTTTGAAGTCAAACTGTCTTGGCTTAAACCTGGTTCTATCTATCCTACCCCATGCCCTTAGGCAAGTTGCTTAATGTATCTGTGACTCAGTTTCTGACCTGTAAAGTGGAGCTAAGTCTTGTAAACATCTCATTGAATTGTCATGAGGATTAATTAATTTAAGTCCAGTGCTTTACAACAGTGACGGGCAAGTAGTTAACATTCAACAAACCTAAGCTGCGATGATTATTACAATTTTTCTTCTGCAGCTGCTGCTACCAGCATGTGCCACGATTATTCTAGGTTTCTTTTTGTCCCAGATTGCCTTCCTCACTGGTTCCATTAACAGCAACAATAGGTCATTTAAATTCAAACAAAGGTTTGCATCAAACACTCTGTTTATTAATAGACTACAGTGGCTATAAATGGTGAAAGCCTAGAGTGTTGCTCCTGCTGTTGAAATCATTTCCTAATTCTTTTTTCTTTTCTTTCTTTTCTTTTCTTTTCTTTTTCTTTTTTCTTTCGGAGAGGGAGGGGGGAGGGGGGGTTCGTGCGGGGGGGAGGGATGGGGGCTTGAGGGGAGAGGACGGGTGCAGGGGCGGGGGGGAGGGGGTCAGGTCCGGAAGGGAAGGGAAGGATTCACTACTTCATTCTTTCTTTCCTTTACTGTTTGTCCCTTCCTGTTTTTCCTTTCTTTTCTTTCTTTTTCTTTTCTTTTCTTTTCTCTTTTCTTTTCTTTCTTTTCCTTTTCTTTTTCTTTCTTTCTTTCTTTCTTTCTTTCTTTCTTTCTTTCTTTCTTTTCTTTCTTCTTTCTTTTCTTTTTTTTTTTTGCTTAGAATAAGCTAACTAATGTGTGAGGTTAACTCTAGCTAATTCTCTGGGGGCAGTTAGGACACCAGAATCACCAGGGTGCTCCTACAGCTATCAGACCCCCCACTCCATCCACTGAGTCATGATGTCTGGAGATAGGCATTTCCCTTCTTTTTTTTTTTTTTTTTTTTTTTTTTTAGGCATTTCCCTTCTAAGAATTAGGCCAAGTACTCTGCTTTTATCACCTAAATGTGGTTTTATTTGATTGTCACTTAGCTTTTCAAGGTAGAGATAATTCGTGCAGGGATCCAATTTGAAAATACAATCTGTCGTAAATCCAGGCATTATTTTTTATCTTCATTTAGTTAATCAGTGAAGGAATAAGATAGCAATAAGATAGACAATTTGGAGTTGGAGCCCGAGCACGTTGGACTAAGGTTTACATCCTTTGGACGCATACTACTAAAAGGAGCCTAGTGGTTGTAGCCAACTCCTGCAGCCCAGCGTATTTCCCTCCATCTGCCAAGAGTCTGAGCATTTGATAGGTCTGGTGCCCTTTCTCCAGCTCATTGCACGGCCCCATTACTGATGACTTTAAAATACTCAAACCACTAATGTAATATGCAGCACCTGCAAATACTGTGAAATATTAGCAGAGTGGTAATGAAAATTGACTGCGAGTATAATGACAACAGGTGAAATTATTCATGGGCTGCTCATGTAGCAAACTTAAGATATAAACTCAATGAGCGTAAATGGAATACGTTCATGACAAATATGAAAATATCCCAAACTGCTAAAGTAATAAAAGTAAATATAATAAATCTTCCCTGCAAATATAATAAGGTCCCTAACTGCAAATGCAATAAAACTTATCAACAGCTGCAGTATATTTGGAACATATTATATAGCTTTACAAAGAATTATACCCCCTGCCGGTGTGGCCTCAACAATGTCATGCTTTGTCTCTTTCCAGTGAGTACGAGCCTCGCTGACTACACGCTGCCCGGCATATATTAGGTATGACAGTGCGTTAATACAACCAGGTTTGGATGGAAAACGAAATGCTCGATCCAGATGTGCTCTTTGGCCATTCTGCAAGCAGAGCCAGAGGCTGCGGGTCTCCCTCCAGGGGATGACATGTGGCCGGGGCAGCTGAGCATGGGGGGTGAGGAACTGAGGACTCGCTGCACAACCTCGATGTTGCCGGCTACAGTATCTGACTCAGGGAGATGAGCGAGGGAAGGGGGCCGGGGGACCCAAGGGACAAAGGGACGTCGGGGTGATGACCTTCTGTAGATCATCCCCCGACAGGCGCCACTCTAGGGATCTTGGATCTTTCCCCCTCCTCCCTTTATCCTGCTTTCTTCTCACAATTTGGCACCTTTCTGTTGAATACCTATGGGCTGATAGCTGCTGAAGAGAACAAAGTCCTCGTCCCTGGCCTTGGGGCCCCCTTAGGGCTTAAGGGAGAAGCTCAATGCAGCCAGGCAACTGTAACACAGACGACAGTGGCATCGGGCACCTGCCAGGAGCAGAGCATGTGGGGCCGAAGGCCGAGGAGGCCCAACATTTAAGGGATGGGCGGGCAGGTGGCTGGGGTTGCTCTTTCCACAGCCTGTCCCCTGTCCTGCCAGGGCGTCTTATGGGGTTTATGGTTTTTGTTAAACAGAAATAGATCACCAACAGCGACAGGAGGACATCATGACTCCGTATGTCAAAGTTGGCAGATCCTTAAACCTCATAGCCTCTTCTGAACGACATGCACACTTTTAAACCCTGTTCTTTTCTCGAATATCAAGAAAAGTTCCTTCATGACAACTCTGGAGGGAATCGAACCCCCAGGCCACCCCGTGTGGCCTCACCTACAGTGACCGCTGGGAACAATCAGGCCTTCCTCCTTGAGTGTGGAAGTTCAGGCACATGTACAAGGGGCTCGTAGTTGTCTTTAGGGGCGGGGGGTGGTGGTGGAGAGGAAGTGGGAGAGAGTGGGGTGGAGCAGAGAGAAGGGGAGCGAGAGACCCTGAAGCAGCTGTACCCAGCTCGGAGCCGGACTCAGGCTCCATCTCACCACCGCGGCCGAAAGCCGAAGTCAGATGCTGAACCAGCCGAGCCCCCCGGGGCCCCCAGGGGTTGGTGGTTTTCGTACACACATTGCTTCTCGTCCTTCTTGACTCGCTTGGTGACATGGCACGTTCATCTCTTTAGGTCATCAAACTCAGTGAACTCATGTCAAATACTGCACAGTGAGCATTTCATACACTGAACTGCCAGTTGACCAACATTTGGATTTTTTTCAGTTTTTTTCTCTATATTCCTGTTTGCTCATTTGCCAGCACCGCCCCCGCCCCCATAGCACGATAGATCTCTCTGTACATATTTCTTTGCACATCCAAGCTTTCAGTCTGTGATACTGAAGACCAAAGGCAGGCTGTGAAGGCTAAGCAACTCATGTTTTTAAGCAACATTAACACATTAGTCTCCAAAATGCGGTAGTGACTCACATTCTTTTTTTTTTTTTTTAAGATTTTATTTATTTATTGGAGAGAGACATTGAGAGAGAGAGTGCACGAGCGGAGAGGAGAGGCAGAGAGAGGGAGAGGAAGAAGCAGGGACCCAGCTGCGGGACTCAATCCCAGGACCCTGAGCTGGAGGCAGACGCTTGACCACCTGAGCCCCCAGGTGCCCTGCAGCTCACTTTCCGGGCAGCGTCTATGAGGCTGCCGTTATCAGACCTAGTCACCGTAACGAGGCTTCATTTCACTTGTCACTCTTATAATTTGAGGGTGAAATGTGGTTTTTTCATCATGTCTTCAGCTTCCAACTGCCGGGGAGGCTGATGATCTCTGGGTTGATCGGCCATTTGGATTTCTTATTTTGTGAATTGCCTATTCATATAATCTCCTTATTTTTCTATTTTTTTCTCATCATTATGGGAGAGTTTTATATATATATTTGAGATAGCAGTCGTCTACCTACCGTATGAGTTAGAAATATTTTTATTTGACTCCTTTCATGGAATTCTTTTTATGTCCATTTTCCTTTGTGATATCTGGGCTTCCTTTCCCTTTGGTGGGTTTATTCTTTCCCTAGAAAAGCTGTGTGAGAACTCGTATGTTTTTCTAATACATTGCTTTATTTAAATAATTAGTTTAAATATACGTACAGAATTATCAACTGTATATGGGCATCATTATTCATTATAACTTTTTATTTAGATGTATTTATATAAAATAATTATTTTTATATTAGATAATTATACATTGAATTAGCCTGTAAGACATTAATTTTTTATGTGGCCTGTGCTTTGTTTTCCTAACAATGGCTCACACTTGTGTGGCTATGAAATAAACCTCTGTTTTGCTACTTTATTGACCTATAACTTGTCATTCCCTCAATCATACTTTCAGGTGGATTTTTTTTTTTTTTTTTAGGTGGATCTATTTTGAACTAGCTATTCTGAACAATCTGTTGTCTGTATTTATTCAATTGCCCTCTTACTTTTATTATTATTGGTTTATTGTAAGTTTTGGTATCTACTCAAACAAATTTCCTTCCATATTCCTTTTGGGGTTTTTTTGTTTTTGTTTTTGTTTTTATTTGCTTGTTTGGTTTATTTTATTTTGTTTTGTTTGCCATAATCAAATATATACACTTTCATATGGACTTCAACAGAGTCATATTGAGTTCTAAACTAATAACTTGATATTCTGGTTTTATTGATAATGCAACCATCTTATAGTAATGGAAAGATTTATGCTTTTGTAGATTATAATTTTCCTATTGAAATACATGGTTGCTACTCTATGTTTTCAGGTTGTAGATGATGCGTTTCAATAAATATTTGCCATTTTCTTCATCTGAGAGTCTTATACAAGTGTTTTTGCAAATTTTTAGAAAGTATTATGTCATTTAACATCACTTTTAGAAACAGAATTTTCTTCATTTTTCATTCTAACTGGTTCTGACCACAGAAATATACTTGGAGTATTTATCATTTTCTAATTTTGATGGTTCCTCTTCATGTGTGTTTGTGTGCATATGTGTTATTTTATTTAAACCAGATTCTTTTGATGATTCTAGGTGTGCAAAACATATCCATAAAAAGAGATGATTTTCTTGTTCAACAGTCAGTAGACTTAAGTACGTAACTTTATTTTTGACTGAATATATTAACCAGTGTCTCTATAGTAATATACAATTATGTCTTTTTCTTAGTCCTAATGGAAATAACATTACATCTGATGATTTAAAATGATCTTTTCTGCTTGTTTGAATAGTATTTTGTCCCCTCTTTACCTAATAAATTTTGATTAAAAATGATGAATTGCATCAATATATCAACTGCATCAAATGTATTTTTAAATATAGTATTGTAAGAATTTATTTTTTTCTCTTCAATATATTGATTTGATGTACTATACAGTATATATATATATACTGTATATATATGTGTATATGTATATATATATATATCTCCCCAGATTCTTTGAATAATTTAACTTGTTTTATTATGCTGTATTATTATTTTGTAATATAGGGTTCAACATTTCTTAGATCTTATTTTTCATAGCAGTTTTAGGTTCACAGCAAAATTAAGCAGAAGATACACAATTTCCAATTGAAAAATGGTTTCTATGTTGCTATGATCACCTTTCTTTTTAAATAAACATATTCTTAATTTGCATTAATTTCATTTCTACCTAAGCGGAGAAATTTCAACTTTGTATTTATTATGTATTTTCTGAGTGATTGTAATATAGATCTTAACTATTACCAATTGCTTATTCATATTGTTATTACAGTGTGCTAATATGTTATCTTATGTATTGCTTTTATTTTTATTTATTTTTATTTTTTATTTTTATTTTTATTTTTTTAATTTCAACTTAATTTTTTAATTTAAATTCAACTAGCCAACACATAGTACATCATTAGTTTCAGATGTAGTTTTCAATAATTCATCAGTTGTGTATGGAAATTGGACACTATTACTCAAAATATGATTGGTGTAAAGTTTTGAAATCTTTTTATCTTGGTAATAAGATGTTTAGGGTTTTATTAATTTCTAAAAATGGAGTGAGGAACTTTCAATCTTCCATGATCTGAAAAAGTTTTTAATTACACTGGTTTAAGGTTATTAAACAGAAAAAGATTATATAGAACTCCTCTATTAAAGAATGTATGCAAGTAGCTTTATAAATGGTAAACTACTTAATTTACTCCACCATCTTTTCTATAGTTATTTATCTGTTTAAGTTCTCTACTCTTTGGTATCCATTTTGACAATTTATACTTTCCCAGGAAATCATTCATTTTTCTTCAAATACGACAATAAGTTGCCTTAATTTTGCACACGGTATTTGCATTCAAATATTTTAAACTCCTTTGAATATATGATTATGCTTTCTCTTTCATTTCTAATAATTGGATTTTTGTTTTCTTTTTTTCTTTACTAGAATTTTGTGAATTCTGAAAAAAAAAACACTGTAGAGTTTTATTTAATTATATTTTTCAAGGTCTTATTTTTTTAAGCAATCTCTACACCAACGTGGGGCTCAAACTCACAACCCTGAGATCCAGAGTTGCATGCTCCACAGACCAAGCCAGCGAGGTGCTCCTCACAGTGTAGAATTTTTAAAAAATCATTTCTAAGGCAGCCCCGGTGGCTCAGTGGTTTAGTGCCGCCTTGGGCCTGAGGTGTGATCCTGGAGACCGGGGATCAAGTCCCACTTCGGAGCCTGCTTCTCCCTCTGCCTGTGTCTCTGCCTCTCTCTTGCTCTTTCATGAATGAATAAATAAATAAAAATTAAAAAAAATCATTTCTACAATTAATCTTTGTGATATTTCAATAATCTTGTGTTTTTGTAAATTTTTTACTTTTAGCTTTTTAAAGGCACTAGATAATAGCTAAGGTCTTGCAAATGTAAAAAATCATTCATAAATATTATAGCCTCTCTAAATATTACTCTAAATATTTATTCAGATAAATTTTGTCTAGTTGCAATGAGCTCATATTCAATTTCCTATCTTCGCTTCCCCTGTATAGTAGAATTATTTATTTTTTCAACTATGTGTGTATCAGTCTCTTAATTTTCATATCTAATGTGCATAATATACAATTAGATTAATTTGCAAGAGTCTAGTCATTTGTATTCTTTTCTCTTCTTGTCCTCACTTATTTATGAGTTCATACGCTCTCTATTTTCAGAAATAATATACAGTCCACCAATAAACATTATTGTCTAAGTATTTTTTTATGTTCAGTTACTTCCTTGGGGCATATTTCCTGGTAGGCGTTTAGCAGACAGGATCTTAAGGTGATCTCCATGATCTATACCTTCTGTTATTCACAGTCTTATGTAATTCCCTCCTTTTCAGTGTGGTGGTGGCCCTTCATTTTCTTTGAAATGATAGAGTATGACAACGGTGATGGAATGCGTGTAATCATAATGTGCATGATTATGTTACGCGGCACTAAAATGCCATCTTACTAGTCTGTCCCTTGCTGGCTTTAAGGAAGCCATCAACTATGTCGGGGAGGCCCACGTGGTGGGCAACAGTGTGTGGCTTCTAGCAGGTTAGGGCACAGCGACTAAGCACCGATCTGCCAACACCTCAAGTGAGCGAGGAAGAGAATCATTTTCCAATCAAGTCTCAGATGCGACTCCAGTCCTAGCTAACACTTTGCAGCCTGTGAGACCCTGGGAGAGGGTGCAGCTGCCTCAGCTCAGCCACGCCAACTCCTAACCTACAAGGGCTGTGATACCAGAAGTATGTGTTGTTTTAAGCTACTACTTGGTAGAAAAATTGTCATGCAGCAATAGAAATACGCTACTATTAGGTCATCTGGTAGCATTATTCCAACATAATAACATAATAATGGATTTTTAAATTCCTTTGCAGAAAGACTGTGTGCTCTAAATACCAACAAAATATACCCATTTCATCACAGCTTTTCAGATGTGGGGTATATCTATTAGCTAATGTTTTGCTACTATTTCTTGATTTAATTTGTATGTATTTATATGCACAAATATATACACGTATTTACATATATGCATATTATATATACATATGTATGTATATGCATGTATTTTTTATTAATGAGGTAAAAAAAATCAAGGTTTCACTGTTGTTTATCCTGTCTCTGGATTGAACTGCCATTTCCTCTCTTTTACCTTTCAGCTAGTGAAGTTTAAGAATTAATTTAGTAGAGTCTTTCTTTATAATTCAGTTCTGATATATTTTGGAGTATAAAAAAACTTCACTCTGTCCAAGCAATTTTTAAATCAGGCAAATCTTAAAAAAATAATAAAAATCTTAAAAAATAATAATAAAAAATAAATCATGCAAATCTTCTCTTTACTTTCCATAGTTTCTCTCTAGGACCCAACAAATATAGAGCCCATTTTTTTTTTAATGTAGAACTAATATTTATTGAGCACTCACTGTTTTGCAGACAATTTCTGCACGATATGGTTATGTGACAGGTCCATGATTGTGTCCTCGGCATCGTACAGTGGCTGGTATATCATAGTTGCTCAATAACTAAGTATTGGATCAAAAATAATACTTAATTGTATGATTAATAAGTACAGTCAGTATAGTACAGTCAGAGAAGACTTGAAGGTGAATGAAGAAGAGAATGCGTAGAAACCTGAGTACATGATGCACGAAATTATTTTTTCCAGCACGGAAATTATTTTGCACCATGCTTCTGTGTATTGTTTTGTAGTCTTAGAAGCACATTCATTATTCTTTTCAAAGCCTGGTTGAGTTGGCATAACAAGTGTTTTTATCTGAACTCAAATCGGGGAGTTCCAGTAACTGCTGTACGTCATACTATGTGTCAGGGTTGGGGCAAGAACCCAAACTTCTGACCCCAGTCCTCTTTCCATTATTCACAAGCCATCTTAAATGGCATATTTTAACATGTTCTCCCATGAAATGACGTGTCTTGTATTGCTCTTTTCCATTATTATCGTTTTCCCATATACGGCGTTGTGTCTCCCCAGCGTGATCGCGAGTTCTATCGTGGTGGGCCCTTGGTCTTGTGTCTCTGCCCAGGGTAACACTCAGTAAGCTCCCGTAAGCAGGTGTTGAGGGATGGCATAAGGGACGTTATATCTGTGATTCCACCGTCCACACACACACATCTTTGAACATCTCAATCCCTTTGTCCACCTTGAGGTGTAGACATTATGCAGCTGAATGTTGTGTTAAGTTCTGCTAAGGATGTGGAACATGAAAAGTACCTTCTTTGCGATCTCTCCATATGATGGAATGGAAATGGGTGGATCATGCTTTGGTTTGTATAGTGCCATGGGGTAGGCCATACATGTTTCCTTTCTCAGCACCTAGATTGTAGAACACACGCTAGGAAACTCAGAGGCATGCATACATCAGTGGGAATGACGATAGTTTCCTGCTGAACCGGTTAAAAATATCTATCTATCTATCTCTTATACTCCCCCATACAGTTACCTTGATAACTTTATGGAAGGTTACATTTCTTTTTTTTTTTTAAGATTTATTTATTCCTGAGAGACACAGAGAGAGGCAGAGACACAGGCAGAGGGAGAAGCAGCTCCCTGCCAGGAGCCCGAGGCGGAACTCGATCCCGGGACCCCGGGGTCACGCCCTGGCTGAAAGGCAGATGCCCAACCAGTGAACCACCCAGGGGTCCTCCCCTGCTTTTTTTTTTTTTTTAAGATTTTATTTATTTATTCATTCACAGAGAGAGAGAGAGGGAGTTACATTCTTATATGATCTTTGGCTAAATATTGTGTTTCGATGTCTTTCTAGTCATTCTTAAATATTTTGAAAATGAATCCTCATCTTTTGAGGACAGATCTTTGTGAAGCAAACTGACACAGAGTTTTGTTTCCTTCCAAGTGCTGGGGAAGAAATATATATTTTCTGGGGATCTAGGAAGATATCAAGTGGGAGAGGGCACTGAATCAGTGTGCAGTGAAACAGACAGGTTCAGGAAAAATCAAGAAGTTGTAACTCTAGGGTGCAGAGACATTGAGATAAAGGAGAGGGAGGCCTGAGGAAGGCTGACAGCCACTTGAACAAGTGTGAAGCTTCTACAAAAGGCAAAGGAGAATCATCAAAAGCCAAACAAGGGCTCCGTGGTTTAACGTCTGCCTTCGGCCCTGGGGGTGCTCCTGGAGTCCCGGGATCAAGTCCCACATCGGGCTCCCTGCACAGAGCCTGCTTCTCCCTCTGCCTGTGTCTCTCTCTGTCTCTCTGTGCCTCTCATGAATAAATAAATAAAATCTTAAAAAAGGAAGCCAAACAAATGATGTAATCCCTTGGTGACTGGGTGTAATTGAAGCGAGAAATATGAAATTAGAAGCAAAAGCATCTGTTAATCAATTAAAGAGGCTTTGGGGAAAGACAGAACTGAGAGGGAGGAGTAATACAGCTTTAGATCACGTTTAAATGTGAATCTAAGTACATCTGAATCCATCAGCAACTTACCTTCCATCCGAGCCTCGGTTTCTAAGTCTGTAAAATGGAAATAGTGTCTTTTTCAAAATAGGGTTCTTCTGATGAAATACAGAAGCGTCTGATCATATAAGGGAGTATAGTAGGCATCCTGAATCTGGTATTTTTTAAAAAGATTTTATGTATTTATTCATGAGGGACCCAGAGAGGGAGGCAGAGACACAGGCAGAGGGAGAAGCAGGCTCCCTGCAGGGACCTGACGTGGGACTCGATCCTGGGACCCTGGGGTCAGGGCCTGGGTTGCAGCCAGACGCTGCACTGCTGAGCCCCTGGGGGTCCCCCAGTATGTGATATAATCACTGTTGCTGTCGCTTAACGTGGCACACGAGATGCTGCGTGCCTTGGCCCCTGCTTCCCCCGGGCCCTTCCCCTCCTGCCCCTCTACCTCTCATCATTCTCTACCCCCCCAAATGGGCAGTTTCCGCAACACGTCGTCTGGCCCGCAGGATCGGGTGCCCTGGCTGCGGCTGCCTATTTGCTCTGGAACATTCTCTCCGTGGCCTTTCCTTTCCATCCCTGCAATCTTCCCGCAGGGTCTCGTTCCCCTGGAAGGCCCGGCAGCCCTCTTCGCACCCCAATGTTTCTGGGGGGGATGCTGAGCTCACCTGGTTAGAACGTGCTCCTGGCGCCCCCAGCTCGGCAGGCCTCGGGGCCCACCTGGGCTCCTTGGCGCCCAGCGCTCACTGTGCACTTCGCCCTAACTGCAGGTGATCGCTGACATTCAAACGGTAGGTGACCACTTAATAAGAACTGGGATAGAAGTGGCTCAGATGAAAGAGAAGAATGGCCTTTAAATAAGTAAAGACACCTGGGGAGGAAGAGGAGTAAAAGTCTGGACGAGCACCTAGCAGGTGACACCTGTCCCTTCCTCAGGCCGCTTCCCTACAGAGCGGTCCAGGCCGGGGCATCCAGGGGTGCACCTGTGCAGGGCTGCGGGGGCGATGCTGGCGGGGTCCAGAGCCGGGCCAGGAGGAGATGCATCGTGATGGGCCTGTAGTCCGGCGATCGGCCTTCACCCCTCATTCTGCCTGCAGACTCCTTCCTCCCCTTCTTTGTCCTGGTAATTGCTGCTGTTTTCAAGCTTTGCCCCCGGTCCCTGTCCTCTGGGGACCGTTGCCTAGTCTGCGGGTTCTCTCCTGCGAGCACATCCCGCTTCTCTCTGCCATAGGACTTACCACACAGTCCCGGAGGAGATGCTCAGCACTTGTTGATTAATTTTTTTTAATGAAGACTTATAGAATCAATAAGACTGACCTCTTTTCTATATGTGGGCAAATTGAACACCAATAAAAAATAAATTTATAATAAATAAATAAATAAATAAATACTAAAAAAAGACTGACCTCTTTTAAAAATAAAATTATATATATATATATATATATATATATATATATATATATATATATATATATCTTAGTTCCACAGAACTAAAATCAGCCCTTAGTATAAAAAATGTAAAAGAGACAATATACTGCAACAACCTGGGAAGCACAAATCTTTATTAAGGCCAGATGGATTCCTCCCCCAACGAAAGCCCTGCTACAGCACATTAGAGAGGATGTCCCTTTACTTTTATTTTATTTTATTTTTTTTAAACATTTTTTTTTTTTTTTTTTTATGATAGGCACACAGTGAGAGAGAGAGAGGCAGAGACACAGGCAGAGGGAGAAGCAGGCTCCATGCACCGGGAGCCCGACGTGGGATTCGATCCCGGGTCTCCAGGATCGCGCCCTGGGCCAAAGGCAGGCCCCAAACCGCTGCGCCACCCAGGGATCCCCGTCCCTTTACTTTTAATTTGTATTCCCCATTTCAGAATTATGAGAGTCGAATCTTCAGGTCATGCTAAACTGAATTTGTTCTGCATTAACTTTTTTGAATGAAGATTCTTGCTTGGGATCCCCGGGTGCTCATCGGTTTAGCACCTGCCTTTGGCCCAGGGCAGGATCCTGGAGTCCCGGGATCGAGTCCCACGTCGGGCTCCCGGTGCATGGAGCCTGCTTCTCCCTCTGCCTGTGTCTTTGCCTCTCTCTCTCTCTCTCTCTCTCTCTCTGTGTCTATCATGAATAAATAAAATCTTTAAAAAAAAAAAAGATTCTTGCTTAAGTGGGACTGGAGGGGACGCGGTTCACTGAGTTGCTTGGAAGGAAATTCAGGACGCGGCCAACATAGACCTTCCAACGCTGAGGAAATGGTTGTTCTTCTCAAAAACACTCTTAAGGGTTGTCGGGTGGCCCTCGCTGCAGAGAGCGACAGTTCTAGAGAGAACATATCAGAGATGAAACTTGTCAAGTGCCATTCAGGAGGGGGGCCCGCTCTGGGCCTGGAAGCCTCACTGCCGTGGTTTTGAGTGCGTCCGTCTGGTTCCCGTGACTTTCCGTAACAGGCAGGCAGGTGTTGTTCGAAGGGACTTCGGGAAGATAGAGGGGTTGCTTGAGAACACCGAGTACTTGTTCGAACCACACGCAATCCACCGCACACCCCGATGGAGACATCGCCAGCTGTCAGGAGTACATCATAGGGATGTCAGGCAAACGTCAATTTTTTTTTAAAAAAGATTTAATTTATTTATTCATGAGAAACACAGAGATAGAGAGAGGGGGAGAGACACAGGCAGAGGGAGAAGCAGGCTCCATGCAGGGAGCCCGACGTGGGACTCGATCCTGGGTCTCCAGGATCACACCCTGGGCTGAAGGCAGGCACTAAACCGCTGAGCCACCTGGGCTGCCTGCAAATGTCAATTCTTAAGACTTTCAAGTAAATCTACCCGGGTAATTGTTCAGCAGTTGTTCCGATTTCGTTTTTTTTTTTTTTTTTTTTTTTTCCTGGTTTCCCGTATCCTCAGGCCTGATGCACCCACACCCTCGAGGTACTAAGGACAGTTGCATCACTCACTTCATATAAGCCAAATGGTCACGTTCTGCAGGGCCTGGCCGGAGCTGCACAGTCAAGGCACCTCCTTCCACACTTTCCTGCTTCAGCGCCCCCGTGACACACTGGTGACTGCGTGGTGAATGGGACAAAGTACTGCTCAGGCTCCTGGTAAATAGTCGCACGCAGCAGGTTTTCTCTCATTGTGGCATAATTATAAAATATAGGTGAGGAGATTGAAGCTCTAACCGTTGTGGAGATCTCTGTATCTGCGAGCTATCGATCCAGCTTAGGGAAAGGCGCCGGGACCCTAAATTGTGCTGAGCAAGTGGATTTTTTTAAACGCAATTGCATTTCTTTGACTAGGGGCTCTGGTACAGTAATTACTTTTCTTCAAAAGAAACTTCTTAGCCCATCACAATGGCAACAGACCTAATAAAGCCAAATAGATCCCCGAAGTCATTGGAGCTGATCTTCCAGTTGATAGAAGCTATTTCCTTTAGCGGGAAAAGGAACACATCTCCGGCCTTTATCTTCTTGTTATAAAATTCAAATACAGTATCCGGTGGCGTTTTGCTACCAAAGCCCATGTGCTCTGTCTCTTTCGTGCATTTCTAAATGTTCTTACATGTTCTTTGATTTTTTTTTAGAGTAAATTGCCCATTGAACTTTAATTTGTCACCATTGCTGTGTAGGAGACAAAGCGTTTTAGATTACGTTGTAAGAGGAATGGGATTGAGTGTGGGCTGAAGGAGGTCTTGCTGCCAGGCCTCCAGCAGAGACGACACTGGGACTCGTACCCTGAAAGCACCCGTCGCCCGAGTCGGGCCCTGAGCACGGGACTCCCACTTGCTACGGCGGCTGATAACGGCAAGGGAGCTGGGCAGGTGAAGCACAAAGCTTGCCAGGTTTATCAGGACCAGGACCGGAGTGAAGGCAAGGGAGACCACTGGGGTGCCCCCTTTTAAGGAGATGCCCTCTCCAGAGTCACGGGAGTCCTTCCGAGGTTCCACCCCGGAGCCGACCAATTTATCAAGACCTTTCCTGATTTAGTCGATCAATAATGGAAGGCATTTCAATCTAGAAGTCAAAATAACAAAAAAAAAAAAATAATAATAATATTCAGTTAGGTGTGCCCTGTGAGTAAAGCCCTACCCTAAGTGTTTTAGCTTTCATTGTCTCATGGTGTCCTCCTACGGCATCTACAAGACAGGTTCGGAGAGCTCTAACAGGTTCTAGACCAACATTTTATTATTTATTTATTTATTTATTTATATTATTTTTTATTATTTTTTTTTAGCCCAACATTTTAAAGACGAGCCGACCGAGGCATAGAGAAACGAGGTGAAACGCCCAAGGTCTCACTCTCATTTTGAGACAAGAGCTGGGGTTAAAACACAGACACACCCCAGTGGGGAGCTGGGATTCAAACCCAAGCTGCAGGACTGACTGTCGTTTCAAATGAGACTCTAACGCCCCTTCCCCGCATGAACTGGAGGCTTAGAGAGACAGTCCGGGACGCTGGGCTTGGTGGAGGACGCGGACAAGGTTGGTTGGTGGAAGCTGAGTATGTAATAAAAGAAATTGAAAAGACCGTTATCAGGCTGTTAGAACTGGCGTTGTACTTGCCAGGGCTGCGCAGCAATATAGCCCAAGCTGGAGGGCTTAACCAACAGGTATTTATTCGCCCCCAGTTCTGGAGGCTGGAAACCCAGGATCGAGGAGGCCTCCTCCAGAGGCCTCTCTCCGTGGCTCCCTCCTCAGTGTGTCCCCACACGGCCACACATGGCTCTTCCTCTGGGTGTGCACATCCCTAGGGTGTCTTCTTCTTACAAGCACACCAGTCCTGTTGGATCAGGACCTCACCCTTACGACCCGATTGCACCTTTATTACCTCTCTACCAAAGTCCCTGCCTCCAAATACAGTCACATCGGGGGCAGGGCTTCAATCTACGAAACTGGGGAGGACACAGTATAATCCATAAGAGGTACATAGAGGTCATTTGGCTCTTATTGTCCGAAGGGGAAGAATCAGCCCGGGTAGGTTAGGGTCTGATGCAGGAAGAAGCAACCCCACGTTCTTAGCGAGTTATTACAATAAACGTTAATGTCGTGTTCAGGTTACAGGCACAGTAGGGCTGAGCACAGGCGTCCTATGTTCTCTCAGGCCCTGGATGTCAGAGCTTAGCTTGACATATATTTCTACTGTGTGGAGAATGGGGAAAACAAGAAACTTGGAAAATTGGGCGCTGGTTTCTAGAGCTTCCACCGGCAGATGACACACATCACTTCCTTTCACATTCCAGTGGCCAAAACAAGCCTACACTACGCTCCCGCGGGAAGGAGGTAGAGAGTACAGCCTCCTCCTGTAAGCCTGGAAGGAGTGCAGGTTGCTAGCTGGGAAGCGGGAATCAGATGCTGAGCAAGCCTCTTTTATTTCCTTGGTGAGGACGCAGCTCTAAGGATGTGGGCTGCGTCAAATATTTTTTTGTTTATTCGATTTGGTTTTGGTTTTGGTTTAGAGGGGCAATTTAATGCCTTGCTTTGTATTGCCAGATAGTTGGCATTTCTGGCCAGACCCAATAAGAGCCAGTAACTCTTCTCCACCTCATTATGGGAACAAAAACACCCCCTACATTTTCAAAACCCCCTGAGGGAGGGAGGGAGCTGTGGGCTGGGAGAACCAACCACTGGGACACAAAGTGTTGTCACTTGGGCATGTTCCCTAACACCCAAGACTCATGCCTCAACCCCAGACCTTCGGTCTGTGTCGGTAAAGGCAACACCAAATTCACTTGCTGGCAAATTTCACTCATTTTCTGAGCACAAGAAATGGGCATGGAGTGAAGATGCTGAATTATGTTCACCAGGGGTCAGGCACTAGGGCATGAATAATTCTGCAAGAGATAGGATGTCGCGAAAACCAACAGGAAGGAGAAAGGGATACGGACCAAGGAAACAAAGCCAGGGGTCGGTGTAGCTCTGACATCTGCAGAATTTGCAGGGAGAAATCTGCCTAAATGCCTGGAACGTTTGGACTTAAGAAGCAGACCTAAATATTAATTGCAACAAATCATAAATACAACAATTTGCAGAAACCATGTGGAAACACTCAGCTGGGTGTGCTATGGTCTGCATACATAAGTAGGGAAACATATTGCTGACCACGGCCAATGTCAAAACTCGTGAAATGTACAGATTTTAATACCTCATTTCACTGTTGTTTTGCAGCAGTAAAATACTTTTGCAATTATGTAGGTTCGAGTATTTCTTATGGAAAATTACTTTTTCTCAACATAATGACCTTTTAAGTTGTGGCAATACTTCATTTTAATTTCAAAACTATTTATACCACTTACAGTTAGTGCCATATGATTTAGAACTTTATTTTATGGTCTCTCATTCTCCACTCTTTTGTTGTATAAATATTTCCTACTTAATATGACTTTTTAAAAATGATGCTGGTATAAACATGTCAAAGGAGGAGGTAAAATTAATATCTTTTGTGTTTCTACACATTTTAAAAACATGACAATGAAAGTAAATGCAGAAAATATAAGAAAAAATTAGGGAATTTATGTAGGTAGCTCAAAAATCGATGTATAAAACATTAGCGTCTTTCCTGTATAAAAGCAACCAGATAAGAGTCATAACAGAAGGAAAATTTCCATATACAACAGTGATAAAAAAAAAAGAGATGAACTGCTTTGGAATGGACTTAAGAAATATGCATGATTTATATGAAGCAAAAAAAATTTTGAAATTCTATTGAGTGTAAGTGAAGTTTTAAATGACTGAACACTCTTGTATTGGAACACTCAATACAGTAAAAGTTTAAATTCACCCCAAATTCATTTATAAACTCAGTACAACCCAAAATAAAACACAAATAGATTTCCCTGAAAACAAACATGGGATAATGGCTAGGAAAATACCAAAAAAGAAGAGTAGTAAGGAAAATGTGTCAAAATGGGTATTAAGACTTGTTATGAGGTTACGGTAATTGTTAACAGTTTTCTACTGAGGAATGAATCATGCAGGATGGACTACGATTTTCTGTAGAAAAAAAAATCTCAACATCGTCATGACCTGTAACAACAAAGGTTTAGCTCATCCTGCAGCCCATGGCTCGTGGCCTCGGAGCTCTGTGCACATTTCCTGACTCAAGGACTCAGGTTGACAAAACAGGATGTTGAGCATTGCAAGTTATCATGACACATTGATAAAGGAGCGAATGCTAGAGTATCTTGCATTAGTAATGAAAATACTTCAGCACCTATTATTTCTGTTTGTAGCTCATTGGACAGAAATGACCCCATCTAGCTACAGGGTGGCCTGGGGACCGGAGTCCCGCCATGTGCCTGGAAGACGGGGAGCCAGAAATGTTTGGTGATCGGCAGTAATGACCAGCACAATTAGAACTAAGAAGATGATTAAGGCAGACGGAGCCTCCAAAGATGGACTACATAAGCATGAAGTTTCTAATAAAGATTAGAATATCGTATTGAAATTATATGTTTATATGTGTGTGTGCGCGCGCACATGTGTTCTCTACTAAATGATGAATCATTCACTCAAGAAAGATTTACCTTTTTGCCTTGTATTCTAGGAGCTATTGTAGGTCCAGGGATATACAGAGGAAAACCAACAAAAGCCCTGCCTGAGCTTTGCTTACTCAACTGCATGAGGGATACGTGACCTTTGCCCTCACAGGATAATCTACCTGTGAGAAAAATGGATGTTACTGATAACATATAACGTTTTGCATCAATATTGTAATTACACATGTATTACCTTCCCAGGTAGATCAGATACTTGTGTTTTTGTGTGTGCGTATTGTTTCGTTTTTAGAGATTTTATTTATATATTCATGAGAGACACAGAGAGAGGCAGAGACCCAGGCAGAGGGAGAAGCAGGCTCCATGCAGGGACCCTGATGTGGGACTTGATCCCGAGACCCCAGGGTCATGCCCTGAGCCGAAGGCAGATGCGCAATAGTTGAGCCACCCAGGCGCCCCTTGCTACTGGTTTTAATCTTTTAAATCCAGTTCTGGCTTTAATATCCAGTTCTCATTGAGCTATTTTTTTTTTTAACACAGGAATTTATGCCCTGTTTTTTTTTTTTTTTTTATTTGTTTTTTATTCTTTGGTCATAGACTATGAATCAAATGTTCCTATTTATATGCTTTAGTTGCAAAATTCATGTTAATTATTCTACATGAAATACATAATTATGTGCATTGATTGGATAAAAACATTTAATGAAACTAAATAAGACAGAAGAAAATAATTTCTTAAGGTCTACCCCCTGTAGATGTCCATTTCTAATATTTTGATGTGTCTTTATTCCTTTCTTCTGTACGGTGACTACCATATAGGAACTAGCTGTTCCTTTAAAGTTTGAAAAAACTGAGTAAAAAAGAACCTGTGAGCTCTCTCTAGTTTTTCCTTTTATTTTAACAGAATTTTAAAAATTGATTTATTAATTATTTATTCATTTATTTTCTTACTTATTTTAGAGAGAGAGAGAGAGCAAGCAAGTGCAAACAGGGTAGGGGAAGGAGGAGAGGTAGAGGGACAAGCAGACTCCAATGGATGCTCAACTGACTGAGCCTCCCAGGTCCCCCCAGTTTTTAATATTAATATCAAATAATCTATTGATAACATATTCAAATTATTTCTATGTATTTTTCTGTCAAAGGTCTATATTTCACTTTGGATAAATCTTATTACTTATTACCCCAGAAATAGTCAATTTTGAGAATATATGAAACTTCTGATGTCTTCATTATGAGTCATACCCTCCCCCTTCCCCCCATGTTTTAAATAGACTCTATTCTTAGAGTAGCTTTAGATTCATAGCAAAAGTGAGGACAAGTGCAGAGTTCCCATGTACAACCTCCCCCACGATGAACATTCCTCACCAGAGCGGTGCATTTTTCACAGCTGAAGAACCTACATTGACACGTGATTATCATCCCAAGTCCGTAGTTTATACATTAGGGCTCATTTTTGGTATTTTGTAGTCTATGGGTTTTGACAAATGAATAAGGACGTGTACCCACCATTCCAGTGTCCTACAGGATAGTTTCACTGCTCTAAAAATCCTCCTGTTCGTCCCTCCCTCTCTGCCAGCCCCAGAAATCGCTGAACTTTTTACTGTCACCACGGCTCCTCCGCCTTTTCCAGAATGTCATATAGTTGTGCTCACACGCTGTGCCGCCTTTTCAGGTTGGCTTCTTTCACTGGGTAATGTGCAGTTACGCTTCCTCCATGGGTTTGATGGCCCATTTCTTTTTCGTGCTGAATAATATTCCATTGTCTGGATGTATCACTGTTTATTTGTCCATTCACTTACTCAGGAACGAATTAGTTGCTCCCGAGTTTTGGCAATTATGAATAAAGCTGTTATAAACATTTGGGCCGAGATTTTGTATGGACATAAGTTTTCAATTCCCTTGGGTAAATGCCAAGGAGCGTGATTGCCGGAGCATATGGCAAGAGTATGTTTAGTTTTCTAAGAATTTGCCAAACTGTCTCCCACAGTGGCTGCACCACTTGGCATTCTCAGGGGGGCGTGTAGGAGTCCCTGTTGCTCTACATCATCGCCACTACCTGGGTGGACGGGGTGGACGGCGTGCTGGGTTTCGCCCATTCTAACAGGTATGTGGGGGCATTTCATTGTTTTTAAATTTCTGATTCCCTAATGATGTGTGATATTAAATATCTTTTCACATGCTTATTTGCCATCTGTCTATCTTCTTTGGTCAGATGTCTGTTCCGATCTTTTCCCCAGCTTTTCTAAGTAGGTTGTTCATTTTCTTCCTGTTTACGACTTCTTTGTATAGTTTGGTTAATAGTCCTTCATCAGGTGTGCCTTTCGCAAGTATTTTCTCCCAGTCTACGGCTTGTGTTTTCTCTTGACTGCCCTTCACAGAGCAGAAGTTCTTATTTTAATGAGGTCCAACTTCTCAATAATTTCTTTCCTGGTATGTGCCTTTCGTGTTGTAGCTAAAGTCATGGCCGTACCCAAGAACATCTAGATTTGCTCCTATGTTATCTTCTAGGCGTTGTATAGTTTTGCATTTTACATTTAAAGTGACTAATTTTTGTGAAGAGCGTGAGGGTGGTATCTGGGTTCATTTGCTTGCATGTGGATGTCTAGTGGTTCTAGTCCATTTGTTGAAAAAATTATCTTTTTAAAAAATATTTCATTTATTTATTTGAGAGAGAGAGAGAGAAACAGAGTGAGCAGGTGGGGGAGGAGCTGACAGAGAGAGAGAGAAAGAGGATCCCAAGCAGACTCCAGGTGAGCATGAGGCCTGACACTGGGCTCCATCCCAGGGTCTTGAGATCATGACCTGAGCTGAAATCAAGAGTTGAAAGCTTAATCAATGGAGCCTCTCAGGGCACCCCCCCAAAAGTGGCCTTTTCTCCATTCTATTGCCTCAGCTCCTTTGTCAAAGATCAGTCGACTATATTTGTGTGGGTTTCTCTCTAGGTTCTTGATTCTGTTTTGTTGCTCTCTTTGTCTATTCTTTCATGAATACCATAGTGTCTTGATTACTATAATTTTAGAGTAAGTTTTGAAGTCAGGCAGGGTCAGTCCTCCAACTTTGTTCTTCCCCTTTAATAATGTGTTGGCTATTCTGGATCTTTTGTCTCTCTGTATAAATTCAGTGTCACTTTATTGATAACCAAAAAATAACTTGCTGAGATTTTGATTGAGATTACACTGAATCTATACATCAAGTTGAGAAGAACTGACATTTTGACAATATTGAGTATTTCTATTCATTCATGTGGAATATCTCTTCATTTATTCAGTTCTTTGATTTTTATTTATAAATTTTGTAGTTTTTCTCATACAGATTTTGCACATAATTTTTAGATTTATACTTAAGCATTTCATGCTTTGGGATGCTAATATGAATGGAATTTATTAAATTTCAAATTCTACTTGATTATTGCTGATGTATAGAAAAGTGCTTGTGTTTTGACTATTAACCTTGAATCTTGCAGCCTTGCTATAATCAATTATTAGTTCCAGTATTCTTATCCTTTTTCATTAAATTCATCTTTTTAATTATTTATTTTCAGAGTTCCTAATCTAAAATTTTAATCTAAAATTTTGATTCTAGGCATTAAATTTTTGTATTCAGTTTTCTAATTCACTATTACTGTTGTTTTTTATCTTGAAATATTTTTCTTACATTGTTCTTTCATGATTTTAGGTAATTTTACTTAAATTTTGACTTGAATGATTATGTTCAATATTCTTTTCCTAGTTTCTTTAATTATAAGGGTATTTATGCTGCTTGACTTGTCACTGAATGCAACTTTATATGTATTTTATGCTTAGGCTATAATAAGGGATAAGCTGCAGAGTCATATGGTTGGAAAACTTACTAGCTTGTGACACTGGGTATTTGAAATGAGACAATAATAGTGTCTTCCACAGAAAGTAGTTGTAATAGTTAAATTACAAAAATGGAAAAGACTGAACAGAATCTCAGGTATATAATAACACATTATTTTCAAATTTAATGAAATAGAGAAATGATTACTACCAATAATTTTATATAATTGACATATATTTTTGGATATATATTTCTGTTCAACATTTTAGAAGCCTTTATTAAAACATACTTATAAGTTATTTTATTCAAATTATTTGTCTTTATTCTTATTCTCAACTCTGTGTCATCCTCTATAACGTGTTGGTAAGTGACATGTAGAGGTAGTTTACAGAGATGTAAACTATCTTTCAAGTTCTGAATTTTTTCCCATTTAATTATTGTATTTTCCACACTGCTTTTCTATATTTAGATGCTATAAAATTTATAGTACATATTTGACATAATCTCATTATGGATTGTATGGACTTCAGCCACACCCACTTGTTATGTGTTATTTACAGTTGCTTTCACACTACAATGCCACAGGTGAGCAGTTGAGATGGATAAGGGCCTACAAAACTTAACATATTTATTTGTTCCTTTAAAGGGGGAAAAAAACCACTTTCTTACCCTGCATATTGCTTTGAAAACAGTAGCATTTGATCCTTCCTGTATGATATATTGCATTCTTTATCTTGATTAACTAGGGTAGGATTTATTTTGTGGGGTAAAATTTGTAGGCCTAACTAATACCAGGAATGGAAAGAGACAGAGTAGAGGTCCACAAGGAAGACCATTAATATAGGAAGGTATTCATCGAGAAGGGAGCTGTCTGGGTTTTTTTCATTCAGATCACCTTACTGAGGATGTAGAACCTTTCAACATATTTTTAAAACATGGACTGAGACCAGGAGGTGATTTGATTGGGGAAGATGAGGGAAGGAAAGGGTTGTAGATAGAATTTATGGGAAAGTTTAAAATGGATTTGAGGATTAATTAGAATTTCAGGGTATTTAAAAAATATAAACTGCAATGCTATGAAAATAAGTATGATAAACAGGCCATATAAACTACTTTCTTTGAGTTTTGCCAGAAGTGAAAATTTTTCCAAATGAATGACCCCTGGCTCCCCCACCACAATGCTGATCTTGGAATATCACCAGTGTTGTATCTCCATTTATCTTCAGGGGATTTGGAACATTTTAAAACATAGCCAAGAGACAGCTGATCTGAAATAAGTTGATTTACAAAATAAATACGTGAAATATAGCAATCTTAGGAGAACCTATGATATGACATTTAGTTAAACAAACAGAAAAATCAAATAACCACAGAGTCAGGCAACTTGAACTCAAAGAACAATAGATAGTATTTACTGGAGGGAAAAAAAGGACTTCTTGGAACATACTTTCTTAAACTCTATGCAAAATCAGAGCAGAGCACTTACTGTCTCTTTTTGATTACTTTGGCACACAATCATACTCAGTCTTGATACATGATTGTATTTTTGTTGTCTTGCAGTCTACCTCCTGGATAGTTAACTATTGATGAGATAATATTTTGAGAAGTAGGTTCAGACTTCTTGAAACAAGGGGCCAGGTCTTTTACACGAACAAGTTCTCCAACCTAGGAACGTAATAAAGCAGAAATAGCCATCATCCTAGGTACGATTTACAATCCTCCTTACTTGCTTAGGTCTTGTCACCTGTCTGCGGCTGGCTTCCTTGTGGGATGGATATGTCCGTGAAAAAGCATGATCCCTTTCTTCAAGAAGCTTATATTCTAGTAGAGGAGTTAGACCCCACATGAGCAGAGAAATAGACATTTTTTATACACAATGGTAAAGAGCCAGGGAAACAGAAACTGTGGCCATGCAGACAGGGTAACTTCAGAGCGAGTGCTCAAGAATGCTGAGATCTTGGAATCATCTCTAATTATGAGAGATAATTAGTGAGAGATCTGAGATCTCTAATTATGAGAAGGAGCCAATCTCACGAGCATGAGAGGACAGCATGTTTCAGACACAGTGAGTAGTAAGCGTAAGGTCTCTGAGGCAAGAACCAGATTTGCCTTCTCCAGAAATGGCCAAGGTTTGCTGTGGTTTGGTCAAAGTTCCAAAGGGCGGGGGGCAGCTGTTGGAGACAATGTTGGAGATGCATGTATGGGGAGGGCATTGGAGAGATTTAAACCAGGAAGTAAAGTGATCTGATTTTCACTCTAAAAGATAATTTTAGCTGCTCTGTAGAAAATGTATGTAAAAATACAAACTGAAAACATGGAAACCTAAGGGGAGCTATTATTAAAAGTCTTGGTTAAATAAAGGTGGCTTGGATGTCGGTGATTTCAGTAGGTTTAGAGCAAGGTGGGTGGGCCAGGGAACATTTTGAGAAAAGAGCTTTGCAAATCTTACTGCACTGAAAATGTGATGTAGTATTATTATAGGTACTAAATATTTTTAATATCCAACTCAACAATTAATTACTTAAACCTTTTCTTTCTTTCTTTCTTTCTTTCTTTCTTTCTTTCTTTCTTTCTTTCTTTCTTCTTTCTTTCTTTCTTTCTTTCTTTCTTTCTTTCTTTCCTCTTTCTTTCTTTCTTTCTTCCTTCCTTCCTTCCTTCCTGCCTTTCACTGCCTGCCGTCCTCTCCTTCCTTCCTTTCTTTCTTTCTTTCTTTCTTTCTCTTTCTTTCTTTCTTTCTTTCTTTTTTCTTTACTTCTTTCTTTCTTTCTTTTTTTTCCTTCTTTCAATCAGCTCATCACTAAGCACATTGCAGCACTATAACAATCTTTTTTTTTCCCCCCCAGCCCTTTTTCAGTATAAGAAACTAGCTTCGGATAAAATAAGATCCAGGCACATAGTTGATAAATATTTGCCATATTAATGACTGCATAAATAAAATATGACAGACTTGCTACAAAGCTCTTGGGTCAAGGAGATATTTGAATGAATGAAACATAGATTGAAGGAGTTTATTGCTACAAATTAAAATCGGTTGACAGTCTCTTCATTTCAAGATGGGTATTTTACAATGTCACTGACCCTGGGATATGTTTTTACATGAAATTTCTTGGCAGCATTAGCTTAGTCTGTTAGCATGAAATAATGTATATAAATGGGCTTTGAAAAGAACAAAGCTTTGTGTCAATAACAGTAAGAATTGCTATCATTTATTTCCTGACCTCTATGTGTCAGGTCTCATGCTCGGCATTTGCACATACATTACCTTGTTTAATTCTCACAAAAACCATAGAGGAAGAACATTATTCCTTTGTTTTAAAATTGAGGGATCTGTTTGTTACTCAGAAATGTTATTTAACAGCTGGATGAAGGATGTAGCTTTCAAATCCTGATATGACTCATTCCATTGCCTCAGCAAAGGAGGACATTACTGTCTTGATTTTGAAATAAATATTAACACACAGATATCTAATACATTGTTGATTTCTTCAGAGAATGTCTTAGAAATTATACTATATATGCTGCAAAAAAAAGCATAGTATTCATAGATTTTTAGAGACTGAGAGCTAGATCTATAAGTGACCAGATAGTTCTTCGTATGTAATTCCTTGCCTGACTTTCACATGCTCAAGGTCATTGGAAAGCAAAGCTAGGATTCAAATCCAATTTGGTGCTCTTCAGACCATAGCATACTGATTCAGAATTTGACATTTTGTTCATCTCTATGTTTATAAGAGGACTAAGATAAAAGACCCAGAGAAATCTTTGAAAGGGCTCATTTTGCCATTGGTGAAAAGAATTTGTGGTTTACTTGAAAGAAAAAGACGACATGATAGGAGTAACAAATAGCTTTGGCTTTAAAAAAAAATAGTATGCCCTACAAAATGCCTAAAAATAATGAAACAAGGGTGCTTAGCATTATCACAAGTGTAGTGCTTCGGTGCAGAGAAATACAGAGATGAAATGGAAACTGTTGGATGTCAAAGGCAAGCGTTGCCAATGTCAGCAGGGTCAGATACCTCTGGAACTCATGGCAGGAAAAGTGGGAAAATGTGGCAGATGACAGATTACTGTGTGGAGCGTTCTAGAGATTTCTCAACTGGAGAGGGGGTTTCCATATCCCTGATCCTTCAGCTCAGAATGGACCCCAAATGACAAATACTCAGGCTGCTCTTTTTTCCTTCTTCCTCCAATACTATGACCTCTGAATAAAAAAGAACCCCTACAGAGAACAGAGAACTTAAACCTGGGGACGGGCTGAGTCCAATCAACTAGGACTTATACTCTGAATGTTCAGTCTCATCGCATCCAAACCAACAAACTCAGGACCCACCGCCAGATTCCCCAGAAGCGATTAAAGTCTGTACATGTAATTTAGGCAACTGATGTCTCAGAAAATTACGGTTGCTCTGAGCTCATGACAATTAGGATTTCCTTTTGGTGAAGACCAGTTCTTGTTTCTCTTAGACAGGCAAAGGCTCGGTTTTGTCATGGGTTTCAAATGAATCCAGAGTCTCCACTGACTTCACCAGAAGCTCTGGCTGTTAATCACGTTCATGATGATATAAAAGAATGGAGTGGAAAAATACAAGAACTAAGGTCATTTCGATAGGCTGTTAACTTATTATGGGGCACAGTGTTAGGAGTCCGCTGGAACCCTCAGCTGACAAGTCTTAATTTTGGATTTTCCATGCTGTTTGTCATGTGGATGGCGAAAAGCGAACTGCAGTTCCTGGCTGGAAGTGGGATAGGGTGTCATGAGAGTTGTACAGATTAATGTCTGGGAGGCTTGGGTTGAAAAGATCATAAAAGGTTACATGTTTATATTGACGTAAGTGCTTCCCCATTATATTGGGATCCAGCCGTTGCTCAGTGTTATTTACTTTGTTCCACTCACTTGCACAGGACTTGGAGAGCCCTCAACCCACTGGGAGAAGAAATGTAAAGCTGTTTTCAAAGACGTGGATTTCACGTATTGAAAAAAGGATCGTAGACATAAGAGTCCAAAGAAATGAAGAAAGACCCAAAGCAGTAGTTTTCAGTGGAAGATCTATCTCCGTCACCTTAAGCCTCTGTCCCCAAACTATTTGACGGCTCCTATGCTTAGTCTACAGCAGGATACGCCCTACTATTTTTCTATGTGGTAACCATCACGTTATGATTAAATCATTTTTATATAACTTGTTCACTTGATGTCAGAGCCAATTACACGTTGTAAGAAACTTTAGAAAAGAATGTGTTTCTTTTCTTTTCTTTTCTTTTCTTTTTTTTAAGAATATGTTTCTGTATTGTTTTCTGTCCGAATGCATCGGCCAGTAAAGCCCTTCACGCAGAAGAGATACGTGGTAGGTAGCTGTTGAACGAGTGCATGAATGAATCAACGCGTATTCTTACACTGAGCCCTCCAAATGGTATATTCTAACACTGAGTTTGGATGGATCGGATCATACATATTTTCATAAGTTCTTCAAGTACTTCTGCTAAGAACTGCTGGCCTGGGGGATTTTCACTTTACCCTGGTCTCCAAGCCCGGGCTTCTCTAAGCTTCTGCCTATACGATCAGGGCTGGATCATTGCCCAAACGTGTGGGGCCAAAGTATATATGTAACAAATTCCATCATTCTCTTCTTCATTGCTTTTCCAAAAAAGATTTACTGGCACTAAGTTTTAGGATCATACCTGGAAGTGATAACATAAGATGGATGAATCTAGGTCTTTTTATTTTTTCTTTTAAATATTTTTGTTTTTTTATTTTATTTTTTTAAGATTTTATTTATTTATTCATGAGAGAGAGAGGCAGAGACACAGGCAGAGGGAGAAGCAGGCTCCATGCAGGGAGCCCGACGCCGGACTCCATCCGGGGTCTCCAGGATCAGGCCCTGGGCTGAAGGCGGTGCTAAACTACTGTGCCATCCGGGGATTCCTAAAGATTTTTATTTTTTAAAAAATCTCTACCGTGCACATGGGGCTTGAACTTACAACCCAGAGATTAAGAGTCACATGTTCTACCAACTGAGCCAGCCAGGTGCCCAGACCGGACCTTCCATATAAGGACCTTTATTATGTCTGGTGGATGAGACACGTTAACAGCCAGTGGTGAACACTATTGCCACTAGAGAAGGACCCAGAAACTTCTGGGAGCACCTAGTCCAGTGTTGCAGGGAGTCTCTACTGAGACTTGTTGCATCCTTCCTCCATGCCCTTACGGGAGTGCTTGGGATGGGTTACACCCCGATGCAGTGTGTCCTGGCCCAACCATGAGTCTGAGGTGTATCTGTGTTCTTTCCCCACCTTCCTTCCTACTCCAAGTATGGGGTACACACCATATTAAGTATCTCTTATGACAAGGCTTCTGTTCATTGGGTCCCATATCGGAGACTGGTCTCCTCCACGCTTCTTTTTGTGCCTCAACCTAAACCCTGTCCGCTTAGCTGGTACTCTGATTCACCGTGCTTCACCCAGTACGTGTTTAATAAAAATGCATTGTTCAGAATCCTAATGTCTGAGTGTCAGCTCAGATTCCTTCAGGTTGGGAAAACATTCCTGAAAGCTAAAACTTCCCCATCCTTCTAGCCTTGGGAATTTCAGGCTCACTCTATCCAGATGGTAGAGGCTAGCAGTTTGGGGTGATATATGTTTTCACATGATCTTAAATTTAGATTTTATATATAAGTTTAATGAATCCTTTGACTAAAACTAATCTCCCTTTGGGAAGAAAGTATTTGGAAAAATAAAATTTTAGGCAAAATTTCCCCCAGTAATCTCTCTAATACTTTTCTGCCAAAGCAAAGCAAGAGTTATGCCAGTATTTCCAGGTGACCCACAAATGGAGTGTCCGTCTTGGGAATGACAAACAGTAACGCGTATGAGATGAGCCCCCTCTAGTTTCTTGACATAAAAATCTCTTCAAATCCTTACTCCTCTCTTATAAATTAGCTCTTATGATTATCTTCATTTTACAGATGAAGAAACTAAGTTTAACTGAATTGCGATGATTTGCCTTAGGTCGTGTAGCAGGAAAGCCACCGAGTGAAGGATTTGGCCTCCGCTCTGACCCTCTCCCAAAGCTCCTACTCTTAGAGAAATAGAATCAAGTGGTTGAGAAACATATGAGATATGGATTCAGTTTGGATATAGTTACCGTCCCAGCTCTTCCTCAACAGATTACGAAATTTCCCTGAGCGCCAGTCTGGTTATCAATAAAATGGTAGTAAAAATAAGTAAAATGATTAAATTAGCTGTTAAGTGTGCTAAACAAGTCATGGTAAGAGCTAATGTTTATCCAGCAGTTATCATATGCTGGGCGCTGCTCCAAGCATATGACGTACATTAACTCGTTTAAGAACAACCATATGCTTAGGGGCAAATATCGTGCCTGTTTTATACTTGTGGAAACTGAGGCATACAGAGTCTAAAAGATTTCTTTGCCAAAGATCTTACAGCAAGAGGAAGAAGAAGAGTTGGAACCCAGGCAGGCTGGCTGCAGGATCTTGTTTATCTTTATGCGACATAGCAGGTGCTAGCACTCAAGTGGGCGCGTTAGCCTGGAAGGTCGTCAGGCCCTCCTGCTGTAGGACCCAAGGTGCTCAGGTGGGTGCCTTAGCCTGGGAGGCCGTCAGGCCCTGCTGCTGTAGGACCCAAGGTGCTCAGGTGGGTGCGTTGGCCTGGGAGGCCGTCAGTCCCTCCTGCTGTAGGACCCAAGCTGCTCGGGTGGGTGCATTAGCCTGGAAGGCCATCAGTCCCTACAGCTGTAGGACCCAAGCTGCTCGGGTGGGTGCATTAGCCTGGGAGGCAGTCAGTCCCTCCTGCTGTAGGACCCAAGCCACTCAGATGGGTGTGTTAGCCTGGGAGGTCGTCAGGCCCTATGGCTGTAGGACCCAAGCCGCTCGGGTGGGTGCATTAGCTTGGAAGGCCGTCAGTCCCTCCTGCTGTAGGACCCAAGGTGCTCAAGTGGGTGCGTTAGCCTGGAAGGCCGTCAGGCCCTGCTGCTGTAGGACCCAAGGTGCTCGGGTGGGTGTGTTAGCCTGGGAGGCCGTCAGTCCCTCTTGCTGTAGGACCCAAGGTGCTCGGGTGGGTGCGTTAGCCTGGAAGGCCGTCAGGCCCTGCTGCTTAGGACCCAAGGTGCTCAGGTGGGTGCATTAGCCTGGGAGGCCGTCAGTCCCTCCTGCTGTAGGACCCAAGTGCTCAGGTGGGTGCGTTAGCCTGGGAGGCTGTCAGTCCCTCCTGCTGTAGGACCCAAGGTGCTCAGGTGGGTGCGTTAGCCTGGAAGGTCGTCAGGCCCTGCTGCTGTAGGACCCAAGGTGCTCGGGTGGGTGTGTTAGCCTGGGAGGCCGTCAGGCCCTGCTGCTTAGGACCCAAGGTGCTCAGGTGGGTGCATTAGCCTGGGAGGCCGTCAGTCCCTCTTGCTGTAGGACCCAAGGTGCTCGGGTGGGTGCGTTAGCCTGGAAGGCCGTCAGGCCCTGCTGCTTAGGACCCAAGGTGCTCAGGTGGATGCATTAGCCTGGGAGGCCGTCAGTCCCTCCTGCTGTAGGACCCAAGTGCTCAGGTGGGTGCGTTTGCCTGGGAGGCCGCCAGTCCCTGCTGCTGTAGGACCGAAGCGCTAAATCCGCCACCGGCCATCGGCTCACAGTGAAGCAGTTGGCTGCTGTTTTCAGGCCTGCAGCAAAGAGCCTGTAAAGTGAAGCTGTTCCCTGAGCCCCGATGGGTTAGGAAGCAGCACACTGTTTGCACTCCCGGAGGTGTGATTGTTCACACTTTCCCCTGCTTCCCTGGCAGGGGTTTTCGGAGAAGCCTTGTCCCCCGGCTGCCAACGGCCAGGGCCCGCTCGCTCGTGTCCGAGCTGAGGAAGCCCGTCCTCACCCCAGCCCGCTGCTGCCCTGGGCTCGGGTGCTCGAAGGGCTGCCGGCGAGCTCCGGCCACAGAGGAGCCCCGGGAGGGTCCTGGGGAGGACAGGGGACCGATGGGCGGCCCGTGGCGCGGCTCCAAGCCCGGCAGCCTGACACGCGGCCCTGTGCTGGGGGAGCTCGGGGCCAGGGCGCCGCAGGTGTGGCCTCGTTGCTTCAGAATCACGGACGATGCCAGGACCGTGGACGATGGCACCTGCCGCTGCCTCGCTGTGGGTTTTTCTCAAGACCTCCTGAGTGACAGTCCCTGCGGAGAGTGAATTATCATCCTGAACGTGTAGCTCACTGCCCCTTTTGTCATTCTGCATAATTGCTGTCACCCAGGTAAAACCAAATGGCTTTTCTCCCTGGTAAATCCTCCCAACTCCGCTCGGAACCCTTCAGGCCAGGCAGTGGGGGCCCCGGGCAGCCAGTGGGGTGATCAGAAAGGACGCCCGCGAGAGGAGAGCCCTGAAAGGCTTTGTCTCCGAAGACAAATGCCGGGCACGGTGAAGACACTGGTTTATTTTTATTTTATTTTATTTTATTTTATTTATTTTTTTTAAGACACTGGTTTAAATAACTGAAGTGGCGGTTTATTCGGCAGGGACAAAAGTGGGCATTAAAGCAGCACGCGCCCCGGAGGTGGCTGTGAGGAGCAGGCCGGTTCGCACCTACAGGTGCCCAGCTCAGGGTGGGCAGCAGATGAAAGCTCCGGGAGTGTTAGCTTTCATTGCTTTGTGACACTATGTGCTTAATTTTTACAACAGCTTCCAAGGTGGTGATCATGAGTTCCGTTAAACAGACAAGAAAAGTGAACTCGGCGGGAGCCGGAATTTCAAGGCAGGTGTGCTGGACGCTAAAGCAGACGTGCCTAAGGGCCAGAACGGCTCTGGGAGCTCCTCGGTGACTCGTGGCACGTGAGGCTCCAGGAGAGCGGGGCTCCCGCGGGGGGGAGGCCAGCAGGGAATCTTTGCGGCTGATTAGGCGCTCTCGGGTTTCTCAGTTACCAGTTTGTCGTTATTGGGGTGAATTCTTTCATTTTTTCATGAAGCCGTGGCTACATATAACAATTAATTTTGAAAAATAACTACTCTAATCCTTTTTTTGTTAATATTTACCACGAGGGTAGCAGCGACCACCGTAACAGCAAGGATGGGGATATCAGGATAGTATTGGGTACCTACCAGTTACTGAGAACCTACTACGTGCCAAGCATTGTTCTAAGATCTTATAATTAATGGTCTCATCTAATCCTCACTAGAGGGATGCCCGGGGGGCTCAGTGGTTGAGCGTCTGCCTTCGGCCCAGGACATGACCCCAGGGTCCCGGGATCGAGTCCCACATATCGGGCTCCCTGCATGGCGCCTGCTTCTCCCTCTGCCTGTGTCTCTGCCTCTCTCTCTGTGTCTCTCATGAATTAATAATAAAATCCTAAAAAAGAAAAAACCTTACCAGACAGGTGTTATTATTATCTCTGATTTATATATTACAAAACCGAGACTCAGAGGGGTAAAGGAACATCCTGAAAGTCACAGTTATTAACTGGGTAAGAGCAGGATTTGAACCCAGGCAATCAGACTTCCGAGCCCTGCTCTCTTACACGATAGCTTGAGACTCAAACCCAACATCCCTTGCTCACATGCTCATACCCTTCTCCTTATTCAAATCCGTGGTGATCGTGGATGCCTCCTGAAGCCACCCTCTGCTGTACCCACGATGCCTAGATTTGCTACACAGCGAGGCAACACATACCCATTCGATTTTAGAAAGCGAAATTTTCTTAAACTCTAGTATAATGCCTACTGGCGATGTCCAAATATATATATATATATATATGATATATGATATATTTATATAAATTATATATTATATATTTATATATGATATATTTATATATAATTATACATATATGTATATAATATATATAATGATATATAATATATGTATAATATATTATATATAATATATATTATAATTATATATTATATATTTATATATTATATATTTATATATATATCATATATCATATATATATTTATATATATCAGAGTATATAACACAAGACTGAGCTCCCCGACTGTTCAGAGGATCCTCAGTCAGTGTGCAAAGGCAAGAGAAGAGGCCCAGGGTGTGGGTGGGGGTGGGGGCTGCAGCCTGGGCAATGAAAGAAGTCCCTCTGGAACTACGTTAGTGTTTCCAGAAAGGGGAACTGTACACTGAAAAGCACATTCGTGCAACCATTATTTTCGCTATATGCCAACTACAGAGACTAAAGCTCAGCAGAAACGCTGCTGGCGTGTAGTGTAACGTGGGTGAGGAAGAGGAGCTGAATGACACCGAACTACGTGTGCCTGGGTTATACCAACACGTACTTTAGGTTCAGACGGATGTGTGCTTAGGGACTGACGACGTTGTGGAGCGAGTTATTGCCACTGAGCCTCGACTTTATCATCTTTAAGACAGGGCTTCCGATACTCTTTTGCCAGGTACAGTTTCCAGCACATGGTAGGAACTCTATAACCGGGACCTGTTGTTATTATTATTATTATTATTATTATTATTATTATTATTACTATCATCATCATCACCATCATCATGGTCATCTATTTGAACAACAAAGTTGTAATGTTCAATGGCAGAAATTATCTATGGTTTTGATAAATTCGTATCCACATTGATTTTGTCCTTGAAGCCCCATCATCTACTGCCTCTTCCCATCAGCAAGGTAATTGTGTATATCCTCCACCTTACGCTCCGCATTTCTTTCTGTTTCTTACAGAATCTCTCCGATCTCTCTTCCCAAACAAGTTATCTCTTCCCTTTATGCTCCATGACTTTTCTCTCTAAGGTATCAGGACAAGGGAGTCCGGTTTTCACAACCTACATACTTTGTACTAGAACAGAAGCCAAAGACCAAGTTTCACTCTTGACCATGCTCGCTGAGAAAAAGTGGGTGTTGTGATGTGCTCCCTCCTTGGAGGAATCCCTCGTACACGGTCTGCCAACGCACCAAGGCCGGGCTCCGTATCCATGGGCTTTTTATTTTATTTATTTTGTTTTATTTTATTTTATTTTATTTTATTTTAATTTTATTATTTTATTTTATTTTTATTTAATTTTATTTTATTATTTTATTTTATCTTATCTTATTTTATTTATTTTTTTATTTTATTTTATATTTTTTGTGTATACTACCCACTGAGTTCTTTATTTCTTTTCTTTTTCTTTTTTATAAATTTATTTTTTATTGGTGTTCAATTTGGTCCTGGCACAAAAACAGACACATAGATCAATGGAACAGAATAGAGAATCCAGAAGTGGACCCTCAACTCTATGGTCAACTAATATTCGACAAAGGAGGAAAGACTGTCCATGGGCTTTTTAAAAACAAATGCGAAAGCCAGCTTGTCCCCTCCAGAGGCCCACCGAGCGGCACATTCCAGCTACATTCTTTGAGGGGCCGAGGTCTTCGTGGGGAGTGTCCCTGGGAACCAATCACCCCGTGATCAGTTGGTGGTGCTACGGCCACTTTCTCATGGGCCAGACCTTACTGGCCAGGGTCAGATATCCTGCGGCTGCCCTGGCAGGTGTAGGGAGGAGTTGATGATATCTAGCCCAGGATATCGGCCAAGGATTATTTATCTGTCAAAACTTCTCACATATGAGTCAGTGTTCCTGGGCCTGCTGAGCCTGAGACTGTGGGCTTCCCCAGGACGAAGGTCCCCAGACAGTTTCCATGAAGGCAGGAGAGAGCAGCCTCATCTCCAAAATCTTAAGATGAGAAGGAAGGGAGATGCTATTCTGAACCTCTCTTCTCTTCCACAGAAAACAGACAAATGTCCTTGGACTTCCCTTGTCTCCACAAGCAGCGACCCTGAATTTTGAATCAGGAAAAATGATTCTTCCCTTGCCGGGCTCCCCACGCTGGACCTCTGGATTCCAAAAGTTGGCTTTGAGGCGTCTGGTTTTCCAGGAGTTTGCAGTGTGTCAACAGGACTTAGCTCAAGCAGGCGGGGACACTCCTCTAAAGTGCAGGAATATTGACCCCTCCAGGCACCTCCCTTGTCCCCACTCATGTTCCAACCCCAAAGTGCAGTCCAGATGGGGCTGGAGGCTCCACTCTCAACCTGCGAACCCTTTGGTTAGAACAGCACGATGGGGCGATGGGACTGGTCTGCAGAGGACACTAGCATAACCCTCACCCTCGTTTCAGTTCTGTACAGGTTTTCTCCCAGGATCAAATTTCCTTAAGGGGAGGGAGGAGAAGGAAAAGGGGACCTGGCATATGTGTGTGTGTGTGTGTGTGTGTGTGGTGTGCGTTGGGGGAGGCAGGGGTACACTCACAGCCAGGCTGCTGAGAAAAAAAAAAAAAAAAACAGCAGATATTTGGAAGCACATTACAGTTTTACTTTTCAACCAAACCACAGAGCTGAGGGATTCAAGGGCTGGGGGAAAAGAGGGCACATTTGTCAGACTTTTCACTTCCGTGTATGCTGTGGAGTTGGTAAATAACATATCTGAGCAGATATGAATTGCTCTGGTGTCCAGCGGCTTTAGGGCTAAGGTTTACCTTATGGCTCTGCAAGTCCTCCTCCTGCTGCCTTAGAATAGCTTTGAATTGAGTGAAGATATTTGGAACTCATTACCCTAGAGAAAGCCAGATGAAAAATCAATTTTTTGTTTGTTTTTGCTGAAAAGAGAGCTCACAGGTATGAGGAGAAAAAATCAATCAATGCCAATAGATGTGCTTTGGAAGAATTTGGTATTTCTGCCTATTGTGTGATTTCAGGGCAAATCCCAGGACATAGGAGGCACTCGGTAAATGCTAGGTGAAGCGATGCCTGTACTCTACTAGGTTTCCTTACTGTATGTTGCATACTAGTTTACTATCCTGCTCTTGATTTAAGCAATGGGTCCATGCGATGTTAAAAAAAAAAAAAAAAGAAAAAAGAAGCGAGTTAGAAAAGATACCAACCCACCTTAAGTGGTCAGTATGTGTTGGTTGAGTAAAGTAAGAATTCCCTGTTAAAAAATATCACCAGTGAAGTAATATTATGCTGCCTTTTGCCTCAGCACTACGGGAGCCGGGGTATCTGCAGAACATGCATTAAACATGTATTTATGGTAAACCCTGGCCATTCCTTTTAGAGAAAAGAATTCCCATGGCAATCTATTTCTGGATTTGTCCACAACAGTTGTTTAGGTCATAATTAAAACATTTTCCTTGGTTTGGACAGGAAGAGCCCTTGGCTGCCCAGCTGAGAAGAACAGCCCTTCACGGACAAGTAGGGGACATTCTTTCCGTCCATAAATCAGTGCCTGAATCCTTAGCAACAGGCCTAACCATTGCTCTGGGCTTTCCAGCTGAGTTCACCCCGCGTCATGATCCTGAGGACGGTTAAGGAAATCTCTCGTTGTTCACAGACTGGCTACATGCTATGTGTCATCAGTCCATTTTTAAGGTGAAAATTAATAGAAGTTAGGAAACTCCCCCAGCATCCTCAAATGACGAGATGTTTAATTGTGGGAGAAAGAATAGCCTACGTGTGCTGCTAGACACGCAGCCGGGGCACCTGCTGGCATCCTGCATCCTACCTGCTGGCATCCTGCATCCTACCTGCTGGGTGGCGGCCCTCACGGTGACCTGCTTTTATTTTTATTTTTATTTTTTTAGATTTTTTGTTTATTTTTTTTTAAGATTTATTTATTTATGAGAGAAAGAGAGAGAGAGAGAGAGAGAGAGAGGCAGAGACACAGGAGGAGGGAGAAGCAGGATCCATGCAGGGAGCCCGACGTGGGACTCGATCCTGGGTCTCCAGGATCACGCCCTGGGCTGAAGGCAGTGCTAAACCGCTGAGCCACCCAGGGATCCCCGCCTGCTTTTAGAAGAGAGTTCTGGCGAATATTCGCCCCCCTTGGATAGTGTCAGTTGATTCCCTCCTATCAGCGCACCCCATCCTTGTGCCTCATCATGTTTTCCTCGTCACCTTGGCTTAGGAGGAGCACAGAGTCACCTCTGTCGCTCTGCTTCATGCTTCAGAAAGACCACATAGTTTTCATACTGTTTATTCCCTGGTGCTTGCTGAATGCTTTATGGGTATAGCATTTCAATGCTATTCTCTTCTATTTAACAGCCGTGTGTGTGTGTGTGTGTGTGTGTGTGTGTGTGTGTGTGTGTGTTTTGCAAACCATCAGGCACTTGTTTTGGGATGATGTGATCTATAAATAACCCACGGTGAATTAAAAGCTTTATCACAAACCGTGCTAAAATCCCTATGAGCTGTGCCATCTTGGGCAAGTTTCAAAACTTCCATGCTTTCATTTTCTTTGCTGTAAAATGGGGATAATAACAATTATCTTCTAATGTTGTGATGAGGCCCAAGTGAGTTAATAATGCAAAATAGGAGGGACTCATTGATGCTGAGTTCCTTGATACCGGAGGAAATAATTTAATCAGCGTTAGATTCCCAGGCCCGCAGGCCACCCCCAGAATTCATCTCATTGCCTTTGGCCACGAGATCTTCTGGGCCTGCGATGGTCCTGTATCTTCCTCAAACCTTTTTTTTTTTTTTTTTTTTTAAGATTTTATCTATTCATGAGAGACACAGAGAGAGAGGCAGAGACACAGTCAGGGGAAGAGGCAGGCTCCCTGCAGGGAGCCTGATGTGAGACTCGATCCGGGGACCCCAGGGTCACGCCCTGAGCCAAAGGTAGTTGCTCCACTGCTGAGTCCCCAGGTGCCCCTCAAACACCTATTTAACTCACCTTTACAATGTATTCCCACCTCCTGCCAGCCCAGATCATTCCCTGGTCCTACTATTGACATTGGGGCCTGGATAATGCTTTGTTGGGGGTGTCTGTCCTGTTCCTTGATCAGCATCCTTAACGTCTACCCCGTAGATGTCGGCAGCATCCTCTCAGGATGGCAATTGAAAAGGTCTCCAGCTCTTACCAAATATCCTCTGCTGGGCCCAACTACCCTGGTTGAGAAGCACTGGTGAACACATCTGGTATACCACCTGGAACATTATATGGTGCTGATTTTATTTAAGGAGCATATATATAGTACATATAAATATCAGATATTTTTTCTAAGAGTAACGCGAATACGTTGATATTGACACCTATGAGTAGGTGCTGGTGTCGGACTGGTTTACAGCGGAGGAGAAGCTAAAGTGACTCGTCCAAGGGTGGGGATATGCGCCTGGACCGTTGGTATCCAGAGCCCATGGTCCCAACCATTGTGTTGTGCTTCTTCTCTCATGGATGACTTTCCCTCTACCCTGGACTGTGCAAGCCTCGTAAACCCGGGGGGTATGAGAGAACTGGGATAGGACGTGGGGATGGTAATTATCTTTGATTCCGGAGCATGAAGCCCAGTGTGAAGCATAGGCTGGATGAATGAGCACTTGTAATGCTACCTCTTTGCTAGGATATATTTCGTATCACAAAGTTTGGAGTCTAATGTACTAGGTAATTTCTAGAGGATGCAACTGAGCCTGGGAGATTAAGTGACTGCCCAAGATCACAAGGCTGGAGAATGGCAGAGGCAGGCCTGGATTCAGGGTCTTCTGACCACAGTGCAATGTGCTTTTACCTCTTCCATGCCGAGTTCCCCCTTGGGGATGCTCCATGTGGGTATGTGCCAAGATCGTCTTCATCTTGTCCGTTATCATCAGCACCATCCAGGTTTCACTGTTAATTTATTGATTTATTTTTAAAAGATTTATTTATTCATTTTAGAGAGAGAGAGAGAGAAGGAGGGGGGGAGAGACTCTCAAGCAGATTCTGAGCTCAGCATGGAGCCCGAGGCAGAGCTCAAGCTCATAACCCTGAGATCATGACCTGAGCCAAAACCAAGAGTAGGATGCTTGACGACTGTGCCACCCAGATGCCCCCAGGTTTCAACATTTTTTAATTCATCCCTAAACTATTTGGGCATTTATGAAAACTCACAGTGTATGGCTTATTTTTTTTAAGATTTTATTTATTTTTTCATGAGAGACACACACACAGAGGAAGAGAGAGAGAGAGAGAGACTCACAGAGACAGAGAGACGGAGAGAGAGAGAGGCAGAGACTCAGGCAGAGGGAGAAGCAGGCTCCTTGCAGGGAGCCCGATGTGGGACTCGATCCCGGGTCTCCAGGATCACGCCCGGGCCGAAGGCAGATGTCCAACCGCTCAGCCACCCGGGGATCCCTATGGCTTACTCACAATACTTTTTTCTGTCCATGACAGGAATTCAAAGATCGAAATGCTTAACACCTCTACTAAGGACTTCCTTCCCAACAGCCCTGTAGTTCAAATCATCCTACGCCCATTATATCTCAATAAAGCTGGGAAAAAAATCATCCTAAGGTCTTTGATTCTGATTAGTGGATTTTGTTCTCTTCATACCCCAGCTTCTTGAAGATCTGCATAAGTGATGCCTGACTTATCAGCGTGCGGCATTATCAATTGCTGACGTTTCAGATGCCAGATACAGTGGTAGAACTATTAGGGAATCAGGAGAGCTTTTCATGCTTCCACAATACGTGGCCCCTGACGCAGTTGTCCCTTGGTCTGCAGATGACTGTGAGGATGGAAAGTAACGTACAACTGCTGTTCTGATTCGCGATTACTAGAGTCACAAAAGAATCTTATATTATTTAGGAATTTAAATATGCATGATATTACTAATAAGGCGGGGTCATAGGTGAACTAAGTCTTCCACGGAAGTAGGTACTCTGCGCCTAAACTTCACCTGATTCACGGAAGGCCCAGAAAGTCCTTTTGCTTTCTTTAAATGTCTACTGACTCAACGTCTATAATGTCTTAAGTTCCAGCATTAATGAATGCGTCCTTTTACTTGCTGTGTTATTTTAGAAGCCAAGAGCCCTGGGAAGGAAGCACTAATTAAAATTAATTCCCACTGAGGTATGAACAGCAGGGCAGAGTGGGGAAAATTTCTAGACACGGAGTTAAAGGACTTACTCACTTGCCTTGTTACTTTGAACGAGTCACTTAACTTCCCTCAGCTTGAGTTTCTTCATCTGGAAATCAGAGATGATGGGTTGACCCACGGATTCCTATTGTGAGTGTTAAATAATGAAATCAAGTGAAAACATGTTTTAAAGGCTAACACTGCTATTTTTTTCTCAGCTTTTATGATATTCTTCTAACTAAAAAAAGCAGGATGTAAGACCACTGATGGCCTTGGATGGAGATATTTAAAATCAATGCCCAGGACTTGGAAGTTTTAGCAGCAGTAATTCGTGTGTGTGTGTGTGTGTGTGTGTGTTTAAATAATGAGCTTGCACGAGGATTTCTGGAGTATCCGAGAGAAAATTGAAGGCCAACTAGCTAATATTGGAACTATGGTGAGATTTCTCAAAGGACCGGCTGCTTTTTAGATCCTATAGTCCCTACTGGTTATGACCCTTCCAGACTCCTGGTGTCCCTGTTGCATTTGAGAAAATAAAGAGTCGCTATTGAGCATCTCACCAGACTTTCTAAACCCAAAGTGGAAGTTGTATCACGATATCATATTAGGGAACTGCTATTGAAAACTACCTGGTACAAGGACTAACCAGTGTGTAAATCAACCAGTTTAAACGGAAGGATGGGAACTATGGTTTTGGAATCCAACACATGAGTGTCTTGGTGGCCACCAGCCTAGCTAGGTCTCATCAGTCGAAGAAGATGGCTGTGGTGTCCAGGGCTGGTCCCCTGAAGAGTGTGCTTGCCAAGGATCTGGGAAATTCCTGCCTCTCTCCCTTATCTGAAATCCGTTAGAGACAGCATCGTCTCACCAGGCATTGTGAAAATGCCATCACCCGGTGGAGGGGTGACACCAAATAAATGCTTGCCCCCCTAGACCGGAAACACTGAACTGTCAACCACTCCCCTCTAGATTCACCATCATGTGCGGCTCCTAGCTGCTCTGCTCTGCCAGGCTTTTTACAAATTTTACCTAGTTTTGGTCTCCTGGGTGGCTCAGTGGTTGAGCATCTGCCTCTGGCCCGGGTCGTGATCCCCGGGGACCTGGGACCAAATCCCGCATCAGGCTCCCTGCATGGAGCCTGCTTCTCCCTCTGCCTGTGTCTCTGCCTCTCTTTCTCTCTCTCTCTGTGTCTCTCATGAATGAATAAATAAAATCTTTATTAAAAAAAAAACAGAAACAAATTTTATCTACTTTAATGTTTCCAGCAAAGCAGTGAGAGAAGTATTCTCGTCCTCTCTGTGCTTCTGATAGTCATTGAAGCTACAGATGTTAAGTGTGTGGGAGTCAGATGTGAGGCTGAGATTCAATCTTTGAACCTTGCCTCAAGTAAGCACTTTGTACCACAGACAACCAGGGAACTAATGAACCTTAAACATTACATGGCCGAGTCCTAACCATACTTGAAAGCTCAGCCTCGGGACGCCTGGGTGGCTCAGTGGTTGAGCCTTTGCCTTCAGCCCACGGCGTGATCCTGGGGTCCTGGGATCGAGTCCGACCTCGGGCTCCCTGCATGGAGCCTGCTTCTCTCCCTCCCTGTGTCTCTGCCTCTCTCTCTGTGTCTCTCACAAATACACAAATAAAATCTTAAAAAAAAAAAAAAAAAAAAAAAAAAAAAAGCTCAGCTTCAATGGCAAGTCTTTAACCTCAAATTAAAATTTCTATGGCTAAAAAAAAAAAATTTCTATGGCTCTTTATTTAAACCTCTTACTGCTTTTATCTCTTAATTTTATTTCATTTATTTTTATATTTTATTTATTCATGAGAGACACAGAGAGAGAGGCAGAGACCCAGGCAGAGGGAGAAGCAGGCTCCATGCAGTAAGCCCAACGTGGGACTCGATCCCAGGACCCCGGGTTCATGGCCTGAGCCCAAGGCAGATGCTCAATCACTGAGCCACCCAGGTGCCCCTTTTATCTCTTATTTTAAATATGAGAACCATTCATAAGCATCCTCCTACTAAAATTAATGTTGTGATATTTCCTACAATTCCAGGCTTTTCACCTTTCCATCATGTTTTTTCATTCATTCATTCATTCATTCCTCCCATTTTTGAGCCCTAGGAATACAGAAATAAATACAATGGGCATGACCCAGTGGTTCTCATTCCAACTTTTGTTAAGTGAATGAAATACAGGCCTCCTTGACTATTTTAGTTACTACCCCAAATCCCTGGAGATATAAATTATCCTTTCATAGCGCTTCACTCACACGTGTTTTTTATTTTAGGGCTTCTTTTTTTTTCCCCTACCAAGTATGTATTTCTAGCAAGTGATACTCAGGGTCTGGGAAGTAAGTTCTCACATGGTGGAACCTTTTGTCACCTATTTCAAAGACAAAATCCACGTTTCTCCTTCATCTCACTTTTGCTTTTACAGCCATAAACTTGTCTGTATTCGTTATAATAGTGGCTGCTGACACAGATAACCAGCCCAGTATGTGCAGGGGGTTTTCAGAGTTTTCACAAGGCTGGAGAAGAGTTTGCTGGGTCAAATTTACCCAGGTCCACACAAAATTCTTGTGCTTGTGTGCAACACCTTTTTGGCCTTTTATTGTCTAAGATATTAGAATAACACCCCACATCTACCTTTTATTTGTTTTTTTTTTTTTTTTTTTTTTTTACTATTTCTGTCATTTTTTTTTTTAAATAGTTTTTGCTTTAATGATATGTTTAAATTTACAGAAGTCTTGCAACGGTAATATAGTGAGTTTCCATATATACTTCACCTAGTTTTTCTGATTGTTAACACCTGATATTTCCGTGATACAGACACTTAATAAAACTAAAAATATTGACGTTGGTACATGACTATTACCTAGAGTCCAGACTTAATTTTGATTTCCCCGTGGTTTTTCCATCAACCTTCTCTTTCTCAGTATCCAATTCCGGGCAGCACATGGCATTTAGCTGTCCCCGCAGTCCTTGTGGTCTGTAATAGTCTTCTGTTTCCCAAGACTTCCGACTGTTTGGAGGACCTGGGGCCAGATGTCTTGTAGTATTTCCCTCAGCTGGGCTGATAATTTTCTGATAATTTTCACACAATTAGACTGGGGATGTGGGTTTGGGGAAGAACACTACAGAAGCGAAGTGCCATCTTCACCACATCCCATTAGGAGTACAGGACATCCACATGACCTTGTTGGTGATTTTTAACCTTCATTAGTTGCTTAATGTAATGTTTCTCGGGTTTCTTCCTTGCACAGTTATTAGTTTTCCTTTTCCCTGAGCTATTCTTTGCAAAGAACTACTAAGTCTAATATTTTCTCAAGGGAGAGAGAGGGAATCTAAGCTTTGTCTTTTTGGTAATTGGAATCAGAATTATCCTGTAAGGAAGTTCTGTTGCTTCGCCACATGTATTTACTCAGTGCTTTATATCACATGGAGTCATGCAATAATTTTCTACTTTGGGTTACGATCCAATGCTACATTATTTATTATGTGGCTCAGATGGTTCGAGCTCTGGCCATTGGGCACTGTTTTAGGTGGCTTTTTATTTTATGCACCAATAGAAGTAAATTTGCCAACTACTGTCTATTTAAAGAATTAATATAGTCAGTGGTTGGTCAACCAGCTGTGGAACAACCTGACAGGGTTTTAAAAAAATGGAACCTCTGTCCCACGGGATGGCAACTTTGGTTCACTCCTTGGCCTCACTACTTAGAACTGTATCTAATGCTTAGTAAACACTCCATGACTCTTTAGCAATCCTATATCCCCTTAAATTGCTTGATTAAAACTATTTCCTCTTACACCTGTACTATCTCTAGCTGTCCTTTTTTAGCTAAATTCTTTTTTTTTTTTTTTTAGCTAAATTCTATCAAATGAATATACATGCAGGCACGCACGTATGTGTGCAGGGAGATATAACCCTACTGAGACAGAGTCAGTTCTCACTTTCTGCCACCCACTTTTCTCTACTCCTCATTGTTTAATCTTGCCAACCTCAGAGGCCTTAGTCTAGTCTTTTCCAGTCTTATCCCATCCCACTGCTTTTATATTGCAACTGCTGTTTTACTCACCACCCATGTGGAGGGAATGATTAACAAAATGGGGACAGTATCTTTTAGAAACATATAAATTGGATTGTAGGGAAAGGATGATCTGTATCCCGGGAGACAAAGATGGCTTTTATTTGTCAAAGATTCGAAAATAGAACTAATATACCTTCAAATATATAGGGACTGCCAAAAAATACTTCCTATGATTTATTCTTTCAGTCATCATTTATCTAACAAATGTAGATTGAGTACCACCAAGTGCTATGAACCATTAAGCAAAAGAGGATTATACCTCCTACTGACCTCCCCCCACAAGAAATTTGTAGGAGTTGACTGAAATGGTTGTGTCTGGAATAAGGTTATCATAATTACTAATTATGCAAAGTTAAATTCCTTTATAGGTCATCGAGTGGCTTTTTAATAACAAAGCCGGAAACTTCCTTACAGCAAGCCATAGTGCTCCATATGCATTTCTGCTGTTCCATGAGCTTCCAAGAAACCACATTCCCTTTACACCTTGTTTTATTTCATCAATATAACCTAGCCTCAACTATTTCAAAAGTCCTGCTGGCTAAAAAATTCTATTTTCTGGTGGGAAGAACAATCACCTTGAATCAATAGACTTGGACTTGAATTCTAATCCCATTATTATAGGCAAATTACCTAACATCTCTGAGACTCAATTTTCTGATCAGTAGAAATTGATCGAATATAACAACTTCTCAGATGGTTTTGGAATATACGAAATGTATAATTAAAATATATCTTCAACAAGTGCCATTTCCCTCCTTGGCTTTAGACTTCTCATAGTCTGAAGAAAACTTTGAATTGGTAGATGGGGTCTTAAATTCTGATCCCATCCCATCCTTAGGCAAATTATTTAACTTCTCTGGGTATTCAGTTTCCTCATTTGTAGAAATGGAGCTGATATGATGCTTCTTTTATTGTTATTTTCTTGATGAATGTAATTATGTATGGGAAATATCTGATTCAAATAAATTAATATATGCCAATGATTTCCTCCCTTTAGACTCCAACCTGATTTTGGTTGTGTCTGCCGGAAAGAAGAGACAGAAATCGGTTCCAACAGAGAGAGAATAAGCTTTGGAAGTCAAGGAGATTGAAGAGAGCATCCTGGCTCAACGACTCATTAATGCTCGAAAGGTAACCTCAGGCTCTTTGTTTCCCCATCTGTAAAACAGTGGAAGTAGTGCTGAGAAGATTAAACCAGGTCATATATTTGAAAATGGTGGTGCTTCTTTTCTGAGGTAAGGCCACTAAAATTGTGTAATACTTTTAATACAAAAGTAGAGTTAATCAGATATTTGCCTCACTATAGAAATGCTATTTTCAATATGTATTTCTGAACTTATAACTGGAGTAACAGCAGCCTTGAGTTACAGCTGTGAACAATCATGAGAAATGTTCTGGGTAAAAATGTCATTAACCCCTTTCTGGATCTATTAGCTTATTTGTTTATTCAACTATTATTGACTGAACACCTACTCTGTACTTTTGGCTGTTCTGGTTGCTCTTGTTTTAGGGTTTTTGGAAGCATTGTTCCTCCTAAAGTTTTAGGTGATGTCAATGAAAAAAAGTCGTCAGGATAAGCAATTAGGTAATTATTCATATTTGGTTATCAGACTATTACATTATGAGCTGTGCTTGATACAAAAAATGACCTATAAAAGAGATATTTCAGGACAGTACACACGGTATTTTCAAGTATGCCAACCGAAAGTTGAGTGCTGCTTTCTATCTGGAGAAGATTGATCTTTCATAAATAACAGACAATATGCCTCACATAAGCCAAAACAGCATTGAAAATGTCCGTGAAAAGCATCTGAACAGTACCTGGATTTTCTATAAACTTTATAGATATTTTTCCTTGAGTCCAAAAAAAAAAATAGGTTCTACTTCTACAGAAGGATTCTAGCAATAAATTGATGCATGTCCTACCTCTGCTGTCAAGCTAACCCTTCTTATGGACTCCTGGAACTCTGAGGCCATGTCTTTGTTCAAAAAAAAAAAAAATCCAAATTGTGCACTTCTTACTAACATGTGTGCATGTGTGCATGTCAACAATAATTCTCTTTGGAAAATTAGCCTAAAATGGGCTTGATACCTGAGCACCAGCAGGCCTTTTGAATTCTCAGTGTGTGATTATTCATGCTTAGGACAAAGAGACGGGAACCATATAATAGTATTTTGATTGATGGCATGTGACATATAAGCATAAATGGTTAGAACTACAGTTTCCAGGGCACCTGGGTGGCTCAGCCAGTTAAGTGTCTGCCTTCAGCACAGGCCATGATCTGGGGGTACCGGGATCAAGCCCCGCATCAGGCTTCCTGCTCGACAAAGCACCTGCTTCTCCCTCTCTCTCTGCCTCTCCCCCTGTTTGTGTTCTCTCTCTTTCTCTCTCTGTCAAATAAATAAATAAATCTTTTTCTTTTTTCTTTTAAAAAGGAACTGCAGTTTCCAAAGTCAAACAAATTGGTTTTTACCCAGAGCTTACCATTTCCTGATGATGTAGCCTTAGAAGAATTTCAGTAATTCTCAAACTGGGCTTCCTCCTCTAGCAAGAGGATTGAATCGATTCCCTGAACTCTACTGAGTTCTCATTATGATTAACTTACGTGATGCATCTGAAGTGCTTAGTGCAGAGGCTCGTTCATCTTAAGGGCTCAAAGAATGGTTGATATTTCTGTTATTTGTATTATTATGGTTATTATCATAATAGATGGCAGTGTTGATGAGGGGCTCAGAGCAGTAAGAAGAAAGGAGATCTCTCAAATAGCCGCCATTTTTTCAGTTTATAGCTGATTTATTCTCTAGACATTTCTAGAGTATTCTATGTTTCTTTGAGCATTTCCATTCCCCACTTCCTATTGCAGTATGGCTCACACTGAGATTGTTTTTGCAGAGAAAATAGGGGGAGTTTGTGTTACAGGAATAAGAAAGCACCAGCAAAAGTAAAGATGGCTTGTTTAGTGGAAGCCACCTGAGCTTTGGATTAAAACAGAGCTGGATTCGGCTTGCCCGCCATCATTTGCTGCCTCTACAATCCTGCACACCCTCCTACTCCTCTGATTTCCATCTTTAAAGGAGGAAAATTACACCATGCTCCGGGGTTAATATGAAAGTTCAGGGAGATAAAGAATTCACAAGAATTAAGACAATGAAAGACAAAAAAAAATCAAATAGAACAATGAACAAAAGACATAAACAGACATTTGAAAGAAACACAAATAACTGTTAAATACATCATGAGATTTTCAGTTTCACTAGTAATCTGGAAAATGCAAATGAAATTGTAATGAGGTACTATTTTGCCTATCATAAGGCAAATACGTATCAATCTGACAATATTAAATACTGGTAAAATGTGTACAATAGGAATTCTCATCCGTAATGATGAAAAAAATGCACCAGTACAACTATTTTGGAAATTTGTCATTAATTAATAGAGCTAAGGGTTTGCAAACACGTGGACCTAACAATTTTGTTACCCAGTCTTTGCAGAAAGGAAATATTTTGGAATAACAGAGGATACGAAGACGATTGGCATTTTGTATCACCAATTATATGCCAAGGGCTTTACAATGTCTTTTATCCTCGCGGAGACTCTGTGAATGTGGCTCTTAACTCCAGATAAAATATTCATGTGGCACAATCCTTGCAGATCATACTCTAGAGTACCATTTATAATTTCATGATTTAATTAAGTACTGGCTCGTGTACAGACATATGTACCAAGTGTCAGTTTATTCATCCAGGGGACGGACCAGACAGCGCTGTCAAAAGGACGAGGCAGGGGAATCAGTGAAGAAATCTGCTTTACCGCCTGTGTCAGGTCGAAATGAAGCACAAGCTCTGGCCTCTGTGGCAACGTAACCACTGGTTGGCCTTTCCAACAAAGCTTATAAATTAATCTTCAAATAAACTTTATTCATAAATCATTAGCTCTAATTCCATTTATTTTGGGACTTGTACTTCAGATCCAAGACTTTTTTTCTGCCTCTCCTTGCAAGAGACCATTCTATTTTGTGATAGGAGATGAGTACACGTGAAATTATTAATAATACGTCACCGTATGCTTCCAAACTCAAATACTTCAAAACAGTCTATCTCAACCAGGCTCCAGGTAGTAGATGCAGCAGACAAATGCCCTTTCTGGTTTAAAACATAACTGGCATCCATAACCCTGTGAGCTCTCAGGTCAGGAGTCTCCTTGCTTTACAATCCTGCACACCCTCCTACTCCTCTGATTCCCATCTTTAGAGGAGGAAAATTACACTATGCTCCGGGGCTAATATGAAAGTTCAGGGAGATAAAGAATACACAAGAATTAAGACAATGAAAGACAAAAAAATTCAAATAGTCTTCAAATCTTCAAGTCTCCTTGCTGGTTGGTGTGTGCTGGCACTGTAACGTGCTGAGCTGCACACTTACCCAGAGCCAGATTCCTTTGGTTCCCAATGGGATCATGTCAGCGTTTTTTGTCGTTATACTACCGTAACTTTACTAAATATGTGAACTGAGTTCAACAAAAGTGTGAAAAGAATATAATGGAGTATCATTTATAATAATGAAAACTGTGTTAAAAGACTCCACAAAGAGAATTCCTTAAAAATACTTTGAAATTAGATGTGGGTGAAAGACAAGATAAGGAAAGACAAGATAGGGAAAATAATCATAAAATTCTAGGGGGAACGCAATAGACTGATATGTTTCATGTGTGCCTCTGAACTCCTGCTTCTATTTAAAGATACTGGAATTGGAGGGGCTCCTGGGTGGCTCATTTGGTTAAGCGACCAACTTTTGGTTTTGGCTCAGGTCATGAGAGCTCTGAGCTCAGCCCGGAGTTTGCTTGAAGATTCTCTATGTCTGCCCCTCCACGCACTTGCACATGCACAGGTGTGCACACATGCAGTCTGTCCCACTCTCTCTAATAAATAAGTAAGTCTTTAAAAAATAAAGATACTGGAAATGTAAATTCTATAAGATCCATTATGGATGAAATTTATGTAACAAAAAAAAGGAAGTGCAAAGATAGACATAGACATGTCATTTTTATGTGTTTCAGGTTAAAACTCATGTTCCCCTGCTACGTTCAACCTTTTTAATTAATTGATTACCCATCCTTATCAGGTTTGATAAATGAATTCTGCAGTAGTAATTAAGTTTCAATATCTAATGCAGACTATTAGAAAAAATAAAAGAGCCAACATTAGGCTGTATTGTATGTGCAGAAAGTATAGAAAGATTATTTTCTTAGCTAATTTTAAAATAATAGGCACCTATAGTGGTGCAAAGCCTTGTTCCTGGATGTGTTCTGAACTAAGGGAACTTCCTTCCAGATTGCTGGAGAAGATATTCCTGCTTTTATTTGGGGATCAGATTTGATGTATTCTAAACTCTTTATGCATTCAGTAAAAACTTGATCATCTGAAAGCCTAAATTTAGTAATTTTACTTTATTTTATTTTTACTTATTCTTTTAGAGAGAGAGAGAGCACACAAATGGAGGTGAGGAAGGAGGGCAGAGAGAGAGGGAAAAAGAACCTCAAGCAGACTCCCCACTGAGTGCAAAGCCTTACACAGGGCTCGATCCCATGACCCTGAGATCATGACCTGAGCCAACTCGAGAGTCAGACACTCAATCAACTATGCTCCTGGAGGAAGGATCTTTCTTTGTCTACTTACAGGAGATCATCTGTGCACTGACTGCCCAAGTCAGGCTACAGCTGAGATAACACTGACAGTGACCACCAACCATTCTTGTCAAGTTAAATACGGTACTCACAGAAATTCTCATATATCGTTGGCATTTGCTCTCCGGTACCACGATGGGTTGATTAGCAACCACCTCCACCCTTTCAAAAATACCTTCATTCACAGTCTCATTGATCACTCCTAGCTTTCAAGTATTATTTGTATTTTTATGGAGGCGTGGACTTTTATGTTGCAATCAGTCATTTTTTACTTGGTATAAATGGAACGGCAGGATTTAAGCAGGTGCAAGATGGTTGTGGCTTATAGTATAATGGGTTATAGGCACAAGGAATAAAAAAAAATCTTAGAAATGCACTGGAGATCTTACAAAGTGACTAAGGTGGAATGATGATTCTGCAACCCCTTTCCAATTAGTTTGCAACTTTCTGGTATCTTTACCATTGGTTCACTGATCAAAATCAAACCTTAACTCCATTCCTCCTCGACTCTAATAAAAATAATAGTTAACATATACCAAAGCCATATTATATGCCAGGAGCTATATCAAAGGTTTCATATTTTACTTAATGCTTTCAATCAGTGCATATCAAACAGTAATGTGCATAAGAATCTCCTGGAGAGCTCTTAAAATACAGATCCTCAGCTGCCCCTTCCTGCAATTCTAATCCAGATTTCTGGGGTGGAACCCAGGAGTTTGCACTCCTAGCAAGCTCTTCTGTGAGTTGACGAGATCCTGTTGGTCCAATAACCACAAGTGGAATGGCTCTAGAGATGATTCTCCGAGTTGGCTACTACTATAGTCATCACCATTTATCAATGAGCAAACCTAGCCTAAAAAAAAAAAAAAAAAAAAAAAAAGGGTAAGTCATTTTCCCAAGGTTAAAATAAAGGAAATGATGTAGCCAGGACTTGATTTTGACAACAAAATTCACTATCTTAACTTCCGTGTCCATTATAAACTAGACTCTTGGTTCCATTTCCTCTCCAATTTGATTTGTGAGTTAGTGAGTTAGGTCCTTGATGTGCCCGAGTGAGTCTGACCTACAAACCAGACTCCTAGGATTAGTAGAACTGGAGGGAATATTCTTACCGATGTAGAGGAGGAAAAATAATTTTCCCTTTAATTGTGTAGGTTCTTGGATGAGACGTGACCTGTATTAAAACACAGATTAAAGTGAGAAAAACAAACAGAAGTTTAATAACATGCGCACCTCCTGTATGAATGGGAGATATCCAAGAAAACTGACCAACTCCCTGGGATGGCCAAGCCACCACCTTAAAAACCATCTCCTGGTGAAGACAAAAGAAGATGTTGGGGGTCCGGAAGCCAGTCTGAGGAGGTTATCGGGAAGAGCCTAATAAACACAGATATAGTTGTGGGGTTGTTTTTGTTTTTGTTTTTGTTTTTCTAGATATGGTTGTTAATGCAAATTTAAGTCCTTCCCTTCTTCACTGATAAGAGCATCTAGAGATTTAGTCATCCTTCTCTTCCCGTTTCAGGGAGGGAAAGCACCCTTTCCAAAGGAGATTTTCCTTATAAATGTCACTGTCTCTTACAAAAGGATAATTTCTACTTGGTTTTCTGAGCTTTTCCTATCTCTGATGTTTCTTAAAAATAATCAGCCTAAAATAATCCCTATGCCAAAGAGCCATGTTTTGGGGATGGTAAATTCTGCTCCCCTTTTCTAGATTCTATTTCCCCAAAAGAGGCAGAGAGGCTGTAAAGACAAGAGAAAGGAAATCCTGGTAACATCTTCTGGTGAGATCTAAATGTGTAGAGTTTCAGACTCAGGTTGCCAGGGTCTGTGAATAGTAGCTGAGCCATTGGCAACCTCCCAGAATCTCAGCAGGACCAGAGATTCTCAATGGACAATATTTCTTTGTTGAATTCCTAAAACTAAAATTAATCATGACTGGGCATTGTTTGGAAATTGTCTGGGTGTATACTTTCCAGTAATTGATTTGTTTCCACATGGACACCTTGTTCTCATTGCGAATGGCTTTCTTTGATGGGTTGATTTTCTTCCTCTTTGTGTATGCCAGGAGACAGTGTGGTGTTACTATAGCGATCATGTGGTTTTTTTTTTTTTTCTTTTCTTTTTTTTTTTTTTTTGAGGCTGTGTTACTTTATTTTTTTCCTTCTGAAATCTAGGCTTGCAGCCTACAGGAGGATGGGGGTGTGGGACATTCTTTGACTCTTAGTTAAGCCTCGCTCCTGAAACCAGCTTATCTTGGGCCTGTATTTGCTTCTCAAATATTGTATTTCACTAGTCCAAGAACGCTAAGCAAATCTGACTTTTGGAGGGTAGCTTTATTAACAAGAAGGTATCCCCATAGTATATATAGAAATTGTACAGAGTTTTTAGTGTTGATTACCTATATAACATTAGAATGAAATGAAGGCAAAGCAAAGTGGAATCCAGCATTAATATTAATGTGATTCATTACCAAGGTGTTGTAGAGTGGGATTGCAAGGGAATTTCGTGACCTTTCAGGATTTTGGAATAGCCACTTAGGACAATAGGTCTTGCCTATTTTAGGCACTCCAACCCTTGAGATTCAGGGGCACCATGGGAAAAAAGACATTTGTCTTATGGATTGAGAGCTGTATATCTAGCTGATATATTTTATCATGACTGTAGCCATCTTTCTCTGAGCCCTCAAGAGACGTGCACAAAGCAAGTCTATTTGTCCCTATTAATATTTGGCCTTTGGGAACCCCCGAGCCCATGAGTTGCAATTGATATGAGTACAAAGCCCTTCTTTACATTCATTAGCATAGTGTGACAGTTGAGTGTACAGACAGACGCCTGAAGTCAGAATGCCTGGGTTTAAACAGCATCTCTGACTTTTACTAGCTGCATGACCTTGGGCAACTGAGTTATCCTGCCTGACCTCGGTTTTCTCATCTACAAAATGAGGTCCGTAGGGTCAGTGAGTGGATCAAAGATGTTAATATATGTAAACCATTTAAAAAGTGCCCAATACCCAGTAAATACCACATCAAATACAAGTGTTGATTATTGTATTTGGTGGCCATGAAGCCTAGGTAAAAATCAGGTTTCTGAGCCACTAGGGCCTCTTTTCCTCGTTCTTTATCCTGATTGCCCTCGACATCTACTCCCTGTGAGGTGAGACAACCTGCATATGAAAGTATCCTACAGAAAGACAGCTGCTCTGCTAAACACTCTATTTTAGGTCTCTTGGCTCTGGGTTCCACACTAGTTTCTGCTTGGAAAGGGGTCCTTCTGAAGGAAAATCTGTTCCTGCAAGACCTGTCTTGCTGTAGCAACTCTAAAAGAGAAACATTACAAAGAGGAAATCATTCTTTCAGTGGAAAAAGGGTTTTAAAAACTTCCACATTCCTCTTTTTCAAAATTTTGGTCCATAGTCTCTTGGACCACCATTTCTCCTAGGACTAAGTTTGTCTCTAATAGATACCTCTTCTCCATTTCATCTTGGGTGGTGGCAGAGAGTCCGAAGACCCCCCATTTGAGGTGACTTTCATATCAAAATACAGTCCTTGAAGGGCATACCCAAGAGTGTCGTATGTACTGCACTAAATGGCTATGTTGCTATGGTGGCTTCACTGTCAGATCTTGGTTGTTCTTCTTTGGATTTTGGTGGTTGTTGTTGCTGCTATTTAAATGAAAAAAAAATTAATTCTTATGATTCCATAAGATCATGTATCTAATGCACTTTTCCCTTTTGCTTTATTATATTTTTATCAATCCAAAAGGAATCCATGTGTCATTGCCCTTCCCCCTTTTTCCACCTTTATTGAGATATCATTAACATATAACAATCTGTAAGCGTAAGGCATACAGTGTACTGGTTTGATGCACTTACATATTGCAAAAGGATTACTATCCTAATATTAGTATAACATAACCTCCATTGTGTCACATAAGTGCCATTTCCTTTTTGTGATGAGAACATTCAAGATCTACTCTCTTAGCAGCTTTCAAGTACGTACTACATTATTGGTAACTATAATCACTATGTTGTACATTAGATCCCCAAAACTTATAACTGCAAGTTTGTACCCTATGACCAATGACTCCCCACTTCTCTCACCCCCCCAGTCCTAGCCACCATTCTATTCTGTTTTTATGAATTTGACTTTTTAAAAATTTAAATTCCACATGATAATGATATCCTACAGCATTTGTCTTTATCTGATTTACTTCACTTAGCACATTTGTGACATTTCATTGTGCCTTTGATTTGCATACCCCTGATGATTAATGCTGTTGAGCACCCTTTCATGGACCAGTTGGCCATTTGTATATCTTCTTTGGGAAAAATACCTATTTAGTTCCTCTTTCCATTCTTCAATCAGATTGTTTGTTTATTGGTATTGAGTTGCATGAGTTCTTTATAGATTTTGGATGTTAATTCCTTTTCGGATACATGATTTGCAGACATTTTTGCCCATTCCATAGGTTACCTTTTCATTTTATCAATTGTTTCTTTTTCTCTGCAGAACTTTTTAGTTTGTAGTAGTTCCACTTATTAATTCTTGCTTTTGTTGCTTGTGCTTTTGCTGTCATATCCCCCCCCCAAAAAAAATTGCTAACACCAAAGTCAAGAAACTTTTTCCCTATTTTGTTTTCTAGGAGCTTTATGGCTTTAGTTTGTATGTTTATGCATTTAATCCATTTCAAGTTAATTTTATAAGTGGTATAAGTAGGGGTCTTGTTTTGTTCTTTTGCAACTGGTTATCTAGTTTCCCAAAAATATTTATTAAAAAGTCTGTCCTATTGCTATATCAGTATTCTTGGCCCTCTTGTCAAATATTAGTTGAATATATAGGTGAGGATTTATTTCTCAAATTGTGATTCTGTTTCATTGGTCTATGTGTTAATGTTTATGCCACTATCACACTGTGTTTTTTTTTTTATTACTGTATCTTTATAGTACAACTCTATCTTTATAGTGTAGCTTTGTTCTTCTTTCTCAGGATTACTCAGGCTATTGAGGGTCTTTGGTAGATCCATACAAACTTTGGGATTGTTTATTTCCGATTCTGTGAAAAATGCCATTTTTTGATAGAGATTGCATTAAATCTATAGAGAAATTTGTGTAGTATGGACATTTTAACAATATTAATTCTTTTGATCCATGAACACAAGGTATATTTTGCTTTATTTTTGATTTATGTATTTTTCAGTTTCCTTCATCAAAGTCTTATAGTTTTCAGTGTACAGATCTTTTGTCTCCTTGGTTAAATGTATTCCTGGGACTTTTGTTGTTTGTGAAGTTATTGTGAGTATGATTGCTTCCTTTATTTCTTTTCCAAATATTTCATTATTAGTGTATAGAAACACAACTGATTTCTGTATGCTGATTTTGTCCTATGCAATGTTATTAAATATGTTGAGTTTTCCTAACAGATTTTTTTTGGTAGAGTCTTCAGGACTTTCTGTATGTAAGATAACATAACATCTGCAAACAAAGACAGTTTTGCTTCTTCCTTTCCAATTTGGATACCTTGTATTTATCTTCACTGATTGTTCTAATTGCTTTATTATCCAGGTAATTCTGGTCTTATGGAATGAGTTTGGGAGTCTTCCCTCCTCTTCTATTTTTTTGGAAGAGTATGAGAAAGATTGCCATTAATTCTTTCAGTGTTTGGTAGAATTCACCAGTGAAACCATCTGCTCCTGGACTTTTTTGTTGTTGTTGGTTGGCCACCCTTCTTTATATTAGGCAAGATAAAAAAAAAAAAAAACAAAAAAAACAAAAACAAAACAAAACAAAACAAAACTTTCCAGCCACATCTACATTCCAGAAATCTGTTTTCTTTTATTTTGAGAGAAACCTGACTAAATCAGAAGTCCAGGAGTTTGAAGAAGGTTTAGAACCCTGCTTGTAATATTCTCTAATGCATATAAAAAGAAGAAACTGTGGGATGCAACGTAGCATTAAAGAAGCAGTTGACAGCTGCTGTATGCAATATGCAAGGTTTATAGTCTTGAATGCCCTCTAGAGTAATTCTTAAATGCCACCAAGTTAAGGACCAGATGCCATGGTTTCAGGACTACAGGTAAAGGATATAGTGCCTGTGGCTAACTGATTAGGGTTACTGCAAATGATACTACTCCCATTATACTAATGCAATTTATTCTAAGTCAGTTTACCAGATCCTGTTCCAGTGACCAAATTTCTATTGCAACTATCAACAGCCTCCCCTTTTATAATCAGTCAGAGCACCTCTTTTCCTGTGATCAAAGGATCTGAAAAATAAGGTCGAAAGCGTTTTGAAAAGTTCGTTTCTCAAATGCAATTTATTATTTAAATATATTCTGGCCATTCAGAAGTCAGGCACAATTTTGGAATCCTTATTCTCCCTTGCAAGCACCTGATGAATATTGAAAGATATAATAATTTTGTAACTAGATCAATCATTGCATTGAGCGTAAAAGCTTTTGAAGCTGTTTTGGTTTCTCAAATTGTTCATCAAAGTGTGTGTGTGTTTGTGGGTGGTGTACCTGGAATCAGGATAAAGAAGCAGGATAACCTGCTGTTTTATTTAGCAGACATCCTGAACAAGATCAAAGCAACATCTTCATCCCACATGGGATAAGGTCATTCTTGTGACTGGATTATGTTTTGCTCGCCATAGGTTTTAAGTAAAACTATATTGAACACCAATAAAAAATAAATTTACATAAAAAACTATATAGGTAAACTTAAAAAATAGAAATAGTGGAATAAAGAAGATTCAAGGATGATTGAAAACAGTCTTTCAGAGGTACTCATATAAGTGTTTAACGTTTCCTATGCTTCCTTTCTCTACTGAACTCATAAATTTGTAACTCAGAAGTTTGCACAAATGTTCAAAAATACTTTTCAATATGCCATAGTGTTTTTTAATAGTGCCTGAATCAGTGTCCAAGGAAACACATGATTTGCCATGACACAGAAAATAGTGTATTAATATATTTTCTATCAAACAGGTTTCCTAACTGGAGACACTGTATTTTCCAAGGAAATAAAACCTCTAAAATGTCAATATGAATAAATTACTAATAACGAACTCGTCACTTATCTTTAATGCTTTGCCAAACACCAGCTTGATTGAAATGCTGATATTTAATAGAAAGAAGAAAGGGGGTATCTTGGGGAAGAATCAAACTCACAAGAGTAGTGGAGTAGAGCATTTCTGTGTCAAATTCCATCTGAACAATCCTGTTTTTTTAAAGGTCGGAAGCCCATACATACTTGGAATTTTTGCTCTCTGCCTTTGATTTAAAGCACAAAATCAAAAGCCTGTTCTATGAAAAGAAGTGCACTTGAGCAACCCAGGAATGTGCTGAAGCCTTTCTACAAATTAATCTCTTCTTTAGTGAAGTGAAACATCGGGACCATTCAGGGACAGTGGGAGGGGTTCGGGGGCTTGAATCAGAGCCAAGCTTAATGAGACGGAGTTGGAGGCAAAATGGAATTGAAGTGTACCTTGTTAACTGGTGAAAGCTGTGAACGAGGTGGACTTACTGGCCAAGAATTCTTTCCCTTTGTTGAAATTAACTACAGGGGATATTTTGAGGTAGTTTTCATAATCTTTAAAGATCATGGGATATTTTAAAAACTTTATATATGTATATATATTTAAAACTTTGAGATAGTTCTCTAATTCTGATTGCCAAATTTCCCACCGCCTTGAAGACACACAATTTATGTTTCAGAGGCATAAACCCTTATTTGGTCATCGTAGTAGGAATCTATGTCGCTAGCCACTCTGTCAGGTGCAGGGGGAAAAGCGATGATAATCTGATAATCACAGTCCCTGGCCCAGAGAGACTCACATTCCAATGAGAAGGGCTTGAATCTTTCAGCCCCAGTGGGAAAAGCAGAAATCAAGAGGCCAGGCAGACATCAGGCCTCTAGCTTACGTTCTCTGAGCAAATCATTTCTCTAAGGGACCATGACATAGCTTTCCCGGAGAGGCTGCTCTGGGGGGCAATGCCATTTTATTCCATACATTTTTTCTATGAAAAATGTGCAAGGTAGGAAGCCTGGTATCTTGAGACTGAATGTTCAACTAGAACTCAAGAAACCTGAGTTTTATGTCAGACAAAGACCATCTTGAACCAGTTTCTAAAACATTCTATGCCTTGGTTTCCTATTTTGTAAAATGGAGACGAGACCTGTTCTGTGTGGTTCCTGGAAGCCTGCTGACCGCACTTAGCAACGGCTACCGTGTTTCTCAAGGGCAAGTTATTTGTTTGGCATCTTCTGATTTTTCAGGAAGATCCTAATTTTGGTGTATGTGCTCTTTCTTAAGTGCCTGTCTGCTAAAATGTTCTCGGGGCGGAATAGCACTGTGCCTAGAAGGGCCATTGTGTTGAGTGTGGAATCCTAACTGTCTTAAGGGGCTCTGGAGCGAATGACTCCAAACCATGAGTAAAGTGGGTAGCAACAGGTGCGTAGGGGCTCGGGAGGAAAATCTTAAACTCTCTCTATATTCACTGCGTCTCATCTGTCATTACTTTCCACAGTTACGTGTTTCATAATACATGCAAACTGTCAGAAGAGTCTATATGTGTACATATTCATCTTTTATTAATAAGTGTGCGTGTGTTAGGAGTGCATGTTCAACTTTTCCTTACTGGCAGAGTCTATGGTCAGCAAAGTTGGAACGACTAGTTATTGGAAATATATTTCTCTCCAGTCAAAAGTCGGTAAAGTGGCCGAAACAAGTTTCGTTCAAATTCTCTTCAATGGGAACCTAGGAAACTCCCTAGACATCAAAACAGAACCAGTTTCTGTTGTTGTATTTCTAACTTAACGTGTTTCCACTCGGCCGCCTGCTTTTGGGGGGGTTCTCCGAAAGCCCCAGGTCTGGGTTCTTTGACAGCATGGGAAGGGCTGCAGGAATGAAACACGTCAGTGCATTGTCCAGAGCATTTCTGGACTCTGCAGGGTGTCTGCAGACAGCCTACTCTCCTCCCTCCCGCCTTGCGGTGGGCCCTGGGGAAGCCGCCGCAGTGACTGCATCATCCACGTCAAAGAACTTCTGGTTTCTGTTTGCACTTGGACTGTGAGAAGGCCTGTCAGGCTGCGGAGAGTGGAGGAAGAGAAAGCGTGGGGTGTTAGTGACCTCAGCTTCCTCCTGCCAAGACGGCAGGTTGCCAGGGGCTGACTGTCAGGGAGACCTCCAGCCACCACAGGCTCAGCTCGGCTCTTCCCTCCTTTTGCTTGCTCAGGCTGACAGGGAGTGAGAGCAATCTTGCTGTTGGTGTCCTACCCTCGCCCCTGGTTGTAAAAGATCTATCATGAACGTCCCCTTCATTGCCCCTTTTGGTTTACATCCCTTTCCTATCTGCTTGAGTCTCCAGTTGAACTCACTTCTCTTACTAAACTGCGGGAGATACCCACGGGGGTGATGTAGGGACCCAAATCTGGCTACGTTCCAAGTTCACTTGTTCTTACATATGAAGAAGGTTTTTAGTGTTGTTCTCATTAAAGCAGCATTGTCGTTTTTCTATTTAAAAAAAAAAAAAGAAGATTTTGTTTATCCATTCATGAGAGACACAGAGAGAGGCAGAGACACAGGCAGAGGGAGACGCAGGCTCCCACTGAGCAGGGAGCCCGATGTGGGACTCGATCCCAGGACCCTTGGACCAAGACTCTGAGCAGAAGGTGGACACTCAACCCCTGAGCCACCCAGGCATCCCTGCAGCATTGTTTTTGTTTTTGTTTTTTTTTTAGCATTTTTTTTTTTTTAACTATCCATGCAATAGGCAGTCAACTTTCAGCAGAAAATGTTACGCCCATGGTGAAGCCAGTCTCTACTGAGACAGTTGTCTTTCAGGAGGTCACACAAACAAGGATATTATCAGGTAAAGAAAGTTATGACTTAGAGGGATAATATGCTTAATAGAGTAAGACGGTGAGTTACTTTGGAAACCAAATGCCAGACGTGTCCTGGTGGAGTGAGCTGACCTCCCAGGGAACACATATAGTTTATTATAATATAATTCAGATACATAGAGATACAAACTTAGGAGAAAAAATATGCCATGCATTAAGTTTAAATTTTTGGAATAATCAAATAGTGCTACTACCACTAACAGGAACACGTAACGTGGACTGGGTGCTCTGTATGTGCCCTGCATGCCTCAACATATTTAACTCTCATAACAACCCATAAAGTAGGAACTGTTGCTATCCTTGTTTTGGTCTGGTTTTGGTTTTGGTTTTTTTCTTTGTTTTGCCAAAGAAACGAAAGAATCCATGAAGAAATTCACCCAAGCTGGGCGTCTACACAACCTAGCTCCGCATATGAGCTGATGATTTTACATACGATGTCGGCTTAACAAAAAAGTATTTTATGAATGGAAATAATTTTTTCCTCCTCCTCGCCATGTACTACATCTGCCTCATTATTAGAATAACAAAAAGAATTTTGCTGCTAGACTTCTTTTTTTTTTTTTTTCATTCAGGGAAGTCCTTTTCAGCAGTTACAATTGGATTATTTCAGAAAGAGAGAACAAGGAATTCTATACTTCCTGCAAGATGTATTTAAAGGGATACTTTTTTTTTTTTTTTTTTTTTTTAACAGAGAGGGTTTGGCTTTTCAATAGCTAGAACGCTGGTGTGAAAGTCCTTTTGGAAGCAAATTAAAGTACTGTGTAAAGTCAAAACCTAATTGTCCGAAGCTTCTCCCAGGCTGGTCACATATCAGTGTTTCGGTTGTCAACCGATAGTCTGGGATGCGTAAGGACCAGAGGACAGTACTTGAACTTAAGTTCACCATTAGAAACTACTTGGAAATCTACTCCTTTTGAGGAGCTGTGAAATCTCCTGGATGTTTAAAGATATGTCACATTGGCTGTTTTTTATCACCTTCAACTGCGAGTTTGGCCTCGGAGGAAAGAGGTCTGGTTGGCAAACCGTGGTGGCCCCAACTGTGCTTGGGACATGTGATTTATCCTGCAGGGAGCACACGGGACGGGCCAGAGTGCTCTGGGTTCTGGTCTGCTCTGATGCTGAGCAGGCCCCGGCCTTGCTCCTGAAATCTGGCTGTGGAAGTCTTCGGGGCCAGGCTCTCTTGTAGATCAAATACATTCCATCGGAAGATCTCTCACTAACCTCCTAGGATTACCCCGCATTTCTGAGACTGAAGTTCAGACTATGTGGAAATAGCATTTCCCATAGAATGCACAGTGTAAGATCTATCCAAAGAGTAAAAGAAGGGAGAGAAAAAAAAAAAAAAAAAAAAAGGAATGCAGGTCACGTGAGATCATGATTAAGAAAGAGAATGATTTTCTGATGGAAAATTCCAAGCTGCCTTTGAACAGCTGCCTTGGAGAATGTCCTTAGGAAACAGGGGTCTTACATCTACGGTGTCATTAACTATGCTTATGATTTCCTTTGCGTGTTTATAGGTGGGAGTCGGGGTGTGGAATGTACAAATATTACACCAAAATTGCAGTACAGTGATTGCTTCCTTTGCCAATCCACTTTCCGGAAAGTCATGAAACACTGCAATGGCATCTCTGGTATGTACAGAAACTTAAGCTTTTACCTTGATTTAACCTCACAAATTAGGTCCGACCCAGAGTCTGCATCGTATGACTACAAAGACAAACATTCTGAGTGATTTTGGAAATTCAGGGCATACATGTTGTGGATGGGATTGCAATCTCTCCGTCCCAGAAAGATCTTCTTCAGCCCTACCCCTGCTTGACGATGAGGAAAAGATATTGTCTGTAGAAAAGAAACGGAAAATAGTGCGGGGTGGGGCCCTGGGCTGTAATCCACGTTACCCCTTGCTGGCTTGCCCACTGAGGCTGTGGAGGTATTGCGTGCCGAAGTGGGGAGAGTCCAGTGCTGATGGGGCTGAAGGTCACTGGTCTGGTTTAGTTCTTGGGGCTGTCATAAGGCCCCGTCTGGCACAGTTGTGCCCTTTCCCACCAGGTTATGGGGTTCTCAGAACCGACATGAAACCTGGAGGAAGGAGCTTGAGGTTCCAATCAGGTGACTGAACTCTGGGATAAACCCAGCTCTTCTTTGCTTTGAGACCTTGAATGTTTAGGTTCTATTCTGGTTCTTCCTGGCCTCAAGGTCCTCCTCAGAGGGCCTTTGGAAACATCATTATTTCACCATCTAAATTCTTAGCCCATTGATGACAGTTCATATAGTTTACATGTCTTCTCTTTCCCATGTGGTAGCTTTTGTTCCACTAGATATAAATAGAGAATGGAGAAGTTCTTACTGACTTACACTGGGCCACCAGCATAGACTGACTGATGGCAACTTTCCTCTAGAATATCAAATAATCATAATAGTAGTAGTAACGGTAGTAGGGCCATTAGGCATTTTTCAAAGGTTAGTATCTATTTTGATCCTCACTACAACCCTCCGAATCAGGTGTTATTACCACATCTGATTTACGGCTGACCAAACAGACTAAGAACGCTGCAGTTACTTGACCAAGGTCAACAATAAAGAGGTGACAGGACTAGAAATTGCTTAAAGTTGGCTCCAAAATTAACATTATTTAACCACTATAAACCTTCCTGGATTTGGACAGCCACGCATTTCTAAGAAGTGAAAGTACCTTTTTCTTCAAACTGTTTTGATAACAGTAGACTATTCAACATATGCAGATTGGTCTAGTTTAGAAAATCAAGGATTAGGGCCACCTGGGGGGCTCAGCGGTTGAGCGTCTGCCTTCTACTCAGGTCATGAGCCTGGGTCCTGGGATTGAGTCCCGCATTGGGTTCCCTGCGTGGAGCCTGCTTCTCCCTCTGCCTGGGTCTCTGCTTCTCTCTCTCTGTCTCTCATGAATCAATAAATAAATAAAATCTTTTTTTGAAAAAAGAAAGAAAATCAAGGGTTAACCAATGAGTAGAGAAAGTAGGACTAGAGCACGATTCTACTTGAGGCTTTGCCCTATCACAAGCCTCCTACCATGAGACAGTTTCAGGAGCTGAGAACATGTAAAGCTTTCCAGCACTGATTTCCTTGGTTTCCTCTATAAACAAAGTAAATCAGATTCCCTGGGTTTATTTATACTTTTTTGGAAAAGATCTAATTTGCTCTCATTTAGATTTTTGGGTTAAAGCTGGTTTCCATCCAAAGGTGGATTGGCAAATTAAAAAGCCGAAACTGAGAGCAACTCTTCACACTAACCACGTTCTTGGGTAAGAGCACGGATACTTCTAGAGCCTTCATTTGTCAAGGATCGGTTTCACCTGGGGTTCTTCATACCTTCAGGGGATTATTGATTCAGCTTTCTCCTCCCACCAGGTCTTTACTCAAAGCTGCCTACAAAAACTTCCCTTCTTCTCTGTAACGGGCACACCAGGAAAGACCCTACTTATTGGGAGAGTGTAGTGATTTTTTTAGACATTTTTTTAAACCAGTGATGTTGGTGCTATGAACCAAATTTTGCAACCCTCCCCCCAAGTTGAAATATAACTTCAACACAGTGTGACTGTGTTTGGAGACTGGGCTTTTAGGGGCTAATGAAGGTTAAGTGAGGTCTTGAGGCTGGGCCCTAATCCAGTAAGATAGGTGGCTTTACGAGAAGAGGGGGAGATATGTCTCCCTGCCCTCTCCCCTTCATCCTTCTCTTCCCTTACCCTGTCTCTCCCCGCTGCACCCAGGAAAGGCCATGTGGGCGCATAGAGTGATTGCTGCCATATAGATGCAAGCCAGGGAGAGAGCGCTTACCAGTACCTGACTCTCCTGGCACCCCTGGTCGTGTACTTCTTGCCTCCAGGATTATGAGAAAATAAATTTGTGTTGTTTAAACCACCAACTTTGTGATATTTAGTATGGCAGTCCTAGATATCTAGTACATTTTCTTTTAGGCATTTGGAACATAGAGGTAAGCAGCAAGGTCATTTTTGAGTCAAAAAAAAAAATCCTTCTGAGTACTTTTGATACCACATTAAAATTTAAAGTTTTGATGGACAAATAGAATTTTATTCCAGTTTTGCTTAGAATAATAAAATCACACCAACCTTAGATATTATCCATTCCAATCTTCTCGTTTTGTACATGAGGAACCAGGCCTGGGTAAGGGGCCCACGTTAGGTAGTTACAAGGTCTGTACTAGAGTTCAAGCGCTCGGATTTCCAGTTCCGTCTTCCTGCTGCTGTATAAAACGTTGCGCCCTGTTTTTATATTTTTATCATTGATTCAGTTGTACGTTTTCGCTTCATAACCTTCAATGTCAATGTGTTCACATTTTAAAAATATTTTGTTCCTCTAAGTGTTTACTTTGGGATATATTTTCCTCTACCTGTTTTTACTGCCTTATAAACCTATGGTTTTCGGGGAATATGCTAACAAGATTTTCTGTTTTTTTTTTTTTTTTGTATGCTTTGCTCAGTTAATAAATGACAGTGGTTTTCACGTATGCTTTTCAGCTCCATTAAAAGGTTGATTTTGCTGAAATGAACATGGGATTTTTTATGTAATGTACTGAATTTCTCATTATGGGCTATAATTAGATTATGGTCACTGTCCTTGAATTTTCTTCTCTCCTGTTTTACTAGACCCTTCCTTCCCTTTTTCGCAGGACAGAAGGTCTCTGGCTGTTTCCATTTTTAATTTTGCTCTCCTGAGCTACAAAAGAGCTTTTGTTATGCCCTCACGAGAAGTGTTGATGCCGACGACGTCTAAGGAAGGCTTTGTCAGATGGAGTCTTGGCACAGCCTCAAATAAGTACTCAGTCTCCATATATCGATGCTATGTATAGACATGCGTCCTACTTCGTAGACATTTTGAAGACCGTCTCTGATCTTTTTCAAATAAGGTAGTTTAACCTCAACATCAAATTGAAGTGGCACAGAATCCCCCCTTTCAGTGGTTAAAAGTGGATTTTAATCAAAGCGCTATCATGATGTTGAAAGCACGTATTTCTAGGAAACCTAAACGTTTACAAAGCAATTTCACATACACGATTCCACAAGCTCTTCACTTTAGGCATGTGCGAAGTTTACAGGATGATTAATGCTATATCCATTTTGCAGATGATGAAGTGGATCCTGAGAAATCTTAGATGTCTGGCTCAGGACAAACCACTACTGAGAACCGAAATCCATATTTTTCCTTTTTTCTGTTTTTGTCCCTCGTGTCTTCTGTTTTGTCCCCCTGCTCTTCCTGGCACATTGCATCTCTACGTCATTAGGATCTTACTGAGTTTCTTCTAGGTGAGGAGGATAGAAACATAAACTCAGATTCACTAAACTTTCACTGCTAGTTCAGCTACTCAGCAGATATTTTTAAAATATCTTCACTCTTGTCCCTTTTAGTAGAATATTAATAGTATAAATATTAGTAGAATATTTAGTAGTAGTCCCTTTTAATAGAATATTAGTTTGAAACTAAACTTATATTATTGGATGTACTTTCCGATAGTTATTACCTAGAGACATTCAAGTTCAACTCACCCAGTGCTCTACTGGGTAAGAAATGGTGCTCACGGCATTTGTGAGCCCCTGTTACTGTTTAGGAGGGTCCTGTGACAATACATTCCAGCTTGGAAACTTGGAAAGAGACTGATAAGTAGAGGTTAATAACTTTTCAGAACCTACCTGGCTTTGTGCTTGTCTTTCACATGAGGCAAGATACCAAACCTCTGTAAGGCTCTTCATTAACATTAACATTAACAAACATTAACATTAACATTAACATTAACAAACAACATTCTTCAATGTTTAAAGAAAAAGGGGGGGGGATAATTATAGTATCTCCATCATGGGTTCGTTAGAAATATTTAATAAAATATGAAAATCCTTTTGCACTGTGTAAAACCTTGCTCTTCCTAAAATCAAAGCCCACCAAATTCAGTCTCACTTGTGTCTCGCCTCCATTGTGAAGTCCAGATTTTTTAGCTTAATACTCAAAATTCTTCACTGTCTTTTTCCCTTGAACCATTCTGATTTTACCCCTTTCGCTTCTCACCCAACTTTTATTCCAGCTACACCGCAAAGGCAGCTGTCCCCTTCCACCTATATTGCCCTTCTCACGTCACCAAATGCTTGCCTTTTCTTTATCATTTCTTTATCATTTGTTGGAGTACACTCTCCTCCCGCTATGAAAACCCCACATTCCTGCATGATCAAGCGCACCAAGAGTCTGTTGCTCTGCCATTTGTTTCCAGGGCCCTTCGTCCCTTGTGTCTAGTGCAGTACTTTCTAAAGTGGCTCGTACTTTCTCACCCACAGCCCTGACTCTTTCACTAGACTTTGAGATTCGTAGAGCAAGTATCCCACTTAGTTAATTTTTGCATCCTCGGTGTCAGCCACAGAATGGATAGTCAATAGCTGTTAGATGGAATTGAATTGATCAATTAATCCTTAAGTTATTACAGAATATCTACTATACTATGTGCCTGTGAGAATGCATTGGACGACACAGCTTTGCCTGTGGAGTATTTAAAGTTTATGCAGTAAAGACATGAAAGATAAAACCCTTGGTGAACTTTTGCTTAATTAACTGAGATGATCACCATGGAATACTTAACAGAGTGTCTGCAATATCACAGGTTCTCACAAACTTTAGTCCTTTTACCCAGAGGAGGAAATGGGTTCAAATCTGAAATAATGTGAGCAGTGCTTTTTCTTTGGGAAAACTGTCCAAAGAAATTTTTTTTGTCCAAAAATTTTTTAAAGATTATTTATAAAGCCCTTTACAGTAATATTCAGATAAACAGCTTGTTTAGCGAGTTTTACTCTGGTGATCTTAATGTCCTCTGAAAATGTTTAAATTTTGAGTTAGAAAATTTCCAGAGAATCCCAGGTAACCAATATCCCACTGGCCTTTAGTAAATGGGTAAATAATAACATCAATTTTTATTTTGTTTTCAATTTGAGCTATTCCAACAAATCAATAAGTATGGGAAAAACAATTATAGAATAAGCTCAAAATATGTCTATGTAGGTGAAACTAATTCCCTATTTGCATAATTTCTTTTCTCTATTTGAGGAATACAATTTGTAGCTTACTAAACAAAATATATAAAATTGAATAGTTCCTTGGAGCCCATTTGTCCATGACTCTTAAATAACTAAAGATTCAATGAACGGATTTTGACTCCCTCGCTGATGTTGATCAGATATCTCACATTTTACCCAAGCTGGTTTTGTCCTTATGTTCTTCGTCCTGAGATTCAGAATATCATATCCAAGTCTCTTCTTTGGTGTTGGTGTGCAAGATGACACCATTTTCCAGAATCTATCATATTTATTAGTAAGATTGCTTAAGAGAAGAGTGATACTTTTGGGGTATCAGGTTACAAAGGCCAAAATTAAGGAAAAAATAAATATTCTCTCAATAACTTTCAAGCAAAACTAAATGCTTATCTTTCAGAAGAAAGACATGGGACATAAGACAAAGTATGAGTTGTTGTGAGAATTAAATCAGATCATTAATGTGACCAAGTAAATACTTGGTAAGGGTTAGCCATTAATATTAAAGCTGGACCTTCAATTGCAAACTTTGAATCAATCTCCTGTTAATATTTAATCTTAATTTATGTTAATTCTAATAATAATCATGCATTGTTTTCATAAAGCACATATGATTTGAATTGGTGATAAGGCATTACAAAGAAGACTGGCAGAGAAATAGCCTTTGGGAAGAATGCAGAGACCTATGCATTTATTCATGCATCCACCTGCCTATCCATCACTCCACCCCAGATTTCCCCTCATTTACTCAATACATACTGGATTTGTAACTCCATTATGTTGAACTATGTTGGCTTTGGAAACGTGTCAGCTTGCCTAAGCTGAACTTCATTTTCCAGAATTTCTGCTTCTCTCTTTCCCATCAGGGTGGGCACAAGAGGGATTTCTGGATACAGCTTCATCTGCTCTGCCTCCTGGACCGGGTATATGTGTCTCGCTCTGTGATGAAGGGCCCTGAAAGACACACCTTAAAGGTCAAAGTCACCAAGAACGGACACCATTTCAGGCTGTCCTGGGCTCCTTCTGATGCTGTGTTTCCAGCTCATCCTTGTTCTCCCCCACTTTTCTATTGTCTTCCCTTCCCAGCCACGTGCCCTGCAGACTTCAGGCTGTAGCATCAGACATACATAAACTCAACACCCTATAGAAATTGTTTACTCTGCTCCCACAATTGCATATGGTCAAATATCTGTAACAAATCTTATTAAATATATACCCTAAAGGTTCTGCTTCTCTGATTGAACCTGGACTGACCCACAAACCTAGTCTTACATCTGTCCTCATTGAATCATATTCTTTCATAAGGGAAAGAACATCAGGATTCATTCTGAATAAACCTACTTGAACATACCATTCACTTATTCAGAGGGAAGATATTTATTCCTTGATCCCGAAACACTTTACTTGATCTCAGTATTTATTTAATTTGCTTTTATCCTATGGAAATTCTAACTCCTTAAACTAATGATTCCATTTGCTGTCTCTTAAAAATTTTATTTCCAAACATTTCTTTGCCTTTCGGTTAGCTTTGAACCCTGTGGCCAGTTAGTTGACTGGCAGCTTTATTTTGTTTACAGTCCCTTAAATTATATCTTCCTTGATTTCCTCATCTGCTTCAAAGTATAATTTATCCTCTTATTATATTTATCTCAGTTTGCTACATTATACAACTTTCTTTTTAGGGGGTATAGGTACAAATAATAGATGAAAATGAATTCTCAATATTTTTTTTTCAGTTTACTATTTGTTGTATTAGAGGACTTACGTAGATATAAATTTGAATGTGAATATTAAATAGTAGTTAGACACCTTCTAATTTCTTACAAACATGTTATTATAAACGTTCAAAGGAGGAACCCAAATGAATAAAGCAAAACTAATATTATGTTATATTAAAAAATGTGTAGATGTTTAACTAACATCTACAAATAGATGTTCAACTATTTCTGTATTTTTCCCTCATCTATCATTCATTCATTCATTCATTTCTTATCTGATTTGTTCAAGCAACAGAAACATATATTGAGTACTACTGAGGAAAGTGTTAAATGCTACAATTTTCCCGCATATCAGCTAATGGGGAAAACAAATGAAGAATGGAAAAAAAAAATACAGTTCCCAATGGATGGAGCATCATGTTACAGAGAAGCACAGAGAATGCAGACTAAGGATGAGGTGTTCTCCACTCAGGGTGGGTTGAACTCAACTCAGGACAAGGTTGTCAGAAAAAGTCTGCGAAGGATAAATCCAGAACTAAGTTTGGAAGAGAGTGAATGAGTAAGAAAGAATGGAAAGAGGCCACAGGGAAGTATAGAGAGGCACGAAGAGAATGTGACATTTTGAGACTTGCAAATAAATAACAATGTGACTGAATATTCGAATATGTATGTGGATGAAAGGGAAGGTTTTGTGAGCACAGAATGTGTCTTACCAATAAGTTTGGTCTTTATCCTGAGGGCAAGTAGAATTCTAAAAGAATTTTTAAGTGGGAGAAGAACATTTTCACATTTAAGCTTACCTCCACATGTATACCTTAATAATCATCTCAAATTTAACCTGGGTCAGCAGAGACCCATTATTTCTTCCTAAGTCTCCCTCTTCCCCCCAGGCTTGTGTGTCTCAAAAAGTCGTAATGCTATCTGTTGAGTGCTCAAGGCAAACATTTGGGCATCTTTCCTGTTTTTCTCTATTCCTTGCCCTTCACCTCAATTCACTGCCAATCCACTGACTAACTCCTAAATGTACTTTGAATCAATCCACTCCTCTGCATACCCACTGCCAGTGAGCCAGACTAAGTTATCGGTCTCTCTGTTCTCTGCAGTAACTTTCTGGGTCATGTAGAGGACTTATCCAGTCTTTTTTTCACACATTTATTTTAATTAACTGCATCAGATCTACCACTCTCTGACATTACATTTTCCCCTGCTTCCTTGCTTGTTTTCATCTGTGTCCTTTTAGAATGGAAATCCCCTGGTATTAAAAACTGGTCTTGTTCACCAACCGATAGAGCAGTACCTGGCAAATAGAATGCACTTAAGAAATTTATGTTGCATTAATGGATAAAAATGATTATTCTGGAGAGAGTGTAAAGAATGGCTTCCAGAGGGGCGAGCGTGGAGACTAGAGTAGTTAAAAGGCTGTTTAGCAAACACTGCTTCCTTTGCCCAGGACTCTGGTTTCAGCTGCAGCTCTGTTGGGCAGCTTTGTGTGCAAGGGCAGCATGCTACCTCAAGCGCCTCACTTGTGTCAGCTTTTCTGTCTCAGAACATGTTTGCAGAGTAGTCCAGACGTGAAGGAGGGTCACCCTTTCAACCAATACAGGAAGGGAGAAAGGATAAAGACCCACCTCTCATCCTTCAAAGGGAAAATTCTCAGATGTATTCTCCGTGGTTCTGCAGAGCTTCCCCAGCACCACTGAGAAGCAGCAGGACAACACAGCTTTGATTGCTTTCTCTTCCTTGCCGGGCTCACTCTTCCAGCTCTCTTATTCCTCCTTTCTGGAGTTGCCTCCCCAATCAACTACCTGTGCCCAAGTCCCCATCTCAGATTTTGTTGTTACGGGAAATTCAAACTAATACAACCTTTTGGTATTAAAGTGAGCAAGGAGAGTTGAGGATTTGCAAGCTTTCGGTGGTAAAAAGTGACAGGATTTTGAGACTGTTTTAATGGGATGAGGAGGAGGAAATATAGGAGGAGGAGTTCAAGAACTCTCAAATGTATGTTGGTGTAATCCATTCTGATGGGAAAGAGGTTGGGGAAGGCATAAAATGAGTAGTTCAGTGTTCTAGTACAACAACAAAGGGCAAAAGTCCAGAAAGTTGTTAAATGGGAGAGTAGGGGCCTCAGAAAAATTCTCAACAGCAAATAGTTTCTTGGAGTCAGTTTCAGCTTGATGTGGGAAATATTTGAAGCAAAAGCAGCTAGACAGGAAGATGGGTAGAATGAGAAAACAAGAGGGAAAAGAACAGATCTTTGTACTAATGACCCCTCCAAGTCCTGAAATAAAAAGAATGAATGTCCACATTTGAATGGTGTTAGCTAGTTAGTGCTTCCAGTAGTTATTGGTTTTTAATTGATGTTTTGCACATAAAGCAGTCTGTGGTCCACTATTTGAAGGTGGCTTAAACATATGTAAATACAGTTTTCATTGAAAAAATTTTTGACATTTTAAGATACTAATATACTTTCAGAAATTTCAAAAAGACGAATATAATGTGTGGCATTTCATAACACTATTTGATGTTTTTCTCTCATAAAAAAAACACAGCAAATATCCTTTAGTAACCATTAGTTTAGCTGCACTTGAAATTTCTTTCTAGTTGTAGTATCCGATGCTTAACTTATATTGCCTAAAATTGAATTGGTCTCCAAGAATGGTTTATTTCCTGACCCCAAAGGCAATTAACTTCCAGATTTCAGATAGTCTATAAATTATAATAAATATAAATGAAACAAATTTATTTAATCAGAACAAACCATTGCATTAGAACACCCTTAGCAAAGCTTAAAGTGTGTTAGGAAATTATTCAGGGTTCAAAGGTTTGGGAGATAAATGTAAAAGCAAACTATTATGTCTTGGATATCCCTGGTAGGTTGCATAGTAAATACGTGGCAATGGTCTTTTCTGCGGTTCTGGCCCCAGGGAGATTCAGCTACTGCAGGTCCCCAGGCCTGCAGACTCAGTCCCGTTTAATGTCTAAACCTATCTGGTCAGATGAGATCTTAGAATGGAGATCTTCATCCAGTAGACGGTCTTCAAACCCCTTATAGAATATGCTTTCCCAAGCTGTAGCCTGACTGTGGTCTTGGCTCTGATTACTCTCTCTGACTGATTGTGCCCTGATTTGATCTGGGGGGATGGGGGTGGGTGGGGGGTGGAGGTTTGCCTTGAATTCCATCCTGTTGCTTGTGGCTCTGACAACACGACAAAGTCCTATTAGTCTTTGTTGGGAGCAGGAATAGAGTATGTGAAAACTGTCCCTGTATTTTAGCTTCTGATTTATTTAAAACCAGATGGACTCTCCTATACCCAGGACTGGAGCTTTCCTCTGAGTGCAACTATACCAATACCTTGGTGTACTGACTGCTCTGCTCATCCGCTTCAATATTTACCCCAAAAGAAGCATGAAACGAGATTGATTGCCAGTTCTTTCAAGGACATTGTGATGTGGATGCTATGACTGAGCACGCATAATAACCATCTAAACCTGTAAACCTACACACCACTGTAGTGTATTCTCATTATAGTGGAATCTCCCATCCAGATTTTACTAGTTGAAACTGAGAGAAAAAGGCAGAGTGGGAGGGGGGAAAACTCAAGAGCATGGTGTTCAAACCATAAGGCTGAGAGAGGACAAACAAACCAAAGACACATGTGCACTTATTGATTCATTTAACAGATATTCTCCGAGAACCACTATATGTCAGACACTGTTCTATATACAGGAAACATAATTATAAAAAGAGACATAAAAATTCTCTCCTTTCATGGCCATTCAGCGAGCACATTCATAGCACATCTGCTCTTAGAGTAAATTCAGCTTATTTGGAAAGACCCAATTAAGGGCAGTCATTGTGTTCTAGTATCACATTTGAAACTTGTTTTCCTAAAGTAGATAAAAAGCCTAAATAAACCAAGGCTACTTTGTCAGACACAAAAGCCGTGATCACATAATCAGTTTTATTTGCTTATACTCCTGTTTAATAAGAATTGAACAGTGTTTAATGTGGGAATTTTGAAGACAAAAAAATGGGGAAAAATTTTAAACACCATATTTTCTAAACAATTGCTTTATAGACGAACATGACTAATTGTAATATAAATAATCACAAAGAGCTTTGCGTTCCTCACCAATCTCAGTCTACTAGGAACTGAAATAACAAGAGAAGGTCAGCTCAGGTGCAGGAAATGTTTTAAGTGCAACCTTGGGGCTTGTCTATTTTTTCTGCCCCCCCCCCTTTTCTCTCTCTTTCTCTCTTTTTCCTCTCTTTTCTATCTCTCTCCCTTCCTTTTCCCCCTTTCCAGATACTCTTCGGTATCTGGAAGGCTTTCCCTCTCCCTTCAAATTTGTTCTCTGCAAAGACTCTCAAACTCCCTTGGCACAAACATCACTTTAATTGCTCAGATGGAAAATTCACTCATAACCTAATTCTGCTAATGGTTATCTAACCTAATTGCTCTCTCTCTGCTATTCGATACTGTTTACCACTTCCTCTTTCATCCAGTTCTCCTTTTGCGTTAACAACATCCTTCTTTCCTAGTCTCCGTTCATTCATATTCCTTCCCAATCCATTCTTTATTTAACCACATCTTAAATATTTATATTACCCATACTCTTTAATTCAATCCCTTTGTTACTTGTCAGTGAAACATGGTTTCAAGATGCTCTTTAGCTGGCGTAAGGGAACGTATATATCATCTATAGCTATGGAAGCCACTCTGTCATTAATTAATTAATTCATTAATTGACTAAATCTTTAATGAAATGGTCCTTTCCTATCCATGATAATTCCTGGTCTAACATGTGGCCTCATTATTCTACCGCTATATCCGGAAAGATAATTAAGATTAAAGTATCTCAGCAGAATTTTAAGTGTAATAAAATTCAGTGGGTGACAAATAACAGAAACCATTCTATTCAGCTTCAGAAAACAAAAAAAAAGGACTAATCGGAGTAATGTGGCCGCTCAGAGAATCCAAGGGTAGGGAGATAGTTGGGCTCTGGGAACAAATTGGAACCAGACACTCAAATCCCACTGTTTCTGTTTGTATTCGTGGGCTCTTGCTACCATAATGCTGAATAAAAACTATTTCAAGAAGGCAAGTAACAAAAAAAAAAAAAAAAAAAAAAAAAGAAGGCATGTAACAGCAAGAATTTATTGTTTTGCTTAAAGTTCTGCAGGTTATTTTGAGAAGCTTGCTTTAGGCTGTGACTTGGCTGGGCTTGATTGGGGTTTTCCCTAGGTTATGGGTTGGATTTATGTATACTCCGTGTGCTTTCTCATTCTTTTTGGATCCCAAAGCTCCCTGGAGTGTGCACTTCTCCTAGTGCATCCCTGGAATGAATACATGAGTCTGAGGAGAAATAAAGGAGATCTGTTAAAGCCTCAGCCTGCAACTGGCATCCTGACACTTTGATCCATATTCCGTTGGCCAAAGTAAATCACATGGCCAAGCTCACATCAGTGAGACAAGGAAAGGTGCTCTGTCTCCAGTGGGAGACACTGCAAAGGTAGCTGGCAAAGGATATGGACACATACAGGGTGACCATAAAGAATTGGAGGATAATCCAAACCACCACACTCCCTCATTCTTTCTATTCATCCTGAATCATATATAATCACGAAACGTATCCCAAATCACTCAGTCTCCCAGGCTGTAAGCGTCAGAAATGCCTTTGGCATATCCAGATTCCCAATAACCTATATCCACTCAATCATAAAGTTCCTGTGCGCTTCTCTCTCGCTCCCATCCCTTTTTTCATTTTCATTTTTACTGCTTGACTCTAGGTTTTATTGCTTTTATATTATTGTATAAATGTAGGTTTTATTGTATTTATATTATTCTATAATGTAAACAACCTTATATGAAATATAAACATAATTCGTAGGTCTACGTATAAATATAACTTACACCTAAATATTATGTGTAGACATTTCCTATATCCTCTGAACTGGTTTTCCTGTCCCCAGCCTCCCCCTACGGTCACCCACTGACTACACAGCACCTACAGTTCCACATTTCACTTTCTAAAGTAGGATTCTGTGATTTTATTCCACTTCTTATAGATGTTTAATTATTTCTCATTTTCAGAGATTAAAATTCCTCAGCATGGAACAAAAGTCCATTCATAGCCTTCTCCCAATTCATTTTTCAAGTTTCATTTATTTCTGTCGCCCAGCGTGAACCCACACTCCAATCACACACAATTACTTGTCAGTCCTGGATAGTTCTGTGTGGATTTCACTTTCAGGATTTCCTATGACCCACCTCTTACGTCTCTGTGATATCTTCTTTAGACTCCACCTCAAATTTTACAGCTCCTAGGAAGCCTTAGCTGTGTCCGCACTTCCTATGCCCCATCACAATACTTCCCTTACCTAACGTATCATTTGCCTCATTGCTAGAATATTCACTTTTTTTTTTTTTTAGAATATTCACTTTTAAACATTTTATGTACCACCTCTATTTTCATCGCTGCTTTGACCCCTTGAGGTGGGCATGACCTCCACTTCACTGATAAGGAATCACGCTCCAGAAAACTTAAGTAACTTAACCAAGGTCAATGTATTTACTAAATGAAAAAGATATTGTTCAAAGCCAGGTACATTGGACCTCATGGAATGTGCTTGTAAACATTATAATAATGTTTCACACGTGCAACTACAGATTTCTAGGTCTACCATTTTTTCCTAGTGCTGTGATTTAATCAAAGCAGGGACCCAATTTCATTCATTTTTACATTAGTCCCAGCCAGTGCTCTTGTCCCCAGGTACCTGCTGGACAAATTTGTAGCATGAATAAGTAAACACTAAAGCGAAGTGTCGTGAAACAACTGTCCATTGACAGTTACCTCGAAATGTGATAGAAAAGCAAGGAAGGGATAGAAAGAAAAGACCTGGAATTGGTTAGAGTTGAGAGAGAACTTGGTGTGTGTGGGGGGGGAAGGGGATTGTAAGCTTTTTACCCAGGAAAATTGTCTCATGGATCCAAACATGTGCCCTCCAGAATTTCCAACACGCTAAAGAAGGCAACCACGATGTATTATAGCGCATGTTTTATTTCATTTTCTTCCTGTTGTAAAAAATGACTCTGTTCTGCTTGGAGAGGGAAAGTGTTTACTTTTGCTTTCTGAATAATTTCCTGGGGAGAACTGTTCTGTTTATTGGGGAAGGGGGATGGGAAACCTCAAAATTGGCTTTATCATGCAGAACATTCAGAAAGTGCTGTAAAGACATCATAAAGTAGTTTTTTTTTTTTTTTTTTTTTTTTTTTAACAGGGGTCTCATTCCTACTGTCAGACTGTAATTATTAACATAACCCTCTTGGCACTCTCTTGTCATCCCCACCTGAATGTCGTCTCTTATTTTATCTGTGATCTTTCTCCCACTTTATGAGTTGAAAGAGCCCTTGGCTACTTTCTAATGAGACAAAACCTGGTTTCTGTAGCCTGGTCACCCTCTATTGCTTGAAGGGAGAAAGGAGAAAGTTCACTGGAAGGTAAAGAGGAAAAAAAAAAAAAAAAGCAACAACCAAACCAAACCAACCAACTTGGCAGACCAAATCTCCTTTATAATCCTTTTGGTAGCTACCAAGAACAACTTACCTGATACAGAATTTGTGTTTTGGCTTGACCAAAGTAAAAAAAAAAAAAAAAAAAAAAAAGAAAGAAAAAAAAAAAGAAAAAAATGAAATCACAGCCCAGCAATATTTCCCCTTGGGGGAATTAGCCTTATCTTGGTGTTCTCTATCTCTCCTGTGATCTCTAAATACTGACAAATCTGCTAAACAACAAGCAGTGGTGTTTCCTCCTGGACCCCCAAGTTCTCTTCTTACAGCCGTTGGCCTGGGGCGAGGTTTTTCAATCAGTGTCAGCTTCAAGCCAGCAGCTTGCATCCTACTGCAAAATTTATGGAGCATGCTGATGAGAACAATGTGGCTCCCTGGGAAGATGACTGGGAATTGGCGGAGGAGGTTTGTAGGTCCGAGCTCTGCAGCTGGCCACGATTGTTCCTTCATCTGGTTGGACTTCAAAAGGCTGCATGCCTTGTTATCTCTTCTGCTCCCCGAACCCACAGCTACTTTGGGAGCACGGGACACTTCTTAGAATACGTGAGAGCGTTTTCCGCAACCTCATCTCCCGGTTTTGCAGAGATCGCTCCTTACCCAAGCTTCCTAAGGTGAAGGGGAAGGAAAAAGGCACGATGGCTTTGCTTGGTCACTTACCTGAGTGGCCTCAAATGCAAGGGGCCAGGGGGCCAGCGGATGAATGTATTAGGTGGCAGTGAAGGTCCTGGCACAGGGACCCCTCTGTAGTGTACACTCCATGAGTGCTTGGAGAGGCAATCGAGGGTGGACTCTGAAGCCAGACTGCCTGCCTATTAATCCTGCTCCTCTTCCTTATCAGCTGCGAGAACACAAGCAGGCACTTAACTTATTAGGGTCTCAGTTTTCTCATCTACAGCAGAGGGACAAAAATAGCAAAATGCCGCCCAGGGATGGTGTAAGGACTGACTGCAGAAAAAAATACACGCACGTTCTTACATCTGGCTCCCTGCAGGCGCTTAATTAACATTAGCTATTTGTTGAATGAGAACAATAAATGAAGAGAGAAAATGGATCCCAGCCATTTTCAAGGTCCTCTTCCTCTCATTCTTCAAATAATATCTGATATGACTAAAAGCATTTTACAGCCACTGCATTCCTGAAAGTGACCTAAGGAAGAGAACGATCTATCTGATATAATATTTAGAAATATATCCCATGTTACATGCTATATACGTTATATATATGATATTTTATGCTTAAGTGTTTATATATAAATCTTATAGGGGCCCCCGGGTGGCTCAGTGGTTGAGCATCTGCCTTTGGCTCAGGGCGTGACCCCGGGGTCCTGGCATCGAGTCCCCCATCGAGCTCCCCGCAGGAAGCCTTCTTCTCCCTCTGCCTGTGTCTCTGCCTCTCTCTGTGTCTCTCATGAATAAATAAATAATAAAATATTTTAAAAATCTTATGTATCATGCATATGAATCTCATTTATATATGTATAAGCACATGACATGATACTACATCATATTACATTATATATAATCTTATTTTTAAGCCCACTTCTGCTACTACCGCTGCACTTGAAATCAGTATGTTTGTAAAGAGGAGAAAAACTATTTTGAAATCTGAGTCTCTGGATTGTGGTTGTATTTGTATTACCTGCTGGAGAACTGATGTTTTGGTATTACCCGGTTTAAAGAATATTTCTTTTATCAGCTTTCTGGAGTAGTATTTCATTTGGTCCAAGAAAGTTTCTTTGGAGAAGCACATTGTGACCTGCTGATCTAGCATGGGGGCAGAGACCGTCAGAGTCCAAATGTAAGACAGATGGGAATGATGTCGGAGGATTTTACTTTGTGATTTTGCTGGCTCGTATTGCCACTCATTTTTTTTTTTTTTGGTCAGTTTATTTAAATACAATTCTTCCCAAAAGGTGACTGATGAAAAAGAGGTATTGATCACCTTCAGTGCTATGTACAGGACAACAGTCCACGGGACTGTTTGATGTGTCTGGATGTAGCCCGTTTTAGATAGGCACAGATTCTGGCCAAATTACAAATCAAAAGAGGCATCCAGATGTGTGGGAAAGACTTGGGAGTTCAGAATCAGATAGAACTAACTGGGTTTGGTTCTTCACTCCATCACCTGTGAGCTGGTAACGCCAAAGGTTTAGACTTCTAAGTTTTCTCGTCTATGCTTGGAGGCCTTTCTGAGCCTCACTGTCTATCCAGGGGTAACGATATCTCCTTGCCATTGAGTATTAAATGAAATACTGCTGGATAATTCAGTCAACCAACCAACCTGACAGAGATTTTTTTTTTTATATTGAATTCCTATTTTTTGAAAAAGATTGATTTATTTATTCACGAGACACAGAGAGAGAGACAGAGAGAGAGGCAGAGACACAGGCAGAGGGAGAAGCAGGCTCCATGCAGGGAGCCCGACGTGGGACTCGATCCCAGGACCCCGGGGTCATGCCCTGAGCTGAAGGCAGGTGCTCAACCACTGGGCCACCCAGGTGTCCCAGGAATTTATTTTTTCTTTTCTTTTTTTTCTTTTCTTTTCTTTTCTTTTCTTTTCTTTTCTTTTCTTTTCTTCTTTTCTTTCTTTTCTTTTTTTCTTTTTTTTCTTTTTTTTCTTTTCTTCTTTTCTTTTCTTTCTTTTCTTTTCTTTTCTTCTTTTCTTTTCTTTCTTTCTTTTCTTTTTCTTTTCTTTTCTTTTCTTTCTTTTCTTTTCTTTTCTTTCTTTTTTCTTTTTTTTCTTTTCTTTTCTTTTTTCTTTTCCTTTTCTTTCTTTTCTTTTCTTTCTTTTCTTTTTTTTCTTTTCTTTCTTTTCTTTTCTTTTTTTGGGGAGGAATTTATTTTTTAAAAGCAGTTTTAGGTTCATAGCAAAATTGAAGGACAGGTACAGAGATTCACATGCACTCCAGTGTCCCTGCTCACGCAAAGCCTCTCCCATCAACAGCCCCTAACAGAGTGGTACATTGGGTCAGTTGAGGATGTTGAACCTACACGGACACATCATGATCACCCCAAATCCCTAGTTCACAGAGTACAGTTCACTCTTTAGTGCTGTACATTCTTTGTGTTTGAACAAATGTGTAATGACATTTATCTACCATTATGGCTTCATACAAAGTATTTTCAGTGCCTTAAACATCTGTTCTCTGTCCATCTTCATACCCCCTCACCCCCCGCCTGTACTAACGTTGGGCAACTACTGATCTTTCTGTGGGCTCAGTAGTTTTGCCTTCTCCAGAATGCCACAGTTGGAGTTGTGCCATATGTAGCCTTCTCGAGTTGGCCTCTTTCACTGAGTAATGTGAATCTGAGTTAGCTCTTGGCTTCTTATGCTCTGATAGCTCGTGTGTTTCTTCAGCACTGAGTAACGCTCCATCATGTAGAGGTCCCCAGTTCCTCCCACCCACCCTCGTCCCCAGTCACCTATTGAAAGACACCTTGGTGGCTTCCAGGTTTTAGCAGCTATGAATAAAACTGCTGTACGTGTTTATGTGCATGTTTTTGTGTGAATATAAGTTTTCAACCCACCTGAGTAAATACCAAGGGGCATGATCATTGGATCATACAGCAAGCGTATGTTTAGTTGAGTTTGACACTGCCAAGCTGTTTTCCAAAGTGGTCCTACCATTTGGCACTCCCACCAGCAATAGATGAGAGTTTCTGCTACTCCACAACCTGGCCGGTGATTGCTGTTGTCAGTGTTCCCTAGGCTTTGTTGTTTAGCCTAGTAATCCAGGGTGAGTTAATTCATTTATTGACATCTCAGTTTCTTTGTTGGCAAAATTGAATATACTGAACTAGTGATTTTAGGAAGTTATCTGGATAGTGTCCAACATGCATTAGTTTTCTTATTTTCTTCTTAAAATAGGAATTTGCTATTTTCCTTTTTTTTTTTTTTTGCTTGAAGCAAAGGAAATGGAACCCTAAGCCACTGATGCCATACTATCACAGCTTTGTGCTTCCGCATCTTTTTCTCCCACCCTAAAACATTCCTCTTTCCTTTCTTCTCTACCCAGCAAACTTTTATTATTTCCTTCAAGAACTATCTTAAATATCACAAGTCTGAAATGTTACCCTTCTCCCTCAATATTAGCATAAGGGAGAACAAACACTTGGGGAAATATATATTTCAGCCATTTGCAGGGATGATTCTTTTTAGTTTTCACAGCATCATGTATTTTAAATAGCTCCTTGGGATTGGAGGAGTAGAATGAGAGACTCAAGAGATCACACCATACACAGGTGATAGAGACGCAGAAGGTCTGGTATTGTAGCCTGTATTTATATAATCCTAAAGTCCCATGCAAATTTCTTTCATTCTCCTCTTCCTGTGCTCCCAGAGGACTTTGCGTTCATCTTTCTTCTAACACTTATGCAAATTCAGTAGAATCACTTTCACATACTTCTGTTTGCTGCTAAACTCTGAATGTATCAAAGTCGGGGCCTTAGCTTGTTGGTCATGGCGTGCCAGCTCCTGAAGCGCTCGTTGTAGACATTAGATACTGAGTCAGTGCTTGGGTTAACATATGCACCAAACATTGACTTCCAGTTTTCAAATAATCAATTTGTCATACAATAGAGTTATTAGCAAAATGATGCTTAGCAGGACGTAATCTTTCTTGTGTCATTCAAAACATTCTGTGGGACAAAGAAGGGCTTTAGGAGAAACACATCATTATAAATATCAGTTATCGACAACCACGAGGATAAACATATGTCCTGTTTAAATTCAGATCTTTACTGTAACTCTGTAAATTTCCACATAATCTACAAATAGTCACATTTCTTGACAGCTGTCAGTATTTAAAATTTCAGTCTGGACCATGCAGACTTATGCACATTATTCATGAGTCTCCCCAGTACAGTATTTATAGAGAGATCAATGAAAAGATGGTCTGTGGGATTTACATAAATAAGTTTTAAAAGATTCTACATATTCTCGTATCCTATTATTACACAGAACAGAAAATTAATTAAATCAATTTAATAAGAAGCCAGATTTTTCCCATTAATGTTAGCTATTTAAAACTTTAAAAATAACACCTTTTCAACCACATATAGAAGAAGCGAAATATACTGACCTCATTTGATTGGTTATCTATTTTTGTAAGTCCCCGAAGTAGCAAACAATTACTCTTGTCAGTTTTTGTTACAGTCTTGGAAAGATCTAGGGCAACCCTTTTTCATTTTTTTTCTTTCTTCATCATGTTTAAATGCAGACAACAAGGACACTTCCCAGGCTTATGCCAAAGACATCAATCGTTTTTTAATGAGGCCATAACCCTGAGTAGGTCATGGAATATTAAAAATAAATGAACATATTGCTGTCACTGGGAATTGAACTCTCTCGGCTGAAGGGTATCGATGAGGAAACACAATACCAGACCACAATACACTGAACTGCCTACGTTTCAAAAGGCAGTTAATTAGCAGACGCTATATGAACGACCCCCTTGCCCATGTCCTTGGTGCACTCGAGTCATGTCTGTGTCAATGGGAGAACCTTGCACTGCTCTTCTCAATAGAGGGCCAATTGGCTGAGACACATGACCAGGCTTTATCTACACAGTCAATTGGGAGAATTAAAAGGTCAGTCATTGAATAGGAAAGATTTCCCTTTTAGTGGCCTGTCTAGCAAGCAGATTATCCTCATGAATGAGCAAGAATGAGAAGGATTGTTTGTGAGGACCTAGACCCAATCAATGGAGACTCTGAGGGGAAGAGAGAGCTGAATGAGAAGATAGGGTGTTAGTATAATGACATTTAGGCTCTTCATCTTCAGCTCCTCCCTCTAGACTCATCTTCCACTACTCACTACCACACAGTTAGTGTGGAAGCGAGATGGGACTCCCTTATTTTCCTCCTCGCATCTGCTGGATCTAACCTGCTGGTCACTGCTTCTGGGATTCTCTTCTCGCCCCTCCTCCTGGATAATGCCTACTCTTTATTCCAGTCTCAGATCGTGTGCCACCATGTCTTGTGACGTTCTCCTGACTCAGTGCTTGACCCACGGTGGGCATCAGTGACATAGATGGTTAGCACGGCCCCCCAAATGTGCATATCAAGGAACTGTCTCTGCAAAGCAGTTTCCCAGGCAGGGGCTTCATTTTCCAGATTCCTCTAGGTGTAAGCCTTTAGCTAGCTTTGGCTTTGGCCTGCGGGCAGAAATGATACGCATCATTTTCAAGGTAAGATATTTAGGAAGTGGTCCGTGTCCTCTTCCGGCTTGCTTTCCACATCCCCCCACCACTGAACGCAGAGACAGAAAGACTCTAGAGGGCGACTGAGGAAGGAGGAGGATCCCTAGCACGTGGAAGAAAACCACCTCTGTGCCAAACGGAAACACTTGCGTTCAAGCAATTGAAATTTGGAATCCATTAATTTTGCCAATGAAGATTTCCCTTATAATGAACTACCGAAGAAGTAGTTTCATATATTGACTCTGTGCCAGAAAACTTGCGTTTTAAAACTTGAATTAATGGTGGCATGATACTATCACGGTTTGCACATCTGTTTTTGGAGTAGACTTGGGGAAAATGTGACCTTTTGTAGCTCTGCTGCCTTGCAAACTGGTCACAGTGTAACAGGAACAAAATAAAATAAGATGAATGAATGATAATCTCAAAACTACCCTTTCATGAGCACCTTCTCTGCCCAGTAATATATGTCATTTGTCTCTTTTAATCGGCAACATCTGTGTAATGAGTATTAATTCCTGTGTTTTCCAGAAGATCATAATCATTTATTCATTCAACCAGTATATGTTGATTCCTGATTCTGTACTGTAGATTTTGCAAGGAACTAGAGATAAAACTGTGAAAACGGAGACTTGTTTTTTTGTTCTTTCAAAGCTTATAATTAGTATAGTATATTCATTTCCAAATTTTACCTTCAGTGTCACAGGAGGAGCTTTTTAAAAATATAAATTGCTACTAATCTTTAAGTCCAGAGTGACACGGACATGTAGCAAACCAGTTCTGGCATATTCACCAGATTTTTCTACCCCTAAACCGGTGTCCTTTCTGATTGCAATCAATATCTTCATCCCATGAACAGTATGGATAGTGAGATCAGTGGATGTGGCTTTCTGGCTGTCATAATTTGGTTGCTTATTAAGAGAAAACACAAGACGAGATTACCTTTCCATCCACTGAGATCTGACAAGAAGTTGAATCACAATTGGGCTGGCTGCTTGGCTACTTTGGAAGAACAACCAGATGTCCTCCCCCACTGACCTAGCCCTCTCTCCATGGTCACTGTTGGACATAACTGATATTCACAAGTGGTCCTAGAACTGGCTGAATAACCAGAAAAAGAGGTTAAGTAATTTCTCCCAGGGCAGAGCAGGGATTCAAACCCTGGACTCTTTGGTTCTAATCCACCCCACACTGATTCCCCCCTAAACTGCCCTTATTTATTATTTTAAACTGAGCATTTTTATTCTTCAGAATGTATTAAGACTTCGTGACAAAGAATAGTCTGAAAAACACAATCGCTTTACATTTAAGTTTTAGAAAAGAATTAGCTTTCTCAGTCTAATATCAAGAACACTAACCTATCGGGTGTCTTATGAATAGGGAGAGACTTCCAGTCAGTGTGACAAAATATATTAAAGGGGAGTCATTGTATTAGTTTTCTAGAGTGGCCATAGCTGAATATCACAGACTGGGTGGCTTAAACAATAAAATTATATTTTCTCACAGTCCTGGAGGCTGGATGTCTGAGACTGACCTGCTGGCAGGTGTGCTCTCTTCCGAGACCTGAGCTCTTCTTGGCTTGCGCATGGCCCCTTCCTCACCATGTCCTCAAATGGTCTTTTCCTGTTTGTGTATCTCTGTTGTCTTTTTGTACATTCAAATTTCCTCTTTTTATAAAAGCCCAGGTCATATCAGAGTAAGTCCACTGCAAAGGCCTCGTTATAACTTAATCACCCCTTCAAAGGCCGTGTGTCCAAATATAGTCACGTTCTGAGGTACTAGGACTGAGTGTCCCACATATAAATTTGGGGGGCTGCAGATCATCCCATAGCACTTGCTAACGGAATAGTATTCAATAACATCAATAAAGATGTCAGAAATAAGCGGCCAAGTACACTTGGTTTTGTTTGAAAAACAAAACCAAAACCAAAGAACAAACAAATAAAAAAGCACACCACATTCAGGTAAAAAGAAACACCAGTCTTTATTTGGTTTCCTCGCATAAAAATATATTATATCCATGATGATGCCATAACATCATTATACTTTTAATAAATCGTGTTTTTCTTCTGCTAGGGATGCCAAAATACCTGAAATCATTGCTGTATATTGATGTATTGAAATGAATCCTCAGTGCATTTGTCTTGGTGTCTGGTGAACCAGTTTATTATCTGAATTCTAATTATATTCTCCCAGGTAAGTGAACTTTTGCAGATGGCCTTCATGTCTACCAAATAATGACAGTTGATACCCGATTTCTTCCTTACCTTAGTCAGTGCAAACTCATGATGTTATCCTTATGCTCATGTAACAATTTTACTTTTGCTTGGAGTCTGAAATTCAATTGCTTGACAGTTAAAATTCACAGTACAAGGTCAATCATTATGGGTGATACTAGCTTGTAGCTAAGCCTTCTCCTTGTCTTTGTTTGCATGTCAGCTGGATTTCTCTGTGAGCGTAAATCCCATCAATACCCATCCAAGGAAACTAGCTTGAAGAATAATTGAGAGTGCATTTGGGCAATGATCAAACAAAGCTTTTTGTATTTTCAGAATAAATTTCAGGGAATGCATAGCAAATATCCCATTTCAGCAGCTAAATGCAAATGTTTATACAGTAGGGTAGACTACAAACATAGACTCTTCTATCAGATATTGGTGAAGATGCCTCCAGTAGCTGCCATTCCCCGGGAGAAGCATATAGTGTAGTTGTTATGAGCACAGGTAGCTCAGTGGTTTCCCTCACAATCCTGCTTCGCTATCCCCTACCTTGGGGCGGACGGAGGGGGGTTGTCTTTTGACACCTTTCTTAACCTTTTTGTGACTCAGTTATCCTCCAGTTGAATGCAAATGATGAAAATCATCCCTGATCATTATAGATTTAAATATGACAATGGACATAAATGGCTGTAAATAGGACAATGGATGGTGTATATTGACTTCTCAGTAACTGTTAGTAAATATTATCCAATAGTAGTTACAAAAATGCATTTTTCTTTTTTTTTAAAGACATTATTTATTTATTCCTGAGAGACACACAGAAAGACAGGCAGAGACATAGGTAGAGGGAGAAGCAAGCTCCCTGTAGGGAGCCCAATGCGGGACTCAATCCTGGGACCCCAGGATCACAACCTGAGCCAAAGGCAGAAGCTCAACCACTGAGCCACCCAGGCATCCCTAAAAATGTATTTTTCTAAGGGAACTAAAATGCATCAGTGAAGGGGCACTTGAGTGGCTCCAGTTTGTTGTGCATCTGCCCTTGGCTTAGATAGTGGTCTTGGGGTCCTGGGATCGAGCTCGTCATTGGGCTCCCTGCTCAGTGCGGAGCCTGCTTCTCCTTCTTTGGCAGTTGCTCCCCCAGCTTGTGCTCTCTGGCTCTATCTCTCTGTCAGATAAGTAAATAAAATCTTATAAAATAATAAAATAAAATAAAATAAAATAAAATAAAATAAATAAAATAAAATAATAACATAAATCAATGAGGTTGAGCAATATGGGGGACCCTTGCTATTGAACACTAAATTCCAAATTTTCCTGAGTCCTATTATCGGAGTCCTGCGTTTTACTTGAGTCATGTGCTATTGCCATGAAAGGAAGTTTCCCACGTGTAATGCACAACACTTGAGCATCCACAGCACAACAAAGCAGGGGGGAATACACTTCCCTACAGATTCCATTCCCTTGGTAATTCTGATTTCAAAATGATCAGAAACCATGTTTCCATTGATCATTTTCATCAGCTTACAAGAAAAATTATTTGGCCTATTTTCTCTTTGCTCTCTTTTCCTTTGCCAACCTCATGTATAGCTAACTGAACAGGAAAAAAGAAACTTAGTTCCTGCTATTCACAAGTGGCTTATAGATTTGCTCAATGCCATCCATAGCATCTGAACAGTGTCTTAGTAAGATGTGCTTTTGACTTTAAAAAACGGTGCCCATTTAATTTAAAAAATAATAATAATAAAAGAAAGAAAGAAACAGAGACACAGAAAACGCAAGAGGAGGAGGAGGAAATGAAGAAAAGAAAGAGAAGAGAGAAGAGAATGGGAAGAGGAAGGAAGGACAGAGGGAAGAGGAGAAGGAGGAAGAACAGCAGTAAGAAAGACAAAGACAAATAGAAGGGAGAAGAGAAACAAGAAAATAAAAGCCCACGTCTTATATTTGGAAGTTGGGTGTAAAAACCCCCTTTCCTCTCATCTGAAACTTTTATTTCGGTAAAAGTCAATCATCATCTTCCTCAGGAAACAGGAAGCTTTATTATTTTAAAAATGCTGATGTAGGTAGGAAAGATTCCGTTCAATTACGTTCTACAGATAATTCATGAAGCTTGTGTGTATTTAATTTCCTGTGGGCTATAAAGAAAAATGTGTTTTTCTGTAGTGCAAAATTCAATAACATCGAGTGAATTTTGAGTCACGTGGAGGTTCAAATCCCAGCTTCAACATATGTGACTCTCCCTGGGGAAAGCGACTCGCTCTTTTCGTACATAATGCAGGTAAAGTTTCCTATTTAACTCGTTTTGAAGAAAAACCCAGCAGTGCGTATGAAGTACAGAGAAGGCCAGACACACAGCAGCTTTGTAATGTATTTTAGTTTTTTGCCTGCCTGCCTTCAAGAAACTTGGGTTTTCTTTGACACGATACAGCCTGAGCATGTGCTTTGCTGAATCAGCTACCAGGCCGTATGTGGTTAGAGAGCAACAGGAGTCGCTCAGGTGGGAAGGTCCTCAGAGAACTCAGGGGAAGGACAAGGCTGGGGCCTCATGGACCAGAAGGGAGTGGGGTTGGTGGCCTGAAAAGAGGGGGCATCTTTGCAGAAAGGGAGACTGGAGTTTCAGCAGGACAGTGGAACTAGAGGTGGCTCAAGAGAAGTGAGGAAGGAGGGGCTCACATTTCTTGAGCTTCCATGGTTGAAAGTGTCCTTTACAGCCTCTTTGGAAGCACTGTTGGCTTGGATCATGACAAGGAGATGGCGCTTCCATGGATGTAGTATAATCACCAAAGAGGAGCTTATAGAATGGTCCTATTGTTGACGGCTCTTAAGGAACCTTCCATCCCGGGACCAGCTCATTATGTCCTTGCTGCAGGGACACCTGAAAAGAGGGCAAAGGAAGCTACTTTTATTTTTCTCAAGACAATGAACGGTGTGTACAATCATGGATTGAGTGTTACTAGCAACATGCAGCCATGGCAGTGAGCATCTCACAAAATTTACTATTAATCACTAGATAGGCATTTGTAGTCACTTGTTAATTAGACAGAAAAAGGTCCCTGAAAGTATGTTTAAGCAACTTGATCAAGGATCCACAGTTTTAAGTAGAACGACCAAATCTTGAATCAAGATTCCTTTTTTCTCCCTCTCAGGATTACTAAAATCTAATTTTTTAAAAATTATCATATAGTAAATGGACTTTTTGGCATAGAATTGACTGTAAATTGCTAAACGTGTAGATTTGTGTCACTACCACTATCGTCAAGATTTAGAATAGTTCCATCATCCCCCAAATTCCACGTGTTCCACATCCTTACAGTCACCCCCTACTTCTACTCCTAACCCCTGTACAGAACCACACAGTATGTAAATGTTGGAGACTGGCTTCTTTCACTAAGTATATGAGGCATGGGTTGTTGCATGAGTCAGTGTTTTGTTCCTTTTTATTACTGAATACTAGTCCATGGCGTGGATATACCACTGTTTGTTCGTCACCCACCGAAGTGCAGGAATCCAGATTCATTTGGTAATTTCCTTCTTTTTTTTTTTTAAGATTTTATTTATTTATTCATGAGAGACACAGAGAGAGACAGAGAGAGAGAGACAGGCAGAGGGAGAAGCAGGCTCCATGCAGGGAGCCTGACATGGGACTCGATCCTGTGCCTCCAGGATCACACCCTGGGCTGAAGGCAGGCGCTGACTGCTGAGCCACCCAGGGATCCCTCATTTGGTCATTTCCCATCACCACACCAAGAGACTTCCATAAGCCCTTAGGAGATTTTTGCACACTGCTAATAATTCATAATTATTTGAATATGAAATCATAATTCAGTTTTTGCAGTCTTCGTTCCTGTGATAGCACTCTCATTTTCCTCTTCTAATGGACATAGATATGCCGTCTAGTGGCTAGGAGTATATATTCTATAGTCACACTTCTTAGGTTGAAATATTTGCTCTGAAAATAAATGAAATAATAAAATAAAATACAAATTTGCTCTGTACCTTGTATGCTGTGTGACATTGACAATTATTTAATCTTAATGGGCCTCAGTTTCTTTATCTATAAAATAGGGGTAGCGATGCCTACCTTGTAAGTTTCCTTATGATTAAAAGAAATGACGCGCACACACTGTTTGGAAAACTGCTTGCCACATAGCTGCTATCATAAAATGTTAGTTATCTCCATAAGTCTACCTTATAATGAAAATAATATCCCTCCCCAAATTCCAAAGCGCATTTTTATAGGTATGTGTTTAAGGGGATTAGTAAGTTTACGTTGAATGTCCAATATCAAATAGTGATCTTGAGGCTGAAAAATTAGTGGCAAGTACTGACTTTTACGCTTTTAGGGTAGATAGAGTAAAAGAAAATTAACACCCCTTGTGTCTATTGGAGAACTGCTGTGAACACCGGCAGTGAGAAGCAAATCAGGTTTTATATCATAAAGATGGAATTATGTTTCTAACTACAATCGAATTTCAAGCAACAAGATAAATGTGTTGATCGGTGCTGCAGTTTGACAAAATGGGATGGACTGTCTTCTACTTCCTGTGTTACCCCCATCTCAAGGGAGATAGCAAAGAGACAAGATTATAAAAGCAAAGACAAAGCATCCTCCTTTTTCTCTGTTCCTTGTTCTTTTTTTAAAAAAAAATGCTTTTTTGGCATTGATCTTTTTAAAAGTGTCTGTATTTGCTTTCTTCCTAATTCAGAAGGGCAAAGGCGGGCTTGGGGTTTTATGACTACAGAATATTAACTTTTGATATTTAGCCAAAGCTTATTTAAATCTATTTGGATCACTGATATATTGTAATTATACTGAAAATCTGTTAAGATATGGATTTTCCTTGAAAGTTCAGGTGCCTCTGGGTTACAAATACAGCCACAACATTTAACCTGAACATTTTGGAATAAGACAGAAAATGGCAAGGTAACCCTCCTCCTGGAAATAAAATCAAAACTATCTCCAATCTCATTGATGTAAAGAAAGAAAATAAATACACACAAAAAATTACAGACACACACTTGAAACACAAAAATCATAATCCATGGTGGTTTTTTTTTTCCACAAAGGGATGGGTACATATGTTCCCTTCTAGAACATTTATTCAAAATTTTAATGTACGTTCACACATTTCAATCCTCCATGCATCTGTCCCTCACTGTAGAACTCTTGACATCATCTTTGGTGTGTAACTTCATTAGCTGTGGTCATATTTTCCAAATAATATGACTCTGTCTTTGACATTGGACTCCATCTTTGTCTCCTTTGACATGTTCTTTGATTTACACATTTTTTTCTTGTTTGCCATCCATTCTGAAATGACACTTAAGAAGGCCAGATTTACCTTATGAATGGATTCTAATAATAATCCGCCATTAGTTCCTGCTTTTAATGTTTCCCGTTTGCTTATCCTACTTACTGTACCTAAAAAATTCAGAAATCACTCATTTATCACTTCTCTCCTCAAAAGCCTATTCCTTCCCTATGTTTTCCCCATCCGTAGCCATCCAGCAACATGTTTGATAGCAATTTCTACCTCTCTGTTGTTCTGGTGAAACATTGTGTAATCTTCCTTAATTCTTGGTCTTTGCACATCCATCAGTCAATGATCCATTTTTTTAAAAAAGATTTTATTTCTTTGAGAGAGAGAGAGAGAGAGCACGAGAAAGAGCATGAGCGAGGGCAGGGCAGAGGGAGAGGCAGGCTTCCAGCTGAGCAGGGAGCGACACAGGGCTCCATCCCAGGACCCTGGGATCATGACCTGAGCTGAAGGCAGACACTTCATTGACTGAGCCCCCCAGGTGCCCCCATATTTCTAGATCCATTTTGCTGTACAGCAGTTGTACTGAGATTCTAAACCATTCTCACTCCTCTGTTGCTATGTTCTTATGGACTAAGAAATAGGCTGTGCTTCATTTTTTTGTGTATAGCTGCATAGGTTTTTTGTTTGTTTGTTTGTTTGTTTGTTTGTTTGTTTTGCAAATTACTCCAAAGTTCTGTGATATAAAACAAGATTTTATTTTTCTCCATCATGCGCTGCATTGAGGGGCCACCACTGAGTGGGTTTTTGCTTGAGGTCTTTCATGCATTTACAATCAGATGATACATGAGACTAGATGTCCGAGGTGGCTTACCCACTCGGCGGGCAGCTGAGACTGCTGTTTAGGAGAGCTCAGCTGGACTTGTCAGCTGGACCATCTGCATATGGACTTCCCGGACTTCCCGTGTAGCTTGGGTTTCTCACAGCATGGCAGCTAGGTTCTCACTGGAGCTTCTCACAAGGATCCTTCAAGAGAATTAGTTTGAGGATGTTTATAAAGTCCTTATACCACTTCCATCTCTTTTTATTCCTCATGTAAGTCATAAGCACACCCCAGGTTCAAGAGGAGGGGAGTGAATGAGCTTTCACTTATCAACGTGGAGGAGCAGCATGTGTCTCACACGAGGAGCGGGGGAACCGATGAAGATCACCCTTCTCTTTTCTCTTTGTTTCTTTCTTTGCCCCCCCTTCACTATTATTTCTGAATCATCAAGAGTAGTCCCTTCTAAATATAAATTAAAAAATATATATAAATCAGATTATATTAGTTCTCTGCTCAAAACCTGGCAATGGCTCCCCATTTATTTCACTTAGAGTAAAAGCCATTTTTTAAAATATAGATTCTATGCCCAGGATAGAGCCCAATGTGGGACTTGAATTCATGACCCTGAGATCAAGACCTGAGCTGAGATCAAGAATAGGATGTTTCACCAACTGAGCCACCCAAGTGTCCCCAAACCCAAAATTCTTTTTTTTTTAAGATTTTATTTCTTTATTCATAAGAGACACAGAGAGAGAGAGAGAAAGAGAGAGGCAGAGACACAGGCAGAGGGAGAAGCAGGCTCCCTGCAGGGAACCCCATATGGGACTCTATCCCAAGGACCCTGAGGTCATGACCTGAGCTGAAGGCAGATGCTCAACCGTTTAGACACCCAGGTGTCCCCCAAAACCCAAAAGTCTTAACACGACCTACAACACTAAACAATTTGGCATCCTGTTATCTCTCTAAACTTACTCTCTGCAACCATTTCTACTGCTCCTCTGCTTCAGATGCGCTGGTTTCCTTACAGTTTTTCTTACACAGTCCCAGCATTTTCCCTCCCAGGGCAGACACACTGGCTGTTCTTCACTCACCTTCCTCACTTGTTGCCTATGTTTCAGAGTCAGGTTCTCAATGAGGTCTCACAGGAGTATCTGATTTAGAGGTACACCCTCACGCCAGGTTAGGGCTCCCCAGTCTAAGGTAAGTAGTTCCATTCATTTCTGTTGATAAGGATTTTGATTTGTTAAAACAGTCTGGTGCACCCTTGCTCCTCTAAACTACATTGGAGCTGACTTTTGGAGAGCAACAGTTTTGGCATAGGTGTTGGAGAACAGCTACTTCTCTGTAGGTGTATAGACCTGAAACGTATCCTCAAGCATCTGTACCTGTCCTAGGAAGTTCTCTCAGTGAGGTGCTGCAGCACCGCCCACCCGAAGAGGCTTGGCTCTTCTAGAATAACCTATTACATGGTAGTCGGATGCTTGTCTCTCCCATTGATTTCACCTTTCTCTTCCTACCGCAAGAAATACCCTCCACCCTATTCAGCATGTTACTCATTTTCAAAGCTCAGCTTCTATCCCTGCTTCACCTGCATATATATCCATGCTCCAAACTCTTGGAAATTAGTTTTGTGAGAATATCTTTTAATTCATTGTTTTTTTTTTAAAGTGTGGCCCCTTGTGCTTTCTGAAGCTCTTTCAAGAAGTCTTTTGCATCAAAACACTTTCCAAAATAAAACTGAACACCTATTTGCCTTTTTTTACACTCTTGTTCTGCAGAAAGGCCGCATTAAACCTCTACCTGTTGATAAATTAGGTTCTGCAGTGCAGCTCCGACTATCATAGCCTGTGGTTTCCAAATAGGATAGAAAAAAAATAACAAAAAACAAAGGATAAGAGAGCATACCCATGTTTTCGAAATAGAGTGAGCAAAAGGATAACAAAAAAAGAGTGTAATTGCAAAATTGGGTTATAAAAGAATAATTGCAAAGTCAGGTAAAAAAGATCTAGTGTGAAACTCTGAGAAACGGACTACTAACATGTTTGTTCCAGTCAAAGGAATTCCAGCCCTAATTATTAGCACCTAATCATGATACCTCAATCTTTGGGTGTGTTTCCTGATTGGCCCATTGTCAATGATATATGAGGTGTTAGACTGAGAACAAAGTTAAGACAAGGTGTCAACTACCACATCTGGAATAGATTGAACCTTCCTTCCAGCCCTATTGTTAACACCCTCTTAACACCTTTCTTTTTATACTGCCTAGGCCGGGGAAGGGTAAATTGGTGGATAGCTAAGACAGTACAGCTGGAAGTACTTGTCTACTGTATACATAACCTTCTTCGTGGGAAGAATTATCCTATGAATATACTCGAATTGGGTCGACTTGGACAGTTTCATCTGCTTAATTGACAGCACACTTGCCTTCGGTACACACGTCCCCAAATAATTCAAGGAAACGATTAATTCAAATAAAATACATTGATTGGGTTACTACTATTTTATACTCATATCGAGAGGTCCTGTAATAACCACATCTACTGAGAGATTAAACATAAACAGGACCCAGACTTTGAATGGCTTTCCCAGAGAGGATAATGGGATTAGCCTGAGTAAACCCGTATTTTCATTTAAAGTTCTCTTTGTAAATCCACCGCTCCAATTTGCAAGGCAGTTTCAGGAGGGTGGGAGGGAGCCTGAATCTGAAAACAGAGGAAAACTGCACTCACGCCACGGATGTACCGAAGCCCCGAGCTGCCCTGGTCCAGGGATGTAGCGACGTAACCTCAAGGGACTGTAAAACCAGCCTTATTTTGAGGGGTACCAAGAGCCAGCGGACATACGTTCAAGTCCAAGTCTTGACACTTACCAGGCAAAAGCGCCCCTCCACTTCTGCAGGTGCCATTTTTTTCCAACTGCAAAATGAGGAGGACTCTAAGCTCCTCTGCAGATCTGCAAATCCTACAGCTTTCAGTAAACGCGTCCCTTCAAGCTCACAGATGTGGGGGAAATGCCAGCTGCAGGCGCCCGTCCTCTGAAGTACATCAGTCGGTGGCGAGGGGCTCCGTTTGAGCAAAGATGTCACTCTGATTTCTGACTGTCTCCCAGGCCCTGTCTCTGCAGTCACTCCAAGGACGGACCCACTCAACTGTGCAATATAAACCTACGAGGAGTGACAGGCATTCGGAGGTCTGGGCCACCGACACGTGTGCTGGCAGGACAGCGCTGTAAGCACGCAGCCCTTGGAGCCGTCAGGGCAGCAGACGGAGTCAGAGAGGCAGATGCATCTGCAAAAGCAAAAATAGGGCTGGCTGACACTTTTATGGGAGTTCCTGGAGGGAAGACAGACACTCAGTGCTGTAAAACGATGGCAGGATGGACGCCTGGAGGAGGCTATGTTCTTTAGGTACTTTGGGTCTCAACACAGGACACTCATATTTCAAAATAAGTGGGAAATAATTGGTATTGACTCCCTTTCTCGTTCAACGCCATCCTAGTAATCAAATTCTCCATTTTGATGTAACCCGACGCCACAGAAGCTTTACTGCAACGTGGCCTTCCTCTAAATGTTTGTGTGCAATATGTGGCTGATATTTTAAATCAGAACCACATTCATTTGTGTACCCTAAACACCCTGCTGCTCTCATTAAGAATGAAAAGTCTTCTGTCTAATAGCTCCTGAGGTTGTCGAATTTCGCAAACTCACCGTTACCGTTTCCTGGGTTTTATTTTACTACTTGGTCAACAGGAACTGTTGGTTGCGTTTGGAGATTTCAGGTCTTGTTTGTTCAGTTGAAAAGTTGGCACTGAATTCTAAGCTAGATTTGTCACATGGGCTTTAAGAGGAGATTCTGGGTGAAATGAAATACTCTGCTAAGATAATAATACTTTCATGCTCTCCACTTATTAAGTTGTCAAGTGTGGTGACAGTCTTTATTAGTGTTTGCTCTTTTTTACTTTTCTTTTTTAACAGTCAGCAATAAAAGTTTCCTCCTACCCTCAAAACACACGTATAAGTTGATCATTATTTCTCTTTCTGATGGGAGGGATTTGTTTCGTTGAGACACATCCAAAGCATTTTTCCAAAATACGTATACAAGTCATCCGAAAAGCCCTTATCTCTGTGCGATGGTGTAAATTGGCTGATGGCTTTCCTTATAATTATCTGTATTTTTCTAAACAACTTTCTCTTAATAGACATGATTTCCTAGAGAAGTGTCCCCAGAAATTGTACACATGTACGCACCTCCATTGCTGAAAAATTCTCCAAATAGTCACGGATGATGCTAAGATAGTTGGGCTTTTTTTTTGAGATGTATTTATTTGTTTTAGAGAGTGTGCACAGGTGAACAGGGGTGGAGGAAGGACACGGGGAGGGGGAGAGAGTGAATCTTAAGCAGGCTCCACACTCAGCACAGAGCCTGATGCAGGGCTTGACCTCATGACCCTGAGATCATGGCCTGAGCTGAAATCAAGAGTCGGATGCCTAACCTACTGAGCCACACTCCTGGTGCCCCAGTAAGACAGTTTAGATACTCGGCAGAGATCTACACACAAAGCTGGAAGTGGATGGCAGCTCATGGGATTCAGAGGTGAGGGCAGTGGCAGCCGACAGCAGCGCTGAGGATGTTTTCTAGATGCCCATCATTAGGAACATTATACCCCCTTCCTTTGCCTTCCAACTCTTAGCAGGTTAATGGCAGCGCCTCCACAGGGGAGCATGAGCCTGCCATCTCGACAGTTGGGAGGGTTAACGGGACGCCTAAGGGAAGCTGCACGGGAGAACCAAGCAATAAAGAGCCTGGAGCCCAGGAATGAGGAACAATTAGAGATCACTTCATTAATGCTTAATGATGTGGAACAGGCACACAGCAGAGCTGGTTGTGTGCTCCGTCTTGGCCAGTGATGCTCACACAATGCCGGCGTGGTGCTATAAATACCCCTGCTCTATAGGCTGTGGATCAGAGAAGGCAGGAGGCGAAATTATCTGGGGAATCTTGATATGGCAGATGGGAGGGAAGCCAGAAAATGACCAGTGTGGGTCCCACTGCCAGCCGCGGTCCAGGTTGGGGAAATGTTATATACTCTTCCTACTTGGTTCCCTAAGCCTAATTCCTAATAGGAATGGTTAAATCCCACGGAGAATTTCTGTTCCTAATAATGCATTAAGCATCTCTGTTGGAAGGTCCCATAAAGCCTTTCCCCTGCTTTTTTCCCTCTATCATTCTGCAGTGGAAAAGGATTAAAAAATATGCCACAGGTGCAAGTTGCAGCTGTTGAGGGTAAACTCTGTTCTACTATATTAATTCGTATCCCACCAGGGGAATTGGAGAATAGTTTAGTTCCCATAAAAAAGGAAAAAAAAATGTTGTCTTCATCAAAGAAGAAAGAAGTTTCTTACCCAGAGTATAACATTGTTTCTGGCCAAAAGGGACTTTATAAATGCAATTTCCTAACCCAGTCAAACAACAGCAGACGCAAAGGGGGAATTCTTTGGTTTAAAATTATCTAAGTTCTCCGTGTGCGTGCGTGTGCGTGTGTGTGTGCGTGTGTGGACACATATACGTCCACAGCATGTTACGCACGTGCGGGATACTGATACAGGCAGAACCCCAAGAAGCCACATTTTAGTAAGTAAATGTTTAAGTGAAATAAGCCACACCTGTACAATCAGAATCCTTTATTGTGTTTAATAACCGGGGGCAAAGTCAATGACAACATACAAATTATAATTACATGTTTTACTTCAAAAAGTAAATCGCATATCCTTGCCATAAAAATATAGCTTCAACTTCCTTATTTCCTACGACCTCATCGATAGCTGTGCATGTTTATTACTCCTATTTCAAACCATGGCCCCTGATGTTCAAGTTTTTGACAGTTATATGAAGAGTGACATATGCTTAGTTGGTAGGGAAGGAGGGAAGGAAGGGAGGGAGGGAGGAAGGAAAGGAAGGAAGGAAGGAAGGAAGGAAGGAAGGAAGGAAGGAAGGAGAGAGGGAAGGAGGGAAGGAGGGAAGGAGGGAAGGAAGAAGGAGAGAGGGAAGGAGTGAGGAGGAAGGCGGGAAGGAAGGAGGAAGGAGAGAGGGAAGGAGGGAAGGAAGGAAGCTTCCTCCTTCTTTCCTTTTCTTCCTTCTTCAAAGAGGGACCTGGAAGTAAAAGGGGAAGGAAATGTTGGAATGTTCTCCCTCCCTGACTCACTGGCTCAAGGGTGATTTTTCATTTCCAGAAACCTCAGATTTTTCCAAAAAATGATTCTTGATCTGCTTATCTTCTAGAATAGTCAAAATACTTCAATAAAATAATGAAAAAAGATCTATTATAATCTTTAAAGAAGGATATGATCATATTATGCTCTTTGTAACCCAGATCATCCGTGTCCTTTAATATTTTCATAAGATCTTCTTGACTCCCCTATCATGTTTCATAAGAAATCCATTGCCTTGGGGCGCCTGGGTGGCTCAGTCAGGTAAGCACCCGACTCCTGATTTTGACTCAAGTCATGATCTCAAGCCCCAGGTGGGGCTCCACACTGGGCATGGAGCCTGCTTATCATTCTCTCTCTCTCCCTCTCCCTCTACCCCACCCCTCACTGCACTCTGCTAAGTAAATAAATAAACCTTTTTTTTTTTTAAGTAAATCCATTGCCTTTCCAAGATTTTTGTAATGTCTACATTTTTAAATCACTCAAGTCTGAGTTCCTCATGCTTACACTAAACTCTACAACCTACTGGTGTCAGGTAACTTGTGGCCGCTCTCTTCCTTCTGATCCGACTCAGACTATATTTGAAATCCCTTGACATGTGTGAAGCACCAGTCACACAGGCAGAGTCGACACAGCACATACACATCCCTCGGCCTCCCCTGTGCCGGAGAATTCTCAGACTTCCTATTTCTTTATCTACCTCCACCAGGTCATCTTCAATTACCAGTCCCCCTCTTCTTTCTCATTCTCCCTCAACCCCCCCCCCAATTTAATGTTAATTTTTTTAACAGAGCCTTGTATCTCTCACTGATTTCTTTTCTCATCTAAGGAAGAACATATGAGAAGATGAAGGGCATCTCAATTTTAGCACCCAATATGGCAATTAGAAAAAAAGGATATGAATTCTAGAAAGAAATGGTAGCAGTCTATTTTGGAGAGAAAACAGTTTTAAAGTATTGTTTTATATAATGTTTTAATTACATATTTCTAAATCTAGAAATCACAAGTCTTTGGTGCTTATATCCTTATATTCCTTCCTCCCTCCCAACCCATGATGGATGTTTCTAAACAAACAAGACCTTCTGTGTGGATTCAGAAATCACACTAGAATTTTTGTCAGTAGAGGGCTGCTGACCAACCCTGGTAGAAGGGATCTGACACAGCAGATTGTACCTCTTTTCCATTCATGCCATAGAACGTATGAACCAAGACAAGAATCAGAAGCATTGATTATTCATTCTCTTGATAAATATATACTCATATGTTGGGTGCATTGATGATTGCTCAGAATACACAGACAATGGCAATCATACTCTAGCGAGGAGACACCCAGGCTAATCAATCAATGAAAGCACATTAATAGGTCATAGGACTAAAGTATGGATGAACCTTCATGAGAACATGCAAGAAGGGGTGCACAGTGTACAACTGAGCTTACAAGAAACATCACAAAGGAGGGATCACTTTGGATCTGCCTTGAGAAAAAGTAGAAGTTTAAAAGCTGAGTTAGTAAGAGGCCAGGAAAAGCATTCTAGGACGGAGAAATAAAATGAATAGTACTCATACACCCCTTACTTATACATATCCATATGAATGCAAGGGCAGTGACTTTAGAAAAGCATTTTACAAATCAAGTTTGTCTTTTTTTTTTTACTATTTAATATTTTAAATTAAATTAGATGGTAAGTATGCTCACACTATATTCTTCTGAGTGATAATGATTTTTCTGTATTGATTACTAATGTGTCTTTATTGTTAATTGGAGTGTTTGGCCTAAGGAGGGTGTATCGCAGTATCTGATTAACTGAATTGAGAAGAATGTCCATGAATTGAGAAGAAAAGTCCATGAGAACCTAGGCCCCCACTCGCCCAATTCTTTCCCGCTCCGATGGGAATTTATTTCAGGTTCTGTGTGTTCTCACAGTGCTTGTGGGCAGTCAAATGCGAAGTATAACACTTTTTTTTTGGTCAACTTTATGAGGGTGTAACTGCCATACAGTAAATGACACATGTTTGACATGTACAATTTCATAACTTCTGACCTGTAAATACTCCCATGGAGCCATCCTCAGAATCAGGAGAGCGAACATATCTATCACCTCTGAAAGCTTCCTTAAGCCCCTTTGTAATCTCTCTCCCATCGCTGCCACCCCCATCTCCATCCCCAGGCAACTGCTGCTCTGCTTTCACTATAGATTAGTTCGCATTTCCCACAATTTTCGATAAATGGAAGTGCATAACATATACTCTGTTTTGTCTGACTTGTTTCACTCAGCACAATTATTTTCATCCATGGTGGTGCACATCTATTCCTTTTAATTGCTGAGTAGTGTTCTGTGGTAATGGAGACCCATTTAAGGGGTTTTAAGCAATTGGATGAAATTGTCATCTTAGATGCATTAAGTCCTAAATGAGCTGAGTCTAATTCTATCTCTAGGCTAGTTTCCTACAACTCTCTGCACTTCTTTATAGAAATATTGCAATATTTGTTGTTCCATGAGCTATTTTGGTTAAAGACCTTATATCTTTCCATATAAGGAGAGACATAATCACTATGGTTAGAAAAAAAAAAATCCCCCTGACCGGTCTTGTTAATGAATCCCTATTTACCACTGGGAGCTCAGCATTTGAGTATCTTTTAAAATGCTTCCTTATCGTGATAGGGGGCATTTACTTTCTCCTTTGTGTTCCTTCAGGATTGTACTATTGTTCTATGTACTCTTTCAGCATTAATCCTATTCTATACTGGGTGCCTGGGTGGCTCAGCAGTTGAGCATCTGCCTTTGGCTCAGGGGGTGATCCCAAGAGCCCTGGGATCAAGTTCCATATCAGGCTCCCCGCATGGAGCCTGCTTCTCCCTCTGCCTGTGTCTCTACCTCTCTTTCTGTGTCTCTCGTGAATAAATAAATAAAATCTTTAAAAAAAATCCTATTCTATACTAATTATTTGTTCCCATGTGTTTATCTCCTACTAGAATATATTTCTTAAGGTCCATATTATGTCTTGATTATCATTTTATATCCAACATTTAGTAGAATGTCAGAACTATAATTGGTATAAATATAATTTTGCTGAACTTGCATTGTGATCATAATGGGGTTGGAATGGAATAGAAATATTGGGGCTGCCTCTTCTTAACCCTTGGAATTAGATGGAGAAGACAATAAAGATGACTTTTAGTGAGTGACATCAGGGTAATATCCAAGCAAATGGTGGCACTCTCCAGGACCAGGATCTCCAGGACTCTCAGGATCAGAGGATAGAGGTGAAGCTTGGCCATTCACAGGTGGCAGACCAATGTCCTCTGAAATTGTGACTATAAATACTGGAGGATTAAAGGGACTCAAATCTTGTGCTTAATTAAACATGAAGAGTTTCTTTTCTTTAGACACTGTCAGCTCAAACAAGATTATTTGGGCAAATAACATGGACTAAATACTACAGTTCTTTAAACAAAGATTTCACCACACATTTATCTAATTAACAGGATAAAGGCATAACTAATGGTTCTCAACTAGGGGATGGTTCTGTATTGCTAAGGAGCATTTAATGGTCAAGAGCATTTTTCTTGCCTGGAGGTGTTAACACTTTCTGGGGAAGAGGAATTACTGGTGTTGTATATAGTGAGTCAAGATAAATGCTTGGGACAGTCTCTGAAAAGAAGAATTTCCCTTCCCTAAATGTTAATAGCAGTTCCACTGTGAAACCCTGATACTAAACAATTGGGGGAGGGGGACTTAATTAGCACAAAATACTTACAAAGTATCTTCTTCCTAATTCTTTTCCATCCCCTGGTTCTATTTCCAATGAGTATCCCTTTCTGGGCTCCACATAAACCCCTATCTCAGAGGCTTGGGTACTGGACGCTTTGTCATCTCAATAATCTTACTTTACATTCAGAAGGTTTTTAAACTCTCTGCATGCAAATTCAAAAATTTTAGTCTTGATAATGTAGTCTTCCTCATTTGTATTCCTTTTCTGAAGCTATTTTTACATTTCTTTATTTCAGAAATGTGAAGATGCTGGAATTACCCAAGTCTTCTAATTCTGTGAATATGCTGTCTAGAAATTTCTGTGGACAGCTTCCTTATAGGGCTGAATCATGATAAAGGTCTTATAGAGCTCCAGAGATTCTGGAAAGAAAGAGAACTACTACATTTTCTTCACTTTAATATGTATTTTAAATATATATTTTTCTCCTAGGACTTTATACTTACCCTTACGGAATAATGTTTCTTCCTCTGCCAAAAAGAAATAATGATCATTCAATGTATATTTGTCAAAAATAGGTTGTGTTTGAGAATTAGAGGACTGCATTACATCAGGCCTGAGGGCTGTCTATGAGAACATTCCTTTTGACCTCATGACTTTGAATGTAGTACCTTGAATGTTCATGTTCATCTAAGAGCAGATACCATTGCATGTGGTGTTTGCAGAGACTTTGCTGTTAAATCATTTATGAGTGGAAACGCTATGTGCAAATTATGAGCGTGCATTTTGTGGGCAGAGATAGGTTCTGATTTCCAGCTTCAAGATTTACCAGTTGTGTGTCACCAAGCATCTGTTTTGCGAGTGTGTATGTGCTTATGTATGTCTGTCCAGGGGTTGGCTAAGTAACTTGATAACTATGAGTATTGTTTTATCCAGGCTCTGGCCACCCACCTTTCTTTTGCGAAGCATACTTCTGTAAGCGGGTGGTTTAGGCTGACTGACACCCTGGTGAGGTCCCAGCGCTGTGTCTTTCTGAGTTAGGGACAAACAGAGCTAGGCTGGGCTGGGTCAGGGGCCACAGAAGCAGGCTCACAAAAATCCCAAAAATGCTGAGATGTAAGGAAACCAGAGATAAAGGAGCAAGCCAGACAGACAACCCTGTCCTAGGTGTGGGTGGGGAGGGTGTCTTTTTATGGCAATCATCCATGACCAACAAAGAATAACCAGACCCCACAGAAGAAGTAAACCATCAAAGATGTTATCAATAGTCCTTACTCAAAGGTGATGTCAATAGATAAAAGGATTTAGGTTCCCTGATTAGGCTCTCAATAAAAGACCAACCCTACAAGCCCTCAGTGGCAACCCTGTTGGGACCCCTCTCACTCCTGAGAGCTTTCTCTCTGTCTTTACTTAATAAACTTCTATCCCTTTACTCACGCTCCTGTGTCTACGAGATTCATTCTCCGACTCTGTGAGACAAGAACCAAGCTCTTCTGTATCATTTCTGCTCCCCTTCTAGCTTCGGCTGCCCATCCAGTTGGATGATCCATCTCCAAAGGGAACTCAGATGTATCTAGTCCAAGCAACGGTGGCCATCTCCACTGGAATCGTCTAGGAGGCAGGGCTGGAAATGTCTCCCTTCCCCTTGGCATTTTTTCCCTTCCTTCTCTCCAAGCCAACACACTGGCTGTACAGGTGTAGACAACTTTACGTACTGTAGGTTTGGGCTACGGTGCTCAAACCAAACCAACCAAGAAACAATGAGGATTTTGTGTATAGTGGAGATGAAATTCAAGGAAACCTCCAGCTTAGACATGGATCCGGCTACTCTGGCTTTCCTTTCACTAGTCCTTGGATGGACTGGTTCCTTTTGGATGGATGCCAACATACAATTTGTGGTCCAAATCTGGCCTGAAAAATTAAGAGCCTGACAAAAGTTGGATTACTGATAACCGCCTTTTTAAGATTAGAAGAACTGCAATAAAAAGCTGAGATCCCAGCTTGTGCTGAGATATCAGGAGATCTGGCACCCAGGAACCTTGGTTTTGCTTGACAACAATCACCTGTAGCTTAGTCACGCTGTATTCTAGTTAGCCACAACGCCCATCAGTGCCTACTGTTTTATGTCAGGGCTGCTACACTTACTTTCACCATCATCTATCTGTCTGCTCCTGTTGATAGAAGGCAACAGTGAATAGTCTAGACTAAAAACTGCATTTGGAAAGGAAGCGTGTCTTAATTAGCAAAGTAACTCAACTTTCCTTTATTCATTTTTAAGAGCAGTATTTCTCAAGGTGCAGTTCCAGCCCGTATCTGCATACAAAATACCTAGAGAGCTTATTAAAATGCTATTTTCTGGGCCCCCACCAGGCCTACTAAATCAAAATAACTGAGAAAAAGACCCAGGAATCTGAATATTTAATACAGTGCAAAGATAATTGTACACTCAAGTTTAATGACTTCTATCATCCAAAGTCTTTTGAAAATTAATTCTTCTAGGCTGACATTGACTTTAATGGGAACTGTGTTATCATGGAAGGTCTCTTCTTACATTTCTGGGTTCTCTTTCTGGGGGAAAACCATTTCAAGGTCTTTTAGCTAAATTTTTATTTTAGGTGGTTTTCTTTGCATCATGATCATCATATCATTTCATTATCAGCTTAATTTGGGTATACTCTGAGTTGGCATATGCAGTCCTTTAGAAGAATTTCTCATCCAATCTGATCCTTTATACAGTGCTGGTAGCACCAAGAACATAGGTGAGAACAATCCAAGCAGTCAAATGACGCCCCAACTATTCATTTTAATTTGTGAATACTTCAGTATGGTGGTTCTCAACTGGTGCAATTTTGTATCCCAGAAAACATTCAGTAATATCTGGAGGTATTTTTGATTTAGTTACATTAGTGAAGTGATATTATTGGCATCTGGTGGGTAGAAAGGCCAGGAATGCTATTAAACATCCTATAGGGATGCTGTTAAGCATCCTAGAATGCACAGGAAAACCCCAAGAGCAAAGAATTATCTAGCTCCAAATGTCAAAATTATTGAGCTTGAGAAATCCTGCTTAAGAATTTCCTTTCAAAGGGCATCTGGGTGGCTCAGTTGGTTAAGCATATGCATTCTGCTCAGTCATGATCCCAGGGTCCTGGGATGGAGCCCCACATAGGGCCCCCTGCTCTGTGGGGAACCTGATTCTCTCTCTGCTGCTCCCCCTGCTTGTGCTCACTCTGTCTCTCTGTCAAATGAATAAATAATTTAAAAAAATTCTTTTAAGATCGAAATATGCACTAGAAGCAAGGAGTATCCACTTTGGTTCATTGTGCCATTTCTGAGTGACAGAAATTATCTTGGACCCTGGGATACAGGAGCATAGGAACCTAAAGAAGTTTTTAGGACTGGACACAAATAGTCAATGGTCCTTTATTACATATGGTTTATAACCCAAACTCCTTACCTTTGGGGATCTCAATCATTAGAATACATTGGAACTGCCTGGCAGGTTGTTAAAAACACTGATTTCTGGGTCTCATACCTGGGGTTTCCAGTCCAGTAGGTCTGGAGCATTGCCATGAATTTGCATCTTTTACAAGTTCCCTGGAGGTGCTGATACTTCTGGTCCGGGATCAACACTTTGAATACTACTGACTGTTAGTCTCTTGGGTCCCAGTCTGTTCTTAGTAACGTCAATTATCATCAAACATCGATAGCAAAGGCAGGGGGAATTCCTCTTTGATTCCTGTTTACATCTTCCATTTATTGATTTATTGATTGATGCCTTAATTGTATTCTTTTGCTCAGAATGGCCTTCCTTGCCATGTTTCATAGCATCTCCTTTTAGGAAGATAGTGACAAAACAAAACACAAACCAATAAGCAACAGACAAACAAACAAAAAATCCCTACCCTTCTCCTTAAACAGGCTTATTAACTGTTAATATAATAACCAATAGTATTTTTGTCTTCATTTAGCTAGAGACAAATTTGACATCCCACCTCCTAAAAAAATTAACTGAATGCTATGAATTCCAATTTGCTAATGTTATGCCTTTCTTGCTTCCTTTTTCTTTTTTACTCATTATTTTCCCTAAACCCTGTTTTTTTTTGCACCTTGTTACTTTTTAATTTTGTTTCAGAACATTTTTTTATAAGCAATTTTAAATCTTTTGCAAAACAAGGCAAGCCATCAATAATGAATAATACATCCTTCAGGGCCTGTTAAAATACTGCCACACACAAGAATTTCCCTGCTCTTACTTCTTAAAATAATCTTAAAATAATGATGTTCTCTTCCGAATTTTCTTTATGCCCCTTGCATATCATTTTTTTAATGTTTTTTTAAATGTTTTTTTTTAATTTTTAAAAATTTAAAAATTTTTTTAAATGTTTTAATGTTTTGAGTTACGCAGTGTCCAATAGGTTAGTAGAAAATATGCAACATAAACATAAGGCAAGGCACATGGTAATAGAACCTATTACTAACAGACCCATGGACCTACCTTCTAACTTAAGTCACCTACTACCACAAACACTTCTAGGACCATCCTTAATGTGTGCCCTTGTTCCACAAGCAAGGGCTTCTCTAGAGCTGATTTTAACTGAATAGCTGAATGAAACTGCCAGATTATAGGATATGTGTATGATCAATTTTGTGACATTTTCTGGATTGTTTTCCAAAGTGGTTGTACCACTTTCCATTTCTCTTAGCACCAGATGAGTTATTTCTTTAAAGGTTTGCCAATTCTTTGGTAGGGTCATATTTTTCAAATTTGGCCAATTTATCCAGAAGGTCTAAAATAGTTTTTCATCATGGTCTTAATGTCTTAATTTGTCTCTCTGTGTTGGAAATTGGAGATTAATTTATCCTGATTTTATTTTATATTTTATTTTATTGCCTATCATGTTCTTAACTGTGAAATACTTGTTCTTGCCTGGCAAAATTTCCTTCTGGGCCATATGGCTTTTTCTGGTTGATTTTTTTTGGGGGGAGAGGGAATTCTTTAGATACTCCAGATATAAATCTGTGCAGTTATTACATTACAGATTTCTTAATATCTTTTGATGAACTGAAGTTCTTAATATTAACATATTTGAATTTACCAATATTTACTTTTATGCTGAACAAGTTTTATTCTTTTTAGGGAAATTTAGTTATAAAGGTAGTCTTCTATATTTGTTAACTGTTTCAAAGTGTTTCTTTCTCATTTTAATCATGACACATTTAGATCTGCCATATGTTATATACGGTAGGGGTCTATCTGTGTTTATTTTTCTAAAGAGTAAACATATGTCAACATCATATATTTAGTGGGCTCTTCTATTCTCTGTGGTCTTCAGTGTCATTTCACATATAACAAGTTTCCATATAGTGATTTTATTTCTGGAATCTGTTTTATACCAATTTGTACAGAGATGACCAAATTGTTCATCTCTGTGCAAATACCACACATTCTTATATAATGTAATTTTATAATAGTCTTAATATCTGGAATAGCATGTTTACATATGCTTTTATTCTATTTCTTGTAACATGTATTGACCATTATTTCTTTCATATGTATTTAAATTCCTGAAGAAAAGAAAAAAACAATGTAGTTTTCATCAGTATTGTATTGAACCTCATGATCAGTTTGGAAATAAATAGCACCTTTGTTACACTAAACCTTCCTATTCAGTTTATGGCATACCTTTCAGTTTATTTTGATATTCTTTTATGTTGGTCACCAAAGTCATATATTTTTCCCATAAATATATTGTTCGTATTTTGTACTTTAATTTTTGTTGCTATTATAAATTCTATATTTTTACTATATTGATGTCTATTTTGGCTTACTTATAAGTTGTAAGGTTATTTTTTAAAATGTGGACAGTTATATCATCTATAAATAACAAGTGCTTTGTTTTCTTACCTATCATCCATCATCTATCTATTTTTCTATCTATCATCTATCTATCTATCTATCTATCTATCTATCTATCTATCTATCTATCTAATCATCCATCTCTCTATCTATCTATGTCTGAGGATAATTTTAGGTGGATGTAGTGATAATGACACACTTGTCTTGTTCCTGATGTTGGGGGAGGGGGTTGGAAAGAGGCTTCTAAAATTTTTACTATTAAGAATTATGTTTCCTATAAACTTGTTGTGGGAGAGGCGGAGTGCATTTACCCTTAATAAGACAAGGGAGCTCCATTATATTTCTAGTTTAATAAGATACTATATTATAAATAATGTTAAATTTCATGCAATTATCTTCTCTCTTAAGATGCAAACTTGGGGCAGCCCGGGTGGCTCAGCGGTTTAGCGCCTGCCTTCAGCCCAGGGCGTGATCCTGGAAACCTGGGATCAAGTCCCACATCAGGCTCCCTGCATGGAGCCTGCTTCTCCCTCTGCCTGTGTTTCCCTCTCTCTCTCTCTCTTTCTCTCTGTGTCTTTCATCAATAAATAAATAAAATCTTTAAAAAAATGTAAACCTGATAGAGGAAATACACATTTTTATATTAAGCAACTCTTCTATTTCTGTGATAAATTGAAGTTCTTATGATAAATTATCTTTTATTATTTAACTATTTTTTAATACTTTGATTAAAACATTTGATTTAGGTTTTTGCATCTATGATGATGAGTGATATTGGCCTGTGGTTTTCCTTCCTTTTTTTTTTTTTTTTCCCTAAGTAATCTCTACACCCAACATGGGGCTCAAACTTATGACCCTGAGATCAAGAGTTTCATGATATACTGACAAGCCAGCTAGGTGCCCCTGGTTTTCTTTTATTATATCATAGTTGTCTGTCTTTGGAAATAAGGTTGCACCGGTTTCATAGAATCAACTGCATACTGGAGAGAAGAGATTTTTAAACAAATGTCATAATCTATTGCACAAAGATTTAGCAAAAGTCACCTGAAAGCCATCAGTAACTGAATTTTTCTTTAAGAGACAAATTACCTTCTACTTTATGTAGCTGTTGCTCATATACAATGGAATAATACATTTTTGAATGTATTACATTATTTTTAATCACCCTGTATATCTGAAAAGGAGGTATTATCAAGGAAGACTTCCTAGAGTAGGTGATATGAAACTTGAGTTTTCAAATAATAAACAACACTAGGCAGACAAATAGGGGAGGAATAGACGAAAGGATCAGCATATGCAAAAACTTGAAGCCATTTTAAAATTTTGGTATATGCAGGGAAATAGCAGTAGCTCCATGCTACTAAATATAAAGTTTTGGTGGGGGAATGACAGGAGTAGATGGTAGGTAAGCCAAGGCAAATTCAGACAACATGCTAAAGAGCCTGGTACCTTATCTATCTTATGGTAACCTTGGTCCACAGGACAAATGACCACTTGATGGCCTTTGAGTTTGGCCATAAAGTATACTAGGGCTCCTGTTAAAAAAATAAAAAAATAAAAAATAACTGATGCCCTTGGAGATCCTGCTGTATGTTGTTGACATTACTAAACCAACTGAACCTTCCAAAGTAGGTTTCCCCTGAAACATTCTTGGGGAGATGGCTCAGGGTCTGGAGATTATCCTAGCTTGAGACTTAATGTAGATCTATTTATTTAGCAAGCTTTTGCAGGCATGAGAACCTATTATAGAAGTTCTAATAGAGTTTAGAATAATGAAGGTGCGAGTTACAGAAAATAATGGAATCTCTACAATAAACTTGGATAGGGGAAATGGCTTTTATCATTAAAGTATATATAGGGATTTCTCTAGGGAAAAATGTCACTTAACATTTTGGAATAGTTTCCCTATGTAGTTTTATTAGGCAAACAATCACTAAAGAGGAAGCATACAAAAAATTGAAAGGGTTAGTGCTTGGGATAGCAAGAGGGCTGTGTTTGGAATTTTCTCTTAAAAATGAGCATAATAAAAAAAAAATGAGCATAATAGAGAAAAATTCAGGTAGAGGGAGATTTGAAAGGAGGATTTTGATGGACTTTGGTCTAAATGAAAACACAGAACAAGGAATTTTTGTTTGTTTTTGTTTTTGTTTAGCTCAAGACATATTCAAGTATATAAATTTCAGGGAATGGATAGAACCCACATGATCTTTCCAAAGGGTTTTTTTTTTTTTTTTTTTTAAGAAATGAGTTCTTAGAAATTCCTAACATTAGTACAAGCAAGGAAGAATTCAGAATTGCCTTACTTCCAAGAAAGGGGAAGAATTTGACCTCAGCCTGGTGTCTTCCTTATACCAGGCACATTATCCTTTACCATGTATGTGAGTAAGTAGATGTCAGATGTTAAAGTTTTGACTGAGATGTTAAAGAAAAGCACCATATTCATTTAGGGATAAGGAACCCTGGATTAAAAGTGTGGTACCAGGGGCCTAACCTCAATGTTCTCAATTACTTGTTAAATCATTTACCCTTTCTGGGACTCAGTTGTTCTGTTTATAAAATAGGCTAAGCTGTGTGTATGTAATCCCTTCTGACTGTCATGTTACATTACCTTCATAAAAATGCATCTCCCTACTTATAGAAACCATTGGTGTGTGTGTGTGTGTGTGTGTGTGTGTGTTTGCCCAGCCAGCATCTATTTCCCTCTCTTCAGATAAAAACATTTAGATTTAGTCTGAGAATTGGATGATACTCTGTTCTCTTTTTATTATTACAGAAGTAGCATAAGTACAGACACTAAGGTACTCCCAACATGTGGTAAATGCCCTACATATGATAGGTACTTAATACACATTTGTTGGATGTTTGTTGAATAAGATAGCTCTTGAGGGGGAGGTTCCATTTCCCACCTCCAAGGAGATGCTGGTTTAAAACCATCATGGTATTATTGTTTTTATTTTTAAAAGAAATACATCTATTGAGAGGATCATATGGTTCTTGTTTTTTCTCTTGCTGATCTTGCTTGATAAATCACATTGATTGATCAATCAATCTTCTCTTGCTTGATCAATCACATTGATTGCTTTACGAGTGTTGAACCAGCCTTGCATCCCGGGGTAAATCCCACTTGGTCATGGTGAATAATCTTCTTAATGTATAGTTGGATCCTATTGGCTAGTATCTTGTTGAGAATTTTTGCATCCATGTTCATCAGGGATATTGGTCTATAATTCTCCTTTTTGCTGGGGTCTTTGTCTGGTTTTGGAATTAAGGTGATGCTGGCCTCATAGAAAGAGTTTGGAAGTACTCCATCTCTTCCTATCTTTCCGAACAGCTTTAGGAGAATAGGTATGGTTTCTTCTTTAAATGTTTGATAGGATTCCCCTGGGAAGCCATCTGGCCCTGGACTTTTGTGTCTTGGGAGTTTTTGATGACTACTTCAATATCCTCCCTGGTTATCTGTCTGTTCAGGTTTTCTATTTCTTCCTGTTCCAGTTTTGGTAGTTTGTGGCTTTCCAGAAATGCATCCATTTCTTCTAGGTTGCCTAATCTATTGGCATATAGCTGCTAATAATATGTTTTTAAAATAGTTTGTATTTCCTTGGTGTTGGTGGTGATCTCTCCTTTCTCATTCATGATTTTATTAATTTGAGTCTTTTCTCTCTTCCTTTTTTTTTTAAGATTTTATTTATTTATTCATGATAGACACACACAGAGAGAGGCAGAGGGAGAAGCTGGCTCCATGCAGGGAGCCTGATGTGGGACTCAATCCTGGGACTCCAGGATCATGCCCCGACCGAAGGCAGGAGCCAAACGGCTGAGCCACCCAGGGATCCCCATCTCTCTTCTTTTTAATAAGGCTGGCTAATGGTTTATCTATCTTATTAATTCTTTCAAAGAACCAACTCCTGGTTTTGTTGATCTGTTCCACAGTTCTGGTCTCTATTTCATTGAGTTCTGCTCGAATCTTTAGTAACTCTCTTATTCTGCTGGGTGTAGGATCTATTTGCTGTTTTTTCTCCAGCTCCTTTAGGTACAAGGTTAGCTTTTGTATTTGAGTTCTTTCCAGTTTTTGGATGGCTGCTTGTATTGCGATGTATTTCCCCCTCACGGCTGCTTTTGCTGTAGCCCAAAGATTTTGAATGGTTGTATCTTCATTCTCATTAGTTTCCATGAATCTTTTTAATTCTTCTCTAATATCCTGGTTGACCCTTTCATCTTTTAGCAGGATGGTCCTTAACCTCCTCTCAATAGATGCAGAGAAAGCGTTAGACAAAATACAGCATCCATTCTTGATCAAAACTCTTCAGAGTGTAGGGATAGAGGGAACATTCCTCAGCATCTTAAAATCCACCTACGAAAAGCCCACAGCAAATATCATTCTCAATGGGGAAACACTGGGAGCCTTTCCCCTAAGATCAGGAACAAGACAGGGATGTCCACTCTCACCACTGCTATTCAACATAGTACTGGAAGTCCTAGCCTCAGCAATCAGGCAACAAAAAGAAGTAAAAGACATTCAAATTGGCAAAGAAGAAGTCAAACTTTCCCTCTTTGCACATGACATGATACTGTACATAGAAAACCCAAAAGACTCCACCCCAAGATTGTTAGAACTCATATAGCAATTTGGCAGTGTGGCAGGATGCAAAATCAATGCCCAGAAGTCAGTGGCATTTCTATACACTAAGAATGAGACTAAAGAAAGAGAAATTAAGGAGTCAATTCCACTTAAAATTGTACCCAAAAGCATAAGATACCTAGGAATAAACCTAACCAAAGAGGTTAAGGATCTATACCCTAAAAACTACAGAACACTCCTGAAAGAAATTGAGGAAGACACAAAGAGATGGAAAAATAGTCCATGCTCATGGATTGGAAGAATTAATATTGTGAAAATGTCAATGCTACCCCGGGCAGTTTACACATTTAATGCAATCCCTATCAAAATACCATGGACTTTCTTCAGAGAATTGGAACAAATTATTTTAAGACTTGTGTGGAATCAGAAAAGACCCCGAATAGCCAGGGGAGTATTAAAAAAGAGAACCATAGCTGGGGGCATCACAATGCCGGATTTCAGGTTGTACTACAAAGCTGTGGTCATCAAGACAGTGTGATCCTGGCACAAAAATAGACACAGAGATCAATGGAACAGAATAGAGAACCTAGAAATGGGACCTCAACTCTAGGGTCAACTAATATTTGACAAAGGAGGAAAGACTATCCACTGGAAAAAGGACAGCCTCTTCAATAAATGGTGCTGGGGAAATTGGACAGCCACGTGCAGAATGAAACTGGACCATTCTCTTACACCAGACACAAAGATAAACTCAAAATGGATGAAAGATCTAAATGTGAGACAAGATTCCATCAAAATCTGAGAGGAGAACACAGGTAACACCCTTTTTGAACTCGACCACAGTAACTTCTTGCAAGATACATCCACGAGGGCAAGAGAAACAAAAGCAACTAAAATGAACTATTGGGACTTCATCAAGATAAGAAGCTTTTGCACAGCAAAAGAAATGTCAACAAAACTAAAAGACAACCTACAGAATGGGAGAAGATATTTGCAAATGACGTATCCAATAAAGGGCTAGTTTCCAAGATCTATAAATAACTTATTAAACTCAACAGCAAAGAAACAAACAATCCAATCATGAAATGGGCAAAAGACATGAAGAGAAATCTCACAGAGGAAGACATCGACATGGCCACCAAGCACATGAGAAAATGCTCCGCATCACCTGCCATCAGGGAAATACAAATCAAAACCATAATGAGATACCTCCTCACACCAGTGAGAATGGAGAAAATTAACAAGGCAACAGATTTTGGAGAGGATGTGGTGGAAGGGGAACCCCCTTGCACTGTTGGGAAAGTGAACTGGTGCAGCCACTCTGGAAAACTGTGTGGAGGTTCCTCAAAGAGTTAAAAATAGATCTGCCCTACGACCCAGCAATTGCCCTGCTGGGGATTTACAGCAAAGATACAGATGCAGTGAAACACCGGGCCACCTGCACCCCAATGTGCACAGCAGCAATGTCCATAATAGCCAACCTGTGGAAGGAGCCTCGGTGTCCATCGAAAGATGAATGGATAAAGATGTGGTCTATGTATACAATGGAATATTCCTCAGCCATTAGAAACGACAAATACCCATTTGCTTCGACATGGATGGAACTGGAGGGTATGATGCTGAGTGAAATAAGCCAATCGGAGAAGGACAAACATTATATGGTCTCATTCATTTGGGGAATATAAAATATAGTGAAAGGGAATAAAGGGGAAAGGAGAAAGAATGAGTGGGAAATATCAGAAAGGGAGACAGAACATGAGAGACTCGTAACTCTGGGAAATGAACTAGGGGTGGTGGAAGGGGAGGTGGGCATGGGTGGGGGGGACTGGGTGACGGGCACTGAGGGGGGCACTTGATGGGATGAGCACTGGGTGTTATTCTATATGTTGGCAAATTGAACACCAATAAAAATAAATTCATATAAAATTTTTTTTTAAAAGTCAAAAAATAAATAAAAATAAAATATTTTAGTCTTTGAACTTTAAAAAAACAAAATGGAAATAAATAAATAAGTAAATAAATAAAAATATGTAAAAAATAATAAAACGTGTGAAACAAAAGAAAATAATAAATAAAAGGAATACATATGTAACCTCAGTTGGCCAAATGAGGAATTATTTCAGGATTTTTTTTTCTATTAAGATAGAAAACTCTACTTCTGAATTTGAAAGTAAATTGAAGGAGTTTCTGGGGGTCACCATAAGAACTCTGAGAATACCCAGCCACCTATAGGAAAGCAGAACTGAGAAGAGATGGAGGATAAAAAGGAAGGAAAGAAAGAAGGAAGGAGAAGGAAAGGGGATAATGATAAAAAGTCATGTGTGATGATACTGTTTGAGCACCTGGATACACCCTTTATTCCTTCCCAAAGAAGATAAACCTCCTGGACTTTTCAGTTACAAGTAGCAATGAATTCCCTATTCTGTTTAAGCTTATCTGCTCTTCTGTGATTTGCACTTTATATAAAGAAAAAAATCTTAATTTCTTAGAAAAGATGAAAAGACTGGGATGAAACTGGAATGCATTTGTCTGAGAGAGGGAAATATTCCAAAGCGAACCTGATAATAACTGGTAAGAAGGGATTCTTTTCATTAGTGTTTTCACCCCCAAAACCCATTACACTTTGGAATTTGGGGTCAAACGAAATTGTGTGCATAATAAGTATTTATTATATATGGGTTGTGTGCCTCAGCTCAGGGCCTGGAAGCACATAGGAAGTGCTTAATCAATTAGGCCGAATGAGTGAGTGAATAAATGAATGACCTCGGCAAGGTTCCCTACTTGCCAGTAGGAAAAGGCTGTATGACTGTAACGCTGCATTCTAATCTGCACGTTAAGCTCCTGAACATAGTACACAGTCAACAATAGCTTGCCTTCCTTATTTCAGAGTGATGAAATTGAGTGAAAATTAATATATCCAGGGTGAGCTCTAAGAAAAGGCAAGAGAGAGACAGAGGAAGGGGGAAGAAGGAAGGAAAAAAGGAAGACAGAAAGAGGCAAGTCCATAAGATTGTAACTAAACTCAGCCTCTCTGAAAAGAGGTGTTTATAGAACATTTACTCTGTGTTTAACAATTTTCCAGAAGTATCTTCTCTCCTTCCTGCACCTTTTACCCCGAGTCACTCACTGCCCACACCTGGCGCCTCAGTTTTTATAGGTGAGATTCAGAGTAGAAACCGTGTGATTATATAGGAGCGGGATTCATGTCCTTTGCCATGAAGTTGCTATGATATGATTTTGTCTAGAAAAGTCATCTGCATGCACCACCATCATTTCCCAAGGGTCAGTTGTAAGGCAGCATTTGCCATGCCGCACAGCAAATTATACCATCAACAGACTGACGAGATGAAAAGGAAGATGCCAACATGGAAATAGTTACGACAGGTGTCAAGTAAAGTGTCACTCTAATTAATACGCGTACACTTTTATGAAATGTTTGTAGAAAATTTCACATTTTGCTTTGTGTGTGAACATTTCTGCGACAACCTAATCGCTTTCTGCTTGAAACCCCTGTTTTTGAAGTATTTTTAACAGAACGGTTGTAATACTGCCTAGTAGAGATGTCTCCTTTGTGCTTTTAAGAGGACGCGTTTTGGAATTGGGACTATATGACTAGGAAATAAAACTAGAATTCTAACAGAGTGAAGTTAATTTACAGGGTTTTAACAAGCAGGATGGGATAGGCAGGAATTGGCCATCGTTCATTCTTCCTAATTGACAGGGAGAAGGAAAGGAGGAGCCTCCTTCCAGCCGTGGCAGGCCAGGGATCCAGGCACCCCCTTGCCTTCTGGAAGCCAGTGTAGATATGTGCATGTAAATGCCTTGTGCACGTGGGGAGGCGGTCAGGAGGCCTCACAGGACTCCAGGGTCGGTGTACACGTCTAGATGATTCTCCCCGACAATCCCAGTAAGTGTCCCTAAAGGTCACCACGATGGCTCTGCATTCCCACAAGGGGCCAGTCCATGTGCCCGGGGTGTTTCTTCAACTGTGGTCCAGGGCCGGCCCTTCATGATCCCTTGGGGTGCGCGTCCCAGTTGTGGTACCTGAGCCCCCACAAAGCCCATACCATCTCTGGTGGGGCCCTGGGGAGCCCTGCAGGGGGAGATTTGCAACTGGAAAACCACTACCAGAAACCATACCGTATAGTATAACAGCATGATTGAGAGAAAATACTGGAACCAAGCTGTCTGGCTTTGAGTGCAGGTTCCATGACTTAGTGATCTGTGAAACATTAAGGTCCTTAACTTCTTATACCTCAGCTTCCTTGTCTTTTAAAGAAGCACACACTGTATATTGATACCCGCATCATATAAATATTGTGAAAATGCGGTAAATTAATAGTGTAAGCATCTTAGAGAGGCGCTAAGCTCTGAATAAGCCTTGGTTAGTATTATGTTAGAGGGGGCACTGGATCAGGGAATTGCCCTAACTCGTGAGGTTATTCCCAGATCCCCCCATTGCTTCAGACTATTTATTTTGATTTCTAAGCTCCAGGAGTACAGGGATTGTGCTGAGTTGCTCACCTCTTTGCACACTGCCTGGGACGTTATACTGTAAATAATTCTAAAAATTCGATTTAATTTAACACGGCCTTCTGTTTCCTTATGAGAACTGCTGGCCAAGGAATAATAGTCAACAGCTTTCGGTCTCATAGGAAATTAATCTTAGTATTTTAGGATTGAGAAAAATGTGTGGACTCTTCAAACATAGAAAGTTTTGGACTTTATCAAAACTTACTCTAGAAAATACAGCCTCGTGTTCATTTATATTGTTACTTTTCTTTTTTCCCTCTTCCTTTGGCACAGAAGGAACCTCATCCTGCTCTCCTGCTTGCCTCCCCGTCTACCCTATTTCCCCCCTTTCCCGTGCTTAGCTCCAGATCTGGAAATGTAAAGTATTTTCCACCTGGGGCCACAAACTCTTTTAGCCAGGGGTCACCACGCCGGCTACATGTCCACCTAAAGAGTTTCCTTGGAATGTCTCCCACGTCTGTTCTAAATTGTTTGTCAATGTGTTTGATGAGCATCTTGCTCAGAGCCCCTCGTCTCACTTATCCCTGTATCACCAGGGTCTGGCATGGGCATCACGCAACATTTCAAGTTAAGAAAGGAATCGATTTGGGAACCTGGGTGCCTCAGTCAGGTAAGCGTCTGTCTTCAGCTCATGTCATGATCCTGGGGTCCCAGGGTTGAGCTTCATGCCAGGCTTCCTGCTCAGTAGGGAGCCGGCTTCTCCCTCTGCCTTGCCCCCTTGCCTCCTTCCCTTGCGCGCGCTCTCTCTCTCTCTGAAATAAATAAATAAAATCTTAAAAAAGGGAAAGAGCTGAGGGAACTGTAGTCTAGGAGTCTTCTATTTGCTGTGTTCTCCTCGTAATCACCTGTAGAGACACTCGTCTAGGTTGTTATTATCTAGAAATATGGCATTGGACCTGGCGGGGCCAGAACGGCCAGCTAGAAAGTGTGACTGGGCTAAGGAATATTTCTTCAGCAGAGCATCCCAAACATACCCTGCAGGCCCTGCAAGGATTCTCCTAGGCTAGCCTCAGAAGTCACTCAACCACACTTCTCTTACGTTCTCTTAATCACGGGCTGATATCAGCTGCCAGCCCAGATGGAAGGGAAGGGAACTAAGGAGCTTACAGCAATATGGGGCACTTGACTTGACCATGGGGAGGAGGGAGATCTTTCAAGATGAGCCACCAGACTCTCCCTTATCTTTTTCTGTCTCCCTAGACAACTTATAGAGAAATACGTTATTATGAACACTACAGAAACTTTTAGATGTGCTACACCTGGTTTCAAAGTCTGACTCCACTATGTGCCAGGCACCTGGTATCTGTAAGGGCACTAATGGTACCATACCTACACGGTAGGGGTGCTGCGGGAATTTTTATTTATTTATTTATTTATTTATTTATTTATTTATTATTTATTTATTTAGCTGCCAGAATTAAAGAGAATATTGGCACAGCTTCTGCTATACAGTAGGTGCTTGGTAAATGTTACCTATTGTTAATATTATTTTCATAATTTAAGAAAAAAATTTAGAGAGAGATAAAGTACAAAGATTTATGGCGTGTTCTCCCTCTAAAAAAAGTCTCTAAATCATCCCCACTCTGAATGTCATTAAACAATGTAAGATTATACGTTTTAGCTCAGTTTCAATGTATTTTATATACAGGTGGCCCTTAAATCTGAAAAGAAATCAATAACGTTTAAATGCTCTATTGATTTCAATTTACCAACAACAGTGTGTAGCCAGAAACTTGCAAATATCCTTTATCCAGATGAATTGTTGATAACATAGTGTTCCAAAATACTTGGCCTTTATATCATTAAGTTCAATGCCTTTTACTAACTAATGAAAGTGCCTGGCATATCAAGAACATCCAAACCTATCAGCTTTCACAATTTTCTTATGAGAAAATATTCCAAATCCATCTTTCTTTATTCTTTTAGGAACCCTAGGCCAGAGAGATTGAGTGACTTGACCAAATCCACTCCTCATGCTTATTCCTCTAGAGGGGATTGTGCAGGTACCTCTCTGAGAATGTGACCTTGTTTCAACTTAGTGGAAACTGCTATCCCGGCTCCTTGCTAGAAGTTACCGAAAGTAAAAAAACCTGCTATGCAAGGCCTCATTCTGCTTTGGCCATCAAGGTGTCATCTTTCAAACAGAGAAACAAGTAAAAATCTTGGGAAACCAAAGGGCAACAGTGTATTCTGAGGACATATCCAAGTAAAATCAGAATCGCTGACCCCTGAAGATGATTTGTTTTGAGACTTACGGAAAAATGAATTTCCAATAATTTAGCTCTTCTCATGACTTCAAAGCCAGCAAAGATATACAGAGGTCAAGTAATGGAATCTTCTGTACCTAAGCAGGACCCAAATGCTCTTCAATGCAGCAATAATGGACTTTCCTTCTAAAATTGTGGGCAAGACAAATTCCTCCTAGCTTTGTTTCTTATGTAGATAATGAAACGTCTGCTCTTGAGCCCAGAAAATACTTCCTTATCCTTCTTTCCCCATTTTCTTATTTTGAATGTGGAGGAACAGACGTTCAGAGTCCTTTGTGCAGTGCTGTTTACCAGTGCCAACTTGGTCACTCCACCGCACCTCCTGACGGTGCTGTAGGCATCACACTCCATAAAACATCTGCAACTTATAATAGGAATGTAAATATTCTGTTTTCAACACTAAATATCAATTTCTATAATGTCTGAGAACGTCGTAAGATGAAGGCCATCTTTTGATCTCTAATTCTTATTTTTTCTTACATTGTAGCCATTAAGAAATCTCTCCTTTTGTTCCGGCATTGGCTTGGTTTTTCTGGACCATCATTATCTAGTGGTTTCTTGTGTAACTCTGCTAATGGCTACCATTTACCTTGTGCACAATATGTGCCGGAAACTATACAAAAAATAAATATATCTATATTATATATATTTTTATATAAAAAATTTTAATATATTTATATATATTTATATATATTTTAATATATATATAATTACATTTAATTCTTACAAAAACCTTTCTGACTAGATTTTCAGATTTCAGAACGGAATCTTAGCACTTGTCTAATACGTCCTGAAAGATTATGGTGGGATTAGAAATTGATCGTATGTTTTCTGGCTCTAACGCCCAGATCCTTTAGCATGATACTCTCTGCCTTCAAGTAGCATTGCGAGGTGCTTTTTGCCATTCCCAAGCTGGATTTGTCTCTGCCCTCTTACCAACTCCTCTAAGGGAAGCAGTATTACTAATCAGGTTGATTAGAGTCCGAGACATTTCCTGGAACAACTAAATAAGTGGGCGGGGTTTCTGTATCGTTACAAGCAGCAGAACAGTGAGATTTCTCCCACTCTCCTTTGTGGTCCGAGATCAGTGAGAGACTAGATCCATGTCTGTATGGAAAGAAGTGTGGCATTTCCCCTCTGCTTTTTCCTGAGACATGCTCAGGGCCTAGTGATCTGCCAGAGATGAAGTTTTGCCTGGGCTGGTGCCCCCTTACTCCATCCCCTCTGGTACTGGGGAGGGTGTATATTCTTATCCCGTTACAATGGTAAGATTGTGCTTGAGCTCAGAGAGGGGAGAGAAAACAAGGAGGAAGGTTCCAATCTGAACTACTGAGAAAGTAAAACAAACCCCCCAAAACAGCCCTGTTAATATCAGAATGGCATGTTCTAAATAGAAGATAAATAATAGTCAAACCAGGCACACACTCTAGCCATTCTGACCAAGGTTGGGTAAGATATGGACAGGACTCCTCATGACCACAGAAGTGACTAACCATCCTTACCTCTTGATATACGCTGCCCTCTCCAAGCGACTGCTGCTCCTTTACTATGGCCCTTCTAACTCCACTTTTTCCGCCTTCCTCCTATATTAAGTTTATTACGATACACAGTCATTAAATTGCATTTTTATGACATCTGAACCCCAGCTGGTCCCTGCTTCCCTAAACCCTGCTTAGAGCCCTCTATTATCCTTATTAATCTTACCAAAGGACTAGTATCACAACCAAACAAGACACTGAATATAGACATTTCCTAAATAATGAAGTGCACAAAAATACCCAAATCCACTATAGCCAAACTATGGGAGCCGCCCAAGCGTCCATCGATTGATGAAGGGATAAAGATGTGAGATATATATATATACACAATGGAATATTATTCAGATATAAAAAGAATGAAATCCTGCCATTAGCAACACCATGGATGGAGCTAGAGTATACTGCTTTGTGAAATAAGCCAGTGAGAGAAAGACAAATACTGTAAGATCTCACTCGTATGTGGAATTTAAGGAACAAAACAAACAAGCAAAGTTAAAAAAAAAAAAAGACAGAGAGAGAAAGAGAGACAAACCAAGAAACAGACCATTAACTGTAGAGAACAAAACAATGGTTACCAGAGGGGAGGAGGGGAGGGAGATGGGTGAAATGAATGATGGAGATAAAGAGCACATTGATCAAGATAAAAACAATAAAATAAAAAATACCCAAATCTTGCAAGAAGCTACTCCAAATTCTTTCTTTCCATCTAGATTCCCCTGGGGTAAATAATTCCCTTTTTTCCAGCAAGCTAAATCACCTAAACATTCTTTTGACTAGAGATGTGTTTCTGGTGACCTTTACAAGTGGCTCTCCCATCACATTCTCCCAATGCGGCAGCAGCTCTGTATTAGGAGATTTGGAGTCCTTGCCTAGCTATAAATTAAGAATTGATACTTATTTTTCTGTGGGAATATTGTGCTTCATGCTATAGCTTCCTCTTTCAAGAAGTTATCAGGGAAAAACTGGATAATACCCAGGTATAAAACAGTATCTTGATCCGTAAGGAGCGGCAGTTTCTTTCTATCAGCCTTACTCTTTCTTCTATCTTTGGTGAGCAGGGCCAGGTTAAGATCTTGAGAGGTGGACAGTCCTATAAAATATTACCGATTCCTTCTGTGTATTTTTGTCCCTAGTCACTTTTTTCCATAAGCACTTGCTTAGCCTGAGTATTAATCAGCCCATGCTGCTGTGTGTAGTTGAAAGGGACTTTTGCCAGGACCTCTGTGGTCAAGCCACACCTTCCAAACTGAGGGAAGAAGCAGGAGGAAGGAGCAAAAGGCTCCACTTGCCCTTGAGCCTAAACTCTTGCTCCATTTTAACGAAAAAACACTGTTTGCAGGTGAGGGGGTGTGTGACGGGGGGTGTGCATAGGGAGAAGAGGGATTACTTACTATTTGTGTAGCCCCTAACGAAACAATTATGTTGTAAGTAGAAGGGAAAGGGAGTGAATGTGAAGTTTTAAAACCAGGGATCCTGCCGCCAGATGCTGGAAGACCCTTCTCAGAGGGCTTATTGTGTATCAGCAAAGGTAAACATTAACCAGGCTGTTAGAGTGACATATGATTAGTGCTTCGATGAGAAAACACCAGAGGCTTCAGGAACTTAGACCAAGGGGGCTTAATCTTTTTTTAATTTAAATTCAATTAGCCAACATGGAGTACATCATTAGTTTCAGATGTAGTGTTCAATAATTTATCAGTTGCTTATAACACTCAGTGCTCATCACATCACGTGCCCTCCTGCATGCCCATCAGCCAGTTACCCCATCCCCTAACCCACCTCCCCTCCAGTAACCCTCAGTTTTTTTCTTAGATTTACGTGTCTTTCATGGTTTATACCCCTCTCTACACATCCTTTCTCCACATCTTCTCCACATCTGTTGTTTGCTGACCTGTTAATTTTAGCCATTCTCACTGGTGTGAGGTGGTATCTCATTGTGGTTTTGACTTGTATTTGCAAGGGGACTTAGTTTAGGGCCTTCAAGACATTTCAGCTGAGATCTATAGAATGGGCAGACTTAGTAGGGAAATCATGTACGGGAAGGAAGCTGAGGGTGCACATAGTCTGTGTGATTAGCGGGAAGCCAGAGGAACTTTGAGTGGAATAATAGGAAAAAGCCATTGCTTAAGGAATGAGAGGGGTGCCATGGAGTGGGGCTGAACCGTGTTAAAGGGTATAGACTCCATGGCCAACGTGGTCCAAATTTGAGTCCCTTTTGGGGAAAACAAGGAAACTTATTCATCCTCACTTTGCATTTATCAAGAAAAAGTATTTTGCCTCATATATCCCTCTGCTTGTGCAAGTCAGCTTTCAGCTACCTGCTTCTCTCTTCCTCCCTGGGCTGACCTCGGGCTGCCCAACAGCCTGTGTGGCCCTGAAGAATAGGTATGGTTGGGCAGCCCGGGTGGCTCAGCGGTTTATCACTGCCTTCGGCTCAGGGCATGACTCCGGGGTCCCGGGATCGAGTCCACGTCGGGCTCCCTGCATGGAGCCTGCTTCTCCCTCTGCCTGTGTCTCTGCCTGTCTGTCTCTGTCTCTGTGTCTCTCATGAATAAATAAAATCTTTAAAAGAAAAAAAAAGTAGGAATGGTTCTCACCTGATGACTCTCTCTGGCCGTCCCTGTGTGCTTGGGAGAAGTTACTCAGCTGATCTGTGCTCTGTAAAAAACAAACAGACAAACAAAATGATAGACATCCTTTCATGTAAAGTGGCTGTAAATATTAACTGAATTATTTTGTGTAAAGGAATTCCAAATAGCTAGCAATAATAAACTGTCAACAACTCTCATCTGTAATTTTCTGTGGAATATATGCATTGTTTTTTTTGCCTTTTCTGAGCCCATCCCCACTTCTAATAATGGCACTAAATTTATTTTGCAGAATATTTCTCCCCACTTTAAATTCATGGCCTGGCCCTAGACACCAGAACAGGTGTGGCCACATACCTAGACCTGACCAGTCACAATCACAGTGATTCATTCATGAGTGGATTATGATCCACTCCAAGTTCATGAAACTCAATCCTGTGGCTTTTTGCCAGAAATGCTAGGGGAGGGAATCTCTTTTTACATGGGCATTACCAGGTAGAATGGAATATAAACCTTGAGTGGTCACCAAAATGGGATTTGCATCCTGAGAATGAGGCCAACACAGAGCAAAATACACCTGAAGGATGAAGACCAATAGGTTCCTGACAATCTTTTTTGAGCACTAAATTCAGCTATGTTTTAGGCAAACATTTTATTTACTTTTTTTTTTCTCAAATTAGTAAGAAACCTGTATCTGAGTCTTCATCAGTTTGAGCAAGATGGCTTCTGTCCAAAGAGCTCTACTCCACTGATTTTACTGAAGCACTTTCCAAATTGTAGGCTGCTCAAGGAGGGATGAATGTGCTGAATATCACAAGTTGACCCAGGAGAGCCCCGCTGAGCATAGTTATTTCTAATGCTTACACTTCATATTCCCTCACAAATGATCCCTCTTTCTGTTCTCAAGCCAGATTGAGTCTAGGACCCAGTGACTCAGAACATTTGTAGCCAGAGGCCTCTGGTGCTATTTCCCCCCACATCCTGGGCCCTTTTGTTTTCCTGGATTATGTCAGCCTCTCTAAGTTGGTTTTTGTCCCCTCTCTCCATTTCAGGAGAACAAATCCATATCATATGTCCATTTGTACCCATTTTAAATGATCTTTTCTGGCTCTTCCTCGCTTCTCCATTCCTCATTCCAGTCTTTCTCAGATCAGTGAAATGTTTTATCTCAACTTCAATTGGTACATTAAAGAGATGGATTTCACCTCCCAGAGAGACTCGGGTGGACTCAAGGGGAAAGGGTGAGCATGAAGAAACATTAAAATAACAACCAGAATCAGTGAGAAGAAACAGTCGGTGTTAAGTGAAATGGGGCCCGAGATGGTGAGGGAGGTCAGTGCCTCCTCATTGAAAATTAGATGAGAAATTTACCCTGTAGTTTCTTCCTATTGCAAAGATAGAAGAAAACACAGCCATCATTTGCATCAAAGGGGCAGCGGTACTTGGAAGGGCAAATAAATCCAGAAGCTAGGAGCACTGAAATCAGAGTCAGTCAAATTAACTGCTGTATTTTGGTCAGCAATGTTTACAGATTAGTGAGAAAAAAAACATCTTACTTTGTTTGATTTATATAACTTCTAAAAACACCCACAAAGCCTTCTAGTTTTTCCTTTCTTAAGAACTCTGGGTTTGATTCTCAACTCTTCTACCTACTAATTGCATGACCTTGAAAAATGTTCTAAAACCTCCCTGGCCATCTGATCTACAGGATAAAAATGATTATCATCATTGTCTTGACTCTGAGAACTATTATCAGAACTAAACAAGACACTGAATATAGACATTTTCTAAATAATGAATTCCACAAAATAATAATTATATATACTAGTATTATCATCATTGCTACTATTTTGTGGAACATAAATTGATGTAGAGACTAACGAGCACAATGAATTTCTTTCATGCAGATTATTTCATAACTTGCTGTATCAGTGGGCACATTCTTTTCAAAATGACAAAAGCAATACATCAGGGATTTGAATCATTCTTTTCCCAAGAGGAAGGTACTGAGTTTATGATGATTGATTGTGACCTTGAAAATATAATTATTTCCATGGTACTGAAAATGCAATTTATTCTTTTCAGTATTTAGGACAGTTGGAGGAATTTCACATTGACCTGCAGAAATGGTGGTAGGGCACTTGCAATTCAAAATACAAAAGAGAGCATTGTAGAACCATAGAATCGATTCTCAAATGGTGCTTTGCAAATGGATTAGAATGGGCTTTTTAAAAAATGTCCATATTTTTTAATAATATAGGTTATTAATTATTAGTCTTAATAAACAAAAAAGTAAGAGAAAAATCAAATCGTAAATATCAACTATGCCTAAGTATTTCCACCTAGACTTGGTGTAACCTACAATAAATCTAGATTTCCAGCTCTAAGTGATAGAGAAACAGATGAAAGTTGCCAATATTGACCCTGATTATACAGTATAAGTACATGGTTTCTGACATTTCCCGGTAGAAAGCTTAGGTCCAACGTTTACTAGCCTTTCTTCTTCAAACTTAAAAACAATTGCTTTGGATCTTAATTTCCTTAACTATAACTCGGGAACATAATTTCTTTGCAGACTGATACCTATAATAGGCTGTATATGGAATAGATGCTCAATAGATAGTACCTATTATTAGCACTTCCAAATTTGAAAAAAAACAGAACGCTAGATTTTTTTTATGCTTTATATCTCTATACTTTCCCTCAACTAGAATAAGATTCTCTTTTGTAACCTTGCAATAAAGAAGATATTTTCCTTTGTCTTCTTAAAATCCTACATACTCTGGCTCTACCCAGTTAGATCCAACTTCCAACTCTGTGCGTTCCTTTTATGCAGATCCTTATACTACGAGTCATTCCATATCCTACACATTTCTGACTCAATGATCTTTCCCTTACAATTCCTCCAAATATTTTCCTCACCTGAGTGAATACTCTTCTCCATCCTTTTTTACTCATCCATATTTTAAACCTCCTTTGAAGCTCTGATTAGGTTTTTTTGTTTTGTTGCTTTTTCCTTTTTAGACTGTAGTAAAGGCTTACTTCTCTTTTAGGGAAAGAAGGTGGTAGAAAGAAGGAGTCAGCGTGGTAGGTAATGACCTTCCAAAGGTGTTCATTTCCTAACCCACGGGACTGTGAATATTTTAGGTATTCGGATAGACACAGGGAAATTAAGATTTCAGATAAAAATTAAGGTTGTTAATCAGCTGATTTTTATGGTAGGGAGATTATCTTGGTTTATCCAGGTGGGCCCAATATAATCATGAAGGTTGTTAAACATTGAAAGCAAAAAAAAAAAAAAAAGTGTCAGAATAATGCATCACGAGAAAGGCTTGGCCAGCCAAGAAAGACCTGCTGCTTTTGAAGATGGAAAGGAACCCCAAGCCAAGGAAGGCAGGTAACTTCTAGAAGCTCAAAATGCAAGGAAATGGATTCTCCCCTGGAGCTTCCACTAAGGAATGTAGCCCTGCTAACCTCTTGCCTTTAGTCCAGGAAGAGCCATTTGTGACATCTGACCTCCAGAACCAAAAAAGTTCTATAAGATAGTAAATTTTTGTTGTTTTAAGCCACCGGTTTGTGGTAATTTGTTACAGAAGCTATGGGAAACCAATACAGGCAGCAAGCTTCTTCTGCAAAGGGCCATATAGACCATATTTGAGGCTTTGCAGGCCACATGGTCTTTTGTCACAATTCCCTGACTCTGACAGGGTAGTGTGAAAACAGTCACAGACTGTTTCATGTCCATGACTAGATTCCAACAAAACCTTATCAATAAAAACAGTGGACCGACCTGCCAGATTTGGCTTGTAGGCCACAGTTTGCTGACTGCCAGTGAGGCTTACCTGTGAGCTAACACTTCCAGAACCTTGACTCCTTGCGCAAGATATTGAATATCTTTAAGCTTTAATTTCCCCAATATGAACAATATATATATTCACATGTATCAGAGATGACCAACCATATCCAAAAATTCATGTTTAGCTTTCCATAGTGGAAGCTGTACCTGGGAAGTAGTTGCCCTGCCAAGACTGTGCCTCATGCTGCCCTTACTGGGTTGGGTATGGCCATGACCTTCCTGCCATGGGGATGCGAGCTGACGTAATGAACACTATTTCCTTGCTTGTTGCATGTAAACCTCCACATGACTCTCCTGCACGGCTTTCCCTCCTCTGGCTGGGTGTGATGGAGGTGTGCCCAAGAGCGATCTTGAATCCCACAGGTTGAAGCTGGAAGCCCTCTGTTGCTGGGTCCATGAATGAACATGGAAGACAGCTGCTCTGCGTAACTGTTCACTGATCTAAAAATATTGTGTGAACAAGACATTCACTTCCAGTCTTTTGGAGCCATTGTAACTTCTGGAATCTATTCATATAACAGTTAGTATGCTCTAAGTAATGCTTAAAGTCAAGCTTAAAGTCACAACAAAGATTAAATAAAATATGTGTAAAACACTATACATAGTACACGGGATTTAGTAGCTATTCAACAAATAATAGTTACACAGTCTCTTATTTCTTAATTCCTCCAACACTCTGTTTTGCACTTCACAATGTTAAGTTTAAACTGGGATATTCTTCTTGACAGGGAACATTTGACGGGGAACATTGGCTTCTATTTTTGAGGCAGCATGACACAGCACTAAAAGAACGGACTTTGAAGTTTGCTACACCAGGGTTCACATCCCTGCATCCCCCCACTCCCACAATAATCTATTCTCTGGATTTAATTCCTCTTAATCTGTTTCATCATATGTAAAATACTAGTAAATGACAGCTATTATGTTTAGCTCTTCCATTTGCATTAATATATGTCAAGATTTTAGTCCATGTCCATAAATACTCATTGAGTTGTTCATTCATTTATCAGTTAGCAACATTATGAAGGTTTGATGCAGTAACTAAACGAAGTTGTTTAATTTCTTTAATTCTTCTGTGATACATTATGGCATTGCCACAAGAAATGTAGGCTTTAAAGACAGATAAACATGAGATCAATTTATTTTCTTTGCTGATCTCTTCTGTTTTAGTGGAGGAACATAACAACTTTGGAGGGAGAAAACTTAGAGTTGTATGCTCATCTAACAGCCATATGACCATATTTTCATATAGCAGCTTTGATAGGGTCTTCTAACTTCAATATTCATATTTGTGAAGTAGAGAGACTTGGAATAATTTTATTTTTATTATTTTTTCTTTTCGTTTTATTTTAAAAAAAAATTATTTATTTATTCATGAGAGACACAGAGAGAGACAGAGACACAGGGAGCCCAATGCAGGACTCCATCCCAGGACCCCAGGATCACACCCTGAGCCAAAGGCAGATGCTCAACCACTGAGCTACCCAGGCGTCCTGAGACTTGCAGTAATTTTAAAGAAAATTAAAGCTAATGTCTAAAAATTATTAATAGAAAGCCTGGTGCATAGTAGGTGCTCAATAAGTGATTTTAATTATCACTTATTATCATATTATCGATAATTATCATTATAGTAATTATTATTATGTTTGAGTCACAAAAGCTTAAGAATGATCATTATTTTAGAGACTGGGTCATCATTATCATTGCAAACAAAATCATATTAATTTTTTAAAGGCTGAGCTTAAAACCCAAAGTCCTTATTCTAGGAGTTGATGTGATCCCATTGCAATATGCTGAACCTTGCAAGAGAGTAACAGACTTGACGTGTACGTGTATTGGCTAAGTCCTGAAGATGATAAATGATTTTCATTAAAATGCACCCTTCTCTATGTAAACCCAAATACTGTACACAGTTAAATCTTCTGATAAATCAAAAAAGTGTACATGAAAGCTGAATGCAAAACAGAGGTCATTTGAAAAGTGAGACTGGTTAATCAATTCATTTGCGTATATGTTTAGACATTCTGTTTAGTTATCCATCAAGCCATCATGGAAAATATAAATCACTGTTTCATGTTAGCTTCATATCATCAGACACTACACGGCCCAGGCAGTACGAAAGCAATAGATCATCACCAACAATATTTATTGAACTGTCACAGTCTGAATAGGAAAATAAAGAACCCACCATGCCAATAATGTCAAGAGCCTCAGATAGTTCTATCTTTCTTTCTCAATTGATCAAGGGCATAGTTTTAACCTCTACTCCTATGGAGATGGACAGTTGACAGCTCCATTGCCCCAGTTCTTAATTCTTCCCACACTGCAGAGAGTGTCCATTTGCTCTTAGGGTATCTGTATCTGGAAACTCTCAGAAGTTGAATGATCTTCTTTAACTTCTGTTTTCAATTTCCAGGGCTGTGCTTCCTCCAGTGCCCAAACTCCAGTTTCACAGATATATTTGACTCCAGTTTTCTTCTTCTCCCTCATACAATTGGCTGTCACTCTCAGTAGTTCTTTCTTCTAGACACGGATCTCACTACTTCTTTATTGTCTCTATCAGATTCCTTGGTAAGGTCTTTAATAGGTTAACACAGTTTTTTCTGAGATGTTCATCTAATCTCTACCTGCGACATCCTATTTTCAGAAAATATGTACATGAGTAGCAAATTCAATGCCTCTAGGGCCCGGCAAATAATGCAAAGACCGATGCCAATTATGGATGCAAACACATTTTGCATAGTATACAAGAGAATATTATTCATGTGCACAAATACACATGATCTCTTCTATTTTTCTTGAAAGTCTGTGCTTTTGCCAAATAAATACCATTAAAAGTGTCATCAGAAAAACTAATAGTCCCTGTCCTATACTTTCTACCCTTAATTCTTGGTCCCCCTTACCTCTCTCATCTGCTATTTATTTTTATATTTATATATTTCTTAAGAATATTCTTGGGGATCCCTGGCTTAAGTGGTTTAGAGCCTGACTTTGGCCCAGGGCATGATCCTGGGGTCCCGGGATTGAGTCCCACGTCATGCTCCCTGCGTGGAGCCTGCTTCTCCCTCTGCCTGTGTCTCTGCCTCTCTGTGTCTCTCACGAATAAATAAATAAAATCTTTAAAAAAAGAATATTCTTATACTACTGTCTGATTATTCTGTTTTTCATTAATATTCTACTTTGGAAGATGAGTGTTTAGTTTTCATAATCTTTTCCTCTTGGAAATTCTTTATATTTCAGTCTTCCCACATTCATACCGTTCCAATGTTTTCAGAGCAGTGGTTTTCCCATGTTAGCATGCCGCAGAATCAGCTGTGGGGGCGCTTATGAGACAGATTGCTAGGCTTCCTCCTCAGAGTTTCTGACTCAGTAGTTCTGGGATGTAGGGGGAGCCCAAGCATGTGCATTTCTAACAGTTTCTCAGGTAGTCCTGACACAGGTGGTCTGGGATGCATTTTGCTGACCACTGAGTTTTTATAGCATCATTATTGTAAGGTCAAAATTGACTTTCTCATTTCAATGACCTAAATATTATTTAGACCTGAGCTATATAGTACACTCTAGTTATCTTTCCATTATTGTGCCACATTTTCTTAGTCTTAGTATATGAACTCTTCTTCCATACTCTTACTTCCAAACTTTCCAATGAAACTACCATTTCTTGGTGTTCAAAACATTTAATAATATATTGCTATATTTTCTTTTTTAGAAGCATCTTTTCTGGAGTCCCACCATTATTATTATTTTTTAATCTGTCTTATCTCAACTGCTTAATCTTTATAGACCTCTATCACAGCTCTTTGGTCATAGCATTCAGAAATTTTCTTTACCTCTCTCCTAGATTGGATCATCTGTTTCTTGGACCCTGTCCTTTCTTACTGTTTCATGGTTTTCAGTTTCATTCTGTGGAAGCTCATGGGTTCTTGTATGAATGTATCCTTATTATGTATACATATCCGATTGCTAGGTTGGCTAGTTATAGATTTCTAAGTTGGAAATTATCATCTCAGAATTTTTAGAACACTGCTTAATTTTTCTCTATTAGGGGTGCTGTTGAGAAATCTGACACCACTTTTATTCTGGGAACAGAATATGGTGTGTGTGTTTATGTGTAAATTGAAGACGTTATTTCATTGAAAATATGTGACATTGGGGTGTTATTCTGTATGTTGGTAAATTGAACACCAATAAAAAATAAATTTATTATAAAAAAAAAGAAAATATGTGACATTGTAAATCAAAGAAGACTAAGGAAGAATCTTATTAGAACTAACAGATATAAGTGACACAAAATAGAAAAACTTCTCAGTGGCATAAAAAGAAAATATATTTCCTTAGAGACACATCTTTTCTCTTGCGGCAGAATGTAGTTGGCATTTTGCAGGTGCTCTGTAGGCTTATGCTTTCCTCATCACCCATGTTCATGTTTCTTTAAGGAATTTGAAGATTCCCCACCCCCACCCCGACTCTCTGTGGCCCCAGTGGGGCTCTTGGTGACAAAACCTTGTCACCACCTATAGACTAGGATAAGGGAGCGATCTGGGATGGTGACGAAGCAGTTTCCTGTGTACCAGACTTAGGCATGGTACATGACCCAACATGACCAGTCTTGGTGTGTAGAGATTAGGGCAAAGGTTTCCTTTCTAATGGGCTTGCAAAAATGGGAGAGTAAAAAGGCAAAAAATGTGGTCAATCTATCTCCTCAATGGCAAGAGCCTTTCTGAGAAGAAGGCCAAATAGATAAAGGGAGAAACTCAGCTCTGCTAACATATATAAGCCCCAGAATCTACTTGTGCCTTTCCCTGATACATGAAACAATAAATTTACTTTCTACATAGAAACACAGTTCATTTTCTGAGTTTTAGAAAGGGTAAAGCCAGAAGAATTCATGTTTTATCCACCTCCATCGATGAGTCATTTGTGATATTAAGTAGAATATTCAACATGATATTCAGATTACGTGCTTGCAAAAGTACGATTTTAAAGGATCAAACTGTCTTAGTAACATGAGCTTAAATGTTTATTTAGAATTCCAAAAAAGCTTGCTATTTATTTATTTATTTATTTATTTTACAAAAGCTTTTTAAATACAAATATAAACTCAAAGATGAAGTGATACAGTGATGTAGTGTAGGGGTTTGGTAAATTGTAAAGGATGTTAATTGTTATTACTCTTATTGTAGTTATTATAATTTTTACTAAAATCACTACTGTTGTAATGCCACAGATGTATTATTCTTCATGCATCTTCAGATTAGAACTCGAGACATATTCCTCACTGTGTCTAATGTCACAATATTTTTATTGTACCATCATTTATTAATGCAAATATTACCACCATATAGGACAAATTATATGACAGACTATTACATTTCTGGAAATTTTTATCATAACCAATCATAATGCCACATGTCTCCTCTCACTGCTATTATTCCATTGAACATTTTAGTGCCTCTACTTTGTATGCCTTGCCTCTTATCCCTTTCAATCATAATCTCACTTTAATTGCCTCTTCTCTGGCAAATACAAACATTATCTTCCTTACTCCTGGAATTAATAACTTCTGTGATGGCTTATCATCTTTTTTGTTCTCCAGTGCACCTTTCCAATTAAAATGGAAATTAAATGGAACTGAACACGACAACCAAAATCATGTATGTAGCATTTGGTTGATTTGGATTCCACTGAGCGCTAAACAGAATTCTATAATTCAGTATTTTCCCTATTTATTGTTCCCCACAAGATACTAGGAAAATGGTCAATATATGTTGATTGTCTATGTAGATTTATTGTAAGATACATACACAGATAGATGATAGGTAGATAGATCGATTGATTGATCCTGGTAGGCTTGTTATTCATTGGCATTTTCCTTTCTGAATCCTGACTTTCCTAATCCATCGGAATTGAAAACTTTTATTTTTCTCTTTTATTTAAGTTATTTACATTTGTTTCCATCTCTTTCTTGAGTATGATTCGTGAAACTGCCACCTTTGTGTTTGTCTGGGCTCAATCATGTGCCTGGTGAAGAGGGCCTCATTTGCTCTGTCAGGGTCCTGCTCAGGGCTCTGGCCATTCTCCTCCTCCACACAGGGGTCTCATGGCCTGACAGTCTGAAATTTCCATCTCCTACAGAGCAAGTATTTGGCCCCTGAGCCAATCTTAACCATGATAGGATGGTCATGAACTGCTTCACCTGGGCGTGACCTCCTGCAGACTGGAGGGGATCCTGATATTGGATCATCCTCCTATACCTGGGAAATCATTGATCCCTTGATTCTCTTCCCCATTTCCTTTACTTTTACTCCAATTAAAGGCATGTGACCCCAGAGTTGACTTCTGGTCATTGGATTGCTTGGACTCCCATATTCCATTTTATAGGACTAGAACTTTGACACTCTTGAATTTAAAAATGACATTTGCCCTACCTCATTTACCTCCAATTATCTAATAGTATTTTACATTTATTTTTATTTGACAAAAAGTGATTCATGGCTGTTCATGAAAATGGAAAGCGAAGAAAATGATTAAAATTACCAATAATTCCAATATGAGAAGCACTGTTTAACATTTTGACTTTTTCATTTTTATTTTTATTCCAGTTAGTAAAAATACAGTCTTATATTAGTTTCAAGTATATAATATAGTGATTCAATGATTCCATACATCACTCATTGCTCATCATGACAGTGCCCTTCTTGATCCCCATTACCTGTTTCCCCCATTCCTCCACAAGCATTTCCTCCCCATCATTAATTAAGAGTGTATTTCTTGGTTTGTCTCTCTCCCTCTTCCTCTTTTCTTTGTTCATATGTTTTTCTTCTTCTTCTTCTTCTTCTTCTTCTTCTTCTTCTTCTTCTTCTTTTTTATTTTATTTATTTGAGAGAGAGAGTGTGTGTGAGAGAGAGGGGGAGGGCATGAACAGGGGGAGGGGGCAGAAGGAGAAGCAGTCTCCTTGCTGAGCAGGGAGCCCAACGTGAGAATTGACCCCAGGACCCTGGGATCATGACCTGAACTGAAGGCAATGTTTAACTGACTGAGTCACCCAGGTGCCCTCATTTGTTTTTTAAATTCCACATATGAGTGAATTCATTTGGTATTTGTCTTTCTCTGACTGACTTATTTTGGTATACTCTCTAGCCTCATCCTTAGTGCTGCAAATGGCAAGCCCCCATTCTTTTTAATGGCTGAATAGCATTCTATTGCATATGTATATCACTCTTTTTTATCCGTTCATCCATTGGTGGGCATTTGGGCTGCTTCTGTATCTTGGCTATTGTAAACAATGCTGCTATACACGTGGGCGTGCTTGTATCCCTTTGAATTAGTGTTTTTTGTATTTTGTATTTTTTGGGGGGTAAATACCCAGTAGTGTGATTGCTGGAGCATTGGTAGCTCTATTTTTAACTTTTTGAGGAAACTCCATATTGTTTTCCAGGGTGGCTGCACCAGCTTGAGCTCCCACCAACAGTTCCTTTTTCTCCACATCCCCATCCACACCTGTTGTTATTTGTGTTGTGGACGTTAGTCATTCTGACAGGTGTGATGTAGATGTATCATTGTAGTTTTGATTTGCTTTCCCTGACAGTAAGTAATGATGAACAATTTTTTTTTTCATGTGTCTTTTGGCCATCCAAATGTCTTCTTTGGAGAAATGTCTATTGATGTCTTCTGCCCATTTTTAATTGGATTATTTGGTTTTGGGCTGTTGAATTGTATAAGTTATTTATGTATTCTGGATACTAACACTTTATGGGATATGTCATTTGCAAATATCTTCTCCCATTCTGTAGATGGGCTTTTAGTTTTCTTGGTTGTTTCCTTTGCTGTGTAGAATCATTTTATATTGATTTAGTCTCAATAGTTTATTTTTGCTTCTGTTTCCCTTGCCTCAGGAGACCTATCTGGAAAAAAAGTTGATATGACCGATGTCAAAGATGTTAAGCATTTTGAATATATTCTTTTAAAATTTTGCCTCTGAAGAATACTTATTTTTCAATGTTAAGTTTGTATTGCATATACTTTTTTAGGTGAGCTATATTTGTCCATTTATCAATAATACATCATGACTATTTTCTTGAATGAATGAATGATCTCTGCAATGGTCAGTCTGGACCACTGTCACAACATACCAGACTGAGTGGCTTAAACAACAGACATTTTTTCTCTCACAATTGTGGAGGTTGGGAGTCCAAAATGAAAGTGCCAACAAGGTTGGTTTCTAGTGAGGCCTTTCTTCCTGGCTTGTAGATGGCCACCTTCTAGCCGTGTCCTCATGTGGCCTTTCCTCTCTGTGCACTCAGACAAAGAGAGTTAACTGGTGTCTTTTCTTCTTATAAAGATACCACCAATACTATGGGATTAGGGCCATGATTCATTTAATAATAATCACCTCCTGACAGGGCCTCTCTCCAAAAACAGTCATGATGGAATTAGGACTTCAGCATACAAGTTTGTGGGGAACACATTTCAGTCCACAACAAACTCTTTAATGTAATTTTTAATAGCTGCAAAATTTTAATTATATAGGTATATCAGTTTTCTTGACAAGTTATATTTTATATATTTGGGCCATGTCCAATTTTCTCTTTATCTTACATTAAAAAATTAAACTAATGCTGCAATGAATGTTCTTTCTCATGTATAACATTTTATATTATTTCTTAATTATTTGCTTTGGATAGAAGATTCCTAGAAATAAAATTACTTGATCAATATACTTTTTACATTTTAAGATTCATACTACCAAACACTTCTTGCAAAGGTCATATCAATTTATTCTCATAATAGTTGCGATGAGCATATCATTTTATTTCTACTCACCAGCACTGACTGTAAACATTTTCTTTAAATATATGCTATTTTGATATAAGAAAAACATTTTTTATATCAAATTATTCTTTTCATTTATTCTGTTTAATCAATAATGGAGTTCCTTATGCTTCAGTGCTTTTTGTTTCTTAATGACTGGAGCTATTGGCCTAAAACCTACTTTTATGGCAAAGGATAAGTTCCTTTCACTGTTGGGGGCAAATTTGCCTTTTAATTCCATTGCTTGGGAAAACTTGTTACTTGATTTATGCCAGTTCTTCATAAGTCTGTATATCATTTTTTTTAATTAAATAAACTTAAAAAAGATTTACTTATTTATGAGAGAGGAGGAAATGAAAGAGAGATGGGGTGGAGGGGGAAAGGGAGAGTGAAAGAGAGTCTTAAGCAGACTCTGCACTGAATGTGGAGCCTGATGCAGGGCTCAACCTCAAGACCCTGAGATCACAACCTGAACCAAAACCAAGAGTCAGATGCTTAACTGGCTGCACCACGCAGGCACCCCAAATTTCAAAAACTTAGAAAAAAATTAGGATAGTTTTTAGATTTTTAGTAAAGCAGAAAAACACCAATAGTTCCTGCATACCGTCGCCAGATTTCTACTATGGTTAAGATTTAATATTAACCTTGTACAATGGTATATTCGTCACAGTTAAGAAACCAACAGCATGGTGCTATTAAATAAACTCTATAGATTATTAAGATTACATTATTTTCCCTCTAATGTTTGTTGTGGGGTTTTTGGTTGTTTTTTGTTTTTAGAATTCATCCTAGGGTACCATTTTACATTAAGTTGTCATGTCCTTTTACCCTTCTCTTGTTTTGGTGAGATTGACAGTTTTGATCAAATATTCTGTATCATATCCCCAATTTGGATTTGTGTGATGTTTTTTTCATGATCACCCTGAGTTTATGGGTTTTAGGGAGAAGACCAGAGGAAAAGTGCTATTCTTATCATATATCAAGGACACATACTATCAACAGCTGGCTTGATTAGCAGGCGCCAGTAGTGCTTGTAGAGTTTTTCCACTGTAAAGTCACTTTTATAGGTTTTCTATACTTTATTGAGAGTAAGTGACTAAATGCAGCCCACAGTCAAGGAGTTGGAATTTTTAAGTACATCTCCTTGAGGAGGGGGTAACTACACAAACTATTTGGATTCTTATATATGGAGTATTTGCCTATTTGCCTCATTTTTTTCAAGAATTTAGTTACATCAGTATGGATTCATGGATATTAACTTATTTTATACTTTGCATTATAATCTAATACTACATTATTTATTTATTATTGTTCAATTTTTTCCAGCTTTGACCATTTGGATCTCTTTCAGGTTAGTTCTCATGTCCCTCTGACATTGCATCAAATAAGAGTTATGGTGGTGCCCAATAGAAATTTCATTGTATACAAGCTTTCAATTGCTTCCGACATGACCTTTCAAAATTTGCATGAAGTATTAAAGGACGCATCCTGTCTTTTTCTGTGGATGGCTAGCCAAACAAGGCAACTCCCAGTTGTCAATTCTGGTTCACATAATGAGAAAATTAACAACATCTTATCACTTGCCAAAAGGTGATTTTTCTAGAATTCTCTATACGTTGAGGAATTGCACATAATAGTTACATTGAAGACATTTAAAATTCCCCCAGATTATGTAAGACCTCTCTTTTGAAAATATATGTAGGCCATCATTTTCTTCTAACATTTTATATTTTATTTTCTTAAAAAAATGATGTAGCCTACATCAGTCAGTGTCAGTAAAAGGAAAAGTAAGCATATACCTGTGATAGGTACAGTGGTTGTCTCACAGAAAAATATACTTAGATGTCCACTGCTGACATTGTATCAAAAAATTCAAAATTCCGCAATATACACCTGTCTTTTTATTTAATAAAATAGACTTATTTCAAATAATAGTCATAACTAAGTTTCAAAAGAGATGATTTATTTTTATCTGCTGAGTCATTGACATTTTTCTTTTCCTTCTGGGTAACTGCAATGATTAACTTTTGTTACATTTCAGTAGGTATTTATCACTTAGTCCCTGAAATGCCCATAGGAAGGATATGCAGAAGCAGAAAAACCATGATTACAAAATGAAAAATTTATCTCTTACAATATTACATAGAAGTTTTGCGTGAAGTTGTTTGAATACTAATTAATGAGAATGTCTTTGAATATCAATAGAGCACAGTGGTTAGCACCATGAGTTCAGATTCCAATCCAGGATTTTAATCTGGGCCCCTTCACTTGCCAGCCAATTACTTAATCTCTCATCTGGCAAATGAAGCTAATGCAAATCCTAGTGGCTTCAGAGGATTGTAGTGTCTTTTACAGGAGCTTAAATGTAAGGTGTTTAGCATAGTGCCCAATACATAGGAAGTGTTCAATAATTATTAAATGCTAGTACATACACAAGAATTCAGAGGGGAGTTGCAATGGTTAATTTTATGTTAGTTTAATTGGGCCATAGGAAGCCCGGATATTTGACCAGACATCATTCTGGATGTCTCCATGAGAGTTTTTTGGAGGAGATTAACTTAAAAGTTAGTAGACTGAGTAAAACAGATTGCTCTCCCCAATGTGGGTGGGCCTCATTGAATCAGTTGAAGGCTTAAATAGAACAAAAGTTCTGACTGTCCTTCAAGTGAGAGAGAATTCTTCCTGCCTGATTGCCTTTGAAATTGGGGCATCAGCATTTTTTCCTGCCTTTGGACTCTGACCAAAACATGAGCTCTCTTTGGGTCTCTAGCCTGTCAGCCTGCCAACCCCCTTGGTTCTCAGGCCTTCAGACTCAACACTAGATGCACACCATCCAGTCTCCTGAGTATCAGCTTGCAGACCTGCTCTGTAGGTCTTGGGACTTATCAGCCTGTATAATCACATGAGTCAATTCCTTATAACAAATCTTCTTTTCTATAAATATGTAACAAAAGATAAACTAGAGGGGGAAAATAAGCTGAATCTTAAAAAGTTCAAGTGTGCTAACTTCTGTGATTTTCTTCTCAGCACTCTTGTACCCTAGGCTGACCCGTCAGTGTCACACAATCATTAAAGTGTAGTAGGTGTTGGTGTAAATTTATAATTGGTGTAATCCTTATTGCTAACATGTCAATATTTAACTTGCATTAACCTTTCCTTTGAGGCTGACAAATTGTGCATCTATGGCTTGTTCAGTCTAATTTTTCATGTCATTGCCTTGCAAAGCATACAGATTTATAATGTCACTGTGTGATGGATGCAGGTCCCTCCTTTGCCTTGAAGAAGGGTTTCAACCCACTTAGATTATCCATCAGTTTATTTATTTATTTTCTGTTCCACTGGCCACCTATTTTTAAAGGCTTTGAGTGAATTTACCTCCCCAAGGCCCGTATTTTGAGGACGAATGGAAAGGGTACCCTTGTCAGGAATCGTTACCATGCTGCTGCTAAAGAGCCTACGCATTGTTCTGGCCTGTCTCACACAGAACAGCCTTCATCTGTGTGCGCATGTTGTCACTAAGAATTTGTTGATGGAAGCTGAAGGCTGGTGAAAGAAAATTAGGTCAGAATAGTGTGTGGGAAGCAAAATGACATTCTTGTCAGTTTTACCTAATCTTCAAGAACAGAGCTGCCAGAGCTATAATTTCCATAGGACGTGGACAGCTGACACTTAAACTCAATTATTTCTTTGTATATCTCCTTTTTCTTCCTTTTTTTTTTTTTTATAATTTAGAGTTGTTCCTTTCCCTCACCCCTCAAAAGTTTTGAGTATAAAAAAGTGGAGAAGTGTCCAAGAAATCTTATTTGAAATTCTTGGACCTGAACGCTAAGGAGTAAGGAGATTTAGGAGGGCTGAGTCATTCTGTAGGTGTTCACAGTTTGTTTCTAAGACAGATTGGTGTAAAGATCAAAAAGACTGACTTGCTAATGATCGTGTCCTTCAAGTTTACAGTACCGCATGGACTAAAGCCACTCTTTTCAATTCAATGGAGTGTTTTCGTGCAGTGGAGTCATCTGACGTTCCTCCAGCGAGTCTAATAAATTTATTTCAAATTATCTAAAATAAAGCTGAAAGCCACCAGGCCATATATTTAGGGGTAGATTTTTATTTTAATTTATGTTTTATAGAAAATTTCAAGAAAACCCAAAGCAATTGGCACTGAAATTTTCATCTCATCTCAGCAAAGTGTTATTTACACATGGGCTATTAAAATGAAGCAATTATTGGACTATTTCCTAGATCCTAGATTAAACTCTAACATATTTAGCATGTCTTGACTGATTTATGGAAATTAAAAACAGTTAATATATGTGTTTGAAATAACACTCGGTCTAATTCATCACTTAGACTTGGCTCCCTCTTTGTCCTAAGAACCCCAAAGCAAAACCGATGTTATGTCTTCAATTATTGCTTAAAATTTTTCTACTTCTCAATTCTCAAGCAACATATATCACATAAACAAAGCTAATAAATTTTAAGACACAAAATAAAAAGTGGTCCCAGATTAATCTTTGCCAATTCTATATTGGCAATCATATTGACAGGTTTTCTTTTTTTTTTTATTGTAATGAATCATGATCAATTTGTTGACCAAACAGAAATAGCTATTCCAAGCAAGCAAACAAAGAAACAAATTAGGGTTAGATTTTTTTTTTTTATTGTTCTTTTTCCCTTAGCCACTGGAATCTGGTCTTTAAACACTAACACTAGTGTCTCTGGGAGCCCAAAATATAAAGTCCAGCCAAGTTCCTTCATATGGTCTCTATATCAAGCAGAATTTAAAATCTCCAGATTCCTTTTAACTCTTAGTTTATAAGTGAGGAAACTACAGCTAGAGAATATAAGCTGGCACTGTGAACAAATCTGGAAGAAACAAGGCAGCAAGTCATACAGATATGTTGGGTAAGAGTATTCTAAACAGAAGGAACAGTATTTTATATACAGAAGTTCTGTAATGGAATTGTGGCTAGAGAATTCTTACGGCAATATGATTGGAGAAATGAACTGAGGGAGGATTGTAAGAAAGTCAGAGACAGAGTAAGACCCAGTGCAGGGGATTTTCAAGCAAGGACTAGCATGTTCTGATTTAAGTTAAAGAAAAAGAAGAGATACAGGTTGTGGAAAAGAGAAAGGGGAAGAGAGAGAGGAAAGGGGAAAGAAAAAATGAGTGAATAGATGAGTGAGAACAGAAAGAGGAAGAATACGTTGAAAAGTGGGAGTTCTATTTATGGGGGAATATTAGTGAAGGAACAGGATGATAATAGAGAGCATTTTAATTTTGAGATACGTATTAAATATCCAAGTAGCAGTATAGAATATGCTGTTGGGTATGAATTCGGAATTCAGGATTTGGGGAAACGTGAGTATATTTGGGGACATTAGAGATGATGAGATCATCAAGGATACAAGTGACAGAAAAAGTCCAAGGACCAAGCCTCGGGGTGGGAGATGGTGCTCATGTTTGGAGGTCAATCTCCGTTCTTTGGGAAAAAAAGCATAGGGGACATTGTATTAGAATTGTGACAGAGTGATTCTCTAAAAGCCAGGTATACACGGTATTTCAGAGAGAATATAGTATTCAAGTATGTCTGATATCACTAAGTCAGGTGAAATAGGAACTGAGAAATGATGGTTGAATTTAGCAAATGCAAGTCATTGATAATTGTCAAAAACAATTTTGGTGGACATAGTAGGGAGAAGAACTTCTGTGCCTTAAGAAAGAGGAGAGGATATGAAGGGAAGAAAGAGAAACTGCAGAGTTTTTGTTTTGTCTTGTTTTTTGGCAGTGACAGCAGATTTATTGAGGGCAATAACGTACTGACATTCTCTTCTTGGGGTGCACTGGCAGTGGCCATGAGGGGAGTTGTGGGGTGGAGGCCAGAAGCAAGGAGGGTGCTGGTATCAAGGCCCAATCTCCTGGGGCCTTCTCTCCCCTTTCTATGTTCACGGAGCATCAGTCCTTCTGGGCATGGATGGTTTCTGACCAGGTCTGCCTTGGGCAGAAGAGGACTGTCGGTGCTGCCATATGTATTTATAGAGCAGTTGGTGTGAGGAGATTATAGGATTGGGAATCAGGGAAGAATTGGGTTTTTGTTGTGGTTGTTGACTTTAAGAAAGCATATTACAGATGTTATACAGAGATATGTGCGATCCTATAGATAGGGAGACATTATGATGCAGAACAGGGAGGGCCACTTTCAGGAGTGAAGATATAATGCACAGGTGGATGAATCGCCCTTATAGGTACAGTGAGTTTATCCATCAGAAGAAGAGGAAGTCAAAACAATGAGTCAGGCTAGTAGCTTTGATCCTAGGAGTCTGTGCAAGTCCTCTTCAGTATCCTTCTATGTTCCCTGAGTCAAGAAACAGTCACAATTGAGGAGAGAACATGGGTTAGAGGATTGGAGATTTCATACCTTCTTGATACATAGAAGACTTAAGGAAACATAAATTAATCAGTACTAAAGGGTCACATCCTTTAATCACATGAATGGCATGGATGTAAAGTGAGATTGGTATGCATATGTGCTTTTCTTCAGTCACAGCTGTTCCTATGAAAAGAGGCTCTGAACTTAAAACTAAGGTTAGGGCCTCTCCAGATAAGGGAAAGAGAGGAAATGGAATTAAAAATCTATGCAAGAAATTGCTTTAAATGAGGAACTATGAAAAGAGAAGTAGAGGCGGTAAGGGAGATAAGTGACAAGGAGAAAGTAGATTGATGATCTCAAGTGAGTGTAGAAATCGGTGGAGACAAAAGAGCCAGAGGAAGAGAAATGGAAATTAAAGAGGTGGCAGTTGAGGAATGCAATCATGACAAATTAAGAATGGAGAGGGGGAAAATCATTGGCAATAACAACCTTTGGGTTATGAACATGATCGTGGGTAACTCTTCTCCTTACATTCCTTAAGGCATTTTAAGTTTAACAATTTTGATAGAATTTCAAGCCCTATAAGAGTTGGTTAGACAGCATTTTTCTTATTAGACATTTTTTTTTGGTTAATGTTCCAAGAATTCTTCAAATTTCAATATGAAAATGGTCACTTTTCCAATCAATCAAGATATTCACTGTCCAATATGGTAGTCACTGGCAACGTGTGACTGTGGGATTTTAAAGTTTAATTAATTAAAATTACATAAAATTTAAAATTCACTTCCTTAGTCTCACTAATGACTTTTGAAGTTCTCAAGAGCCACATGCAGCGAGTCAGTACTCTGTTGGACAGCGCAGAAATGAAACATTTCCATCATCACAGAAAATCCTATTGAACAGTGCTATTCTGAAGTTTTGCCTCATAACCATTCCAATGTTCAACAGTTCTGGGACAGAATGGAAATGAAATTTTGCTTTGTAACTATCTGATCAGATTTGCTAGAGACAGAAATCATCTGACAACTGCTGTGGCACCACAGCTGCCCAGATTCCATATGTTTTATGGCATCTATGAAATAGGAAGATCATTGCCATGGTTACTGCATCACATAATATGATCTAATGAGAAGTAATTCACTGGTAAAAGGCAACACAAAAGACATGTTTGATTAAAGTAACTATTTCCCATATGTTCCCTTTTGTTAAAAATTATTTTTATTTTGGAGTGTGTGTGGGGAGGGGTTTGAGATATGAAACCATTAACCCTTATCATAGTGGTGCACCTTCTAGCCTTCAAATCAAATCCGTGATATGGCTCAAAATGGAGCCTAATATAGAGATGGGGGAAAACAATGATTCTTTTAAAGCCTTGAAGCTGGGATGCCTGGGTAGCTCAGCAGTTGAGCACCTGCTCCTGGCTCAGGGCGTGATCCGCGCTTTCAGGATCGAGTCCCACATCAGTCTCCCTGCCTGGAGCCTGCTTCTCCCTCTGCCTACGTCTCTGCCTTTCTCTCTCTGTGTCTTTCATGAATAAATAAATAAAATAAAATAAAGCCTTGAAGCTAGCAATTTACTTCTAGGCTTACTTCTGTTGGAAGAAAATAGATGAGCAAATAAGCAGTCATTTTCTCATGAGTGAAGGTGAGGTCAGCTAAACATCTGCTTAACTCTGGGCACGTGGCACAGTTTTCAGAAGAAATTGCCATGCCTATAACTAGAATGTCAGAAAAGCTCATATTTCAGCTTCAGTGGATCTTGTGTTCATTTGATGGAACTTTACTTTCTGTGGTACTTATATATAAGAATATCTAAAAACACACACCAGAAAAAGGAAAAAGAAAACCAAGAGATAGGAAATAAATATTGTTGAACTCTTAATCTGTGTCAGATTTGCTTGAGCTAGTGAAATTATACCAGGTTCCACAATGTGCACAAAAATTATTTGCTATATTTTTTTGTTTTCATCTCAGCTTTACAGATGTCTAAGTAGTACTTAGAAACACTGAGATCAAGTAAACTGCTCATGTTCTCAGAATTGATGATGGTTGGAGGTTAGATCTTCCTAACTCCAAGAAGCTATCATCATGTATAACATAGTTAAATATCACTTGGTGAATTTCTTGAATAAGTCTGTGGACACTTTGAGATCAGTTAGACAGAGAACCTACCATGTTAGAGAAATTGTGAAAATGCAGCAGGAATGGACATGTGCAGAGAACTGAGGGAGGTATTAAAGGTTTGTTGAGCAGCTACTCTTATTCTTATATCACATTATTTCTTGTAAAAATGACTTTTAGAGCTTTTATTGAAATTAATAGGTAGTTATATTTAATATATTAGCAAATTAGAATATTCACCTGTCAGGAAAGCTAAAGAACAATAAAAACAGTTACCCTAAGTTAAAATGTTTCTAGAATTGATGTCAATTCTATCAATATCAACTTTTTAACTGTTTTAAAAATTCCTTATGATAATTGTTGTCTGTTCTTCAGAAGAATGACTTTTTTTTGTTAGTTTAAAAGTTTATCAATTTTGTTGTTCTTCTCAAAGAACCAATTTTTAGTTTGTTGATTTTTGTCTATTTTTTTTGTTCTCTTTTTGTTCCTTTCTTTCCTAATCCTTATTATTTCTTTCCTTCTGATTGTATTGGCTTTAATTTGCTTTTATTTTCTAGTTTCTTGAGTTGGAAGTTTAGGCTATTGATTTGAGATCATTATTTTTTTAATATAGGCATTTATGGCGATATATATATATATACACACATATATATATATAGTACTGTTTTAGCAGAACTCTATACATTTTGGTATATTGTGACTTCTTCTTTGACCATTGATTATTTAGGAGTATGTTTTTAATTTTCCAATATTTGTAAATTTCTGAAATTCTATTTTTTTCTCTCTGTTTTTTTATTTCTAATTTTATCCCATTGTTGTCAGAGCACATACAAACTATTCCAAAATACTGAAGAGGCAGGTATGCTTCCTAACTCACTTGATGAAGCTTTTATGACTCTCTTACCAAAAATAGACAAAGATATTGCAAGGAAAGAAAACTCGAAACTAATGTGTTTTATGAATATAAATGCAAACATCCTTAACATACCATATACAACAATATATAGAAAGATAATATACCATGGCAAAGTAGGATTGATATTAAGAATTCAAGTTTGGTATAATACTGAAAAACTTGGGCTGTGTAAGATGACATGTCAATAAGTAAAAGACAAAAACAAGATTATCATTTAAATAGATGCATAAAAACAATTTCACAAAATCCAAATCCTTTCATGTAAAAGCAGTAACAGATTATGAGTAGAAGAGGATTTTCTCATATGGTATAAAAACACCGTAACAGACATTTTACTTGGTTGTGAAAATATAACTGCTTTCCCCTAGTATCAGGAATAAGACAAAAAATGTCTGCGATGATTGCTTCTATTCCAAAGCATGCTGGAGTTTCTAGCCAGGGCAACTAGACAGGAAAATGAAATAAGAGGCAGGTATATTTGAAAAGAGGTAAAACTATATTCACAGATGACATAACCTATAAATAGGAAATACTAAGAAATCTTTCCCACAACCGCCTACAAAACACTATAGGAAGTGATAAACCAGTTCAAAAAATTTACAAGATACAAGATCAGTTAAAAAGTCAATTGCATTTCTATACACGAAAAATTGAATAATCAAAAATGGAATCAAGAAACCAGTTCAATTTACAGTAGCATAAGATGAAAAAATACTTAGGAATAAATTTAACAAAAATTAAAAGTTAACTGGAAAAGTGCAAAATATTGTTGAAAGAAATTAAAGAAAACCTAAATAAATAGAAAGCCATCGCATGTTCATGGACTGGAAGATTTAATAGTGTTTAAGATTGTGGTTCTCTACAAATAGACCTCCATATTCAACCTCTGTCAAAATCCCAGTCGCTTTTTTTTTGCAGAAGTTGACCAACTGATCCTAAATTCATTAGAAATGCAAGGGACCCAGAATAGCCAAAACAATATCAAAAAAGGCCATGGTTGAAAGAATCATAATTCCCAATTTCTAATCTTCAGTAGTCCAAAGTGCATAGCATTGACAGAGGATAGACATAACCCTAAGAAGCAGAATTAAGAGTCCACTATATTTGTGTTCAGTTGATTTTCAGCGAGGTTGCTGAGACCATTCCCTGGGAGATAGGATATATTTTCAACAAATGATGCTAGCACAACTGGATGCATGTATGAATGAATGAGTGAGCGAATGAGAGAAAAAATGTTTGACTCTTACCTAACACGAATCAACTTGCAATGGACCAGAGATCTAAGTACATAAGGTCAAACTATAAAACACTTAAAACACAAGAGTCAATCTTTCTGACAATGGATTTGGATATGACACCAAGAGTACAAACAACAAAAGAAAAAAATAAGTAAGTCAGGCTTGATCAATATAAGAATTTAAGGGTTCAAAGGACACTACTAAGGAAGCTAAGAGATAACCCGTAGAATGGTGGAAAATATTTGTAAATCACAGTTCTGATAAGTATCTAGTATCCTTAATGTATAAGGAATTATTACAGCTCCACAAAAAAATCCAAGCAAAAAATAGGCAAAGGATTTGAATGTGTATTTCTCCAGAGAAGAGATAATAAAGATTATGATAAACCCATAAAAAGATGTGCAACATTATTAGTAATTAGGAAAATACAAATCAAAACTACTATGAGACACCACTTCCCAAATACTAGGATACCTAGTAGAAACCTCCACCGATTTCTGGGGAGACGAACAATGGTGCAGCTGCTTTGGTCAATACTGTGGCCTATCCTCTAAAAGCTAAAGATAGAATTTATTTGCTGCTCAGATATTCCACTTTTAACTATAGACTCGATAACGTTGAAAAATATGAACATGTGTCTACATAAAAACTGTTCGTAGCATCATTATTCATATTAGCCAAGAGTGGAAGCAAGTCAAATATCTATTGACTGATTAATAGATGAGCAAAATGTGGCCCATCCATACCGTGGAAGATTACTTAGCCATCAAAAGGAATGAAGCACTGTTACACGCTACAGCAGGCTTAAACCTTGAAATATTGTGCTAAAGGAAGGAAACTGGTCAGAAAAAGCCATTTGTTGCCTGACACCATTTATATGAAATGTCTCAAGTAGGTCAATGTAAAGTAACCTTGAGTCGGCTAGTGGCTCTCAAGGACTTTGGGGAAAGAAGCATGAGGATCAACTGCCAAAGGATCCAGTGTTTCTTTTGGGAATGATGCAAATGTTCTAAAATTAGACTGTGAAAAACCTTGCACAACTCGTGGATATGCTAATTTACCACCGAATTATTTATACTTTAAAGGTATAAATGTTATGTTTAATTAATTATATTCCAATAAAGCTACTACTAAAGAAAGAATGTCTGAGCCCATACAGCCCATACTTTATTAGACAAGGGAGAATTTCCTGACAAATCCCTACTGGATCTTTCTGCAGGAGTCAATTCAGAAGACCTGCCCTCTCTGTGCATCTTTCCTTTACCATTCAGCATCTGGGGTGCCTGGGTAACTCAGCGGTTGAGCATCTGCCTTTGGCTCAGGGCATGACCCCGGGGTCCCAGGATCGAGTCCCACGTTGGGCTCCCAACAGGGAGCCTGCTTCTCTCTCTGCTTGTGTCTCTGTCTCTCTCTGTGTGTGTCTCATGAATGAATGAATGAATGAACGAACGAATAAATAAATAAATAAATAAATAAATAAATAAATAAATAAAATCTAAAACAACAATAAAAGCCCACTCAGCATCAAAATACTCACCTCTGTGAGCACATGTTTATTGGCCTTATCAAAGTGTAAATCTATCGGCTGCTCCTACATTCCTTGACCCTCCCGGAGGTCAGAAGACATCTCTCGAGCATCTCTATTTCAGGTCCAGGTTCTGCATGTTGGAGAGATGCCTGGAGCTCTGCACTCCAGGGGAGGTACAGGGGAGGTCAAGGCAACAGCTTCCTTACAGGGCAGGTGACAGGACTTCTGATGTGTATCATATATGCAGATATAAAATGAAACATGATTTCTTGGCAAGGTTGATTGCTAATCAGAGATAAGGGGTATTGAATGTTCAGGTAAAGGATAACAGATAGGATCAGAATGTAAAGATCAAATTTAGGGTCGCCTGGTGGCTCGGTCAGTTAAGTATCTGCCTTTGGCTCAGGTCATGATCCCAGGAGTCTCCCAGATGCTCATTCTCTCTCTCTCTCTCTCTCTCTCTCTCATGAATACATAAAAATTACTTAAAAAAAAGATCAATTTTATTCAGAGGAATAAACCTGAGAGACAGTAAGAAAGAAAATCAAAGATAGAGAAATGTTTGGGGCTTTTGCATCTGGCAGGAGAGCAGGGCCTCTTGGGAACACTAATGCCACACGAGGACATTTTATTCTGTTGCCAGAAAAGTTATCCTCTGCTCAGTGTGACCCATTGTAGTGGCAGGGTTTCAGTAGCTGCCCATTTAGGGCAATCCATCATCTTCAACCCGGCTGCTCCACCCTTACCAGCAAAGTGGGTGGCAAATTGCAAAAGAAACAAATGGCTCACTTGTGCAATGAGATACTTTTCCCTCCAACGTTCCCCAAGATGACAGCTTCTTTGGTGAATCAACCTGGCCCTTCCACTGCTCAGTAGAAGTGGGATGTAAATATGTCAACATAGATTTCCCGAGTTTCTGGAAGCAATCACCATGAACCCTGAGGGAGACATGGCCCTCCTCTTTTGTCCCAGAACCACGCAAAGGAGGTGACATACTCAAATCTACAAAAACAGAGTGGAGATAAAAAACAAAAACAAAAACAAAAACAGAGCGGAGATAGAAAGCTGACTGTCAGAAAGCTGTTTTTGCCAGTTGACTGTGGTAGGTGTTGGGTACATAATCCATCACTAAACTCTATATTGTGTAAGATCCCAGATTCCATGGCCCTAGTGATAGGGCGTACGGCAGTCTCAGAGTACTTATACTATCAGACTTTATTTCAAGTCCAGGAAACATGGCCTTGAACATGAAAAACACATAGGATGGCAGAGTTCCAGGAGAGGATTTCACCAACTCTTAAATTCGCATCCAAAACTCCATTTGCTTGTGTTTAATCCTATTCTTTGGAGTAGCTTTGCTCAGATTGGAGACACCCTCACCCTCAACCTCTCTCTCACACTCGATCTCAGTTTTAAAATGTATTTAAAATGGTTTTATTGAGATATAATGGACATACAACATCATAGTAGTTTCAGGTATACGACATAATGATTCGATTATTTGTACGTGTTGCGAATTGATCACCACAGTAAGCCCATACTTGGTTACAATATATTTTTTGTTGTAATGAGAGCTTTTACGATTTACTCTCTTAGCAATTTTTAAATATGCAATACATACTATTAACTCAACTCACCATGTTGTACATTACATCCTCACGCTTTATTTCATAACTGGAAGCGTCTACCTTTTGACGCCCTTCACCCATTTTGCTTACTGCCTGCCTTGGGCAACCACCAATCTGTTCTCTATTTCTGTGAACTTGGTCATTTTTGTTTGTTTTCATTTTTTGTTGTTGTTTTATTAGAGTCTACGTATGAGTAGGATCATACACTTATCTTTCTCTGTCTGACTTCACTTAGCATAATGCTCTCGGTGTCCATCTATGTTTTCACAAATGGCAAGACATTCTTTTTCTGATTGAGTAATTATTCCATTGTGTGTTTCTTCCATATTTTCTTTATCCATTTATCCATAGATGGGCCCTTAGGCTGTTTCCGCATCCTGGTTACTGTAAATGATGCTAAGGAACATTGGGGTGTAAGTATCAATCTCATTTTTTCATCCTCCACAACCCACCCAGTTCTCTGCACACATGTGTTTGCTTCCTCTTGAACCCTATGTCACTGTCCGTAATTTCCCACGAGAGATAAGAGTTGGATTTTTGCATATTGATGTTGGGAAAAAGTTTGGTGCCTCAGTGTCTCGCAGTAGCCTTGCTCCCAGGTGTTGAGATGCCATTAGATGCTTTTCATGATGAATACGAATGAACTACCAGCTTATCATCTGCCCTTTCTTTATTATACTCGAAGATGATTATGTCCTCTCATGATTTAAACTCTTTATTCCAAAGTCCCCCTTTTACTCTCTCTGAGGGTGCTGAGGAACCGTCTACCCTGGATGCAGGTAATAAGGTCATGCATAATGCGTAGATGATTTAACACAAGAATAAAGTCTGCCTGGTCATCTTCTTTTTCCTCTTAGTCTGAGCCAGAAATTCTAAACAATGTCAGGAATGAAATACTCCTCCCTGCTGGGGGAGGCTCCTACTGCCCCCAACTTCACCCCCTCACACTACTATTGAAGAGTGTGTAGAACTTCAGAAGAGGAGATGATTCCATCAAGGGTGAGGAGCATGCCTGGTTTGTTCAAAGCTGTGAACTTTACAGTATCTTCCATAACAGTTTCATCTTCCATTATAGATGCTCAGTAAATATTAAATGTTTAGTTTATAAGTGAGAACATGGTAAGCAAAGGGAAGAAAACACGTAAAATAATGAAGATTAAATTATATGATATGTCCTGATAGCTGTATAAAAATTAGAATTCCCGATGGGCAACATAGAAGGAGGATCCAGAGCATGAGATGCTCATGAAAAATGAAGCATATGAGTCAGATGTGCCAAAATAGTAACATATAAAGGGTGATGAGGAAAGAACAGAGGACACAGAGTGAAGGGAGACCCATTTATTCAATTAATCAGACATACTTTGAGCACTTTCTATTGAAGTGTCCAAGACATGTGAGATTTTAAAATGTTGTTCCCAAATCACTCATAATCTAGAGGGAGAAGGAGAAGGCATTAATATCAAAAATATAAAGGATGTTTCTGAGTGTCTTTTATACATGCGGTGTCTTCCAAATAGTAAGCATTCTGATAAGGCTGAAAGGCAGGTGTAATTATTATGAGCCTTTTATAAATGAAGAAAGCCGGTCAGAGAGCTCCAGTTTCACACAGTTTCAGGTGGGACAGCTGGTTTGTGAGGTCAGTCCTATCTGTGTCCACTGGAAAATGGCAGGTGAACTAAATCACGTCTGTGTGGTTGCAGTGCGGGGCTCGTAGGGGAGTACAGGGAGAGTAAGACAGGGAAGGACAGTTGGAGTCGTTCAAGGGACTTCTGAAGGCCCCAAACTATTGATGAAGTCCTGCCAATAATTTAAAAAAAAAAGCCATTTGTTAAAGAAATGAAAGTGAGTAAAATCAAAATCTTAACATTTTGAGTCCTGTCACAGAATAAATCGGTATCTTGCCATTTTCTCTTAATTTGATTTCCTTTAAATCTTGGTATGGTATATAATGTAAAAATAGAAGTCTGAATAATATCTGGCCTAGTTCCATAAAGATTGCTTGAGATCTCAGATTGTCTGGATTTATTAATGTGATAAAATATATTCCCAGAGATTCAAGTATGTTCACTCCAGAAGCTGTCTTTTAAAAGAAAAGAAAAGAAAAACTTCTACCTTAAAAACATTACATTTATCCAAGTCTCCAATGCTGCATATAAAAATATACGCATAGAAATGTGTGAATATGTGTGTATATATACCAGCCATGCTTATGTACGCCTACATACGTATTGACACATACGACTCTACCCATCCACATGTGTGCATGTGTGTGCCGCCTGCTTAGTGTCTGCAATTTCACAATGAAATATAAAGTGAACAGAACGGTTGGATAGAGGGTTGGATATTGCCCTGTGTCAAATTGTCAGAAATGTTATATAGAGTAGGTGGATTTCTTAGTGTTTTTTTTTTTTTTTTTTAATGCAGCTCCAAGTTATTGTAAATACTCAGAGTATCTTCAGCGCCCATCCACCCTGGGTCATATGTGGGACACAATAGCAAATTCCTTTCAGAGAGTCAGAATTCTGCTGTAGGTGAGTCACAGTGAGGAGAATTTGAGGCTGTTTGAGTTCACTTCTAAGGTATCTCCTTTGTTTTCAGGGGTATTTGATGTTTGGGTCTCCGGGGTGTGGGAGGAGGAAGGGGCAGATTTAAAAGGAGAAGCTCCTGGTTTATGTTAAGGCCCCTAGTCAGCTTTGCACTTGCCTTGCTGCCTGTGTTTTATCCTGGGGACTTGGGGTGAAAACTATTTTGGGACACTCTTCTGTTCTATGCGGGGGTCACAGAAGACCTGCAAATCAGAAATGCCGGGCTCCAGCAGTCTCAAAGCAAATTGAATCTCTCTTTACAAATTACTTGATAAATTAGATCATAATTTTAATAGATTATTCTAGTGCTTTTATATCATTTAGTAAATTTGAGCTCAGTCGTTTTGGAAACATACTCTGACCTCTCTCCATCAACTTTGCATTGGAGTTCAGACACCACTAAGAAAAACTGGATGCCAGAAAAGAAATTTTTTTTTCCTTTTTTTAATCGACTTGAGGTTTTCTTCTGCCTTATAAGCCTGACTTTAAAAAGCTTTCATGCTCCTCAATTCAAATAATATCCATGAGTATATGTCTATTCACAATGAAGAACATAATATGCAACATTTTTAACTATTAGATATCTCACATATGTTATTTTTGGGGAATGTCTACCAAGCTTATAAACTCATTTTCTCATTTTGAAGAGTGAGAAGCTGAAACGTGAACAGTCGGTAACTTCTCTGGATTATCAATGAATACTTTATATTTACTAGGCATGAATAGGCTTTGGGATCTGCGGTGCTTATCCATAAAAGCCACTTTTGAGTCAACTGTCACAAAACCATTCTTCTATGCACATTCACACACAAATTCCCCAGATAGCTTAATCAGGACTCTTTTGTCGTTGCTGCCATTTTGATCAAAATTCAATCCAAATTGCCTCGGACTGCCATACACGTTATGCATGCTTAGAAACACACACACACTCAATAAAATTTTAAAAGAAGAGGGAAGTGGAAACTATTAGCTCAACTAACCTAATCACAGGAATCAGGAATCTCAGTCATGAGTAGAAAGGCGTTGCTGTCTTTAGTCAGATTTTAAGACTCGCATTTCCCATAGGAGTACATATTCCTGTGCATGGCTGCCTCCTGGCCTCATACATCTTCAATTTAGTCACACAAATGGAAAGGACTTCCCTTAATATTTCCACTTTGAAAAACTGTAGATCCTTGACTGGTCCATCAGGAATCGTGTACCCTTTCTTAGATCCGTCAGGCCAGGTCAGCGAAAGCATGTGAGAGGAAGGCAGGCCCTGTGGGATAATTTTCAGAATATGAAAAGGAGAGTAAGTTTTACAGAAGAACAAAGGTAAGTAAAAACATGATCAACAGGATGAAAATTCTGTGCTGGGAGCTCAGTTTGGGTCTTCTACTCCTGGAAATTAACTGAACGGAATAGTTGTCCTTGGCTTATTTGTCTCCTCAGGAATCACTTAAAATTAAATCTAATAGTCTTATAATTTGCTCTGCTTTTATTTATTTATTTTAAATATTTTATTTATTTATTCCTGAGAGACACACAGAGAGAGGCAGAGACACAGGCAGAGGGAGAAGCAGGCTCCATGCAGGGAGCCCGACGCGAGACTCGATCCTAGGTCTCCAAGGTCACGCCCTGGGCCGAAGGCAGATGCTCAACCACTGAGCCACCCAGGCGTCTCTGCTCTGTTTTTTTTTTTTTTTTTTTTTTTTTTTTTAAGATGAAGTATCTTAACTATTTACTTAAACTATTAAGTATAAGTTAACTTATACTTAACTATTTACTTAACTATATACTTAAACTATTCCACCTTTATATAAGTGGCCCACCTCCCTCCACTACTGTAGAAGGTGTTGACTTTTCATTGGAAAGGGATGCAGTGGGAGAAGAGGGAAAAGGAGAAGGAATCAAGTTATTAACTGAGGTGACGTGAATGAGGACCCTCATAAGTACGGGTAGCAGGCCATCTCCTGCTTTCTGCCTCCTCCTGACCCCAGTCGGTACCCCTACTATCAGAAATTCTTTACTCCTTCTACTCCAAACCATATTGCATCCCATTTAAAGTGATGTAAGATTTTCCCACATATCTACGCACATCTCTATCGGCAAAACACTTTGCATCTTTAATATTCCCTCTCTTCTTGATGTCCCCACCACATACGCACAACCAGTACCTGTGGTTCTAGGTGGACCAAAGGCCAGTAGTTTCCAAGGAAAGGAAATTATATTGCTCTTCTCCACAGCGGCAGTGGGCATCAGGTTTAGAAACCCTAAGTATATTCTAGAACTTACATCGGTTTTCAGCACAAACACTACAACCTATATAGAAGTGTTAACTGTTATGCGGTGAAGACTCATTAAAATAAATGAAATAAAATTATTGATACCTATGAAACTATCAGGTCTATTAAGTCTGAAGATTATCCAAAGCAAACCAAACATAAACAGATCGGTTCGAAGATCTTATGTATACGACTTGATAAGCAAAATGAGTAGGAATCAGGCCACTAGGTAATTCCAGAGACATCCAGATGTTAGCTGCCTCTGGTTTATAATTTACATGTATTTCCACTGAAGGTGGATTCCTGAAAGTGAGAGGGTGGGTAGCTGTGTTCTAGGGAATTAATGATACAACTTGTAAAGAAGAGGGTAGCACCTGCTGAGTTACGAGAGTACAAGTTTAGTCAATATATACAGACATACATAGGTCTGTTGAGAGAGAGATTTTCATATAAAAGGCCAAATTCTCTGTAATTCAACCTCAAAGTGTAGATTCTGGTCTAATTCTCTCTAATTCTTCAAAAGTTGTCTTTCTGTGTCCTTCAGTGTGTGCTCACCTCCTTGAGTCATTTTAAAATGTGCCACTCAACCCTCTCGCTTTCCAGTGGCACGGAAAGAGAAAGGACTTTTCTCTGAGTCACGTTGGCCTTTTTCCCCCCCTCTCTGTTTCTCTCTGAGCTACGATGTTGTGTAATATTCTGCATTTCAACAACTTGTCCTTAGGCGGTCAAGAATTTGCCACTTGGTCCTTCTGGATATTATTTCTCATGACGTCACCTCGACCCTCTTTTCCAAGTCATTCTTCAGCCCTCGCACCATTGCTCCCAGACCATGATCGGCTTAGACACCTTATTTCCTTGGGTGGCAGAGACCATCTGGTTGTAGGTCAATGTCATTTTCTTCCATTTCCTGGAAACACAGTTATGCTCCTTGTCCCAGTCTCCCTGTGTAAAGTGTCATCTTCACAGAGTTCTTGCCAACAGTGTGGCCACTACGTTCTCGCTAATGGAACATAGTAAGATCCCAGCCACCAACTAGATGGAAAGTCCACTGAGGGTCATCCCAGGGGGAGGTGAAGCCACAGATGGAAAGAGTTCTGGTCCTTGAATGGTCAGTAGTTGGCTGCCTGGCTAGAAGCATCCACCTTATACTATGGCCACAGATCAAAACACATATTTATTTATTTATTTATTTATTTATTTATTTATTTATTTATTTATTTATTGTCATTGAGATTTGGAGATTCATCTGTTATAGAAACAAATGTTATTTTAACCTATAAACTAGTAAACGTTTCCCTCTGTCCTTCGTCAACATCACCTAGGAAGAGTTCACCATTCTCATCTCTGGCGCTTGGTGATTCGTTCACTAAATTTCCTCTTTGGCTCTTCAGCTTCTCATTCAGTCCAATGTCAGGACTTACACCAGTCGGTCCGTGGTAACTCCGTAAGGATAGGGACCTTCCTTCTTCTGTATGTGCCATGGCACTTACCGAGCCAGGCGCAGAGCATGCGACAGAGATGTGCCTATTGATCTAGAACTCCCCCAGAGCGGTGTGCGAGTGTCTCTTTCCTCTGCAGCCAGGAGAGGGCTATGGAACAAGAAAATAGGGACAGATGTGTTCTATTTGCACATTCACAAAATACCACGCAAAACCCACTCAAGAGTCACATGAGGTTTAGCAATGGGCTGTAGACCCCATGATCAAAGCAGGCAGGGGATCCAGTTTTACTGATTAGGTGGTCATTGCTCTTAGCCTCACCTCCTCATTTAAAAACAAAAAAGACTTCATTTTTTTTTTAGAGCAGATTTAGGTTCATATGAAAACTGAGTGGAAAGTATAGAGATTCCTCATATAGTTCCACCCCCATCCATACACAGCCTCCCCACCATCCACATGGCTCCCTGGAGTGGTGCATTTGTTACCCTCGAAAAACCTATAGCAGCACATCCTTATCACCTCGAGTGCAGAGTGTGCCTTAGGGGTCATTCTTGGTATTGTGCATTCTGTGAGCTTTGGCAGATAGTGACTTACATCCACCACTACGGGGTCCTATTGGACAGCGTCACTGCTTTAGAAATCCTTTGTGCTCTGCAGACTCATGCCTGTCTCCCTCCCTCCTAACTTCCGGCAACCCGTGATCTTTTTACTGTCTCCATAGTTTCGGCTTTTCTGAGCATCGTATAATACAGCATGTGACCTTTTCAGATTGGCTTCTTCCACTTAGTAATAGTTACTTAAGATCCCTCCATGTCTTTTCATGACTTAATAGCTCATTTCCTTTTAGCACTGAATAATATTCCATTATCTGAAGGTACCCAGTTTACTTATCTATTTATCTACTAAAAAACATTTTGGTCGCCTCCAAGTACATTGACAATTATGAATAAAGCTGCTATAAATGTCTGAGTGTGTGTGTCGTGTGGATATAAGTTTTCCATTCATTTGGTTAAATACCAGGGGATGTGGCCTTCTCGTGTTTATTACTAAAATATCTCAAATACATTGCTGTTCACAGTGATGATGGAAGCTGGGCAGGCAGGTTTTCCTTTTTTTTTTCTCCTCCAGCTTACAAGTCACCCATGGAAACCCAAAGAACTCTCAGTTAGCTCTTCCAGTTTCAAGAGTGGCATCACCCGAAGAGAAGGTTATGAGGATGTTAAAAAAGCCGAATGTGCTACCTCAAGTCTAACACTCTCATTCCTATGTATGTACCCAGTAAACAGAACTTTTTGGCCATAACTCTGTGCCACCCCATAAAGATATTCCTATACCAAGGCCTGACCTCCAGCCTCCATTTAAATTACCCATTTCCTTTGATCTTTACTTCTTTTTGGTCCCCCAGTTGGGGTTCTTTGCCTTGCCTTTCTTATGGTTCTGAAATCTCTAGCCTCCTACACAGATATTGGTGTCCTGTGGGATTTCTGCTGCTGAGGAAGGTTTGGTAGGAGCTTTAGTTCACGGTGATGGAGGATTAAAAGAGGCCCCGAAGTGGTCTGGACCATGTGTTACAACCTGTCCTTTCTTTCTTGTTAATTCAGATAAAATAACAAGAATAGAAACAGTTCTCTTGCAGAGGAGAGCTATTATTTTTGCTAACAATTGTTAATGTTTTCTCTTAATATTAAAAAGCGTAACTGTCTCCCTTTCGAACGTGAATTGCATTATGGAGGTGGTTTTATGACCCCATCTTTATTTCTGGACTGCTTTCTCTTTTTCTCACTGCAACACGTGATGGAAAAGTTCAGCCCCTCACAGGTAATGCTGAGAATGCTTAAAGGTCTGGTTCTTTAGTGTTTGACATCACAATTGGTATTGAAATTGCAATTAGTCTGCAAGTGTTACTATCATAATAAAAGGTGATTCCACTATCTCACACGTCATAACAATCAACTCCGATTCAATGGAAGGCAGCATCCTGAAAACAAAGAATACAGAAAATGGGAAGACCAGGGCCATGTTCCCATCTCCCTCCTCTACTGGGACCCTACACCTGCCATCTGTCAGCCGCCGTGCCTCCTTCCAGTGAGCAGCTGCAGGGCTGTGTTAGGTGTCCACCTCCCTGCCTGTGGCTAAGTCTTTCCCCCGCCCAGAAGGCCGCTTCCAGCTCTCCCACCCTCTCACCAGCCATAGGATACCTTTCCAGCTTTTATAGATTAGCCTCTGGATAATGTGCAGTAAGTACTGATTTCTTTTTTTTTTTAATAAATTTATTTTTTATCGGTGTTCAATTTGCCAACATATATAAGTACTGATTTCTGACTACCTTCACACTCCATCCTGCCCTGCACAGGATCCGCTCCTCTTCCTTAGGGGCACAACTCCAGAGATCGACAGTCACGTGGAATCCTCACGTTGCATCCTCCTAGAGGCAGCCCGCCTTCTCCTATGTGTCCCCAGGAGCCCCATTTCAGCATGAAGTTCTGAAGGCCCGGGCCTGTACCTTGTCAGTGGTGAAACCAGAAAAAAATAAGAAAAAAATTGACTTTTAAAAAATAAAGCCCCGTATATCAATTTAAGAATCTGTCTTTTCTGAGAGCGTGTTCTTTTTTCACATATCAGATGTCAAATAGTTCCATAGTCTGTGAGAAGGTAATTAGATTTTCTCAATGTCCATATTTGGCAAAATCAAAAGTCAGTGATCAAATTTGAATTTTATTTATTAATTCATTAATTTGTTAATTTATTAATTGTTATGTAGATAAATATGCAGTGCTTTATGAAATCCACATATCTGGCTGTAGCACCTGTCCACACTTCATTCCAAATGCTTTTTTATGTAGACGAACGCCTCTGTAGATCCCAGACCTTGCGACGATACGGATCATGCCTTATTCATCTGGACACCAGGCCCCAGTATGGCACATGTTTACGGAATATTCTGTGCAGAATGGATGGAAGGAAGAAAGGTAACAAAAACAAGCAGGTTGAACAGTAGAAGTATTTTCTTTTAATCTTCTCTCCTTGTAAGCGTAATTTCAAGAAGTGGGAACGTCTCCTCCTCTAGCACAACGTGGTAGTTGAGAAAGTCAATATTTGTCCATAACAGACATCTCAATCTTTTTAGGTCTCCTTGTCGTTATCTATGCGTGGAAGCAGATGTGAGGTGCACGTACGAAAAAGAGGTGGTTTAGTCAATGAGGTGAAACTGACTTCACGTCTATAGGCGAGACTAGGAATACCTACCTCGTGCTGAGGGAATATAAAAATAATTTTAGAAATAACAACAGCAGTATTCATTCTTATGATATTTATAAAATATACAGGTCTTTCTCTCACATCTGTCGCCTCATCTGATCCTCAGAGGACTCAATGAATTAAGTATGAGATCCACTTCCCGGATGCAGTGGGCAGAGGGCCTCATTTCCAAAGTGGCCGAGTGGAAACTCCGAGCTGTATCTTCTGTCCTCAAGCATCGTCCGGCTGCGCTTTGTTCTTCCCCACAGCAGTCATGCCCAAGCAGGGGTGCAGTGAGAACACCGCAGTTTCTGTCTCCTACTCTCTGCTCCCCGTGCCCACAATCCCCGTCCACCACATGAGAAGGAACATTTTACCATGAATATTGTTTGTATTTGTCAGCGGACGGTGATAAAACCGACTGATGTTTATTATGGTTGTTTTACAATTCTGGGCCAATAATGCATCACCCCTCTTTTCCTGCAGCCTGAGAAGCAATCGCTGCCCAGACATTGGTGCACCCGTGTGTGTCCATCAGACTAAGCCAGCTGCTATGCCAAATACCCCCAAATATCAAATGGTTCTTTTTGCACAATAACAATTTATCTGTTGCAACACAGTGTGATGTAGTTCTTTGAAGGGCTCAGTCTCATGCAGTCTTTTGGAAATCTATGCTTTTTATCCCGTGGGTCTGTGCCCTTTAGGTCCTATTCAGCCTGAAGCATCATGTACAAGATTTTGCCAGTCAGGCTTGTGAGTGGCCTGTATCGATTGTGCTCAGGGAGATGGCGCATGTCACTGTAAGGGAAGCTCGGAGAGACGAACTATATCTGTACCCTGGGGGTAGGGGACTTGTTGGGTTTTGGTCAACGCAGAGTATCTCTGTTACACCTGTGCCCAGGCTTTGCTCAGCTTCAGGGCTGAGCTGATGAATAGTCGGGATCCTTGCTAGAGTGGATGTCTCTTAATCATGCATTTGGTGTAACATTTTGCAAAGTCATTATCGAAATATGAGCACTATTTTTCTGGCAATCAAACTTTTTTTTTAAATGCTAACTCACTTGAATTATTATCAGAAAAATTCAATTTCCTTTTTGATCATTTTATAGTTTGCAGATATTTTCACAACGATTTTTAAATTCTAGCTTAACCATTACCCTGTGTATGGTCAAGATCTAGTTCTCTCCCCATTTAGTATATGAACCGTTGGCTCTCGACAAGGCCAGTGGTGTGCACCCCTTCTTCTAGGAGCTGACGAGGACTCTCGAAATAGAATTCTGTAAGAGGAAGTGTGTCAGACACTTTCTAGTGACCCAACCAATATTCATTCATCCAGTTTCTTTGTTAAAAATCATTCTTTTTTCATTCAGATAGGCAGCAGATTATAGTTACATGGCACAGTTCAGGACAGTAATATATAAGTAGAAGTACCTTCTAAAAAGGGACAGGTAAGCTGATTCTTTCTTCTTTATTCTGGTATTTATCAAAGACGGTCAATGCTTACAACAACAGCATCGATCTGGAGGCCAGAATTCCAAAACTAAAGGGTTGGCAGGACCATGCACCCTTGGAAAGCTATAGGAGAAAATCCTTCCTTGACTCTTCCAGTTTCTAGTGGCTTCAGGCTTTCCTTGGTTTGTCTGAATAACTCCAGTCTCTGCCTCCGTCCTCACATGCCTTCTCCTCTTCCCTGTGTCTTATTTTCTTTTATGTCTTATAAAACACAGTTATCATTGGCATCAGGACCCCTTGGGTAATCCAGGATGATTTCATCTCCAGACCCTTAACACTATCGCAAAAACACCTTCACCAAATAAAATCACATTTACAGGGCCTCAGTGTTAGAATGTGGACACATCTTTTCGAGGGCCACCATTCAACCCACCCACCATGTCTATAGGAATGATTTCTCATTGTTGCCGTAACAAATTACCACAAGCTTAGTGGCTAAAAACAAAAACACTTTTACTGTCCTATTGTTCTGGAGGTCAGAAGCCTAAAATCAGGTGTCCCCAGGGCTGCATCCCTCCTGGAAGCTTTAGGAGGGAATGTGCTATTTGGCCTTTTTGAGGTTCTGCAGGCTGCCTGCATTCCTTGGCCCAACCCCCCCCCCCTTGCATCATTGCCAACTGTTGCTTGCATCATCACATACCCTACTACCAACCACCTCCCTATTGCAAGTGTTCTTCTGATTATGTGATTATGTCATTCATATTAGCCAGCATAATCTCCTCACCTCAGTACCCCTAACTTAGTCATATATACAAAGTCCTTTTTGCCATTTAAGGCCACACACTCACAGATTCTGGGGATAAGGGTATGAATATATTGGGGCTATTATTTAGTCTACCAAACCTACACCCCTCCCTCTCAACCAAAAAAATTTTCAATGAACACTTCAAGCTTTGGTCAATTAAATTAAGTTCTAGGGTTGACCTAGCAAGGGGTGTTGGGATATGAGGTGGATGTCCCATTCAGGCTGATGCCAGTGGAAAATGACCCTTTCATCCACTCACAAAATAGCCAGGGCTTGGGATTGCCAGGGCTCTGGTTACTGACCTCTGATATCTGGCTTCTCCTACTCTTGGAGCAATGGATTTTAATTTGCAGCTCTCTCCCTTGTGGAAAGCGTAAAGCACTCTACAAGCATTTGGCTTATTAATCTTCATAATATCTCTGGACACCCCTGTGAAGTTATCAAAGGGCAAAGGAAAGAGCAGCAATAATTATCCTTATTTCACAGACAGGGGAGATTGTGACAGGAAAGTGGTTCAATTAAGTTCTCTAATGAGTTGTGGAGAAAGACAGAAAAAGGACCCAGATCTCTGGAAAAGCCCATCCATTCCTTATCCCCTGCACCACTGTTCTACTTTTACAACTTCCTGACTAAGGATTTCTTAAAAGCATGGGTCTGGGCTTTCTGGCAGGTGAATTAGTGACAACAGATGTTCAGGCTACATTCATTTATGCATATCTGCCTATGTCCAGTGTCATTGGCTTGGAGGGGAAGCAGTTGCCCATCCCACAGTGGAGGAGCCAGATGAGCCAGCCCCATGGGAAGCGAAATTGAAGTGTAAGCAGGGATCACAGAACTCAATTTCTCCCTATCAAAATTATTGGTTAGTGCATTTTTTTCCCAAAGGGTAGAATTGCAATCTCAGATTTGCAATGGGCAAAGGTAGAACAATAAATTTTATTTTATTCACCCAACTCTTGTGTTCTTCCTGGGAAATACACTTATGCTCCTTAAGCTTTGTGGACCTCACGTGAACCCGTCTTTCACGGCCTTTTACCAAAGGAAATTCTTGGAGATCATTCCATCACGAGAGAAGAAAAAAAGGCTACGATAATGGTGCATCCCCATTCCTATTCCCAAATCAAGCACTGAATGACATTGATCAAAAACGCTACACTTCACTCTTTCCTTTCCAATCCATCCGTTGTGGTATAAAATAATAGCCCTTTTCAGATTTTGTACCAGGCAGGGGAATTCACCAAATGGAGGAAAAGATCTGAAAGGTTCTGGGAGGAAACCGTAGAGAGTGGAGGCTGTGCAGGATCGCACTTTGTTGAGATCCTTCTCCAGCTCCCTCTATTCCTGGAGGTGAGCTTCCTGCAATCTGGCCTCAGTCATCTCTCTGTTCTCTGGTCCTCAGCTATACTGAAATACATGTGATTTTCGGAGCATACCACACATTTTCTCAGTTTGTGTCCTCCGTGTGAGATGTATTTTTCTCTTATACCTAATTTGCTTGGCTCTTCATTCTTCAGTTCACATGTCATTTTTTTTTAGAAGCCTTCTCTTTCTTCCCGAGGCTGGTTGAGATGTATCTACATCATGCTCTGTGACACCTAATGTGTGTTCCAAAGAAGTTTGTTAAATACATGTTAAGTTCAGTGTTCCAACATTTTTTAAAGTTGAGATTTGAGATATATTTAAGAAGAACCATCCATCAAATTAAACATAAAAAGCAAAGACGATCTTCATCCCACATATTCGTAACCCTGTACTCTACAATCTCAGTTTCAGGAAATTTTCTTAAGGAAGTAATCTGAAATTCAGAAATAGTTCTGGCAAGATGATATCCATGGTAGCATTATTTATAAGCATAAAACATTGAAAACAATATAAAATTTCAAATATAGAAGTAAGGATATGCTGCGGAAGGGATTTTATTAATTCATTAAATTTCATCCAATGAAGGGTTTATAATAACAAGGAGAATGCTTTTACTGTAGTGTTATGTGAAGAAAATAAGCTATAAAATCACATATGACACCTAGTAAAAATTTATATATTAAAAAAATCCAAACAACCACAAACTTGGAATAAGAGAGAATAGTGGGGAAAAAAATCCTTAAGACACCAAAATTCTGCAATAGTAGATCTATGGGTAATGGTCTTTGATTTTATATTCCTTAATATAATTTAGAATGCGATAAACTGCTGTTAGAAATAAGCTTATTAAAATCTTATTATAAGAAAACCCTATATTCACAAGTTCCACAAAAATATGTACAGAAAAAAATCCCCATACGTCTATGACTGTATTGTAAAAGGCATCAATTTATTAATAGTTTAAAAATTATGGGTTTCTCTCCTTTCCTGACAGGACTTACATATTTCTTATGCACTTCCGCTGGCAATAGATATAAAAGTATCCTACTCAGGAAAATTTCTTAATTTGCTTGTAGTGGACATCTGTTGTTTTTTTTTCCCTGCCTGAGATTCCTTCTGTGTTCTTGGGAGATGGCATCCTGATTTTCTCTGGGGACCACTTGCGCTATATTTGTAATCTCTGGGGGTTTAATGGGGATGGGCACAGGACTCATGTCAGTCAGTCATTTTATTTCATTTCCGTCAATAGGAATTGATCCAGAGATGGGATAAGAGCCAAATCAGGTTAATGTCAAGAATTTGTAGGGTTTTGTTGAAGCTCCTTGGAGAGGGATGCACATTTTCCTACAATCACCCATACGAAGAGCTGTAAGATTAGAGCTGCTGGGTCTTGTCTTTGCCAGCCTAGGAGAATGACAAGGTCCCAGAGCACAGTGCAGAGAGATGGCGAAATGAATGGTTAGGGAAAGATTAATAGACAGAGAGAGACGAAGCGAGAGGGAAGAGAATTCTAGTTATTTTATTTAATTTCTTGGATCCATTTGTGTCTGAAATAACTCGAGACACTACATTTTCTATTTATGTTTAAACTCTCTTGAGTTACATTTCTATCCCACGCAATCTGAAGAATCCTAATTCTTCATTCTTATTCAAGTGCTTCACAGATTTGTTCCTTTTCTACCCATAAACCTAGCCTCTACAGAGAGAATCAAAGGGAAAAAGAAAGTGTAAATGTTTCAATTGCAGAAACATCTAAGGAGCCAGCCCACCCTGCTACCGTGACTTGTTCTGTGCTGTTTTATCATTGAGGTCCTTGATCATGCTTGACTGCTCCCAGCCACCGGCCACCAGCCCTCAGCTCACAGGTTCAAATTCATGGACCGCCTCAGATTTTTACATTCCCGAGCTCTGATATTTGATTACATTCTCAACTCGGTATTTTTCATCTTTCCTAATTTATATTTTATGCAATCAGGAGTTTTTAAAATATTCTCTTCAAAAGATATTGGTTTCTTATGATCAATTACATAATCATAGTATATATTCTGTTGAATTTTTATTGAGATATTTATTTTAGCACCTTTTTTTTTTTTTAAAGAAAAGATTTATTTATTTGAGAGAGAGAGAGAAAGAGAGCACAACCGGGGGCAGCAGCAGAGGAATCCGGCTCCCCGCTGAGCAGGGGCTCAATGTGGGGCTGGATCCCAGGACCCCGAGATCATGACCTGAGCCGAAGGCAGATGTTTGACTGAGCCACCCGAGTGATCCCTGTTTTATCATCTTTTAAACAGATTCTTTGTTTGCCCTATGTTAGAGCCCTGGCAATGTTGTTATATTTTGTTGTCTTGAAATGTTTGTATAAAGACTATTTTTATTGCCTTAAATGAACAAAATAACTTTTTTAAATAAAATAAGTATTTTCCCCATTTACTTACAGAAGTAAATGGAAAAATGATCAGAGCTGAAGCTCTGAGAGTCCTTATGCATAAAATTAGGTGCTTGATTCTGGGCTTCTAGGTGGTGAAAGGAGAATAAACACTCATATTCTCTGAGCCAGTAAGAAAGAAACTGCCCAGAACTTAAGCTGGGTTTTTCTTTTAACTATGTTTTTTTTTTTTTTTCATAAGATTTTTCAGTTAGTCCCTTGAGGAATAAACGACTCCTCAGTTAAACACCAAAATATCAGGTAATTTTCCTGCAGAATTTTCACCAAAGGAAAAAAAGAAAAAGAAAAAAAAAAGAAAGAAAAAGTCAACCCTTTCTCCTGGGACACTAGTTGGAAGGTACCATGGATGCAGCACCTGGGGTGAACAGGGGTAATGGAGTTTATAATAATTAATTCACAGCAGCTCTTCTCTAGTGATCAAAGATTGAATCATATGCAAGTGTGGTTTTAATTTCCTCTTTTAAATGAAGAACAAGCAAAACTATAAATCACATATCCAGTTCTGCCATAAATCTCATTTGTTCCATTGCTTGCCGACAGTCTGAAAGAAATATTTTATTCCTTGCATTCCTGTCCATATCAGGTTCATTATATTCTTTCCAGTAATAAGTAAGCAGAGGACATGCAAACTCTGCAGTCATTAGCAGGGATTTCTCTACTGCCCCCAAGATGGACAGTGACAGGCCATCAGACGCGCAAACGGTACCGGCTTGTCTCCGCACATTGCAGTTTACGTTCCAGAGGAGACAAGATACATGCACCACTACATGTGAGGGGGTCCTACCGTGATTTGTGGGTTGCAGTGCAAAAAAAAAAAGGTCTCTGGCAAGCTCTGGTTTTAGGAGATAAATTTTCTTCGATTTTGAAAGCCCCAAGCTATTTAGACATTAAACTCCAAAACACCAGTGCTTCGGAGCTCCTTATACCCACCCATAGGATTCGCTGACAAAAAGCTAAAAAGACATAGAAATACCCTCAACTTATGTTTTTTTAACCTTCTAGAAACCAAGCTTTTCTAAAACATCTCATGCTTTGGATGCCGAGAGAGAGAGAGAGTCAGGATTTCGAGCCAAATTTGTGAGATGTTTTATTTTCTCTCGCAATCCCACTCTTCCTTTGAAGTTTTGCAGACTTATATATAATTTTCTCTTTGTTTATACTTTCAAATGTTTGATATGTTTTTGTGGATACATAGCTTTTGCTATGGAAATGGCTCTGCTTGATGTAATAACCTAATAGTAGATAATACAGATGATTTTTTCCCTTTCTCTCTGAAATAATGGTTTTGTCCCAGTTACATATTGATATGCTGAATTAGAAGTACAATGTTCCAAGAATAATGAAAAACTTATGCGAGATGTCTTTAGTCTTTTATATTTAGACCAGTTTAATAGAGAAAAGTATTAGGATTTTGATCATAATGTGGTGCAAATTTGTGTTTGTTGACCATAAATTTGAAAGTAAGATTATGACTCATCTTGAACTTGTAAAGATACATACTTTTGTATAATATCCCCGAAAGTCATAGCTCATCATTTTGTAGGCAGGGAAATAACTTTCAGAAAAGGAGTCATGGATTGCAATTCTAATCTTGGTTTCTTTGCCATGTCTTATTGTGTAAGTCATCTGATTTATTAGCTTTTTTGGCTTTCTTTCAGGGAAAATAGTCCTTTCTTCCCACTTACTCTCAAGGAAATTTTTGAACATCACGGACATTTGCTAAGATAATATAGTTTATTTGAAAGAAAACCAAACCAAGAACAAAATTGCCCAGGCCAAGTTATTTGAATTTATCCTCTTTTGGGGCATAAGTTCCCTAATAAATAGTCACATCTCTGGGTCTCTATTTCCTTAAGTATAAAATGAGAGATTTTAAGTAGGGGAAGTCTAAAATTCTTCCACATTATAGCTCTGGTGTTTTCTTCTCCTCTCCTTCTAGGAGAAGCAGGCCGAGGTAAATTTGAGATAAGGAAATGCATGTATAGGGACGCCTGGGTGGCTCAGCAGTTGAGCATCTGTCTTCAGCTAAGGTTATGATCCTGGGGTCCTGGGATCGAGTCCCACATCGGACTCCCCACAGGGAGCCTGCTTCTCCCTCTGCCTGTGTCTCTGCCTCTCTCTCTGTGTCCCTCAGGAATAAATAAATAAAAATCTTTAAAAAAAGGAAGGGATGGCTATATGATGAAAAATAAAAATTATAATACTGTGTAACAGAAAGTATATGCCAGGCAATGTTCTTGTCAAAACACACACACACACACACACACACAGAGCTCATGTAACCTTCATAATTGTCTTTTTTTGTTGTTGTTAGGTAATATTATTATCTGCATTTTGTAGATGAGGAAAATGATTCATAGAGAATCAAACAGAGTAGCTTGGCCAAAGTCTCACAGCCAATTAATGTCAGAATCAAGCTTGAAACACACAGGCAGTTTGGCTACATAGCCCACGGTCTTAAACTTTGAGCTATAAGCTAGTTTTCTCACTGAAATGTGATAGTGCAGGATTTTATAAATGTGGTAAGTTCTTGCATTGTTCAGAGATATCTGGAAGACTACCTCTGGCCATGCACACAACCTCTCTGGTGATAGCTTGCCTTCAAAGCATAATCCCAGGAGTCCTGTCTCATCATTATACCTTCTTTACAAAGAAATAACTTGCTCCTAATGACAGAGCCACATGTTGGTGGAGAATTATCTGTGTGTTTTGGTTTGTTGCAGCTAATTCATTATGGTCATGGGAAATGGTCTCTCTGATATTGGCTGTACTCTAATTTCCTGAACAATATGTCCTTTCTCTCATGTGTCTCCTTTGGAAGGGCTTTCGGAGGTTTCCTGTGGTATTGTAATTCTCGGGGATTTTGCAAAGTGGTTTTGTGGTGTTTGGGACTTGAGGCGGAGTAAGAAAATGTTAACCGCTGACTTCCCTCAGAGGAGGAAGGAACAACCTGAATGATGATACCAATATGAGAATGATAAAGAATAAAAAGGAATTTTTTAATCCGTGTACAGCCCAGAGTTGAAGTAGTTGTTTCTATTTTGGAAAGTTTACGTTAGCAGTGGTATGATGCGTTGTAGGGGAAGGATGCTTGAATTGGGAAGAACCAAGTAGGAGAATGCAGACGTAGCCCAGGTAGTGCCTGAATCGATATGATGGTTAGAAGAATGGAAAATAAATAAAAAAATATTATATGGTCTCATTCATTTGGGGAATATAAATAATAGTGAAAGGGAATATAAGGGAAGGGAGAAGAAATGTGTGGGAAATATCAGAAAGGGAGACAGAACATAAAGACTGCTAACTCTGGGAAACGAACTAGGGGTGGTGGAAGGGGAGGAGGGTGGGGGGTGGGAGTGAATGGGTGACGGGTACTGGGGGTTATTCTGTATGTTAGTAAATTGAACACCAATAAAAAATAAATTAAAAAAAAAACAAGAAAGGGAATAGAAGGGAAGGGAGATGAAATGGGTAGGAAATATCAGAAAGGGAGAACATGAAGACTCCTAACTCTGGGAAACGAACTAGGGGTGGTGGAAGGGGAGGAGGGTGGGAGGTGAGGGTGACTGGGTGGTGGGCACTGAGGTGGGCACTTGACGAGATGAGCACTGGGTGTTATTTTGTATGTTGGCAAATTGAACACCAATAAAAATAAATTTATTATTAAAAAAAAGAAAGAAAAGTTCTGTATATGCTTGAAATAAATTACATTCTTTGTCAAGAGCAAAAAAAAAAAAGAAAAAAATAAATAAAAAATAAAATAAATTTGACTAAATTCGAGAAATATGAAAGAGATGATCTGGCTAACAATGGGTTGTGTTTGGGTGGAGCAGGACATTGTCAAAGTAATACCTCCATTCTTAACTTCAGAATCAGGAGGAGGAGTAATCATGGACAAATTACTTTACCACATCGAGCCTCAACTTCTTCATATGTGAAGTAGACATGCATGCCCGCTGGGCCTGATGGAACATTCCAGGGAAAGGACCCCAAAGCACCCAGATCAGAGGCAGAAGTAGGTAATGCTCACCGAAAAGAAAATATTATTATGTAAGAACCATTGACAAGTTATTATTTTACCATAGACTTGTAAGACATGTAAGAAGCCTTGGCAAAGCATGGGGCGCCTGGGTAGCTCAGGTGGTTAAGCATCTGACTCTTGATTTCAGCTCAAGTCATGATCTCAGGGCTGTGAGATCGAGCCCCAGTTCAGTTGTGTGCTCAGCTGGGAGTCTGCTTGAGAATCTCTGTCCCTCGCCCTCTGCGCCTCCCACCACCACTTATGCATGTGTGCACGTGTGCTCGCTCTCTCTCTCAAATAAATAAATAAATCTTTAAAAAAAAAAAGCCTTCACAAAACAAGTGACAGTCTGAACAAAATGCACAGGGACAGAAAAGTAGATGACCAACTCTAATTCTTTTCTAGAGTCTAAACGGCTGGAACATTAAATGTCAGAAGTAATTTTAACTTGTAGCTCTTCCTTGAGAGAAGTAGACAAATGACCACTAAACACACTTCTCATAAGAAGTAGGAATTTGAGAAACCTTCTGCCTTACTCAACACAAGACCATGTTTGTCCCCAAAGTGGGCAAGGGAGTCTCAAAATCAGTATGCTCCTGGAAAGACACCCCCCCACCCCAAGTAGTGTCAATCCAGTCGTCATTACCTGTGGAGAGCATCGCATCCCCAGTGTTGCCCTCCGAGTCTTCAGGCTGGTGGGATGCAAAAGAGCCAAGGTTGACAGCAGAGGGCAATTGTTGAAGACGGCAGAGCTTTCCTTGGCCTAGGTCTCTAAACATGGTTACAGAGGAAAGCAGGTAGCCCTAACTGCTCACCCACTCACATCTATTACATGTGAAGAAAGTAATCCCCTATTATGTGAAATTACTGAAACTTTAAGGTTTATGATAACAACTGGCTTTATTTGAATACAGCATACATTTTACTAATTTACTTATTTTTCTTTCTGTCCCAACCACCAGGAGCCCCAAAGAGATAGGATCCTTGATGCCCTCACTGAACAATGGAAACACAACCAGGAAATCACCTACCTCCAGATATCTCCCTACCTGAGAAGAATATACTCATTTTTGTGTAAGGTATTATTACCTGCATTCTTCCTTTACTTGGAGCCAAGAGCACTCCCAGCTGATGTATTATTAGTCAAGATAGCTGAAAAAAAAATTCAGCCTCAAATGTGGAGATGTGTCTGACAGCCCATGGTCATGTCAAGCAGAGTTCAGCTCACTGTGTGTGAGTTAATCAAGTTCCAGGTTTACTCAAACAGGAAGAGCAATTACAATAGCTTTGATGCTTTCATGGAAATTTAGTTTTTTTTTTATATTAGAATGTCTGCTATATTTGTATCTGACAATCTTAAGGGACCTAGAAGTCTAAATTTAAAAAAAATGCAAAAAACTGGAGTTTTGTGTGACTTAATTCATTATAAAAAATGTTCTGTATTTCTTTGAGTATGATAGAAATTCTGTTTACATAGTGTCTCTCTGCAGAAACTGAAATATTGACCAAATACAATAAGGTGTGTGCTTAACATACCTAATGCCAACATTACATGCAGCCTTATTCCTTTTTTTTTTTTAATCAGAAATTTGATATATTAAGACTGGGACAGAAATTTAAATGTCATAAATGTATTTTCAGAAAGTTACTTTTAAAGACATTTTTTTTTTAATCCCAGCATCAGGCTATTGAGATGTCACTAGCCTCTTTCTCTTGGGGAAAAACAAAACAAAACCAAAAAAAAGGGAAACACTTTATTTTTCTCATTTGGATTCGGTTAAATGAAAAACAGTGATATTTTTCCATACCGAGCAAGTGAATTTGGAACAATTATGTAAAATAATCTATCAAGAATTTAAAAGAGTTTGGAAAGATTTTGTATGTTTTCTCTGTGGTGGAAATGGGCACTTAAGCTAACAAAAATATTTAAACCGGTAGGATTGCACTTCTGAATCAATGTAAGGATATAGTTGTAGTTTTGTTGAGGACATAAAATTAATTTATGATAGAAATGCTTTATTAATTACCTCATCTGCTTATTGCCATTTTATTCAATGAATCAAGCCCTCACTGTATGGATGTTCTTAGTATAACACCTTGATCTTGGGAGAGAGTTTGGGGAGGCAGGAAGCATAATGGTTTTGCAGTCAGGCTTTTTTTTTTTTTTTTTTTTTTTTTGCAGTCAGGCATTTCTGAGTCTCAAGTCCAGCTTGGCTTTTCACTTCTTCTGTGCCCTCAGGAAATTTAATTAGGGCATTGACACCCCAGTTTCTGTCTTGTGCTAATGGACCTTATAGGTTTAGTGCAAGGAGAAGATGAGAAAGCATCTGCAGGATACCCAGCTCAGTTTCTAGACCAGAGGAGACTCTGTGGACATGTGTTCTGTTCTTAGAGAGTGGACAGTTTCTCACGTGGAGGGCAAGACAGTCCACCACACATGAGGGAGGTCAGATAGAAGGGGGGAGGAGGGGATGTACAAGAGAAGGATGCATGGAAAACAGGCCCTGTGAACTGAGCATTGAAAACGGGTTTTATCTGAATACAAGAGAGACGTGTAGATGTATCTTCTGTGGCCCCTAGAGGAAGGGATATTTTCCCGCTTCCCACACAGCAGCAGAGTGATACATCTTTTTCAGTATTAACTTCACATCGGCTTTGTTAATGTACTGGATGATTTGAGTTCTTCCTTATTATCCCTCATTATTTGCTGTCTTGCCCAATTTAACTTCATCCATCTGAAAGCTGGAAAATTGTGTTTAGATTCTTTTTCATTGTTGTTTGGGTTAAGCAGGCTTGAAAGTGTTGAATCCTTAATGACCCATCTTCATTATGTGAGGAAATTACATAATGCAGTGTACCAGCTTGGCATTTAACCTTAAATTTTAACTCCATTATTTAGTCATTAACCTTATGTTTTATACGACCCCTGTTCTTAGGATGATCAGTGCAGGCTCACTCCGGCATTATTGTGGGATGCATTGAATTAAATTCAACAAAACTTCCCAAGGACCTATCATGGTGGGCACCAGTACTCTCTCTATTCCTCTTTGTAGCCTTCAGCCCTACCATGGTACCTGGCCTAGATTGGGCACTCAATAAATAGTGTCTAATGAATAAATGCTAGGGGCTGTAAAGGATACCAATATAAATAGGATGCTGTTTTGACACTCAAGAATTTCTAAATGATTATGAGAATGTCTTTGTTTGGGCTGCTATAACAAAATACTAAACTGGGTGGCTTATAAACAACAGACATTCATACCTAACAATGCTGGAAACTGGGAAGTCCAGGATCACAGTGCTGGCATGTTCGGTGTTTGGTAAGAGCCCGCTTTCTCACTGGCAGCAGTCTTCTCCCTGTGTCCTCACGTGGCAGAAAGGTCGAGGGAGGTCTGGGAGATCTCCTTTATAAAAGTGCATACCTCTTTTCTGAGGGATCCACTCTTATGACCTGAGCACCCCCAAAGGCCCTCAGTCCTGTATCATCACAATGGGCTTGAGATTTCAACATGTGATTTTGGAAGAGGGAAGGGGAAACAAATATTCAGTCTGTAGCAGAAGGCTAATTAAAACAGAATAAGTCCACATATCTGACTGTCTATGCAGGGATACAAAGTAGTATAAGAATTAGATGGTTAAAGGTTAATTAGATGACAACCTGTTGGTTAAGGAGAACCGCAAGACCGGGGAGAGGCAACCCTGGAAAACAGTATCAACATCTGGTTCAGGAGAGAATTTTTTGACGTCCACATGTACAATGCAGGTACGCAGGTACATCTTTGTGTTGTCCCTGGCAGACAGGACCGTGCCTATGGTATCTGCATCCTTCCCACACTAAGGAGGCATGAATAATCCCAGACGTGTAGTAAATAGTAAATACCGCAGAGTTCGTATATAGCGTAGACTGGAATAATTGATAAGACGGATCAACTTTTATGAAAAAGATGGGCCTACCTAGCAAAATTCATTTGTTTTCGCCAGTCGTTGTGGGTCTTATAATTAAAAGGCAATTACACATTTTGCCTGGTATTAGTATTGCAATGGAAACTATCCCAAACTTTCCATGTAAATTAAGAAAAACTTCACAAACATAAGGTAAGGTGTTTGGAATTAGAAAATCTGGTTTCATATCCAGAACCATCACTCTCTAGTTGTGTAAGTTGGGGTAGGATATTTGGCCTCACTTAGTCTCCATGTTAGTATTACTAAAATAACAGTAATAACCATTACCTCAGTGGCTGTTTGCGAATTAAATGAGATTAAGGTTCATAACGTACTTAGCAAATTTTAGAGCCTCAGCGCTTAAAAAAATTACTTTCTTTTGAATCAGTTGAAATGCCTTGGTTTCCAAGTAATAGACATTTCTAATTCAAATTAAAGATTAAAGAAATTCCTTGGTACATATGATAAAGAGCCCAGGGAAACGTATTTCAACTTGGATCATGCAGGAAAGCAAATTCTTTCTTTCTATACTGACTTCCTTAATGAGTTGGTTTTATGTGTGGTCAGGTCAGCTCTGCTTACCCTCATGGCCCAGAAGAGCAGCATCAGTTGCAAACATCACACGGTGACACAGTAATGGTCAAAGACATAAAGAGACTGCCTTTCCCAGCGCCTCATTCTTTTGATAAATAAATATATTCTAGAATAAACCTAGTATTTCTTGTCTCTTTGATCAGAAATGAGACATAGTCATGCCTATAAGTTATTTCATAGCAAGAGGATGGGGTTATCTTTACGAGTATGGACAATTCATTTGGGAAAGAGTGGATTTTGAGGAGTCAAAAAACAACAACCATCAAGTATGATTTTCTAGTTTGGATTTTTGGTAGCCATTCTTAAATCTTTTTTTTTTTTTAAAGTAGCTCAAAGAGGAAATTTTTCTAAGAAATGTTTTTCAGTCTCATATGAAGCCTATTGAAGTATTTGTTTCTACCAAACAAAAATAGTCAATTCTATTCATTCAGTAGGGGAAAACAGTCTTAGCTTTGTCAAGTTTAAGTAAGCACTCAAAGATAAAAAACATCAAATTTGATCTTGTAAACAATTCTAAGTAATTACAAGCAGATGAACTACCTCTTTCTTTCTTTCTTTCTTTCTTTCTTTCTTTCTTTCTTTCTTTCTTTCTTTCTTTCTTTCTCTTTCTTTCTTTCTTTCTTTCTTTCTTTCTTTCTTTCTTTCTTTCTTTCTTTTTTTTAATTTTTCTTACAAAAAAATCCATGGACTCTTCAGTGGCATGTAATTTTCATACATTCTCTACCAAACATGTATTTGATTTTTGTGAAGTAGTGTTCTGTTCCATGAAATTACATTTAACCAGAGATGAAGTATGTATTTTGAATTGCCCCCAAAGAGACATGACATCATTTAATGTTCAAATATGGATTTAGTAAGTTCTAGCAGTGTCTCAGAAGCAGCGGCTGGCATGCCAGCCATTAACTGACGTTGTATGTTCCTTTTACACTTTTTATAAAGTTTTGATGGTATAAGAAAACTTTGACCACAGGGCAATGCACAGGAAATCATAATTTAGTAGAGATATTATTATCTTAAAATACTACTTACCAATAAATGTATGAAGTTCTATGAAGAATTTGACCTTTTAGGAAAAACATAAAGCAGAATACAATAAGCAGGAATGCTTCCCCTTAGATCTTAACATATTGGCCTATTTTTACCAGATGTTTTTATTTTAGTGATTTTTTTTTCATTCCACATAAATGACAATATTTTTCTCCAAGTGTAAAAGAGAATGAATGTTTGTGGAAAAAATAGGTTGTGAAACATTACATTTGGCATTTTTGTTCAGTGCCAAGATTTAGTGATGTGGTGGGAAAGTTACAAATTATTAATGTGTTCATTCCATTGAATGACTATAAGGTTTTCCTTTTATGGGTGAAATTTTCCCATTTCCAATTTTATCCTTAAGCTTTTTTTTTTTTTTTTTATGCAACGTGCCTTTATAAACCACACAGCCCACTCAAAACTGCTAATGATTTACATAACCCCCAGATGTTTAAAAACATGTAGGAAAAAATAAAGTAGCAAATCCAAACAATTAAACCACGAGCATTGTGACCATGACACTCGTTGGAAGACTCTTGTATTTCTTGGTGAATAGCATATGTTTGGGGTTGTAAGTTAATATTGTAGCTCTTTAGGATTTTGATGGAATCTTGTCTCACATTTAGATCTTTCATCCATTTTGAGTTTATCTTTGTGTATGGTGAAAGAGAGTGGTCTAGTTTCATTCTTCTGCATGTGGATGTCCAATTTTCCCAGCACCATTTATTGAAGAGACTGTCTTTCTTCCAATGGATAGTCTTTCCTCCTTTATCGAATATTAGTTGCCCATAAAGTTCAGGGTCCACTTCTGGATTCTCTATTCTGTTCCACTGATCTATGCGTCTGTTTTTGTGCCAGTACCACACTGTCTTGATGACCACAGCTTTGGAGGGTATTATGCTGAGTGAAGTAAGTCAGTCGGAGAAGGACAAACATTATATGTTCTCATTCATTTGGGGAATATAAATAATAGTGAAAGGGAAAATAAGGGAAGGGAGAAGAAATGTGTGGGAAATATCAGAAAGGGAGACAGAACATAAAGACTGCTAACTCTGGGAAACGAACTAGGGGTGGTAGAAGGGGAGGAGGGCGGGGGGTGGGAGTGAATGGGTGACGGGCACTGGGTGTTATTCTGTATGTTAGTAAATTGAACACCAATAAAAAAAAAAAAAAAAAAAAAAAAAAAAAAAAAAAAAAAAAAAAAATAAGGAAAAAAAAAAAAAAAAAAAAAAAAATATTGTAGCTCTTTATAACTCCGGATATGCTGTGACATTTTGAAATCACAGAACAAATGCTGGTTTTGAGATACCCAATTTGAACGGCAATTAAAATGATAGGTGTCATAGTAGGACAAATAAATCTTGGAAATAATGCCACAGTGTACGTGAAGATTATTAAGAAGCCATCATATTTTCACATTATCATATCAAGATAATCAAGAGAATAGTAACTGTCTGGAATTTTACATTTGTTTGGAAATCTGACAAGACAGATTTTCAATATTATGTTTACTCAACTCATTTTAGAATTATATATAGATATCTATAATTTGCTTGTTGTAGGAAAGGCGGGATGGTTGATTTCAAAGGTGGAGACAGAAAGTGGTAGTAAATAAGGGTGACAAGTGAAGGCTAATTAATTTTTCAAAAAGAAACTTCACAGGATACTATCTTGGTGCCTTCAAACATTCACACTGAACTTGCAACATTCACAAATAATTGGAATCCCTGACTCACAGTAATTAAACACATAAGAGAAAGAACCATATAAACAAACCACCAGTAAATTCATTTCAAAAGGGACATTCCTTCCAAATGACCAGAGTTATTGTCTCTCTCATCCAGAAAATTCTCATCCCAGTTTATAGTTCATAGGAAACTGGATGACTATTTGAAATGCTGCTTGAAAAGCATGGAAAGGAACAAAGTTAGGGCAAGCAGTGGATTTGGCCGGGTGAGTAGGTATCACTCTAAGGCAGCTGGAAAATATATCTCTTTTTTGGACTTTCTGGGGCTGGATGCACTTGTTCACCTTGTGGTTCTTTGGCATGTCCTCTAGCTCGTCCAGGCAGCCAGAAGTTTTAATTCAGTCTTTCTCCAATACAAATCCTTAGTTTACCACTTCCAAATTAAAATCACAGTCCAGTTATGCCACTCAAGGTATTTCTACATCACTTTCAGTAGTGTTTTGGGTGTTCCCTAGAGTTTTAAGGTGCACAGTTACTACCAGATTTGCCTGATAATATTCAAACTCCCAGATAATCCTTTCATTTGTTTGTTTATTTGCTTATTTACTTATTTATTTTGACATACCTCTCCCAAGATCATCACGTTTCTTATCCTCCACAAAACACCCATTTACTCTTTCTTCTTACTGAGTTTCTCCTTGTTCTGTATCTATTTCCTAATAACAATGCTGCTGATGATAATTAAGATCTACTGCCTAATTACTAGTAACTCAAATGTCACAACAACTCTCGTACTGATGGAGCCAGGATCTGAAATCATGTTTGTATGGCCCAAAGGTCTATGAATTAATTACTAAATAAACAGAAGTAAACAAAATTGCCATTAAACCTAGAGATACATACAAAAATAATGATAGTAAGTAGTAAATATGCCAAAAATGAAAGAAATCTTTCATTAATAAAAATGTAACTAAACTCTAAATAAGAAATTCACAATGAAAGTGCCACTGGTTGCCTTTTTTCTTTTTCAGCCTTTTGCTGAAATTCCCAAATGCAAAGTAACCTCAGGGAATAGTATATGGGATTGATAAGTTCCAGGAAGTAGGGGCACCATTGTCCCTGTAAGAACAGTATGAATTGGATCTTCTTTGTCTCTGAGTGACTCCCTCATTCATCCTTTACTAAATCATTTTTTTCTACCACGTGAATTTTATTTCAAATCTCTCATTCTTTTTCATCCTCCAGATCTCTACTCTTCTCCTCTCCTGCTTAACAGATAATCTTGCCCCAACTTATTGTCCATACAAGTACAAATAAATGGTAAGGGACCTCCTAGTTGCTCATATATCATCTAGAAATGTCGTCAAATGAATGGTATCTCAGAGTTCTAAAAAGATTTTGAATAATCTTATTGAACTAAAGGAGGTATACTCTTTATAAACTATGAGAGGTAGAAATAATGCAAAATACTGAGAATAGACAAATAAAATAATGATTTTTTTTCCACAGAGGAGATGAAGATAAATCACAAAACAAGATGAGGAGTGTATTACTAAATCTAGGTGAAAATGATAATAAACTTATTGATTCATTGTAAAGTTTCATAGGTAAAGTTTTATTTTATACATAAATATTACATTTTAAGTTATAAAACAGTATTTTAAATCATAAATGGAAGTAAAAATACACCAACTTTGAAAAATATGATAAAATACACAACAAAAAATAAATAAACATAAAGGAAGACAATAATAGCAAACATGAAAACCCCACCTCAGTGTGTAAGATTTATTCAGAGTTGTTTGTCTGCTGCTCTCCTTGCCATTGTTAACTTGCAGAGTAGACTTTTCCAGACCCCCGACTTTGGATTTCTGTATGTGACTTGTTTTAGTCAATGAAATATGAGCAGCTTGGGTGTGATACACAAGGAGAAGCTTTAGAAGCAGTGTAAATTTTTGCCAGTCTTTTTGCATTCTTGTAATGCACGTTGAGGTCCATCACTGGAATCATGTTGCCCTCTTGTGCTATTGCTTTCCACCAAAGGAAAACCCAGAAAGAAAGAGCTCTTTCAGAGGACACCTAAACCTGATCTGCAGACTGAAGCCAAGCTCAAGGGAGACCGTCTATGACCTGCAGGCCCATGGGGCCTGAGGACGCTTTGAGGTACAACACTCAACCTTTATGTAGTGCGACTGAGAAATGCATATTTATATTAAGTTATTGAAATTTTGTGTTTGTTTTTACTGAACTTATGCTAGTAAATCCATGTAATATCCCTTTCACCAAGTGCAATGGGTAGGGGGGAGTCATTGTCACATACTTGAAAGTATTTTTACATAAAACTTTTATTGCTTATATCTTTTATGTATGGTTTCAGGGGATATCTTAAAATGCAGTTTTCCAGCCTCATATTTTAAATTAACATTGTTCGTGATAGGACAATTTCATAAAGCACATTTGTAATGGGTTCATACTATTTCATCATTTCGAGACCCAAATTCATGTAATCATTCCCACATTGTTAGGCCATTAAGTTGTTTCCAATTTTAAATGACACTAGAATGCACACCTTTGATCTTAAACTTGTGTTTGTATTAGAGACAATAAGCATAAGAGAGTCTCCTAGAATGGAATTAATTTGTCAAAACAAGTACATATTTTAAGCTTGTTGATGCACATTGTTTTTGTCATCCAAAAATTTTGGACCAATTTACCCTTCCATCACCAATGCATGAAATTTCAGTTTTGTTGTACTCTCATTACTATTAGGAATTGAAACTTCTAAACATTTCCTAATTGTATAGGCAGAAATGGCATCTTGTTTCAATTCAGATTAGAATTCAATTTTAAAATATTGAATTATAAGCATTAACAGAGAAAGGACTGCTCATCAGGAGTCAGGCCGCGATTACAGTGAATAAGTTATGTGACATTAATTTATGCCACACTGACATTGTTTACTTTGGAGGACAGCATCACAGAAATGGTATGCAAAGGATTTCTGGAGACATAATACATTGGCATTTCAAAAATCATTTTACAAAGGCTCTTTGTGAATAAAATTGAAAAGACATGTACTTTAAGGGTATTAGAAATAGGTGAGTTTGTAATAGATTAAAATAGTGATTCAGATGTGGTTTTGCCAATAATTGGGGAAATTTTGAAAATCTATTTTGAGTTGTCACAATGATTTAAAGGTGTTGTAGGCATTTAGTGGTGGGGGGCTAGGGGTGATACACTTCTTTTATTTTATAAGATGGTTCTTTACAAAAGGAGCTTGCCCTAAATGCTGAACACAATAGACTACAGTATACAAATATTAGATCAATAGCAACCTAGATAATCTCTACAAGATGTATATGATAAGTTTTCTCTTTTTGGCTCTTGTCTCTCATTCTCATCCTTTCCCTCTTTCTTTCTTTCACTCTAAATACACACATACAAATATTAAATATTATTCATGAACTCATTTAATGACTTGAATGGGGATAACACTGCTATGCATTCAAATTCATGAATAGCAAATTCAAGAAAAAGAAAGAAAGAAGCCAATGTCCTGGCTTAAAAACCAAATTCCAAAATATTATAAAAGACCAACCACTAGAAGTATTTTTAACAGGAAGAAACTTAAAACAGAAATAGTAACTTAAAATTCAATCATAAGGGTTGTGTGGCCAAGAGTCGGTGAAAGCCTATTAACTTCCAGGAAATCAGAAGGTGTAGAAACTGACTGTAGACTCTGCCAATGATTTGAAAAGGTTCATTTGGAATCTTTTGAAAATCTGCTCATTGCCCTCTGTCCATGTTTCTACCAGCTTCTTCTATAGAACCGCAATGGTTTCTCCTCCATGTTCTAAATGTCAACTAAGTGTCCCTTATGGTCAGACCCTATGCTATAACCCAATTAGCCAGGAAGTCAGGGAAATGTGATGTTCAGATGTCAAGCCCCTGTGATGCAATGAGAATATAGATAGAGAGGGCAGTAGTATTGAGCTGTCAGTAGTCAATCTGGCACATTAGGCAGGATTTCCAAATTCTGTATATTTTCATTTTTCTTTTTGCTCTTTGAAGCACAGTATAACTACACCATCTGTTCCAATTTATTTTTCTTCTTTAATTACATTCGTGCTTCAGAAGAAAGACCATAAAAGATGTGTTCAAGATAGAATGCAGTTTCAGAGATATAGCTATGTTGAAGGTATAGCCAGACGGTGGAAGCCACTGTAGGATCTAGCTCCTGAAATCCATAATTTCAGCAGCACTAACCAGGGAGGGTCTGCGTAGAACACTGGGATGTCAGGTGTCTAGAAGAGGGAAAATGCTGAAAAGACAAGGATAGACCTATCGATAGATACCAAGAGCAAGAATGAATTAGCTGCATTGGACAGAAGTCAGAGATTCAGGGAGGGTATATAGAGTGAGAATTACAAAAGTAAAGAACAGAAGGCTTAAGTTTATTTGGTATGGACAGGAAGAAAGGACTTTCAAGGTAAAGGGGAGTGATCAAGAAAATGAAGGATGCACACAGGAACACTCAAGTAAATTTTTTGGATGCAGTAGTACAATCGTAGATGTCCTTTGTCATAAGTCACTCCTCAGCCATTCCATGATTATAAGGGTATGATGCAAGTCTTATAAAAACTTCCATTTTCCATTATTTCAGTGTTTTTCAAAAAGTTAATTCATTCTTGAACCAATTTCTCATTGACATATTGCATTCTTTTCCCTAGAATTCCAAATTCTACTCTTCAGAATTCAGCATGTACTAAATGGCATTTGTCATAAATACAAAATAATCTCTATATTACATTCCCCAATGACTCCATGGGCCATGATACAGTTCACAGCTACAAGGATAGAAGAAAGAGTCAATATGTTCGCAAACTCTGATTCCTTATGTTTTAGACCGATGGTTGGCAATGCTTCTCCGTAAAGGGCCAGAAAGTAAATATTTTAGGTTTATGGGGCCATACGTTATCTCGCAGTGACTCAATTTTGCTTTTTCAGTGTAAAAGCAGTCAATGACGATGAATAAATGAGTAGATGTGGATGTCCTTAAATTAAACATTTTTAATTGAGAATAAAATTCAAATTTCATGTAATGTTCATGTATCACTGAATATTATTCTAATTTGGATTTTTTTCCAAACATTTAGAAAAGTAAAAATCATTCTTAGCTCTCTGGCCATACAAAAACAAGCTGTGTGCTGGATTTGGCCAATGAGCCAGAGTTTGCCAGCCTCTGCTTTTGACCTGCTATTGACTGTCCAATTGTGTCCACTTGCCACATGTGGTTATTGATCACTTGAAATGTAGTTAGTGTGACTGAAGAACTAGACTATTTATTTTTGCTTTGGGTTTCAAAAAAGAAGTTTATTAATTCAGCTTTTATAAAATTCGGTGCATTTGGAAGAACCTGGGTATGGAAATTTACTTTTCTAACTGCAAATTTTATGAAATATAAATAGCAATAAATATTTCCGATTAAAATTTAACGTCTGAATTTAAATGTGCTGAAAGTATATAAAATACATACCAGATTTTGAAGAATTGGTATGGAAAAGAATGTAAAGTGTCATTAATAATTTTATATTGAATACATGTTGAAATGATAAAATTTTGAATATATTGGTCTAATTCAATTGCTCTAATTGAATAAATTTGTCTAAATAAAATATATTATTAAAAGTGCTTTTATCTGTTTCTTTTTACATTATAATGCGGCTACTAGAAAATTTACAATTACATATGTGGCTCACGTTTTATTTCTATTGGACTGAACTACTCTAGACATACAGCTAGGTTACATTTCCTGGCGTCTCTTGCAATTTGGTGGGACTATATGACTGAGTTCAGGTTGAAGGAATGTGGGCAGCAGTGAAATAGGATACTTCTAAGCTTAGTCCATCAATATTTCCATGCTTTCTCTTTTCACCTTCTACCCAATAAATGCAGAAAACTCAGAAGAAAAGTAGGAGGCATTAGAGCATGTTACACAGAAAACTGGAGGGAGCTTGCGTCCTGAGAGATGGCGTAGGGGCCAGCTGGCCTGGAGAATGACCTGACCCAATATCCCTGCTTTTAACTGTATTGTGAGCAAGAGATGAATTTTTACCATGCTAAGCTACAGAACTTAACATGTTGCTTTTACAGTGGATACTCACCTTAAATAATCCTATAAGCTTTAAAAATGCCCCAAGGAGCCAGCAGAGAGTACAAGGAATGGATTTACCCCTTCTACTTTAAACAATTAGAAAACTGGACACAATATGACAACCACTTTTAGACTTAGAAAACCGGAAACATGGGACTGTGGTCTCTGAAGAGGGAAACAAACCAATTTTAAGCCCTATATTTGAGGGAGAGAGAGTAGAGTACTGCAAAGATTTCCAGAGGGGACTTCTCTACAAGCTGACTGATACTTCTCAGGGAATCTGTGAACGAAATTTCATGAGACCCGAGAAAGAACCATCTAAGAGAAGCAGATGGAGTGAATTCTGGTGCTGATGATGTGAGGTGGGAAAATTTGTGTTCCCATCAATTCTAGTGGAAAGACATAGAAATGAATGAACTAAGGGCTAGAATTCTCAGAAGGGTATTGCCTTAGTCGTGAGGTTAACTTAGACCTGGGATAGATACTGCTCTGGACCCAATATAAAAACCTTGAAATAATCAAACTAATTCCAAGAAACTTAGCAGTGTGCAGAGACAAAATAAAAAATGCTGTTTAAAGGAATGCAAACATATCCAACAATCAACAGTATGAGTTATAGCTCCAGCATTCAATAAAAATTGCCATATGTACAAAGTAGCAGGAAAGTATGATCCAGGAGCAGGAAGAGAAATACTGAATAGAAGCAAACCCAGAAATGAAATAAAAAATAGGATTAGAAGATACAGACATTATGACAACTATTATTAAAATACTGTGTATGTTGAATAAGGTAAAGGAAAACACCACCATAAGGAGAGAGAAAGAAGACACAAAAAAATCCAATCAGAAAATTTAGAGATGAAAAATAAAGTTCAGAAATAAAAAACATACCGGATGTGATTTGCCACAAATTAGATAGAGCAAGAAAGTATCAGTTAACTTGATTTGGAGATATTGTAATAGAAACCATTCAAAATAATGTAGATAGAAAAAAAAAACAAAAAACAAAAAACAAAAAACAAAAAAAAAAGCTTAAACCTGAGTTTCAGTAAGCGCCAGGACAGTAACAAGAAAATTTGAAGTTTAAGAAGTGAAGACATGACATACAGAATAAATATTTTATTTTATTATTTTATTTTATTTTTAATTTTATTTATTAGAGAGAGAGAGAGAGAGAGAGAGAGAGCTAGCAGCAGCACAAAGCACTTGAGTGGGAGCCTGATGCCGGGCTTGATCCCAGGACCCCGGGGATCAAGACCTGAGCTGAAGACAGACGCTTAACAGACTGAGTCACCTGGGTGCCCCTGAAATAAATATTTTTTAAATGCCAGAGCACATCACAAACAAACGACTGAAAATATGAGCTATAGAAAAATTCTTAAAAGTACCCAGAGGGAAAAGGGAACATTACGCACAGAGGATTAAATATGAATTATAGTAACTGTTAAATAGAACAGGTATACTGATAATCTAATAGTGGAATATACAAAATAATCATAAAAATGAAAAACAAAGCAATGCAAAAGAAGTCAGGAAAGAAATGAAAAGTAAGAATAGAAGGAACAAATAGAAAACAGCAGCAAAATGGTAGGTTTAAGATGAACCATATAAACATTGTAATGCAAATGGTATAACATTCTAAGTAGAAGTGAGATAGTCTCAGCTTGAATAAAAAAGCCAGACTGATATGCTGCTTGTAAGAGACTCATTTTAAATATAAAAACATTCATTGCTTAAAAGCAAAAGTACAGGGCAGCCTGGATAGCTCAGTGGTTTAGCGTTGCCTTCAGCCCAGGGCATGACCCCAGAGTCCCGGGATGGAGTCCTACATCGGGTTCCCCGCAGGGAGCCTGCTTCTCCCTCTCCCTGTGTCTCTGCCTCTCTCTCTCTCTCTCTCTCACTCTCTCTCTGTTTCTCATGAATAAATAAATAAAATCTTTTAAAAATTTTCAAAAAAAAGTACAAACAAAATACCATTCAAACAATAAGGACATATGATTGACAGAAGTGGCTACACACTCTATTAATAAGAATCATATTAAATTTCAGAACAAGGAATATTGCCAGGGATAAAGAGAAACATAATGATAAACGTGTCATTTTCATAAGAGGGTATAACAACTCTAAACGTGTTTGCCTCAAATGACATAACAGAACTTGAATGGGAAAAAGGGAGAAACATGAAATCCATATGTATTTTAGTTGACATAAGAAATACATAGGAAAAAAAGAAATACATAGAAAATCAGTAAAAATATCATAGACTTGAAAAAGCTATTAAATAACTTGACCTAATAAACATTTATAATACACTCCACTCAACAGTAACAGGATGCTCTTCTGAAGTATGCACGAAACATCCAACGAGATAGATTCTATTCTAGTCCATAAAACAAGTCTGAATAGGTTCTCTGCCCACAATAGAATCATTACAAATCAATAGCATAAATATATCTAATTTAACCACAGATTATACAATAGCCTTCAAATCGAAAAAGACGTCTCAAAGAAGTTAGCTTGCAGAGGTGGGTAAACCTCTTGTTTCAAGGATGACCTTGCAACCCGAACCTAACCTAATCTCATCACATCATCCTCCTGGCCTCAGTCATTGATTCAGAGAACACGTGAAAGACGTTTACCCAGAGAAGATCACGGTTCCTTTGCTGGGTTGACTAAATAGAGACCTGCATCCCCTCCTTTGCTGTTGTAGAGGATACAGGACCTAGGCTTCACATAGCTGCTGCCCTGGTGCTGTCTTGAGGGAAAAAGCTGCCTTGAGTACAGAGACCCTCTCGGGAAATGAAGGCCAAGAAATAGAAAGCTAGTTAGCCCCGCTAAGATTGCTTGAGTTTACTACCTTGAGCAGAATCTGCACCCGTAACTTGTTTTGACCTTTGCAGTTACAGGAGTCAGCAAAATCCCTGTTGTCTGAGTCAGCATGAATGGGATTTTTCACCTTTGCAACAGAAAAAATCCGAAGTGCTGTATGCATCAAACCGCTGCTTTGTGCTTTTCCCTACTCACACGTATAGAAAGAGCCCTATTCCCTGCATTGACTTTGAAAAACACGCAGGATAACAATAGATTCAAAATGCAAATGGAATAAATATTCAGCTTATTTTCCCTGGTCTGCAAGTGATCTGCAAGCAGAGGTAGCTACACAGGTAGATACACAGAGGGATTGGTGGGCAGTAGAGATGGACAAGAGGTTAATTTAGGCTTCCTAGGACAGACTTTTGTGGTTCAAAATTGAATATCTCTGTGAACTGAGCCCTGGCAAAGGCAGTTGTCATTTGTTTTTTATTACTTACGTTTTCCCACCAAATTATCTACGTGGTGGAGTAATAGGCAAGTATCCCCAATGGGTGGCCACTAGGTTTTACTTTTTAATAATTTTATGGGTTTAAATATAATTCCTTTGCTAACTATAGGATATTTTCTTTAATCTATTTGATTAAGCAAGCCAAGAATTGGAAAGATAATGTTTCCTAACTTCCTTTCTGATGAATAATGAATGTCACTAAGGAATAAGATAGTAGGAGGTAGTTGCCTGGGCCATCTGCTGCATATGGGTACAGAGGAAAGATATTAAACTTTAAATTAGGTATTCCTTCACAGAACCTAAAAGATGAAAGGAAATATGCACTAAACTGGAAGATAATAATCAATTCCTACCAGTCAATTTACTTCTTTGAAAGTATAAAAAACATAATTATCTCTTTTACTCCCTGGTCAACATATTTTGTATTTAGTTGAATACAGGAAATCAGTAACTAAGCACATCGCCTTTTCAGTTTAATGTCTTTTCAGATTTCTACAAATGAAATGTGCAAGTTTTTAATACACAACTGATGAACATCTAAGAAAAAAAAACACTATTTTTTCAACATACATAATATGCTTAAGAAACAGAATCTCATTTCCATGGCAACTACACCATAGGTCAAAGGAGAGAAATAGAACATTTATGGCTAAGTTTAAAAATTATTCACCAAGTTATGGTCATCAGCATAACAATTAATTGTAATGAAGAAGGGACCTCTCTGTTGCTTCATTGTCCTGTATAACTATTCATAAGGAAAACAATGTCTCTCTCTCTCTCTCTATATATATGTATATATATATATATACATACATATATATATATCTGCAAATGTCTGCTATTTTGATGTGATATCTATTTAAACAAGATTTAGGGAAAATAATTTTAGGGGACGAGTGTAAATACTGGAAAGGATCCTACAGAAAATTTAGTGTAGTCGTTAACAGCGTAGCTACGAAGTAAACAGAGATTAGATTAAAATTGTATGCATGACACTTGGACACGTTACCTAATTTTTTTACCTCTCAATTTGTTCATCAATCAGTTGTATAAGTGTTATTCATTTCACCTTATAGACTAAGTACATAAAATAGTGTAAAGACACATCAATAAATTTTGAGTGAAGGATGTGGAAAAGCAATTTAGAAGATAAAGACTTACATCATAACCATGTTAAAAACACTCAACTTCACTGGTGATTACATAAAAACACATTTACCACCTTTCACGAGCTAAATTGAAAAAAAAAATTGTAAAAGATTTAGAATATCCAGCATTAGTAGAGCAGAAGGGAAGGATGATCCTTGCACACTGTTGCTCCATGAACAACTGGGACAACATTTGGGGACAGTATTTAGGAAGCACCTGAGACATTTTAAGATGTGTCTACTCTTTCATGTATTTATTGTATGATTAGGAATCAATCCTGCTGAGATGCCAGCAGGTTTATATCCACCTATATAAATGGATATATATTGCTGCCCTGTTTGTGATAGTAAAAAAAATTGGACCAGCTTAAATATCACATAGGCAGATGAAGGGACAGAGACACGATGAAATATTATGCAGTCCAAAACAAATAAAGCCCATGTGCGCACGATGACATGGAAAGAGGTTTATGGGATACTGCTTCATGAAAAAAAACAAATTAAAAACAGAAGAGAAACAACATACACTCTACGATCTTCTGTTTATCATCCTGGATATGTTTTTTTTTAAGATTTATTTATTTATGATAGACATAGAGAGAGAGAGAGAGAGAGAGAGAGAGGCAGAGACACAGGAGGAGGGAGAAGCAGGCTCCATGCAGGGAGCCCGATGTGGGATTCGATCCCAGGTCTCCAGGATCGCGCCCTGGGCCAAAGGCAGGCGCTAAACCGCTGCGCCACCCAGGGATCCCCCTGGATATATACTTCAAGGAGTGCATTTAGGTTTCATATTAAAATGAATTTTAGACCTACATTAATTAGAATGTTATTTTGTAAGCTACTCAGCAATATTTCTAGCACAAAAGCTGTGTTAAATAGTAATTGTCATTTCTGCAATGATTGATTGTGTATTTTGGGTCAACTCGCATAAAGAGCTAATAAAAGTAAGGTTATCTAACCTAGAATTGAAAAGTGAGAACAGGGACAATTGCACCCAAGATATGGTGATTGTGGATATCTTTCCAGAAGACCAAACAGAATTATTTTCCGAAAGTGTAGAGTATTAAGACACAAATTTCTGTCTCTTGTTTCTGCTGCTGTAGATTAACAAATGTGTTAAAATGCATCTTTTTCTCTTTTCCTTCTTTTAGAAAAATAGTGATTACCCAGCCTTTCGTGATCTACCATGGTCTGAATTATTGGCTTATTTTTTGTTTTGTTTTCTTTTGTATAAAGTGAATGGTATTATGAGTGTGATAGGAACCTTAGATTTTAGAAGATTGGACACTCAGATGCATTAGGTCAGAATTAAAGGGGGATGGATAAGGCTGGACGCTGAAGAAGCTAGGGGAATAGAGAATACCTTATTACCTTGACCCCAGGAGGAGAGATTTACATTCTCTGAAAGTGGGAAGACTTAGGAGTGCAAGGATTCTCGTGTGGGTGTCGTGTGCACCCCAGTGGTATAAACACTCCAAAGTGATGGAACATTATTGGGGGTGACACTGTGGTTACTTTGAGACTAAACCAAAGGTCCCGTGTCCGGTGGATTCTGGCTTGGTCTGCAGCGGGTTGACGTATGGAGCCTCTTCTAACTACTGGATAGTCTACAAGAGCGTCATGAATAAAATGTGTCGGAAACCAGAGACTCTTAATATCTTCAGACTTTGTAAGCTTCAAATACCATGTAACATACCATGGGAAAAAGGACACACAGATCAATTTTCCAGTTCTGGCGTCCAATAAGATTATATAACTTAACACTAAGGAGGTGATTAGGAACCATAAGTAGATTATAATTGCAGAGTGTTAACATTTTAGAATAAGAAGCTATCACTTTAAGATTTCTTCCCCTTAATTCAAAGAAAGGTGAAGTCCCATGTGCCTCTCACAAGGCCACGTGATGGCCTTCTTGTCTCTTTATAAGACAAGAAATGGAAAAAAAAGAGTAGGGTTTGATAACTCCAGCCAGAACTGCCTCATCAGTTGGCTATTTGAACTATTTCACCACATGTATGATTCAAACCAACTGCATGTCAAATGTTGAGCATGAACCATCTGCGCTGACTGTTAAAATATCCAACTGATTAACTTACCATAGATCCTGAGTTCTACGCCTTCTTCTTAGCTATTCAACCTACGATTTGCAATTTAAATTAAATTGTTGTTCTTCCAACACCAACAGGAAAGACTTCAGTGATTACTGTTTAGTTTTCCTTTTCTTGCTAATTCCTGGAGAAGTTCATAGACTTCATAGGATTTTTACTTACTTTTGTCCCGTTTAAAAATTTATCACCAAATTACTGTTATATGGCTATAGGATGAATAAGCTTCTGGATAATACAGCTAGGATAAAATGCTAGAGCAATAAAAAATAAAATAAAATAAAATAAAATAAAATAAAATAAAATAAAATAAAATAAAATAAAATGCTAAAGCAACTGGATAATAAAATCAAGATATGAAAATATCTTTCCAGGTTGAAATAATTGGTACTTGCTACCTGGAGAGGTGGAGATTAATTGATATGAAAACAGTTGGGTTAAATAAATGAATTCTTAAAATGTGGGCTATGGGGAAAGTTGCTCAATGGCAATTCAAACAAAAATAACCTAGGTTTGATTTGATTGAAACTCAATATATACTCAATATAACATGGATAGAAAAATGCATACTTGCACAACATCATTTTGGTTAATAGTGCTATGATAGTGTAACTTTGAATGTTTTATCACATTTTGAAGTAAGACCTACAAAGAAGATAATTTAAGCTCAACTTAGCTGTATTTAAGAATCTTTTTATTTCTACGACAGTCTAAAGGATATTTAAGTTCAGAGGAGAGACTCATTTACTCCATCTTAAATAACAGGATAAAATTTTGGTTTTTTGAACTAGCAGTGATTTGAGTAGGAAAAGAGAGAAAATTAGAATATTCTCAGTACAGTGGAAAATCTGGCAACCTTATCCAAAATGGCCCATCAATGACAGACTCTGAATGGTCCATCAAGGAAGGAGTCAAAGTAAACTGCAAGTCAAAGTAAAATCACGCTGCTGAGTCAAAGGAAATTTTCTTGAGCAGCTTCTCTGTCTAACATTCTCAGTACAAGGGAAATATGTCTACAGAGCTAAATAGAAAAAAAAAGGGATCATAACATTTTAGATATACTAAGGTTATATAGCCAGTAAGTGCCAAACCTGATACGTGGACACACATCTGATAATAATCCCTTTTTATTATATTTTACCTATTAACATCCAGGCACTATGAATGGGAAACCAAATCTTTGTATTTTGCAGGAACTATGTGTGGTTCATTGTGCATACCGGAGGTTTTATAAAGAAATATGAAATTTTGATTTATAGTTTGTAAACTATTATTTTCATTCGGTGACCGTGATCCTGGCAAACAGTCTTGGGAAATCGTATTAACATTATTATTTTTCTTTAAAGTTAAAGTTCAGAGGGATAAGGTAGTTTGCCCAAATTATAAAAGTATTAATGCAAATCCTAGGTAAGATCTTGTGTCTTTAGATTTTAGTCGAGTCCTCAAAGGCATGTTCATAAAACTTGAAACAAAAACAAAGCATGGTGCTTAATTCACGTAAGCAGTTTTGTTAATTTTTTTTTTATTTTTAAATTCCGGTTCAGATAAAAATCGAAATGTGTCCAGTGGTGTGGACTTCCAACATGAAACAGTTGAAAGAGTACAGTATAGGTCAGATGATATGAGGGTTAAAGAAGTCCAGGTGCATATTTTGCCTTGCTCACCAGTAGTCTTGGGCAAATTGCTTAATTTCTATGAGTCCCGGTGTTTTCATGCCTAGAATGGAGATGACAATATCAAGTTTTAAAGCCTAAACACATGGTAGTTTCAGATTCTCTTTAGCCATATATCCTTTTCCCAGAATTAGTTTAGATAAAGAATCTATGCTGAAATTTCCTCAAAGTGGTTCATCAGTGTGAGTCTAGCACAGTAACTCTACTAGTAAATAACTGTTGTATCTGGAGTTCAGCTTCAATTGCTAGGATGGCAGTTACGGACCTGCAACAGCTCTTTGTACTCATAATTTCTTGAACCTATCATCAATTACATTTACCCCATGTCTAAACTACCCTGAGAGCAATATCAGTCGACACCTTTGCTTACTGGATTTATGACTAGATTTGGATCACGAGCAAACAACAACAACAAAAAACCTGACGAGAGAATGGACAGTGTGAAAGCGTTGAGTGTGTGGAGTCAAATTAGTGAAGCGACAAAAGGAAAACAAAAAGAAATAAAGGCAACATCACTGGGGAAAAAAAGAAATATATGAAGTAGGTATTTTTAACTCAAGTGGCAGGATTTTATAAATATTCATTTCTGAACATGATAATTTTCATAAGGAGTCGTTAGGTAGTTTGCAAATGCATTTCATCTTAAAATAATTGGCAAAATAAGATATCCGGTTTACTAAATCAATATTCGTTCATATAAATATTTATGGCACATTTTTTTCTGTGCCAGGTACAGGATCCATAATTCAATGTTACTTTATTAGAAATTGAGACCTAGTAAATAGTAAAATATGGTCCGGGTCGTATGGGTTGTCAAAGAATCAGTGTATTCTTGGTCAATGACCAAGCACAAATGACATAAAAGCATACTGAATGATTTAACCGTTTTTCTGGAGGCATTCAGAATCCTTCCATTCATTTAACCCACCTGCCCTGATGGGGTGCTATTTAGTGGGAACACAGTGGTGATCAAAGTGGTTTTGTGCTTCAGCTTTCCCAAAGTTTAGAATTGACGGAAACAGATCCAGAATTGACAGGATGATAGTGTGAGAGCTGCCCTATGACCGAAGGAAGTCCAGGAGGCTAGCTGGGGCCAGGAAGAGTAAGTCATTCTTTTGAGGCAAACTTTAAAGGAGAGAGGATGTTTGAATTTGGTTTTGAGGAACAAATATGAGTTAGTCAGATTTTACTTGGGAGTGGGAGGGGAGATATTACTTCAGATGGTGAGAAACTTCCTGAAATACTTTAGGGCTACCATTACTTGCAGAAACTGCAGGGGAAAAAAATGCATTGGCCTTATAGCCTATGCCAAAATTATTGTTGTGGTGATAAATGTCTAATATCAGCTTGTTTTCTATTTACCACTCTGTCTTCCTCTTGGACAACTCCTATCATTTAAGAATTAGTTTGCATTATCTTCAGTTGGGTAGGTTCCCTGGTCCCACGCACCAAACTGGTTGGGTGCTCACCCCCGAGCTCTGATAAGCATTGTGTGCAAACCTCCATCGCAGGAGAAGGGGCGGAGGGGGGAGAGCGGGAGGAGGAGAAAGTGCTATCACAGCACTTGTCAAGTTCAATTGGCATAATATCTATTTGTGTACGTTGTCCCACCGGGCTGTGGGCTCCTTGTGGACAGCTCTTATCAAAGTGCCTGTCACAGGGCAGGTGTTCCATAAAGGTTGAATGAGTTAAATAATGAATGAGAAGAATATGGAGATTTTCAATGGTTTCATTTTGCAGTGAGAGTTGAATACATATTCAAGGAGATGCTCCCCGTTGCCTAGGAAATTGCAGACAAACTGCTTAGCCCAGCACCCCGTAGCTCCACAATCTCAGTCCGCATTTCCGTCCCCGCGCCACCGACTGCACATAGCAACCCTAGGCACTATCCACATTAGAGTCTGCAGGGACCTGGCCTGGACTGGACTGGCCTGGACTCTGCATCCTCCGCATCTTCTCCGCTCTCCGCTGCCCTATGGACACTAACTAAGCGTGCACTAAGATTTGGAAGACACAGATTCTAACCCCGGCCTCGTCGGTAGACCCTGTAAAACCTAGAATATGCTGTTTGATGAATCCGGGTGTCCTTTTATTGTCATGAAATAGTTATTAGTCACTTTAAAGCTCTCATCCTCTCCAACTCCCATGACCTTTGCTAAAACACTCTGATAATCTCTTTCCCTTTATAGCATGCACCCCCACCCGGTGGCCCAGGAACCAGAATGGTGCCTCGCACAGTCTGTGCTCAGAATATATTTATTGGGTTAATAAATGAATGAATAATTAAGTGGTTCTATGCTTATTTCATAACATCACTCTGAAGGCCTTGAGGCAGTCTTTGTCCAATAGATGTACCTTCGTGTCTCCATCATGTGTCACTCCGAACTAGCATATTGTGAATCTTCAAGGAATATATATATTTTTTATTTATTTATTTATTTATTTATTTATTTATTTATTTATATTTTTATTTATTTTATTTTTATTTTTTATTTATTTTATTTTTATTTTATTTTATTTTATATATATATATATTTTTTTTTTTTTGCACGGTGAATGTATGCATAATGCTTGAATAAATGGTCCGCATTTACACCTACAGTAACCGGAGCTCAGAGGGAAGTCTGACTTGTACTGTATGAAGATCATGAGCTAACTAGAATTTTAAAAACAGAACTCAGCATGGTCTTTTAATGTCACGTGTACAAAACAGGTAACTAAGGTCAGATTCCATTTTAAGGTACTGAGGAAAAGACACCGCATCACATATTCTCTGCGGAGAAAATAGCATGCTTCGGACACTGGATGAAGTTGACTTAGAACCAGATTAGACTCTAATTCTAGGAAGCAATTTCTGCCTCCTCTGAGAAGCTCATATTTATGAGATGTGGTTGTGCCCCCGAAGCCAGTGACACTCTGTGGACATCACTACGATTTCACACACCTGGTTCCACCCATTTCAGTACAGTCACCGTGTGTGGGTCTTACGCCCCTTATTAGCTCACAGGAAACCCCAGAACAAGGGCTCCTTTCCTGCCTCTGTTTCCCAGTAGGGTGCCTTGAATACAAATAACGTGCATATATTGTACGCAAACGTTCAGTTCTGTGGAACTGAGATGGAGCACTCAGTTTCTCCTCAGGGCTGACTTACTCCACTTAAGAAAGGGACAGGGAAGGCTCTGCATTCCTAGGGTGTTCTCAAGTATGTATTCATTTTATCCAACCATTCTCTCATCCTCACTGTGGCTTTATCTCAGCTTTCGGTGCCCACAGTCAGGAAGAATGGGCTGAAGGGACACCGAGGACCTTGACTTTGTAGTTCAGCAATTTTAACACCCACTGCTCTACGCCTGATTTCTAGGTCCAAGACAGGGGATAGACTGGCAGGACCATTTAGGGCATAATCCAGGCCACACCCTCAGAACTATGGTAACTGTAATAAGTAAACCAGATGGTGGGACTCTGTCATATAAACGAGCCAAAGATGGCCTTCAAGTATTGGGCCTAGGTGTTTATTTCTTTGCTGCAGGCTGAGACTCATTAGCTCAAAAGCCTACTGGCACCAAACTTAAATTTATACGCTTTCATTTATTTTAAAAGTATCCCAGCAAGTGGATTTTTAGATGGTTAGAGCCTGCCCCCTTTGCATACTGTCTGAATCCTCACCTCACATCTGTTGGCCATTGGTAAGAGAGAGCCTTGTGGTTATAAAAATCCCAAGCAGCTCCTCTGAGTTTATTGACCCCAGAGACTCCCAGCCTTGCTGCTGGGCTAGACCCCTAGATGGGGAGCCCCTTCTGGATCGCCCTCATCCCCACGAGCTCCCTTGACCTCCATTCCCCTCTCCTAGGGGACGCCCCCTCTCATGCAACCCTGTCCAAGTGCTACCCAATAAAACTTGTTGTGAATAACTGCCTGTTGTGCTCATATCTTTTTTCTAGGTCAGCTCCAAATCCCTTGAACAAACTATCATTGAAGTTCTTTCTCAGAAGGAAAAAAAAAATAATATAAATTCTTTTATTCCTGGAAAGGAAACAGTTATCAAAATTATATTCACATTTTAGTCTTCATGCATTCACATTACTCATTAAAAGAAATGAAAACTCTTTGTCTACGTTTGCCCAATATGCACATATATATACAGACACACACGTGTACAGACATGGATTTCCTTGTTTATGTTGTTATGCTGTTTTATGTTAGGCTGTTTTCATTTTAACTCCCACTTTTCCTCATTCCTTACCCTTTTTTTTTTCCCTTTTTAAACCGTCTCACGGGCTTTTCTTTCACTTCAACGTATTTTCTTGGGAAATAGAATCTTAAACAGGTACAAGTCTATGTAATACATAAAGACCGAGCAGTTGTCCTGAAGGGTGAGCCTGGTGTGCAAACGCCCACATCCTGACTTGCAAGTTACCCGCAAAAAAATCTGCGGAGCCCCTTCCTGTGATTTGCATGTTAGTGGCAGCCTCTTTAGCACGGGGAGATTATGGCTATTAGCCTTATTCCCAGTTTGTTTGCAAACCTCAGCCTTGATAAGGAAACACCTACCACACAGGCTTTCCCTGGGCCGCCCGATAGGCTCCAGGTCTGGTCATTTCTGGTGCCTCAGCACCACTGAAGGCCTCCATGGCTTTCAATCACAATTAGGGTTAATAACACTCCGGCCTCCCCGTGTGCGTGTTCCTCTTCTCCAGCTGTGACTGAATGCGGCCCTCCCCACAGCCCCAGCACCCCCATCGCATCATGGAAGGAAGCTCTCCACTTTCATCTAGCCTGATTATGCAGGTATGAGTTTCCCATGGCAGCTGGCTGAGATCTCGGTGGCAGCTTGCCTCCCCCTGGCATGTATGCGCTGTCACCAAAAGGCGCTTTTAAGTCTTCCTTTGCTACACATCCTTTATAGCTCCTTGCTAGACAAAACAAATCCTTAAGAGAGAGAGAGAGAGAAAAAAAAAAAAGGACAGTGAAGAGGGGGGCAGGGTGTGGGGAATCACAAAGGAATCCAGGAGAGTAACAGGAAGAAGAGTGAGCAACAACTTGGCCTCCCTTCAAGTGCCCTGGTTTAGCAGGCTTCTGTTAAACTATTAAAGGGTGCTCACAGGGGTTTAGGGCGAAGGAAACGGGCATTTACCAAGGCTTTGATGTAAAGAGGGAACCCTACTGAATGCTGACTATGACGCTGATACCATACTGTAGCAAAATATTTCAACTGCATCAACTCACTGAAAGTGGACAACTCATCAATTTGATGGTCACTATTATTATTATTAATTATTATTATTATTAATTATTTATTTAACTGAAGAGTAAACTGTGCAAAGTTATGCCACCTGGTTAGCCATAACAGGGGCTTGGATGATACTCCTCACACCTGTAGATCTTTCCTACCCATATCTGCGAATTTTTTCAACCTCGTGATAAATCAAAACAAGGTATTGTACCCTAATTTTAGATGAAGATTCTGAGGTTTGAAAGTTTGCTATTTATTCTTTTTTTTTAAAATTTTTTTGAGGGGGTGAGGGAGGGACAGAGGAAAAGGGAGAGATCCCAAGCAGGCTCCATGCTCAACACATGTGTGGAGCCCAACACCGGGCCTGATCTCACGAACCTGAGATCATGACCTGAGCCAAAATCAAGAGTCAGTTGCTTACCTGACTAAGCCACCCAGGCGCCCCTGTTTATTCTAGTATAGATACATATAGATAGAGCTATAGATATGTGCATATATTCTCCCTTCAAAGGGACTGTGGTGACCTTCAGAAAAACTGCAAGCAGTAAAATTGGATCCTCAAAATCTAGAGTTGCTACCAATGTAGATCGCCGGTAAGATGAGGGAAGGGGTTCAAGTACAGATATGTCCAGCTCTAAAACATTCTCACCTTCCCACACATCCTGTTGGCTCCCAAAGTCGCCCAGAGGAGAACCCAAGACTCTCATTCTCATAGAGCAAGGTTGTTCGGTCTCATGGACCTGTAGGAGTTCTAACCGGAAGTGATCGTGTTTGCTAGAGGATTCCAAGTGACCTGAGCCCCTAGCACAGATACAGGCACATATGAGACCAACACATGAATGGAAAAATCCAACAAATGGCAACTTATGCCATTTAGAAAGCATTCTTCATTTTACTGGACATCTAAATCAGTTTGTATTTAAGGGGTCAAGTGGGCAGAAATATTTAACAGGACCAGATCCCTGAGTTTTAAATTGTTATTCTGGGTATTGGCTTTCTCATCACCAGGATGGGGAACCCTACCGTATAACTACAGAAAGGAAAGAACACTGCCTGGAACAAGGCCAGAGTGAGACCGAAAGGGAGAAGGGGGATTTAGGGCACCTACTGAGTAAGCAGGAAAATCTGCTGAAAGCCAGATTCTCAGGTTAACATATGGCATGTTATTAAGGCATTTGATATATGGTTAATAAGGCCTGTTTTGTTTTATTGTAGCCTTTTTGAATTCCTATTTCCCATCATATAGCTGACTTGTATATGACTGGAATTTGACACCACCGTCGCCATCCTGCTAGTATTTCTTGTCTTATTATTTTGTTCTTATTTTTTAAACAACCCAACTTTAATTTAAATCTCTTTCTCATTTTTTTTAACGTTTTAAAATTTTTAACTGAACTATAGTTGACATAATATCATAATATTATACTACTATAATATCGTATCAGTTTCAGGTGTACGTAGTGATTCAACAATTACGTACATTAAAAAATGCTCACCGTGATAAATGCAGTCACCACCTGTCACCATACCATGTTATTGACTATCTTCCCTGTGCTGTACTCCTCATTCCTGTAACTCATTTTATAACTGGACTTTATACCTCTTAATTGCCTTCACCTATTTTTCCCAGTCCCCCTCTGGCAACCACTGGTTGTTCCCTGTATTTATGAGTCTGTTTCTCTTTACGCTGTTGTTGATTGTTGTTTTGGTTTTTAGATTCCACACGCAAGTGACATCATATGGTACCCGTCTTTCTCTGCCTGACCTCCTTCACTTAGCATAAAGCTTTTTAAGGTCCATCCATGTTGCCACCGATGGCAAGATTTCATTCCTCTTTATGGCTGAGTAATATTACATTGCGTGTGTCCACACTACATCTTCTTTATCCCCTTACCCACCAGTGGACACTCAGGTGCTTCCAAATCTTGCCTGTTGCAGACGGCGCTACAGTGAACATAGGGTTGTGTGTATCTTTTCAAATTAGTCCTTTCATTTCTCTCAGGTAAATACCCAGCAATGGAATTAGTGGACTTTTATTTGTAGTTTTTTGAGGAATTTTCCATACTGTTTCCCCAGTGGCTGCGCCACCTGCCGTCCCACCAGCCGTGCATGGGGGTTCCCCTTTCTCCGCATCCTCAACAACACTTGTTCTATCTCTTGCCTTTTGATACCAGGCTTTCTGACTGGTGTGAGGTGGTATCTCGCTACAGTTTTAATTTGCATTTCCCTGATGATGAGTGATGTTGAGCATCTTTTTCACGGTCTCTTTTTGTATTTTAATGGGCAAATCTAATCCAGTGTTTTAAAGGAGTTACTTACAGGAAGATTCTGTTTACTGTTCATCCACATCCAACCACTATTTAGTTAATTACCAATGTGCACCATCTTGGATTTTTAGCATATCTTTGTTCCCTATGCTGTGATTAAATTCTTAAAGGAAGAAACTCTATCATTAGGATTTCCTTTTTTAAGTTTTTAGCTCTGTTCAAAATAAGTTGTCAATAAACAAGGAGTGGTTACTTAATTGTATAAGGCACATTTTATGTTGGAGAAGTACTGAGTGGCTTGTTGGGTACATAAAAGTACTATAGTTTACAGAAGGGAAGGAGGAGGAGGTGTTTGATATATTCCGCTTGCCCTCCGAATTCAGTCTATACTCCAGGGGTCTACACTTATGGACTGTATCCAGGAATTCCCTTCCTCCTGTCTGGCTTTCGTTTGGATGTGATCAACGTGAAGGATAGGTGGGCCTTGGAAGGAGGGTGGGCAAGGAGTCAGGGCCTCTATTACCCTGGATTCATTTCTCCTGGGTCACCACAATTGGGAGTGTCCCTCTATCAATTCTCATCGACCCCTGACCCATCTGGGGGGTTGCTTCTCTTGCTGGGTTCCATAACCCTACTTACTTCTTTAGACTCAAAGGTAGGAAAATCTCCCCGCTATCAGCAGCCCCAGGATTTTGTACCAATCCATGTTCTATTCTCTAAACCCATCCATAACCTTGAATAGAGTTCCTTTATTAAACTCCTCAATTCTCCATCTCGAGAGTGCTGTTTCTTGCTGACAAAGAAGGTTTTGAATATATCACATGTAACACCCGACAAGTATATACAGAGTGCCCCTGTTTGGCAGACATCATGAAGTAACACGAAAATATAAAAAGCAAAGACTATATTTTTATAAGTGAAAGTTGATTTGAAAAATTCGGGTCTGCAACTCACGGCTTTTTCTTATGAACCCAAATAATAACTTCCATTTTTTTTTTGTCACTGTTCTTCACTGACATGATTTAATTTTTCACTACTTTGGGTGAAAAACTAGGTGTGGTTATATGAATATAGCCAAAAGTCTCCATAACAGGAAATGGAAAAAGTAAAGAGTGATAGAAGTTAAAACCACTATTACCAGCACCATACATTCATAAAATCAGCTTCAACCTTTTAAAGAACTTTTTCTTCCCAATATCCAATTCCACAATGGACTCAGGATAGACAAAGACCAAGACATGGATAATTACACTCCAAAATTTCAATTCAATTTTATGAAATTGTGCAATGCAAATCTTAGTTGTTGTTTGTTTTTCTCAGATGTCTTTTCTGGATACTTTCCAGTGTGTTTTGTGTAAATTGGAGAATCCAACTGAGAAGTGTCTTATAAACTTGCAGAACTTTTTATTAGGAAAGTGAGTAGGGACATTTGGGGTTGAAATGGGGGGAGAATAGTTTTTTTTTTAAAGTGTGAGGGAAAAACTTAACTACTAGGAAAGGAAATTATGCATTATATGGGAATATTTTATCTGCCTTTAAGACCTATTAAATTGTTCTTTTTCAAAGATGTGGAGGAAACACTTCACAGATAGTGAAATGTGAGTTCACTTTTATGCCAGAGGAACTTGACCTTCATCCAGTCCCTTAAGCTAAATTTATTGCTGTTGATACCATTGCTCCTATTTCTAGTTTCACATATTTTGTGTGATAATATAAAATATAAAACTGTATTCTATTTAATGTATAGATGGGATTGGGGATGATTTCATTTTCAGGCTGCAAATATCAACATTAGGTAGTAATTAGTCAATTTACATTCTTTTTTTTCCCAATTGCTTTCTATTTCAGGTAGAAATATTACATTTGTTTATTTGGCTGTCCTTAAATGCTAAAAAAATATGCAAATTCTTATAATTTTTCCAAACATAAAAGTTAATGAAGTAAGCATTTATAGAGTAACTATTTTTTTTCTTAGTATTTATTCAGAAAATAGATTTTAGTTCTTACTATGTGCCTGTAATGCCTAAAAGAAAATACAAGAACCAGATTCTAAAAATATTTGCAGTTTAGGGCAGCCCAGGTGGCTCAGCAGTTTAGCACTGCCTTCGGCCCAGGGCGTGATCCTAGAGACCTAGGATCGAGTCCCACGTCGGGCTCCCTGCATGGAGCCTGCTTCTCCCTCTGCCTGTGCCTCTGTCTCTCTCTCTCTCTCTGTCTCTGTATCTCATGAATAAATAAATAAAATCTTTAAAAATTTAAAAGAAAATATTTGCAGTTTAAAGAGGAAACAGACATATAATTAGATGATACAGTGTGATGAGCCATTAGCTCGGAAAAAAAATATATATGTACATTAGATTTAAAAATTAAGAGCAATTATATTAGTCAGGATAGGTTAAGTGATGCCATAGTAACAAGCAGTCCCCGTAATCCATGTGACTTAACGTAACTGCATTTTGTTTCTCTCCCATTCTGTATGTTGGATGCGAGGGGCAGGTTGCTCTAGTTATTATAGACACCCAGAGACCAATCTATCGAAAGTTTGATATGGACACACTTTCATAGTCACCATCATGGGCCATGCATGATAAACCATACACTGAATCTTAAAGCTTTCAGCTGGAAGCGACACATTTCACTTCCTTTTATGTTTCTTTGGTACAAAGAAGTCATATGGCTACCCTTACCTTCAGATGAAGCAGGGAAGCCCAACATGTTTAGATTTGAAGAACTGAAGTATCTGTTAACAACCCAAATGATGAACACAGGGTTAAATCTACACGCATACCTCAGAGAATATTCTACAGAGAAGGTAATACTTGAAACAATTCTTAAAATAGGAGAAAGCATTTTTCCAGGAAATGTTTATGTTGTATCAAACAATTTTTTACCCTGATCTATTGCGTATGTCCTTTAATTGTTTTTTTTTTTTTTGGATTTTATTTATTTCTTGGACAGAGCGAGAGAGAAAGAGAGCACAGGCAGTCAGAGCAGCAGGCAAACAGTGAGGGAGAAGCAGGCTTGCTGCTGAGAAGAAAGCAGGATGTGGGGCTGGATCCCAAGACTCAGGGATCATGACCTGAGCTGAAGTCAGACACAACCCACTGAGCCACCCACATGCACTTCAAGTTCTTTTTTATTTAATAATTTGTGATAATAAAGATGTGTCTTTATAATTATTAGAGAATATTCTTATATAATAAGATCTTTCTATACACACACATATATTACAGATATATAATGACCTGATACTTTTGAAAAGCCTAAAATATTTCACTGACATTACAAAAAAATCCTATGCCAATTGTCACATACACACACTAATACCAATGTTTTCATAAGTTTATAAATATGGTCTGAATTATTTTTTGAAAGGTTTGGATTTTCTCTCACGCTAAATATTTCCTCCTAGTTGTTTGTTCTCTGTCATTTTCAAAGCAACACTAGATGCTATGATTTTGATTTATTTATTAAATGACCTTTATGAGTTTTTTGATGTCCCAAAATACTGGAAACTCTTTATGAAAAAAAAAGCAAGGATAAAAATAAATGCACAGATAAAGTATTTTTCTTAGATAACAGAAAATTGTGTTTTGCTATTGGTAAATGGAATTTTAACTTGGAAAGGTTGGTATCTTGTTCGCAATTCAAAAGTGACAGTGCAACAGTAAACTCTGGACCTGGGAAATTCAATTTGCTAGCAATTTTAGGAAAGTCATTAGAAGGTACTTATTCTATTTGAGAGAGTTTATCTGTAGAAGAAATGATAGCAGATTTGATATAATTTTTAAGTGAATCCAAAACGAGTTTCAACTACAACATTAGAAAGGTTTTCAAAGGCTGTAGATTCATGAGAAAAGAGTTGTAGTCTTATTTCTAGTTTCCTTTTGGGAGATAATTTTGGACAGTGGGAATTTGGGTAATATATTTATAGTTTTATTTAAAAGCCATAATTTTATCTTTTATCCCCACTATTCAAAAGAAATGCTGCCAAAATCCTGCCAGTCTTTCCAAAGGAATGAAGTTGATTTCCATCTTCAACTGCATATACAGCTTCCTTCTCTTCATGAAACTCCTTCTTCTCACTTTATTGTCTCTTCAAATAATTCCTTCAGTTCCAGAATTTCCTGTCTGAGTGTCCCGAGTTTTATTTTTTATTTTAGTTCTACCTTCTGGGTTTACAATAGCTTCTTTTCTTGTGTTTCAGTGAAATGATACCTGTTTCTCTTTCAAATTCCTTGGCTAAAAGAAATCAGAAGGTCCAAGGCATTGGCTCCTGCTTGCACTCAGAACATGTGTACGCAGCCCTTGGAATGCTCACAAATAGGTATTATTGTCCTTATACTGTACAGGTGAGGAAATTGAGATTCAGAGAAATAATAACTATAATAGTTGACCTATTTCTTCCTTTAAGTCACTGCGCTATGTCTGTTACAGAAATTATCTCAGTTAATCGATACAGCAGAGCTAGGATTTTTTTTTTTATCTCCATCTTTTAGAAGAGAACAAAACTCAAAAATATTAAATACTTGGCCTATGGAATGTGTACTTTAAAGCATTACTCTACAAAGAGATCCCCAAAATGGTCTTCAAAAATGGTTCATGGGAAAATTACCATAATCTTTTTAAAAATAAATATCTATTTTTAAATTGATTTTAGCTCTCCTATCAGGTTCATATACCAGAAATCAAAATATTACATGTGGTATGTTGATGACTCCTGAGATAAAGATGATATCTTAGTCTTTTCCAGCTGCCGTAAGCATTTACCATGGACTGGGCAACTTATAAGCAACAGTTGGGAGACTGGAAATCCAAGATCAGGTTGCCAGCATGACCACATTCTGGTGAAGGCCCTCTTAATTCCTAGCTGGCACCTTCTCTCTCCGTCCTCACATTGTCAAAGAGCAAAGGGTGTCTCTGGAACCTCTTTTATATCAGCACCAATCCCATTCAGGAGGGTTCTGCTCTCCTGACCTAAGCATCTACCTCCCAAAGGCCCCACCTCCTGATACCATCTTTGGAGTTTAGGATTTCAACACATGAATTTTGAGGAAATGCAAGTGTCCAGAGTACAACAAGTGGAGATTTCTCTTCACAGAGAGTTTAGTAGTTGGGATCACCACACCTTTTACATTTGCTCTCAGCACATTAAGATGCATAATGCTTAAATTACCAATGGTTAAATCAATTTACAGAGTATATTATCTTAAATACTTTTATGTTTTAATAATCTACTTTGTCATGGTGTAGGAAATGACTATAAGAGGATATTTCAAAACTTAAAAAAGTTCCTCTGTCTTCTCGTGGCAAAGGACTCAGGGGGATTATCAACCTTTGAAATAAATTGTCATTTATTTAACTTAAAAAGCATAGGTGCTTCAATCGCTGATCTTTTTATGGCATTCTGGTGGTTAATTACATCTATCCCTTCTTCCATGTAACACTGCATGGCTTCCACACTGGGTGGACTGTATTTTCCAGTGCCATGATGCTGGACTTGGCTGTGTGGCTCTCTTGGCTTAATGTAATGTTAGCAAATGTGACACAGGCTTGAATATGTGGGTATAGTTTGCCTTGCCCTTATGAGTTCTTTTGACCTGTTATAAGAACATGACATGAATAATTTCCGATTAAGAAATTATGATTAGAAAACACAAGCAACAGAGTTAAAGCCAATCCACAGTCCAGAGCTGAGACTAGTTGATTCTAAATCAAAGCCACAGCTGACCCACAGACTTCAGAAATATATGAGATTGTTAGGCAGCAAAACTAATTCAGATATCAAATGGTAATTAGCGGTACGCCGAAAAGCAGATATTTTTTGAAAATATGAACACCCAATATCTGTCCCTTCAAGAAAAATGAGTAGCCACATAATGAAAATGGTATTTGCTGTTACCCCCTGTCAAGTCAGACCAGGGCCTGCGGTTCATACTGAGAGGATCACTCTCGTAGACACTGGTTCAGAGCCTGACAATGTTTTTATAATTGATTTAGCATATTGGTTATTCATGAAACACTTTCTTATTTTACTCCTGTAAATCTTAGTCAGCACCCACGTGGTGGCCTTTCAATCTCTCTTTCTTTTCATCTATTCTTTACAACTTAAACAATTCATATCTGTAAGTCAATTCCAAGGCCTCAATCAGGTAAAATTGTATTGATGGAATAGCCTTTGTATTTTTCCTCTGTTTATATAACTTCCTTCTTTTATTCGAACAATCATATTGGAAACACGTACAGCATATAGGTTGTGAACATGGGCACTGAAATTGGACTCTTTGAAACTAAGCCACAATTTCTTAATCTAATTAAGCTAAAAGTCTTTTTTTTTTTTTTTTGAGAAAAAGAGAGAGAGGGTGTGTTGCTCATGAATGGAGGGAGGAGGAGAGGGAGAAGGGAGAGAGAATCTTAAGCAGGATCCATGCTCAGTGAACACAGGGCTAGATCTTATGACCCTGAGATCGTAACCGGAGCTGAAATCAAGAGCTTGATGTTTCACCAACCCCACCACCCAGTTGCCCCGATCTTATTAAGCTTTAAATGCCTGTTCTTGCGTGAGTTAATATTAGTACTTGCTTTTACAGTTGTTGTCAATGTTACATACGTCAGGACATTTTTTTTTTAGCACAGCGGTTGACACATAGTCAGTACTCAGTGGGCGGTGTGGGAGACTTGGAAAGGACGACAAGGCAAGACACTACCTCTTTGGTTTAGCAGACAAGAATCATCACAATTTGATCCAAACCCACCTTGAAATCCATACTACCAGACACACCAGACCATCCTATGCACTAAATGCCATTCATACCATTTCTCCTCACTTTAATATACACTTTTTTTGTCTGTCGTAATATAGACTTCCTTGTTCTTTTCTTTTTTTTCTTCAGTAGCCAAACCTCTCTTCCTTAAGATTCAACTCGTCGCCTCCTCTGAGAAGCACTCTGTGATTCACTTATAATGCATTCATCATTTCCTCTTCATTAATCCCGTTAATAATACATACACAATACACGTTTTGTGCTGTAATTATGAGTCTCCATGTGAATATCCATCAAACTATCAGCAGCAAGAATGTCGGGGGTCGTATTTATCCATCCCCATCTCTAATGCCTATGACCACATTCAATATGTATTTATTAAATTAATGAATGGATGCATGTATGCAGAGGGAATGAGAACAATTTTTCACTTTTTGTGAAACAAGGTGAACATGAGAAGCCTCCTTACACTTTTGTGTTTCCTGACAAAATGAATAATCATAGAGCTTCCATAGTTTTACTTGTCCAGGAGTCCACATGTCCAGAGATCTAGGAATACCATGGAAACCCTTCCAAGTATTTCTTTATATAATTTGAAGTGAGTTAATCAGTTACTCACAGTTACATAGTTTTAATATGTTGTATCTTGTCCTTTTGCTCAAAATGGCTCTATCCATCTGTCATAGTTGACATCTCAGGTAAATACTAAGCATTTTAAGGGTTTCTGGGAATTTTGCTGTATAGTCTTTGAATTGGATATTCCCTGTCCACATTTGGGGAGCACGGTCGGATGTCTTTACAAAGTGGTGAATAATTTTGATGTCAATTTCACTGTGATAGACTAGCTCCAGCATCTTGATTAGCCTCAATATTTTTAGTGCTCAATGAGGCATTTTTGTCAACGGTTTAAAGCTTACAAAATTTAGAAAAATGAACATCTGCTATTCTTTCCATCTTCCCTACATAAGAAATTCAATTCCAGAAGAAAATCAGAAAACACTCCAGCATTAGGTGCCTCTCCATATTGTCCTACATTTCACTGATGTCTACAGTTTCAATGTATGTGTAGAGTTTAGTTATAGGAACGATCATCTCAGATGGGGTACTTACTGTGTGCCAGGCATTGTGTAGATTCCAAATTACTTATTGAATTGTAATTTGATCATCTTCAACGTAGATAGAAGGATGGACAAGGAGATACATGAATAGATGTGGAGCAACAGACAAATTAATTTGCCTACAGACACATATTTAATAAGCATCAAAACCTGGATTTGAATGAAGTTTTGAAATACTTCAAATCCCTTAATCTTACCACATGGCCCTCTCTGCTATTTTGCACTTAAAAAGAGGAACTTAGTTGTTCAATTAAAGTATGTAATAAAGTATTTCATAACCACGGCAGTTCTAGCCATACATACACACTCACATAAGCATGCGCGCACGCACACATATGCACGGACCGACTTTGGTCCCCATTCCCCAAACTTGGCAAAGTCTTGATATGCAATTATAATATAGCAGGCATAGCCTAGAAGGCCAGGGGGTAATTTTCTCCTGATGTTCCTTTGATATAAATGAGCTGGGAAGGCAAAAAATATTTCAGTCTTCCTCTTATTAACCAAATGAACATCTGAGAAACCTGCTTGAAATGGTCTTTGATGTAATTTATAGCTCTTAGCGAAGTTCTGCTCAAAGCACTATTATAAAGATGAATAAGGGCATTATTACCAAGTTAACAAAAATATGGATCCTTGATACAGTAATTTAAATAGAGTTCATGATGTAACTTAAGTACATGATGAGTGTAAAATGGGAGAGCAAAAATGATGAATTGTACATATATGGGAAAGAATATGAATTTTTATCAGATTAAGTATATTAAGTGACTAAGAAGGGAAATTTTGTCAGTAAGTGAATGTTTAGTTCCCTTGTTATTTCACAGTATAGTGTATTTTCCCAATATAGCACTGCTGATTATATTTACAAATTAAATAAGCATACATTTACTTGTTTGGTGCTTGTTTTCTAGCAACAGAACTTCTCTCTCTCTCTCTCTCTCTCTTTTTTTTTTTCCTGAGCAAGAACAAAGTTTACCATGCATTTTCATACCATGTGAGTATGTTTTTACATAAATCAGTGAATGGATATATTTAGATTTATTCAAAACTGGCCTACTGATGATAACCAATGTAAAGTATCACATAAGTTTAACACATAATTCTAAACTATCTTAAAGTGCAATATAAAATAGTACTCCAAACCTAGTTTTGCTGTGTACTAGTTATATGACCTTGGCCAAGTTATTTAATTTCTAGTACACAGGTTCCTACTTCAAGTTAATGTTATCTGCCTCATAGCAATTTTGTGGGGATTTCAAAAATTAAGAACATTGTCTAGTAAAAACTATATAAATATTAGATCTGATCTTGTCCTGTATTAAAGGCCAGGCTTCTTGTTTTGCACCACCACCCACCCCCAGCCACAGCGAGTGGGCGGGGTTGGTGAGGATGATGTTGTGTCAAGGCTAATCTGTAGTTCCTTTATCAGGACTTTCTGGCACCAGGAGTTCCATGAGGTTACTCACGTTTCCTTAGCAGTTTTTGCCTTTCATAATTAAGCAGATCCAGATCCTTCTCTAGAAATCAAAGAACGTGTGGGAATCAGGTATCAGAATGGGAAGATTACAAATACTGCAGTCCAGCAGACCTACCTCCACATTCCGGGTGTGAGTGTGATCTTAGATGAGTATCATTTTGAATTGTTGTTTCTGTGAAAGGGTATTTTTTTTGAACTGCTTTTCAAGATGATAACATGCAGAATCTTAGCAAAGTTGTAATCTCTGCCAGGGAATTTGATATCTCTTCTTTGATTTTCATACTCTCCCTCACCAGCTACTGACCTCCCCAAACAACCTAGAATTGCGTGGCCTTGTGGGTTGAAAATGTGCTGTCTCTGATCCAAGGGGGTTGGGTTTTGAATAGTAGAAGTTAGCAGGATGGTTTAGCAGCCACAGCACTGAAAGAAGCGTACAGATCTTGAGTCAAAATTCTAGCTCCTGCTCATTCGCGTGCACTGGCACTTGAGAAGAGGACCATATTTCTAAGCCTGTGGGTAGCTCTGCTCAGCTTATAATAATTATTATGTTTAATCATAACAAAGCCCGGATGAGAAAATGTGAGAGAAAATACATTCAAATCCATAATGTGCTATACAAGTGTAATTGATTGGGCTATATTTGCTTGGGGACACAATTAGGCAACCACCATTCATTTGGAATCCAGCAGACACTGCTAGGGAATGTGGCTGGGCATTTATCTGGCACACTTGAATTAAAACAGGAACTATTAATCTGTCTCCAAGTATTGTGAAGTTCATTCATGATTCACTCTGCTCAAGCTTCCCTGCTAACAAATCCACTGAAATACAGCCCAGCCCACTCAATACAGCTTATTTACCAAGCTCATTGCATATCTTCTACATGATACAGAATCATCCATTAGGGACACGTACTATGTTTCCAGCTCTGCTTTTTTTCTTTTTTTCTTTTTTTTTTTTTTAGCAAGATAAATTTTGTTACTATCCTGTTTCTGGGTGAAAACTCTAATTTTATAATACTATCTTACGTTCATACCAAATAAATTACGAAAATACCAAATAAATTAAATATGATACTATCTTACATTCATACCAGACAAAGACATTGTGATAATGTTGTCTTTATTTCTAGTGTACTGATTATAACACTAAAGTCAAGAGATGGTGCTTTAGTTTGCTAGGGCTGCCATAACAAAGTGCCCCAGGTTGGATGATTTCAACCACAGAGATTGACTGTCTCACAGTTCTGGGGTCTAGAAGTTTGAGATGAAGGTGTCAGAGAATTATTTTTCTCCCCAAGACCTGTCCCCTTGGTAGGTAGATGGTCATCTTTATCTATGTATTTTCATGGTTTTCCATGCATGTTTGTGTTCTAACCTCCTCTTCCTATAAGGATATTGGTCATATTAGATTAGGGCCCATCCTAATAACCTGATTTGAAGTCATTACCTCTGAAGAGACCTAAATGCAATCACATTCAGAGGTAGTGGAGTTAATTTTTGGAGGACACAACAGCCCCAAATTTTACTTGCAAAGCAAACACTTCTGTGTCCATCGAAAGATGAGTGAATAAAGAAGATGTGGTTTATGTACACTTCTAAGGGAATTTAATGCAATATTTTAAAACATCTTAATTATTTATTTAAATAGCAAAAGTTTAGCAAACATTTACTAAATATGGATCTAGAACAAAACTCTATATTATCCTCTGAGAAATAATAATGTGGAGACATGTAAGATAAAAATCAGAATCCTAAACACCCTGAGATATTATGTCTCTTTTAGAAAAAAGTAAACTGTGACAAAAGTTACTTGTTCAAAATCATATAGATGGTAGATGGCTGTCCTAATAATCAATCTCAGAACTATTATATCTTGAAGCCCATAATTCTTTGGTTTTTTATTTGCTCCACTTCTGACTCTATAGGATGCATAAGAGGCCACAATAATCAACTATGCTGAAGGACTCCAAAAAAGAAGATATTTACAAAGGGGTTGGTCTCAAGTGTAAGCTTTAGAATATGACCTTATTTTCATACCCATGAACTATTGCCTCTCCAAGCACCCCTAAATATTGGGATCATTGTCCAGTACAGGGATTCAAAATCTTTTCTCTCTGGTCCCAGAAGGATGGATGCTGGGCAACGGAACGTCTGGTGGGGTTTAGTAGCCAGAACATTAGAAGATGAATCCACAAAGTTCTGAGGGTTAGCAAAGAATTCAACAATTCAAGCTGAAAGGACAGAATGATGGAGATCCTAGGCCTGGGAAAGCATGATGAGGTCATAAAGCAGGGGAGAACCTGACTCATTAATATGCATGGAGAGAGATGGTATGAAATGGCCTCAGAAGCCCAGCTCTGGGACAGATTTTGGGGGGACACTGGACGCCATAGTAAGGGATTTATATGGTAGTTTCTAGGCAGTGGTTCTAAACATTCGTTGTGCAAAGGAAACACCTGGAGGACTTGAGACCTGTCCCTAGAGTTATTTATCTTGCACCCCAGAAGACTCTAGGGCTAGGCTTCCAGATGTCACCCACTGAGAACTATGGCTGCAAGTAACGCGCAGTCAGGAGAGGTTGGCAAGCAAGAGTGACATGTGCTGGCACATGAGGGTTGGGACGCCAGAAGACCGATCAGGAGGTTCTTTCAGTAGATGTGAAGGTGGTTACAAATTCCAAGTATTTCACATTTTAATACACATGCAACATTCTTTTATTCAACTCAATGGAAGGAAAGTTGCTTGTTATTTTAAGCTAGGATTGAAACTGTGTTCGGTCCCAAATAATCTCAGAAAGCATTTTAATTCTCTGTAAGCATTTTGGCTGCTTATCGGATTGTTTTTCCTTTAGCTTAAATCTAATAAGATAATAAAGCCACTAAGAAAGGATTAGTGATCCCTGACCTGTTCCTCTAAGATGCTTTCAGTACTAGTATTATGAATCAACTGAGCTGACTTAAGTAAAATAAACGACATCCTTTACTTTGTTTAATCTGGCAGTCAGAAAGACCAAGATCTTTCTTAATGTTCCTGCCAAAGGTTCCATTGGGTTCATTGCAAATCCTTTCTCCTCTTGAAGGGACATGGACTCCCTTTCTAATCGTCTTTCCTGTTCCCTAAGCAATTCTGGGAGAAATTGAGGTGGCCAACTCAAGATTATACATATAGAATGGCTCACAAATATAGTGACGCCTCAGTTAATTAGAACGCTGTCATAATAGAGGCTTCCAGGGGACAAAATCTTGCCTTAAAGTTGCTCCTATACTCCTTTGGTTCAACCCATCTTTAAAATCATGGGATGGACACTAATTTCTATTCATGTCTGTAACTCTCCTGTCAGAAAGAGCACCTATCGAGTTTCACCCAGAATGGGTACTCGAAACAAAACAAAAACTACTGAACTGGATTGATTTCTGTTTCCATAGAGTCAATCTAGCCAATAGTAGTTCGTCTCCTTATGGCAGAGAGACTCCAGTCTCTCTCCTGTGTCTAACTCGATGAATTTCTTCTGTCAATAAGATAGTGTGATGACTACGGAAATGATCTCTCTCTTTCTGGAACACTGAGAAAATAGAGACAACAAAATTAAGAAATTAAAAATAGATTCTCAGAAAAAAATCAATGTTCTAATAAAATATTCTTATAGAGTGTTTAGCTTGCTTAATGATATACATTTTAGTTTTTTTTTACACACCTTTAGGCCTATATATTCAAGCAGAATGCATGTATGATTAAGCATATGAACAAACGTGCACTCATATCTACATATTCATAGTTTATGACGCGGGCTGATGCCCATATGTGACTTTTGCCTAGTGCAGCAAGTTTTAGCAAAGAGTTTTTTTTTTTTATAAATTTATTTTTTATTGCTGTACAATTTGCCAACATATAGAATAACACCCAGGGCTCATCCCGTCAAGTGCCCCCCTCAGTGCCCATCACCCAGTCACCCCTACCCCCGGCCCACCTCCCCTTCCACCACCCCTAGTTTGTTTAGCAAAAGGGTTTTTACTTGGTATTTCTGATTAGAAATAATACCTCACTTTTAGCCTCATATCAAACTGTGTTTCATTAAAGATAATGTATCCATTAATTAATTTACTTATTCGTTCAACATTTATTGACTCACTGCTCTATCAAAAACTCCTTGGTCAGCATTGTAGGAAATATACGTATGCAGAGCGCACGCTCCCAAGTCTCAAACAGTTAGCTTATAAAGCAGTTTCTAGGGTTGTGAGCCAGTTTTTATCTTTTACCCAAAGCCTCCCAGTAGAACCGGTGATGTCTACATAACTCATTTGCTGACAAGCTTATAATCCTCCGGAATAGGATGGAAATTCTCATGAACCAAGGAAAAGATATCAAAAAATCGTCAACTTCCACTATGTGGCCCTTATGCTTCTTGTGCTTTTTGAAAGATATTTTGCAAATATGCAAATAAGAAATATCTCAAGAACAAATTCTTTCTTTAACATTACCTTATATTTGAGGACCTGGATTACATGATAGCTGTTCGCAAAACAGAATTCCGGGGCTGGAGAAGTTCGTGGGCCACTCAGCAGTGAATACCTACCCTTTGAGAGAAGAGAGTATCCTCATTCACCGGTGGCTACTCACTGGGCCTGTGGAGTCTATGATTCAGTAAAATAGATAGTTTTCTACTTTTATTTTTAAGTCCATTTTATTCTACTTTTTATTTTAAGTCCAGTTAATTTGCAAATTTACAAAACACTGACTTTTGTACTTACTCAAATAGTACAGTCATGATTTATACACTGGTATTCTGGTTGAAATAAACTAACTTCTTAGGGCTATTAGGCAGTTTTGTATCTTTTCAGTAAAATAGTTTTTGTATTAACTATACCTGAATTCACTTTGAATGGGCTTTTGATTTTTTATTTGTTTTGTTTCTGACGCTTGGCCCAATTTTAGTAATTTAACTTATTTGAGGACTTAGGATATCTTGTTTTAATCTGATTTCCAGTTCTTGATTTCTTAGAAAAAAATCCGACATTCACTTTCTCCTGATTTATCCTCAGAAATAACACTAAAGGCAGAAATTTTCTATTGGATCGTGTAGCATGTTTTGGGGATAATATTCATCACTCATTCATTCATCCAATAAACACTGTATGTCCATAATGTATCAGTTCTGGGTTAGATGCTGTACTAGTTGCATAAGAGGGGATCACTCAAGATGACACAAGATAAGATATTTTGAATGAGTGTGTGTATGATGCCAAGAAACAAGAAAATATAAAACATGGGTATCTAATGAAAACTATGGTATTCTGGAAACATTTTTTTTTTTTTTTTTTTTTTTTTTTTTTTTTTGTTTTGAGACTAGGAGGCTGGAGTTCTTAAAAATGAGCTACCATGACATGTTTGGGAAATAAGGAGTAGTACAGGGTGGTGGGTGTCAGAACTGGGCATTGGAAGTCATGATAAGGAAGAGTGTGAGGAAGAGGCTTCCACCTTGGAGAAGGAGGGCAAGGGGGGTGTTGCCTAGCAGAGGAGGCAGGCAGAGGGAATTTGGGGAGGGTGGTCCGGAAGTTTGGAGGCAGTTGGGGGTACTCCTTCGGACCTCCCTCAGGTAGGTGAGGCATCTCAGTTCGTTGACTGGCACTGGCAATTGCTTTGTGGCATGCTTGGTACAGAGCTGACGGCCAGAAAATAAAGGTAGCTAATACAAGAACAATATTTATTAGAATGTTCTGATTATAAAAACAAAACCTGTTTTTATTTTGTTTTGTTTTTGAAAGAAAAGGTGTTTGCAAGGTTTGGTGTAAAAGTTCTACGGCAACTAGGAAGGTGTTTCAGTAAGCTCCATATTCAGGATTTTGGTCATCATCAGACTATTTATAATATAAACAAATGTGATAAGGTGATGATTATTAACAAGGGCAGAGTTTGAGTGACGCTTCTCTACATTTTCCTCATACTGTGCCCTTCTCCTAGAATGATTTTGTTCACTATTTCTATGTGGAAAATTTCTGTTCATTTTCTAAAACTAATTTTAAGATCACTATTCTAGGAAGCTTCCTCTTACCTCCTACTCTCAGCCACCACACCCCTCCTCTGTGCCCCTTTAATGCCACATTAATACCTAACTCATTGCAATTGCACTGACATTGCACCTGTCATGTTCCTTCACTGATCCATGAGATGCATGAGAAAGTAATTGGGACTAACTCATCTTCAAATGTCTTGTGTCTAGTGATGGAATAAAATGGAACAGAGAGTCAATAAATGCTTGTTGAAAGAATGAATGAAACTTAAGACTTTCTAAAGCAAAATTGGTCCCTAATCAATACTCTATACCTCCTTTCTCCTTCGCCATCCAAAATGTCTTCAATTGGACTATTTTAAATAAATTGTGTGCTCTGATTTCAAATGGTTATTAAATAATGCGTGTGTATTATTAAAAGTTTAAGAAATGCTAAAGAGCAAAGGGCAGAAAAAACATACCAGAGTCCTACCACGTAGAGATAATAAATGGTAACATTTTGGAATATGTGTGTATAACTTAAAGTTTATTAATGAAAAAAAATGATTTTTTTTACTATACATAATACTTGGCAACCAGTTGAATTAAACTCAGTATATCATGAGAATGTCTAGTTTATTAAAATTCCTTTCTCATTCAACTTTTAATGACTGCATGCTATTCCATCACATGAATTTGTTATAATTTATGAGCCATTTTCCTTTTTTAGAACATCAATGTTCCATTTTGTATTAAAGGACATCTTATAATAATTAATGATGTGAAGAAGATTCTTTGATTTCACCTATGACTGAATTTTTATGAGGCTTAGGGAGAAATGGCACTGATAGGTAAATGGGGAGCCAGACTTGAAAACTTTCATACATATTTTAAATTGCCAACTGGAAATGTTAAATAATTTATGCTGCCATCAACAATGACTAAGAACATGCATTTTCTCAAATAACTTTATATTATTTTCATTAAAAAGTTATCACTTTGGTGAAATAGACATATGTTTAAATTTGCATTTTTCTAATGACAGAATTTGGGTATTTAGATATTTTCATAGTAATCTTTATTCAGTGAAATTTTTTGTTATAATCATACAATTATGGTTGATTTGCAAATTTACAATACTTTCTATTGATTTGCTGTCAATGTTTTGTTATGGATTTCTAGTTTTTCAGAAAAACTTCATAATAGATTGCACAGATTTTCTCCATTTCCATTCCAATGTTGATGAAATGGCCCCAAAACACAAACCACAGCTAATGACAAGTATCCCTCACTTCTTTTTATTTTTTTTTTTATTTTTTTTTTGTATCCCTCACTTCTTGCAAGTTTGCTTACACCACTTTGATTTTACTAAAGACCTACATTATTACCTGTTTTCACTAGTGGAAACAAATCTGAAGAGGATTTTCAGTTTTACAGAGAAAAGGCCAAAAAGGGAAAATAGTGTTTACAGGTAGTTTTGCAGCAAGCTTTACAGAGACAGTGGACGCGCCAAGCAGCCAGAGTGGCTTCACCAAGCTGCACTCAGGGAGCTGCACTCAGGCACCTTAGCATCAAGCTGCTAGAGCTTTGAACTGTGTGAACATCTGGGCTTTATCTCAGTTTATTTTGTGCATCCATTACCAAGATGTGTTATAAGATATCAGAAAAGCCTAAGAGAGGTTATTTTTTTGGGGCCTGGGAATGCTTAAAAAATTTTCCATATAAATTAATGGTAATTGCTTCTTTGCTTTAAGCCATTTTAGACTTATGCAAGAGGTTTCAAAAGAATGCTCTACTTTCAGCTAACGGGAAACCCGTACTAGGAATGACACTGGATATCTTTGAGTTTTCCTTGAGTTTGGCTCTAACGTGAATGTCTTTATAGCATTATTCATAATTTATATTTGCTTTTTAAACCCAAGATAGATTATCTTCTTTCTTATAAGGAAATATTATTTTATTCTTAATACACGAAACTAATAGTTTTAAGGCATTGATGATGCATTCCATCAAATGTTTTGTACATTCAACTAGATGTAATTTTTTTAATGATTAAATAAATTAATGACATGGATTGATTCTCTAATATTGAAACACTTGCCTACATTTTTATAGCTTTCTTATTCTTTCAAGGAAACGAAGAACAAAAATTTGCAGCTATAGTCATCAGTATTTGCTCACTTGTTTTCTTTTTTTGGGACTCCTTTGTCATGTTGTGACTTCAGGATTGATTGATTGGATCCGTCCTATGACTTGGAAATCTGCAGACTCTCTCATCTCTTTCAGTTAAGTTAATAATCTATGGGTTAGTTAAAATTATTCTTTCTTAGAAATAAAGTAGTCATTGTCCTTACTGTCTTATTCCAGGACATGATCATATTTTTCTTATACTATTTTAGTAGCCTCCTAACCTGTGTCCTTTGCATCTACCTTTTGTGAGCCCACATTCTGTTTTCCACATAGGAGCCAGTGACCCTTCCAAAACACAAATCAAATTATGTCAATCTTTTGTTCAAAATTCTTCAAAGGCATCTCTTGTCACTCAGAGTAAAAGCCAAACATTCTTGCCATGAGTTCACAATTGACAACTTGTACTATAGAAAATAGTTAAGTCCCTAATCAACTTATTGAGTGCCCAGGTAAAGCATGAATGTAGCAGGGTTATGAGAGGGTATATCCCACCCCTGCAGTGTGGCCCTTTATTCCTTAACTTCTGATAGAACTGGCATAGAAGTAACTCCCTCTAGAATCTCAGGGCACCCATTTGATGTTATCTGAATATTACAGGGGTGGTGGTGGGGAGTTATTGTAGAAAATGTAATAGGCCATTACATGATAAAACTCGTAAGTGTGCACACACATGAATGCATAGATGTATCTACACATCGATAATATGCCTATATTACTTTCATAAAATTATATATATATGTATATGTATAATTCATAAAATTATATATATAGATATATGTATTTATATATAATTTTATGAAAGTAATATAGGCATATTATTTTTTAAAACCCACATGAAATGTGAAATATTAAGTACGGCCATATTTGTTCTTTCATAATGTGAAGTTGAAAATACTTTGGCTGGGAAAACCCAACCTAAACAACGCCATACCTGTAATTCCATAGAAAGTCCTACCGCCGTTATCTTTGGTTCTCTCCCCAACTAAATTATCCTTTCCAGTTATGCCTTGGCAATTCATTTCATTTGACTGTAAATCACACCAATGTTGAATCCGACTTAGATGCTGAAAATACCTTGCTTTCAGAATGTGAATGGAACAACATGAGATATAAATGTAATTTTAGATAACTTTCGATCTCTTTACACCTAAAGAGAATGTTAAAAATCTACTCAGCAACTCTTATTAGTAGTGTTCCCTTCAAATTATAAAATGGAAGAGTAGAGCCATAGACATAAAAAAAAAATGCTCTTTCATAGTTGGTTTTACTTGGCAAATTGGCCTGAGAACATGATCATACATAATCTTTGATTTGGTCATAGAGTTTGCCTTGGAGAAAATGTTACATTATGAATTCCCAATTAATTTTTAATATTTGATTAGCACACTATAAGATATGATCTCCCAATCCATCCCACTACAAATTATACACAGCATATAGCGTGGTGGTATCGTTTTAGATCTGGTCAGCAAAAACACAAAATGCCCATTATATGGGCAATTTAGGGAGTGTAGATGATGCATTTGAGTAACTCAGTCATCAAGGTGGCAAGAGTGATGTAAAAACAGGCTCTTCTGAAGCACAGTTGACAAGGCAGTAGCAACCGAGTTGGCTTAAGCCATGACTAAATTCACGCTGAGAAGTATGTTGTTTTAATAGAGAAACACTTACATTGGTTTGTTTTCATGCGATTTTATTTATATTTATTTTCTTTCCTGTAAGCCATAGAGGAGAAATTGGAGACAATAAATATCTTCCTATTGGAATGGAAGGAGTGGGGGATGGAAATAAGGAAAAAACGGACTTCCCCAGGGCACTAGGTCTTCATTGTTTAATACTACTTCTCAAGGACCTACACTGGCCAAGCTGTGCTCCATTAAGTGAAGCAAACATACATGGACATAATAATAGAGTAATAAATTGCTATAAAGTATCTAGAAACAAATGCAGAAAAAATATTTTTAAAAAGAGAAAGAAAAGAGCCCTGACATCTCAAACCTTTTTCTATATAGATACTACTTTAAGATCTGGTATGTTTGGCTGCAGAAAGTTGCCAATCATGGTTGAAAAAGTAGAAAAGGGATCACTATTTGGAATTTGGTCTATTTTTGTAAGATTGTGAATCATGCTTGGTAGGTATCTGTTGAATTTTTCCATATAGTGAAAAGTGTATTGTATTGAGAAATAGATTTCCCGGTTTTAGTCTTGGATTATAAATAGCACTTGCAGTTGGATAAAACTAACATTTTATAGCTCTGATTTTCTTATTTGACAAAGGTTTGTATGGATATTCTCCATAATTCTTTAGCACTTGGTGCTTCTATAAATTCAATAACAACAAAATACAAGATTGTCTTTAGAATGCTTTTGAATATTTTTAATTATTGTCGTTTTCAGCCCTGGGATTTAAATTCATTTTTATTATAACTTTTATAAATATTTTCACAAATGAATTTTAAGACAAAATGCTCTCTTTCTTTTTTTTTTTTTTCAAAATGCTCTCTTTTAAAAGAAAAATAGGGGCGTCTGGGTGGCTCCAACGGTTAAGCATCTGACTCTTGATTTTGGCTCAAGTCATGATCTCAGGGTTGTGAGATCAAGCTCCATGTAGGGAGCTGCTTAAGATTTTTTCTCTCTCTCTCTCCCTTTGCCCTCTCAAAAAAAAAAAAAAAAAAAGGCTTAACCTTGATTTATCCTCAATCGTGCCAATCACTTACATTTATATTAGCCAGTGACAGCATGGATACTCCTGTTTCCATGGGGAACTGAGTTAGTTGTTTACAATATCCTGATGAGAAGGCATCGGTATCATTTTACCTTTCTTTGAGTCTTGCTTAGGAAATGAGTTAAGTAACCTAACAATGTTTGAATTGTAGGAAAAAATAAATACAATTTTTTCTTTGTCATTAGCACAGATGTTCATGGTATGAGACTGATGAACGGATAATCTCCATGGACATCAATAACCTCAGCTTAGAAGTCAAAGCAAGAAAAGAGAAAGAGATGTTGATTAAAACAAAAAATAGAAACTGTTTGCCATACCACATGCTAACATAATAGAAGAAACCGCGTAATGCAATTAAAATCACAATAATAAATCACTAACTTAAGTAAGCTAAACACTTCTGTAATTAGGCTGTCATGGGTTTCATGCAATTTTTACCGGAGGGGCATCAAGTCGTTCAAAAAAGAATGACATCAAACATCTCACCTATTTGTGCGCATTTATTATGTGAGATAGAACAAGATATATGTTTCCCTTTTGTGTTTCAATTACCCTTCATAGCTTCAGTTCTGTCTCATAATATGTTTTAAATTCTTTAGAGGTGGTGGTATCTTCTAAGGATCCATAGATGATTTCAAACGTTCACCTCTCAGTTGTCATTCATCAATCAACAGGCCCGTAGCTGTAGGCTTCCTGAAATGTTTTTCATCTCTGGAGGACAACTCTTGAATGTTGTATGAACATAGATTTTGATATATTAAGTGGCATAGTTTTGTTTGAATGCTTTATGTCCTAAATATAAGAATAATAATGAAAAGATGGTACGCAGTTAAACATAGTTCAGAGAGGGCATTTCAATATATGGTACGATGTGGGTAAACTAGCATTGGAGTACCAGTTTTCAGAAATGAGACATGTCAGCCAAGAATTTATACAAAGAATTTTCTAGCCCATCTTGTTTTAGTCCTCTAATAGTGACGTTCAGACAGGTAAATATGCAGAAATTTAGAATAAACTTGTAAATTTGGGGTTTAATGAGAAAAATTTGAATTATAGAACCAGTCATTAACACTTACTGATGGATATTGGCAAACCATCCCCCTTTCTTCCTAAATGTATGTATTTGTTTAAGATTTTTGTTTTTCCAATTAAAATTGGAAACAACCATTAAAAAAAAAAATTGTTACCAGTGTTTTCAGTTGTGGTGATTCCCTGGCCTCCAGTGCGTTGAAAGTGAGAACTCCTGAGTCACTCCAGTGACTTCACATCCTGGCCTGGCCACTTACCAGCTCCATGTTCCTGGCAAGTCACTCAAGTGCCCCAGGCTCCTGTTTCCTCACCTGCAAAAGGAAACAATAATAGACCCTTCCTCAAAGGCTGTAGGAATAAAATGAGATGATATACAAGAACCTAATATGCAAGAACTGCTTAAACCAGTCCCTGGTACAGAGACATTATTATTTTATAATACGCGTGACGCATTTCCTTGAACACCACCTACGGGGCCAAGAACTATGTGAGGAGCCAGAGATACAACAGGAGAGCAAAGCATTTCAAAAAGATGCTGAGGGGGCGGTTGCAGGGGTTGGGGAGAGGGAGGGAGGGAAAGAAAGAGGAACAAAAGCTGTAATTACAGAGCACTGGTATCTTGCAAAGTTACATGCCCCAACTACCATGCTGGACTTACGCCACCGTGATTGTTCTTAGTTCGCATTGCTTTATTGCAGATACCAGACGTCTTCTTAAAAGATCTGGATGCATGAAGTACATGGACTTGATGTACTTTATCTCTGTGAAACAGGGGAACGTTTTCCACGTTGAGAATACGTTTTTAAGGTCAGTCATAAAAGTTGGATCAGTGAACACTAGATGGCGGCATTTATGAAAAATTAAATTGGAATAAGCTACAGAACCACCTCGACCATCGCAGACCTTTTTTTCACAACAGAGACTTGGTTTTTTTTCCCTTTGGTTGTTTGTTCTTCTTCTTCTTCTTTTTTTTTTTTTTTTTCTCTCCTTTGTTTGCTTTTACTGTTTCAAAGATAAAGTTTGAAAAGTCATGAGGAAAAAGAGATAGGCAGGAAGATACTAAATGTATTTCTCTTGTTTTACACACAGAATCTTTGAAACACTCCACTCCTGGGTGCTCAGATGAGTGTTTGAGCTGTTGACCTATTCCTAGCAGAGTATTAAAGATTGACAAGGTACAGGTGGTCGCTGAGAAAAAAATAATTTCAGAAGATACTCATTCTAAACACAATGCCTGGCATTGATGTACTAATGATTCCAGAAGCAGTTGTGCTAATTTTTTTTCTAAATATGTGATTATGGATATAATTAATTGAGGGTTTTGGGAAGTCCCAAGTAAGGGGTTAAAAACTTTGTAGGTATCACCTCATTATATATATTTTTTAATTTTTAATTTTATTTATTTGAGAGAGAGAGAGAGCGCGCGCGAGAGAGCACTAGCAGGGGGAGGGGCAGATGGAGAGGAAGAAGCAGGCTCCCCCCGCTGAGCAGGGAGCCAGATGTGGGGCTTGATCCAGGATCCTGGGGTCATGACCTGAACTGAAGGAAGATGCTTAACTACTTGATCCCCTCAGGTCCCCCATCCTCATTATATCTTTTGAAAGCCTAATGAGGCAGGTACATTTTTTGTCCAGTTGTGTAGGTGAATAACTGGAGTCTTAAAAGTTTTGAGAACTTTTGAAAGGTTACACTTTTATGTGAGGAAGTTGAGTTTAGAGGTTCAAATCCATGTCATTCTGAATATCAACTGAGATTTTAGCCATTTTGTTGTGCATGTATTTAAATCACAGATTTTGACTACTTAATGACCATGAAATCACACCATTTTGAGACAGCAATGGCATCAAGCAAAGTTGAAAGTAACTTAGAAATGGTTTGATCTACAGATAGGAACCAAATTCCTTAACAACAATAGCAAATTGAAAATGTTGGGCTCTGAGTATCCAGAGAAAATATTTGACTTTTTTGACTTCGTTAGATTGGGAAAATCAATTAAAATTAATCATTTTGTTTTGCAGTTGTCTTAATTACTCTTTTGGATTGACTCAGTCAGTTATTTGTGTAAATGCAACTGTAACAGCCCACAGAGGAAACAGATTTCATTTTTTATTATCTAGAAAGTCAAAGAAAAAAAGAAAATGGAAAAAATCAATGTACTCTTTGTAATGTAGATAAGTTTAAAATGCATGATTTCGATTCTATGTAAACTACAGAAAAATTCATAGCTTTCATATTTTTAATGTTTAAGAGTCATATATAAATTGTAACATCTAAACTTTACACAATGTTTATTTTGAAACTTAACTACAAAACAGTGATACTTTCATTTTAAAATGAGACAATTCCACAACTCAATAGTATACTTTTATGTAATTACGTTAATAGTTGTTAGAGAAGCTAATACCAAACGCAAATCCTTATGAAATCATGAAAAAAATTGCTAATTCTCAATATTTTTTTTTAGTAGAAGATAGGGAAGAAAGTAGCCCCATTCAGTTATTTAATTAATATCCCAACTGATTTATCATTTAAATATATCAAAGTTTTGACTTAATTTGGCAGATAAAAATAGATCACTTCACATGAAATTATAACGTCAGTCTGTTAGTCAGACCTATTTAAAAATATCTTTTCATCATGAATTGTTACATACTCAATGTAGAACATTTTGAAAAATACAGAAAACAAAATATTATTAAAATATACATGCTGTTCCCAACCTACAGATAGCATTATTCCTATTTAGTACACTTTTTCTAGTGTTTTCTTCATGCATTAACTATGAATGTGAAAAAACACAGATGCATAATCACAAAAATACAAATGAAGATATATTACTTGCACACCCATATGTCTCAAGTTGAAATAACATTGAATATAAAATGCAAGATTTTGTTGTCTTTTTTAAATTTAGCATTGATATGTACTCATATACCCTTGGCGATAGATATTTACCAAAAAACTACATAACGTACTATCATATTCACGTAACACAGTTTACTTAAACATTCTCATATTTATGAATACTTAGGTTTACTTCTATTATATTTTGTAATAAATAACTGAAGTAAAAATTTTGTACATACCTTTTAGGTGGTTTTATGACTATTTCTTTCAGGTAGATTCCCAGAGATGAAGAGACTGGATCACGGGGTATGAATATTTTATTATTATATACTGTCCTCTCTCTCTCGTTACAGTCTTTGCTTTTAAGATTCTTTGTACGTATGCCAAATTGCTTTCCAAAGAATGTACTTCTATTTTTATTTCTACTGAGAGTTTATTAAACTGTCATAACACACACTCTGGAATTTTTAGTATTTTTCATTTTGAAAACATTAATCGATTTGGTGTGTAAAGAAATAGTATTTAGTTGTTTTAATTCCCACATCTGATTTCCAGGAAGAATGGACAGTTGTTCACGTCTGTATGTTTTATTTGTGTTTCTTTTGTGCATTGGCTATTCATGCTCCTTTTAGGCAACTTTATTGAAACGAACATGAAAGCAGCGTCAAAACAACGTGGTTGCCACACAATTACCAATCAGCTTGAAGCCAGTTTAGCTCTTTTTGTTTAGAATATGAATAATGTACAAAAGAATTCTGAAAAAAAAAATCTCTAGAGTAGAAAACTGATGCTAATCATATCATTGTTTTTCATGAAAATAAGGTGTGCTTTGAAGTATTTTTGCTACTTCCTTTCTATTCCCTTGGCTAAATTTTGTTTTCATAATGTTTATTCAGTTAACCTTGGTATTTTTACTACTTATCTAGTCTTGGTGCTTTCTCCAAATCCCCTTTCCTTTTTAATTCATGTACTTTGGAATTTCTCTTGTTGATTTATCTCTGTCAAAAATTACCTCGCAGTGTAATAGGCTGTCTCTGGATCCATGTCTTACAACATCATTATTACTTAGGGAAGTATATATTTGCAAGCTTTCAACAGTATTTTCCATTTGTGTAGCAGAAAGCTAGAGCTTTAAAAAAGTAACACTGCCCACATCTGGCCTGGCAATGGACTTTTGTGACTTTCTAGTACTGGCTAGTAGGTATTTATATACAACAGAGATGTAGGGACACTCATACAAGTAGTGAATGAAACAAACGCCTTCCCTTCCTATCCTTTAAATATCTATATTTATGAGTATATAAATACATAAATATTGAAATATATATTTATAAACGCATGTATAATATCAATATAGTGTGTAGATCTATATATCTATGTGTATATATATGTCTATATCATATATTGCTCATGGAATCTCTTTTTAGTTGAAAAAATATATATAACACTAAAAGGGAAAGAAACCTTTTACTTTTCATTTTGATCAGTGGATAATTGGGAGTGATTTTTTTTTTTTTTTTTTAGCCATGTAACAACGAACTTTTATTTCCTTCTACAGATGAAATATGAAAGCTGAAGTAACTGAAATTTTCCACAATCATGGTCTTGTATCACCTTGAGAATTGGGTAAAATCTCCTAACTGATTCTGGAATACTTGATGTAGAAAGCATAACTCTATAGAGGTTTGATTTGATTTCATTTGAATTGAAATGTTCAAAAGATCCTTTAAGATTGAAGACTCTTTCCTCAAGAAAAAGAAAAAGAGATATATCATGAATGGAAGTGAACTGATTTTGCCGTCTCAAGAGTCAGACAATTAGATCCGTGTCTTGTGCACGTAGAGATGACAATTAAATCCATAGGAGTAGTGACAACACTATTCAAAAGATTAAGGCTATTAGCTCTGACTTGAAGACGAATAGATCAATCCTTGCTTAAGTGAGACATAGTTTAGTCTCTTTCAATATCTTGCAGGTTATTAAAACAATGTTTGCAGAGCCTGCATTTCACTGAAAAAAAGTGTTTTAACATGAATGCCATTTTGTTTATGCTGCTATCCTCACTGTTCACCATTTAACATTTTCTCTTGAATAACCTACATTCCCTTAAATCACTTAAATAATCTACATTTTCATATGTAATAGTTAAATATTTAAATTAATTTGGTTGGAATGCTTGTTGCGTCTGCTGGGCAAATGGACATATTTTTGTTGGTATATGATCCATGACAGCAAATAGCAAATTATGCCTGTGTGTTTGTTTGTTTTCTTCAAAAAACAAACATTTTCTAACAATATGTAGGAATAGTGACAGGTAGAGACTCTTAGTATCACTGCATCACTCTTACTGTCATCATTAGATTATCTCTAAAGTTCATTCATTAAGGGGAAAGTCAGTCATCTCAAATATTATCCATGTGGTCAACTGATTTTCTCAAATATACACATAAGCTCATTCTTCATGTTCTTCCTCTACTTCCTTTTCCAAGTGTTCAGCTGGAGAAAGAGAGAGACAGAGAGACAGAAACAGAGAGAAAGAGACAGAGGGACAGAGAGACAGAGACAGAGAGAGACAGAGAAGAGAGAAGAGAGAATAGGAGGGAGGGAGGGAGGGAGGGAGGGAGACTCCTTGATATTGCAGAAGGATCTATTTGTCTATTCAACTACATCTTCTTTGTGATAGCCAGAGAGGTGACTCATGCATTACCAAACAAAAAAGATGTTAAGCAGTCGGTTTGTTCTAGTTAAAGCTTAAATTAACAACAACAACAACAACAACAACAAAATATATATATATATTTTAAATGAACAGATCATCCATGCTTGTTGGGGCCAATTTGGATAATTTTCTCAGTCCATCGGGATTAATCCTGGAACAGATGCCAAATTTAGCGAATATGAATAGGGAATACCCAGTTAAATTTGAATTTCAGAATAAATAAAAAAGACACTTTTAGTATATACAAAATATACTAAATTTTGTCTCAAAAATATACTAAGTTTTGTTCCAAATATATTAAAATACGTCCCAAATTTTGCATGGGACATAGTTATACTACAAAATTTATCAATTGTATATTTGAACTTTGGATGTACGGGCACTCTTATCTGGCAAGGGTGTCCTAGAACCACTGTGCACAGAACTGGACATTTGTTCTTACTCTCCATAAGCTAGCTGTTGCTGTCTTACAGCTGAGCTCTGATAAATGGAGAACAGATAACAAATAGATGAGAACCTGTCCTACTTTCACCTTCCTTCTACTCTGGCAAACAAATGTTCAAGGCCCTAGAGAAGTTTTATCCTCAGACACATATCTGCAACCATGTCTACCCATTCCAGGAAGGAGCCGGGGCATACCTCCCTACCCTGGACTCCATCTGGAGAGCACAGTGTTCTGAATACAGTCACCCAGAATGTCATAATCTCCGTTTCAATTATGTAAAATGCAAATATACTTGGACGACTTCAACACTTCGCTGCTTTTCATACTTTCATGTAAACTCCTTGGAATATTCCTTTTTTCCTAGTACATAGTCCAAATTGTATTTTCTGCTCAACCTCCTGTAGGTAAAAATGATACTATTATCCTTAACATGCATTCAGGGAATAAGTTAGTAGTCACATTTTTGTCTTCCTTATATCTAGATAAATAAATCGATTAAGAAATGAATATTTGAGAGTGTATATATCAAGCACTATGTAATGTGCTTATCAGTAACATGAGACTTCATGCTGTATCTCATTTAATTTTCAACACCTTGGAGTTGTCTTATACTCCATCATGTTGCTTTCCATCATGTTGCTCTCTCAGTGCCTCTTCACAACACTTCTCTTTATTCTTTGGGATGTAGTTCAAGCACCATCTCCTCTAGGTAACCTTCTAGACTCCCTTCAGCTGGTTTCAGAGGCACTTATCTGTGCTTCCCCAAGCTTCTGTGCTTCCCTCTGCATGGGGTAGTCATTTCTTTCCTGCTGCCACGTCTGTGAGCTCCTCAAGCCTGAGTTGCCTGTGCTCCAGAGCACTGCCCCCCACCACCACCCAGGGTCTTGTTACCCCCATGACCCTTCCTCTGGATGACTGTCTGCTCCATAGACCTCTGCATGGAGGTTTCTCATACAGAAACATTTATTTCACTATTAAGTGAACAACAACCCATCTACAGTTGATTTACATGGAGAGATCTCCCAATGATGAGAGCCAGTCTGTGTGTGTTGGCCTAAGACACGTATTTGTATGAATGCTTTTCAGAGGGCCTAACTGGCTAGTCGAGTTCATAATGTCCTTTCTCAGGAAATCTGAAGCAGAAGATAGAATAGTTGAGCCCTATCCATGCCCAGTCTCTAAAGTGAAATATGGTAAACATCTACTGCTGCTGCTGAGGGGATGGAAAGAAAATTGTATTAGGAAGGCAACTTGACCAATTTGACCCTTAGTTTCTTCAGCAAAACCATCCTTGACCTCTAGGCCACATAACGTCCACTGTGTTATGCGCTCATGTTAAGTTTCATCATTTTGAACCACATGTTTATTCACATGATTAATAGCTTCCTCTCCTTGAAAGCTCCTATAGAAGAAGAGGTGGATTTATATCTCCAGGGTAGGGACTAAAAAATATATACACCTAAAATATATATATATTTTGTATATATATAAATATATAAAATAAATAATATATATAAAATAAATAAAAATAAAATAAATAAAAAATAAAATAAAAATATATAAAATAATATAAATATATAAAATAAATAAATATATATATATTTTATATATATAAAAATATATACACCTAATATATAAGTATATATATGTATGCATATATATACATATATACACATATATACACATATGTTTTATGTTTTATATATATGTATATATATGTTTTATATATATAAAATATATACACCTAATATATATATATACATATATATATATATGCACACACACTTAAATGAATTTGGGATGAACTGTGATTTTCATTATATTTTTGTCCAAACAGCTGGCAAACCCCAGCCTCCTAAATTTTACCTAAAGCGAAGATCCTTCTGCTTAGATCGATTTTAGAAACAACTGTTGAAATATTGCTGTGAATTAAGCCCTAGTCATAGTGCTTCTTCTTCCACTAACCTTCAGGGATATTCCAAGCCAAACAGGACTCTTACATCTACGAATTCAAAATTTTTATTGTATTTTTATTTAAATTTTTTTTTAAAGAATAAAAAAAATTATTTGAGAGAGGGAGAGTGAGAGAGAGAGCAAGCAGGATCCAGGAGGGGTAGGGAAGGGGCAGGGGAAGATGAAGGGGGACTCTGGAGCAGCCTCCGCGCTGAGCACAGAGTAGAGGTGGGGCTCAAAGCCAGGGCCCTGAGATCCCCATCACTTGAGCTGAAATCATCAGTCAGACTCTTAACAAACTGAGCCAAACAGACGCCCTTTTGTAATATTTTTAATGCAGGAGACATGCTCTCTTTTGTTGTATGCATTATGCATCTAAAAAAAAAAAGAAAGAAAAACAAATGTAAAAAAATAAAATTAATAATTCCAAGGGCAACAAGAATACATTATTATGAAAACCCAGAAGAACGAGGGCTATATTCTTATGGAAGTAATTAGAAAAAGCTTACTGCTAGATCAAGTGATATTTTAAACAAACTACTTCCTGCTGTAAAGAAAGTGACTAAAAAAAAAAAAAAAAAAAAAAAGAAAGTGACTAACTCATCTCTAATTCACCACAGCAACTATTACACTCTCACCTAATGAGAGTAGATGAAATGTTGTTGACTGAAAAAAGTGTTAGAAATTGAGTGTGATCCTGTTTTTTCTTTTTATTTTTTTCTTTGTTAAAAGGTAATAGGATGTCAGAACTTTAAGGAGCTGAAGAAACTACGGAGTCTAATTTTCTAAGTTTATAATTTAGAATAAACATCCGGAGAAGCCATGACTTGTCAGGTTAGAGGAAGTTAGGTTATTTTCCATAATGATAAGTATTCTTTTTTTTTTTTTTTTAAGATTTTATTTGTAAGTACTCTCCACATCCACCATGGGGCTCAATCTCACAATGCTCAGATCAAGAGTCACACGTTCGCCCGCTGAGCCAGCCAGGTGCCCCTCCGTATTGATAAGTGTTCTGAAAAAAGTACACCAGGGCAGTAAAGCCAACGACTCTCCAGGGAGGCCAAAGAAAACTGCAGAGCAGGTGGCTGCTGAAGGCCGATTGAGTTGAGAGCAGGGTTACAAGGAAGAGCTCGCTATGTTTTTCTCCAGGGCGAAAGCATTTGGCCAGAGAGTGTATAACACATGCAAAGGTCCTGAGGTTGACATGGATTTGACCTACTCGAGGAACAGAGAGAACGTCAGGGAGGCTGGCTTGCTGCAGATGAGAGTACAAATAGCAACAGGTGGGGTAGAGGAGTGACCCAGGAAGGCCTGTGACTTTGGCAAGGCATTTGGGTCTTCCTGCAAGTTGAATGCAAAGCTATTAGAGGCTGCAATATGCTGATGTGCGTGTGGACAGACCAACGGTTTTATTCACTACGCACCTCCGGTGTGAAGTCAGCAACTGCCTGTTACTATTGCGATCAAACATGATTCAGACAAGGTTCTTGCTCTCTAAAACCTCATAAATCTATCAAAAAAACATATAAACACTATACATGTTGTTAACATGTCCCCGTTAACCCTGTGGGGACAGGGGCATCGTCTGACACCGTGCCTGGCACACAGTAGGTGCTCCGTGAGTGTGTGTGGAAGGAAGCCGGGGGGAGGAAAGGCAGCGGGTCCCCGGGGTGGATTCTGTTCCCTGGGAACAAAGCAGCTCTCCCTCGGGGGCCCCGCTGGCTTTCGAACACAGCTCATTCCAGGAAATGACAGAGTTTGTCACCTTCATTTTTCCAAGCACAAGTCATTTCGTACAGTTACTGAGGTGCTGCTGTGGGGGACCATGGGGTCTCACGGTGAGTGTGGGAAGGCCATCGCAGGTGGCCCAGGTGGGAGACTGCACCAGCCAGCCCGCCCGCCTGTCTGGAGTGCGGGTGACACGAGCGGGCCACAGACCTCACAGACCCACAGCAGCAGGAATCTGCTGGGCAGGCTTCGGGGAGCTCAGCTCCTCTGACGAGGGCTTCATCCAGAGAGTGGAAGTGATGGTGATGGAGTGGAGGGCGGGCTGCAGGGGCCGGTGAGCGCGGTCACCAAGGAGCCAGCGGAGGCAGGGAGGAGCCCTGCGGGTTACAGCCCGAATCCTGGACCCGAGAGCTTGTCCTGAAGAAGTCATCAGAGGGAAGGAACTACCTATGCAAACCCTGAGCTCTCTCCTCCAAGAAACCGAATATCGGGGAGGCAGCTCCTTGGTTTGTGAGCAAGTCACGGTGATTTTCCTTAGGAGCTCAGGGGCAGCCACGCGGTGGAATTATTTAGTGTTGATTCCCTCTCTCTTCTAGTGACAATTCTGGAACGGCAGCAGCATTGTGGGACGGGGCTGGAGAGAGAGGGCATCTAAAGGTCGTCTATTCCAGGGCCCCTGGGCGGCTCAGTGGTTGAGACTCTGCCTTTGACTCAGGGCGTGACCCCGGGGTCCTGGGATCGAGTCCTGCATCGGGCTCCCTGCATGGAGCTGCTTCTCCCTCTGCCTGTGTCTCTGCCTCTCTCTGTGTCTCTCATGAATAAATAAATTAAAAACCTTAAAAAAAAAAAAGAGAGAGAGAGAAAAGATCATCTATCCCAAAACGTTGATCTCACAGACAAGGCAACTGAAGTTTAAGAAGGCAAGTGACTCACTAAGGTCACTCTGTTGTTCCACAGCAGAGCCAGTGAGAGACGCCGGGTATCTTGATCCTCAGTTAAAAAGATCTCCGTACAGGAGCGGAGTCCCGGCTGCATTTATTTAGACACAGTGATCTGAAGGTGGTTTGGCCAGAGGCGGAGCAAGGAGTGGTCGGTGAATTCCTCATCCAGCTCATTGTCCAATATCCATGTTTGTCGTTCAAGTAAAAAGAAAAAAAAAGACTTAGGCAAAAAATCAAACATCCAACAGGCCATTCTAATGAATGACCCTAACCGGCATGTTTTACTCACCGTATTTGGCAACCCTGCATTTTGCTCAACTCAAGCAAGTCTTGAAAGTCGCCGGGCACTGCAGTGTCAAGCAGTCACCGTGTGGTTGACTAATGAGTCTCTCATGAAGCGATGAGGAATCACGGATGGACAAGAGATTCGGATTCAAACAAACCCGTGTTCTGAGCTTCGCTTTGCTCCTTGTAAATCATGAGGACATGGGCAGACTCAGGAATTTCCTTTTGCTTCTGTTCCTTAAAGCATAAGATAGTTTTTTAAAAGATTTTATTTATTTATTTATTTATTTATTTATTTATTTATTTATTTATTTATTTATTTATTCATGAGAGACACAGAGAGAGGCAGAGACACAGGCAGAGGGAGAAGCAGGCTCCATGCAGGGACCCCGATGCGGGACTCGATCCCGGGACCCCGGGTCATGCCCTGAGCTGAAGGCAGATGCTCAACCACTGAGCCCCCCAGGGACCCCTCAGCATAAGATAACTTTAATGATCTTGAAGAACTGTTGTTATGATGATTGGTTACCATATGCGAAATGATAAAATATATATGTATATATACACACATGTATTCAGGACAGTTGATGGTAGATTTAAAAATATTCATTTATGATCATTATAAAAATAGGGCAAAACAAAACTCTGGATCAGTTCCCATGTAGGCAGTAGAGTCTGGGGATTCATAGACTTTGGGGAATCGCAGAGCCAACTTTCAAGTTGTAAAGATCACATTCCTGGTTCTCTTATCAACTATTTGAACACCAAGTAAGTGACCTAGATCTGCTAAGCTTTGCCTAAGGAAAGGTGAAGGGATGGGAATGTAGTAAATAAGGGCTATGAACCTTAAGTTAGCCACGTGAAGACGTCGGACTCCTGGCTCAGTTGGTGACAGCTCTGATTATTAGCCTCACCGCTATTGCTTACAATTGAAGCTTTGCAAATATGGCCTCTCCCGAGATTGGGTGGTTTAGGGGAAAAGCAGGGCTTGGAGGCAAAGTTCCACTCGGGCTTTGCTTTTTGCACTTTTCATAACCACTTATGTTCTTCTGTAGTGAAGAAAGGGCTGAGGCATCACTGTAGGTGGCTCGGAGATTGTGACCACGTCACACAACAGCCAATAAAGAAATAGGTTGCTTGAAGGGATTTGTCGTGTTCGACAGTCCTGTGTCATTCTGAAGGCAATGTATGAGTGCTACGTTAGTCTTCTCTTTCCAAAATGCCTAATTATATATATAAGAAAATCACCTGCCAGAGATTATATTACTGCCTTAAATCTATGGTTATATATAGGGGGAAAGAGAATACCTCTTCCCTTTATTTTCACATGAGGAAACAGCACACAGAAGGCTCCACACTGGCTAGAGGAAGAGTTGAAAGTAAATATGGGTTTCTACCAATATCTTCCTTTTACATCAGGCTAACTTCATATATTTCTACTTTCTTAAACACTAAATACTGACTGTAATGGAGTCCCCATAAATAATCAAACACTTAATTCATGCATATGCTTTCTTTTTGAAGAAATTCCATGAAAGTTGTTCATTCACACACCGAATCCAGGATCGTGAGCATGCTGCAGGATCGAGCTGTCATCCTCTACCTACCAAGAAGGACATGAAAACAGAAGACACTTAGGACAGATACCAATTTCAAAGCAATTCAGGGGAGGGGGAAAAAAAAAAAAGAAGCCTGAGTTCAGAATTATTACCTATCAGATCCCAAACAAATCCCTTGAACCTACATCTATAACCCTCATTAGAAAGGAAATAGGATGTGAGTAAGAGCCTGCGTTTTAATGTTAGGGAAACCTGGATTACATATCTGGTCTCATCGCTGACTATTTGTGGAATTCCTGGAGCCTCAGTTTCCCCGTCTGTAAAATGGGATAATACCTACTTCCCAAGATTGTCGCAAGGAGTAAATTAGAATATAAAATTATATTAATCATAATAATAAGTGTTAAATGAATACTGGTCATGTTCTCTTCCCCTTTTCCTTAGTTCTTGGAGATTCATAGCTCTGAAATCCAGCCTTCCCTCTCCTGGTGGGGTTTGTTTTCCTTGAGAGCAGGACCCAGTCAGCATTCCTTGCAACTGTGTGCTTTGAACTGCTTAGTAATCCCCTTCTGTGACATGAACCATGTCAGTCCTTGACTTCCATTATCATGTCTATGATCACCAATAGCTCTTTGGCTTCTGTTCAACTTGCAGTCATATTTATGATGATCCCTTTAATTCTGGCCTCAAGGGAAAGAGCCCTTCCCTACTAAACACGTCACTCGGGCAGGACATGCAAAATGTTAGTGTCAAAAGTAACTACAAAAGAGTAAATACTACTTAACTTTCATCTGAGAGAGGAGAAACCAAACTCAGAAGCCCCACAGTGAGAACTTTAGGCATTCCACCGTAAATTTTTCAAATATAAAATTTCACCTTATCGTATTGATTGGATTTCCAGAAACTGGCCCTGTACAGTGGTACGAAAATTACTAGAACTAGAGGAAACATTCTGAAATTGGAGTAAGAACAAATTAAGAACAAATTAAATTATTTAGAACCACTAAATTTTATGCTTGGAAGGGGACCTCATAATCATCAAGCCCAATGGTGATCAAAACTCCAACTGAAATAACCCTTAGAAAAACTGGAACAAATGTTCTAGACCTATGTGTTTCACAAGATTTTTAAAAAACTACTTTTACTTCCATGATAATATTTAAAACGATATGAGAATAGTCCCTGCCGTTTGAATGACAATATCGAAATAAAATGTCTCAAGGTTTTATTGTCAAAATGTGTGTTTATATTTGCAATTCCATTGGTACAAAAACTCATTTAAATGACAGGATTTAAATATGATTGCAATATGCATTTCTGAAAAATTGAGTTCATGGAGTGTGGAGAGTCTGGATTTTCATTTTCCTTTTAAAAACTACCAGCCGTGTCATTCAAGTATTGAAAACACGGCTCTAAAACATATGATCTCCTGATTACTGAGTGGGAGACTTTGGGAGATTTTCTTACATTTGTAAAAACTTAGTATCCTCATTTATAAAGTAGAAGTAATAATAGCCTTACAGACTGACATTTAATTTAAGGTATTTAGCTTGTGGTCTCAGGTAGGAAGTATGCAATAAGCTTGATTTACTCTTTTGCTTCCTCTAAACTCTTAAATACCTCTTGGGGCCATCAACCACATGCATTCCATATGTAATTAAATAAAACAAATAATGGACAGCTTTTGTTACTAATAAAATAAGTAAAAATTACTCTTTCATGAAGCGATTTGAATGTGGATCATTTCAGGAGAAACATCTCTATAATAGGAAATAAGCAAAGGTGGAATATTTAGGGAAACATTGCTCTCTTAAGACAGTTTTCTGGCCTGACTTGGAGGGGAGAAACCCAAATCTGTCCTCATGCTAGTAAATGAAACCTTTGATTCTATCTTCTGAAGGCAAAGCATCACCCAGAAATGAAGGCTCTAGTTAAAGATGTATAAAATTAATCAGGTTGTTCCTGGTTCTGTGTCTCGTGAATTTAAGATAAGTCCTGGGTAACCTTTCACCAAAAGGTGACAGTTTTCCCCAACTTCATCTTCTCTTTTCCCCTTATCGGACATTATTTATGTCTTAAAGTATGGGCACAGAAGAGAAATTGTGTTGCCGTCTGATTTTTGTGCCTGCCACTGAATTTCATGGCCTAAATGAAAGTCAATCCTGTATTTTATGGCCCTGCCATACTCATTCCTTCTCCTGGAATCTTGGTCCTAAATCTCCCATTTAATATAGAGGCAGTGGTTGGGTGACCTGATAAGAAGATTCAAGTACTGAAAACTAACATTTATTCATTCACCAAGTAATTATTGAATTTGCAAATTTGCAGACTCTTTTTGAGGATTAAGTGACCAAATAGTTGGCATGCCTAGTACAGTACCCAGAATGCATAGCAGACATCCTTAGTTATAAGAGACCTGCTCTAATTTATCTTCATTCAACTGTGGAGCCTTTATAGATCTCTGTAGGAATTTAGTATATAATGTATACTTATATCTACAACATGATAAGAACTTGTGGATGTTGGAGTGGTAGGGGAGATATTTAGTAGGGTTCAAATCACTAACAGGAACAGATGAGATGGGGAGGTGCCGGGTTTGGGCAGATGTGATCTATGCTGGGATCAAGTCTTAATCCTGAAAGACAGGAGGGTAGAGATAGAAGCCAAAATTGTAGCCACATTGTAAATAGGTAGTCTGAAAAATTGAAATCATCCTGTAGAGAATGTCCAGATCCTCTTAGAGGACTGTCTCGAGACAGGCCAGAGGCTGGCATGAAGAGCCTGGATGAGAATCAGCTCATATGTGATAAACAGATAAAGAGGGATGGAGCATGGAAGTGATAACGGTTAGAAAAGTCTGAGCAAGGAGACAGAGGAAAATCCAATTGCATAATCCGAGGTGACAGCATCCAGGCAGGGTCTGTGCTCTGTAGGCTGAGCGTCTGAGAAGAGGAGCCTGGAGCGTGCAGAGAGTAACTAGCTCAAAGATTTATTGTAAACAGAGATTGTCCGAACTGATTCATATCATTCCGCAAGCCCAAATGGCTAACGCTGGCTGCTTCTTGTCTTTCACCTCCCTTAATATCACCTCCTCGGTGTCCCCACCGTCAATAGATATGTGTTATTTGAGTATATTATTTGAGTACATTCAGGAAAAGCCAGATGAAGTGTGAGAGCAAGAACCTGTGCGTGTGTCAGTACTTTGTCTCATCTCAGTGACTTTGCAGACACTTGCACCCGGTTGGGTCCTTCGTGTGAGGCAGTGGATAAGGTATGATGATCATGTATTAGACTTGATTTTTAAAAACCATCTTGACCTTTTTTTCTGTATCCCAAGATGTTCTATATCCATAGCCGTGAAAGTAATGCAATTGGTTCAGTCATCTTTGTTCCCCAAAATGATTTCAAAGCCCCTTCCAAGCCACTCTATGAATATATATATATATATATATATATATACACATATATATACTCATATATATAGTTTTAAGCTTATTTTTAAATGAAAAATGCTATTGTTCAATTTAATCACTACACTCTTTTACAAAGATTCACTCTGAATGATGCACGGCAGTTTGTAAAAGTCGAATCCACCATCCAAGTGGTGATGATTTCTACCACTGGTGACGTTCAATATAGGATGAGTTGGGAAATGTTGTGAGCAATTTTCAGTGGTGAGTTATAGAAGGGGTGAATCTAAGTCAGGACAAAAATGTTCATTGTGCCTGTGGAAATAGCCACTCAATATGTGATTTTATAGACTCATCTTGTACATCTTTCATTTCCTCTTTTTTTACTGACACCTTGATTTTTTTTTTTTTTTTTGCCATAGGACTGACAGTTCTACATAAAGCAAAGAGAAGATATCAACAAACAAAACAATGGATCTTAAGGTAGTTACCTTATTATTTATCTCATATCGCCATGTAATTGGTGAGTTAACTCTGAAGTATCTACATGTTTGGATAATAACTGCAATTTTTTGTTCTTGTTACTACTTTAGCATTTACATAGATTCATTAATGGACATTATTCTACTTGATCCTCAAAAGCATTGTGGGGTATCCATTGTGGTATATCCATTGTGGGATATAAGATATTTTCTATTTCTGTTTCAAAGATAGTTTGAATTCAAGCAGTTTAAGTGATGTGTACAGGTTACAAAGAAAAAAGTTCTGGCTAAAATTCATTTCATGAGAGATCTCTTTCTTCTCTACTGTTAGTAAAAAATTTATTTGCCATGAAAATCAAAGTTAAAAATTTTTCAAAAAAAATAAAAAAATAAAAAATAAAATAAAAATCAATGTTAGTATGAAAGACCAAGTCTAAAAATCCAGAGAGAAGAAATCCAGGGAATACCAGAGACCAGGGTAATTCATTTGTGTATATGTTAGGTAGGTGGATGTGGGTGAGGAGTGTGTGTGCATGTGAGAGTTTCTGTGTGTGCTTATTGGATGGAGAATACAGGTAGCTTAGATGAAATGTACCAATAGATTTCTTACTATTGTGACATATAAACCTTTAGGAATGAGATAGGAAATTAATAATAAGGCTATTATCGATCCTATCTCTGAACAAAATAAGGGTAGGATTTTGAAAATATATGTCTGGTTCAGCTACTGTCATTCTCTGCAAATCTCTGTTCTTATTATGTCCCTGTCCTTGGCTTTTCTCATACAATGATAGCTCCTGTTTCTTTGGCTAATTTCTACCCCACGCTTTCTTAAAAGACTGCATTTTAAGGTTCATCACTTTCAAGAACTTTTCACTTTGCAAAATACATACACTGGGCTTTTCTTATCTCAATTCTAATGGCTTAATACTTCACGGCTTAATTATTCTAAGGTTATGTCTCATCTATCCATTTTCTTTCATTCAGGAAATAATTACTGATGACCGCCATGTGGGTTTAGACACAATCCCTGCCCTCTACCTTAGCCCCACACTGAATAGCAAAATGTTTAAAGTCAGAATAAAAATGTTGTTCTTTATAATCTGCAATACCAACACAAAGCTTACACAAATTAGAAAATATAATTATTGCATTATTGATCGACTATAATGGTCTATTTGGTACTTTTATTAAATTAATAAAATATTATCAAACATACATGGGAAGAAATTGTTTAATGACTATTTGCAGTTGAGTTATAACCAACGTAAAAATAATTATAAAAAATGAGGATATCTAAGGAAACTGAAGACATTTGTTTACCTAAAGTTAAATGTGTCTCCTAGGACAAAATATTATCACACAATTTGTTCATCAATGTCTGTCTTTCTTTCTTTCTTTCTTTCTTTCTTTCTTTCTTTCTTTCTTCTTTCTTTCTTTCTTTCTTTCTTTCTTCTTTCTTTCTTTCTTTTCTTTTTTTCTTTCTTTCTTCTTTCTTTCTTTCTTTTCTTTCTTTTTTTTTCTCCTTCCTTCCTTCCTTCCTTTCCTTCCCTCCTTCCTTCCTTCCTTCCTTCCTTCCTTCCTTCCTTCCTTCCTTCCTTCCTTCCTTCCTTCCTTCCTTCCTCCTATATCAAGCATTTTAGCCCTGCTCCCTTTTAGATGATCAGTTATGCATGTAGCTATAAAATTAACATGACATTGTGTGCATGAGAGTGTGCATATATAGGTGTATAAATGCAACTAAAAACACTTCCTGATGAACTGCTCACAAGGAGAGATACGGAGCATGGCAATTCTTTTTCTAAGTCACACGGGTGCATTTCTGTAACAATCATGATATTTTATTGTCTAAAACCTTTTCACATTTAAACATCAAGAACCCAGAATGGATTCCAAAAATGCTTTGCAGTAGTGATTTGCCTTATCTCCTACAAAAAGACTGCCATGCTTTAGACACTGAAAAATAAAGAGGAATAATTCAAGCCATTTGGTTGCCTGGGTGCTCTGGATGCGTGGCAGAGAAGAGAAGTGATAAAATAATATGTGGTTATATAATTCCACTGGGATAGAAAGTGCCAATGTACAACTTCAAATTCCATTTGCATTTAAAAGAAGCACACTCTACAATAATTTTCTCTTCGAACATTGTTAGGCATGGATTTATTTTACATAACCCCCGTGGGACACTTTCCTGGTAGCAATTGAACACATTTCCTTGCTGTAATGTTAAAGCCAATTTCTTGAGCAAGTTGTGCCAAAATACCTATCAGAATTATTTTGAGTTGTAAAAATATTGTGTCACCTGCTTCTAATTCCAAAAGAGTCCAAGTTACGTCTTACTTAAAAACTTTTTTTTTTGCCAAAATATTCAATCGAGAGAAAAATACAATAATTAGATAAAACTACCACCATTTATAGACTCAAAGAGTTTTAAGTGCATCCATGGGAGAATTGCAAGTGTTTCTGTTTGTGGATGATATTTCCATTGTCTGAAATTCTAAAGCACCCACATTTGTAGGAAAAATACATAATTCAAATGCCATACATTTGACTGGGTTTTGATAATGGAGAAACAGAACAATATCATTTTTCAGCTGAAAAATATATTCAAAATTTACTCTTCCCCCTTTTTTTTTTTAATCTTAGAGATGGGGAAAACAAGGTCCAGAGACATTCACTTTTTATCACATGTTACGCAGCAAATAGGGTTCAAATTCAAATCTTCCACCTGCCAGTTTCAAGCTCTTTCCTTTCCTGCACAGCATCTTTCTGGGTCAGAATACATGTTTTTTCACGTGGATAGCTAGTGTTCTCTAGTGTTCTGACACTTCACCACAAAATTGTCCTGCCAAATCTGTGAGGCTGTCTTTCTACAAGTTGCAGCTCAGGCATCTCTAACTTAGCCCCCTCTTAGGAATATTTTGTGGCTCTCTGGCTTGCCCAGAACTCGACGGAGGAAGCTTATTCCCTTGAATAGGAGAAGAACATGGATTGTAGAATCGAGATCTCATTTTCTAACTCATTTTCTAACTCTGTCTAACTTGGATGGTCTCACCATCCAAGTTAGAGTTACACGAATCAGAGAAAATGAAATGTAAGGGAAAAAAAGAAAGAAAGAAAAGAAAAGAAAATGAAATAACTATTTTTTGGGGGAATACCTACATCTCTGCAAAGGAAATTTACCAAACTCTCAAACTCATGTCTAGAGGGAGCTCATAATAAGTGCTCAAAACACTTATCAGTACCTATTATTATTAATAAACTTGACATGATTCACTAGTACAGAATCACTGCCAAACAAGGCTAATGCAGTGATGCGCGCATTAATGGGGATACACGTCTGGACAGGGAAAGTGATGTTCTACTGCTTTCTGGACAATCGAGTCCACTGTGGGCTTAAATCTTCAGCTCTGTGAGTATAATAAGGCTTTATAAAGAACATAGATATATTTGGGCATATTATTTTTTTTCTCTTCTCAACCACAATGTGAGTTCCTTCAAATGAATTGCCAAAATTTCACTGGTCCTTATATATTTTTTTTCACCAAATATATAACTTCAGCTCTCTTATTTTTTAAAATTAAAAAAAAATCATCACCACTGGCAGGGCTGCTGTGAAAATAAATAACGACAAAATTATGAGCAAAGATTGTGATACATAGTTTATATCCTTAAAAGATACTCTCCTCCCGTCTTGCCTTAGCGTTATGCCTGCCTTCCAGATACGGTTCCCAGTCTCCGGCATTTCCTGGCCATACTCTTTGCTATTTTGAGAATAGTCTGCCTTCTGCACAATTCCGTCCAAACCTTACTGTCTTACAGATAATAGCTAGTTAATCTGAGAAGTCTGTGCTCTGGTCTCTGCAGACTTTAAATTCCTAGGCTCAGAAAATAAGAATTAGAAACAACTGTAAGTGTAATAAAGTCCAGTCTTATACTGATTGGTTGGGCTTTCACTGTAGTCCAAGTACTTTGATAAGCATTAGTACTCGTCTTGCTTTATTTAATCCTCAAACTGTTCTTAGGAGGTAGTCATTATTACCAGCTTCATTTTGGAAACCAGGAAAATGAGGTTCAGAAAGGTTAGTCGCTTGTCTCAAACAACATTAGCTAGTAAATAGCAGAGCCGAGAGTTTAACCTCCTCTGTCCGATGTCAAGGCCAGGTTCAGAGTCATCTATGTCTTCTTCCTGCTTCCATCCATAAAGGATTCTCCCTGTAGCTCTAAGCAAAAGTCCGGAACGTCTCTTCCATTTGACAGTCCTCTATGCAATTCACATCAATTGTCACTGGATGTTTGACTTTTAAGTCTTTGTTTCTCGAGGCTAAAAAATACAAACTAACAAAAACCATTAGGTCCTTCAGGATTTCACCTATGATAACATTTCAAATCTTGTCACCACAGCTCACTCTTCCCTCAACAACCATGACCATTTTTATCTAAACTGCCCTAAAAATAGGTACCTCAAGAAACCAACTGTTGCACATTTTTTTCAGCAAAGAGTCGAAACACACAATCATGTTTATTTTTTTTTATATTTTCACCTGATGATTTCACTATTTTTTTCTTGACATTAACTTCATAAGATCACTTATAATAAAATCACATGGCATCGAGAGATGATTTAATCTTTTAAAAGCATATGGATTCATGCTTTCCTTATTGGTATTGTTGGTATTATTAGAACAAGCATAAGGGATAGAAGGGATAGGTATGTCAGCATAACCATTTTTTACTTATCCATTCAGTAATATTCATGTAGCATATACTCTGTGAAAAGGGATGAGCCTAGCAATAGAGGCAGCATGATGACCAGGTGTCTGCTTTCGCCATAAAATGTTCAGAGCCCTGCAGGGGCTCCTTATTTAAAGAGGAATCATTAAAGTATTATAAATTTTGTAATAGAAATCTGTATATATTTTTGTGGGGCCGCAAAAATAGATTATTCTACGTTGAGAGAATCCATTTACAATAGAGCTGAATCTTGAAAGATGTGCCGCTGATCAGGAAGTCAAGGAGCAAAACAAAAACATGGAGTCTCAGAGAGGTGCAGAGACCTGCCCTCATTTTCATGATTAATTAGCAGCTGCATTCAAATCAGATTCCACTATAGAGGCATCCTGAGCCTCCGCTAGACCTCAGAGATGCTCCGTACATTCTTTTCAAACACACACACACACACACACACACACACACACACAATCACACTCGGTCTCGTGAGGCAGTCCTTATACCTTTCTGGGCTTCACTTCAATATTGGAACTACCAGAAGTCAATGCAGTTCCCTAGAGCAGGTTGAGGTACGGCCAGGTAGCAGGAAAGAGAAAGATTTTCCAACAGGAAAGCCAGTGCCTGGTTCATCCTGCCTCAGACTCGGCTTTCTAGATGATTACTTGAACCATCTAAGAAGACTGATTATTAGGCAGATGTCAAAACCAGCACAGAAACATCTGCTTGGGCAGCCCCGGAAGATGCCAGAAAGACCTCTGATAGAGGGGACCTTGGAATGATGCTCTTTGATTCTTTTTGAAATTATTGTCTTGGTGAATTGAAGGGAGGGTATAGCAGGAGAATGTGGACCAGGTGGGAAGAAAAAGGAAATGAATGTAGAGTGAGCGTCTACTGACGTGGATTGAATTGGCTGCTATTTAAGGAGATATCATCCTATCCTGGCTGTTAAGTTTTAAAACATGTCTGCAATTTCTCTGACACTCCTTCCACAACAAGTGGGATCTAATTCCCTACCCCTTGAATTTGCATCAACATTAAATGACTCACTCCTAATGAATAGGATGCTGTATAAACTCTATAAATTCTCTCTCTCTCTCTCTCTCTCTCTCTCTGGTCTTTGGAACCTTGTACTTCCATCAAGAAGTTCTGTGCTGGTAAATGCAGGATACATCAGCAACCATATGGAGATATAGGGACTAGCCCAAGGAGCCCCAGCTGCTCCATTCCACAGCTGTTCAAGTCCAAGTGCAAGCATGTGAGTGAACCTTCAGATATCCCGGCCCCAGCTTTTGAGCCACCCCAGCTGATGGTGAGAAGAGCTTTCCTCACTGAGCCCCATCCAGATTGCAGACCCACGAGCTAGTCATGTTGTTCCGTTTTAAGCCATTCAGATTTTGGACTAGTTTGTTATTGAGCCACAGCAACTGCAACATGAGCATAGGTGACTCAGCTGAGTCTCAGAAAATTTCAGCATTTGCTGTCATAGAGCTTGTGAGCACCAGAGCCAGGTGCTGACCCCCAGTTTTCTTCACACCAAAGCTGCTGCCTTTTTCATTCTAAAATATGGACCAATGTGTTTTATTTCAGCTGCAGACTCATGATATCCCATGGGATATCACGATGCACTTGTGTCTACCCCGTGCAGTCTAAATCTATCACTAACAGATTCCTGTTGCTGCTGGAAACCTGTTATCTCGATGGCAAACCTCCATGGAAGAAGCTGACACTGATATGATACATCATAACGACCAATTGTCTATAGCATTTGTAGTTTAAATGAATCATACCTGTGGTAGCCATTCTCCTCAAAAAGAAGGAACGTGCATCCTCTTCCTTTGAACCTGTGACTAAATTAACCAATAAAATATGGAGTATGTGATGCTCTGGGACTTCTGTGATCTGTCCTCTGATCTTTCCACTTAAAATCTTGAGCTACCATAGAAGAAGCCCCAAACTTGGGGCACCTGGGGGCTCAGTGCATGATCCCGGGGTCCTGGGATCGAGTCCCACGTCGGGCTCCCTGCATGGAGCCTGCTTCTCCCTCTGCCTGTGTCTCTGCCTCTCTCTGTGTCTCTCATGAGTGGATAAATAAAATAGAAGAAGAAGAAGAAGAAGAAGAAGAAGAAGAAGAAGAAGAAGAAGAAGAAGAAGAAGAAGAAGAAACCCAAACCGAGAGAATGGCCACATAGAAACACCACGGGGGATAACTCGCCACCTGGACAGAAAGACCAAATGGAAAAGCACTGGGGAGCAAGATATCCTGCCCTAATTGTAGTGTCTGACTTAAATACCTCGGATACCCTCAGTGAGGCCAGCTGAGCCCTACTCAAGCCATGGAATTGTGAGATATGATAAAAATGGTTATCGTTTTAAATCTCTGTTCTGGGGCAGTTGTGAATTCACTCACCAATAGCCAATCAGAACAATGCCTATCATTGTCATTGTTAGTAATTCACAGAATAAATAAGACCAATCAATGTTTGTGGGTTGATCTGTGTCAAATACTGTCTAATCATCAATAAATGTTGTGACAGGAACAACAGTTAATGTTTAGATGGGAAAACTGAGGTGGTGGAAGGTGTGGTTGGTGGCCTGAATTCATGATGTTCATAAATAATTGGAGTGAGCTACGAACTAAAATTATTTGACTCGGAAATCTTTTTACATTTGCTTCATGATTCCTGATAACAATGATCTTTGTTACTATTTGGTTTTAGTTTAATCACAGCTAAAGCCTTTTTCTCCAAGATGAGAAAACTTAAGGCATAGGAAAATCAATGATTAGCTCAAAATTAAAAAGAAGAAAAAAAGGTAAGTACATAAATAAGAACAGAACTAGAAATTGAAACTAGAATTTTATTCCTGATCTTTTGGTTGTTTTACTGAGCCGTAGATATATTTTTATGTTCTCTATCCCCACCTTACACTCCTGCAGGTCATTTTCAGGCTATTTCATACTTCTGGGACCACTCCCCAGATGTAGGTTAGTTCTGGTATTTACTCTCAAAGTAGTAGAGGGTAGCAGTTCTCAAATGTGGGGGATTCAGGACCCTTGGTACTTTTTTTAAAAGACGTTATTTATTTATTCATGAGAGACACAGAGAGAGAGGCAGAGACACAGGCAGAGGGAGAAGCAGGGTACATTCAGGGAGCCCGATGCGGGACTCGATCCCAGGACCCCAGGATCACGCCCTGGGCCAAAGGCAGGTGCTAAACTGCTGAGCCAACCAGGGATCCTAGGACGCTTGGTTCTGTTAAAAATTGTTGCTGACCCTCCCCACAGACATTGACTATGTTGATTATAACTGTTGGTATACAGCATATCAGTTAATAAAACTGATAAATTTTAAATATGTAATAGTCCAGTTAAAATAACAATGATAAACCCATTACAAGTTAACATATTTTTTTTTTTCATTTGGGAGAATATACTTTTAATTAGAATTTCTTATCTATAAGAGTAGCATTTGACATTTTTTCTTGAAATCTCTTTAACATCTACCTAATAGGGGATAACAGGAGTCTCATATCTGCTTCTGCATCGTGTCTGTGACCTCGTCCCATCACATAGCCTCTGGGAGACTCTACCTATGCTCGTGAGGAAATGAGTGAATAGGGTTGTATTTATGTAAATAGTTCTGAATTAACAGATTCCTCGAAAGAAAGATCATCCGGTGTCTTCACAAGAGACCCTAGAACACACTTTGAGAACCACTGCTTTAGGGTAATTTTGCCCAACCCATACTCCAAGGAGACTAATCATTGATATGTAAAAGAAGCTGGAAAAACACATACATTTAAATAAAGTAAGCAGATTCATTTATTCTGTGATCCTCTCTCAACCTTTCAGACCTTAATAGTTATTTTAAATTTCTAGAAGAACTTACTATGCAGCATTCTCTAATACAGATCATGGAACTACCCCTCCAACCACCCCCCAGTTCTATTTTTCTTAGGACACTTACTAGAGGGATCCCTGGGTGGCTCAGCAGTTTAACACCTGACTTCCGCCCAGGGCGTGATCCTAGAGTTCCCGGATCGAATCCCACATCAGGCTCCCTGCATGGAGCCTGCTTCTCCCTCTGCCTGTGTCTCTGCCTCTCTCTGTGTCTCTCATGAATAAAAAAAATCTTTAAAAAAAAAGAACACTTACTAGAACTGGGTTTTAGAAAACTATACTTGTAGGTGAATGCTTTGTGGACATTCAGAAAACTTGTAGGTGAACGCTTTGTAGACACTCAGAAAACTATTTTCCTAGGGGAATGATCAATCAAGTTTCACCATGTTTTTCAGGAAGGGAGAAGTTCTGGAGCTGATTGGAAGAAACTGTTTTGTAGATGATTCAGGATTTCTAAGTATGTGGGGCAGATGGGGTACCCTACAGAACCATTAGACTCCTGATCATAAAGCTGCTACCCAAGGACAAAGCTCTCTGGATCTTCGGAGGTCCAGGCCAGAATTGAGAAGCATGTTTGCTCAGGATAAACACAGTGCATGGGAAAGAAAAGAAAGAGAAAAAAAAAGAGCAAGCTCTACATCTTCTTAAACAACCACACCTAATAGAGTGGAACACACACCCCCTGGAAGGATTTCCAGTTTGAACTGAGAACTTTACCACTAGCATTTGTCTTGGCATTGTCTACACTCTCAGAAGAGTGTGGCATGAGTTACTGCCTGCCTCCCTGCCGTGTCTGGAATTGCAGAAATTATCCACCTCTCCTGTGGAGCCTGAGACCCTATGTAACTTGATGACATATTTTTCATGAGATATCGTCATCTAAAAATTAAATTGAAAACTTAGAGGAAAATACCTATTTTTTAAGATATAGATATATTTAGAAAGAGAGTGCACATGTGGGTGCCGGACGGGGGGTGGGGTGGGTGGTGTTTGATCTCAGGACCCTGAGATCATGACCTGAGCTGAAATCAAGAGTCAGATGCTTAACAGACTGAACTCCTCAGGTGCCCTGAAAATATCTATTTAAAGGGCAATTTCTTTCTCACTTTAGTTTTAATTTAAAAAAAAATCATTCACATTTACTAAGTCCCAGTAACTATTTTTGTCCCCAGGCATACGGTGGTAAAAAAAAAAAAAAAAAAAAAAAAAAAATCTATCCTTTAGGTAGCTTAAAATTTCCTCCATCGAGGACATTTTTCTCCATTAATCCCAAGCTACTCCAAATTGGGAAATAGTTATCAGTGATAGTGGGTCTCTATTTCATGGATAAGACCAAGTAAAACACAAAGAAGAGGTGAGCTCATGCACCTGAATAATTTTACAGCCCCACAGATTATGACAAAAGAGACCTTAGTGATAAATGCTTCCCTAACAAAACCAAGTAAATCGCCCAGTGGCTTACAGAACCCGAGACTTCTGACTTCATTTCAGCATTTTTCACTATCAGTTCTCAAAAAGGTTCTGGTATGACTCTTCCGGGCACAGTGACAAGTTGCCTGCGCCATGAAAGCCCTGCACTTGGCTACCCTGTCGCTGCCGAATGGTGAGGATCACAGGCTTTGGAGTCCTTGTGTCCTGGGCTCAAGTCATGACCCGGGTCTACAAGTGCCATGATCTTAGACAAAATGCCTCATTTCTCGGAGCCTCGGTACTCCCACTGTTAAAACACACAGATGCACATTGATCGTCCCTGGCACCTGGGAACTGATCAACGACGGCAGGAATTAGCTGTTTTCCCTCTTTACGTTTAATCCTTGAAACTCTTTTGTTTTCATGTCAATTCTCAGCTGTAGAGTAGAGCACTACGCTCATCGTGCTGCTTGTCCAGTCTAGAAACTATTTAGGTTCAGACCCCAGTTATATTATTTTACCTGATATTATTTTTTATTATATATGATTTATCAGAACTCACTGGACCTTTTCCAGATCTCAGTTGCCTTATCCTTAAAATTTGAGTAACAATTATTCTTGCTGTTTGTGTTGTTACATTGAAAGGAGAAGTTCTAGGTCTTGCAAAGCTCTCAGCGTGTGCTATTACTTCTTCTTCTTCTTCTTTTATTATTATTATTATTATTATTATTATTATTATTATATAGTTATTTGAAAAATACTTTTAAGCAAAGACAACATAGTCATTTTTAAGAGGCACCGTTTTTTGGACATCAACTATGTGCCTGGTCTCGATACTGACTTATTTCTTCTCTCGTTAAACCTTACCGAGTTCTATAAAGATCAGTCTCAGAAGATTGTGGACGTCCAAGAAACACAGCCAGAAAAACAAAACAATCTATTTTCAAGATGTTACCAGACATCTTTCACTTTTAAAAGTGAGGGAGAAACAAATATGCTGTGTAAGGAGATATATCATTTTTCACCTTTTTATGTATTTCCATCACATATCACTGTGATTGTGAAACATCTTCCTGGTAGCCTCATATTCCTTCTCAGACCCAGCCCCATGTTGCTTTTCTCTCCTAACATCGTCTCCCTTTCCTCCATCTCTAAATGTGTTTGGACTTCAGGAAAGAATGCTATTTCTTGAAGAGGCGTGGCAACAGGTAGTGAAGGAGATGAAAGCTGCCCTGGAAGGTACTCGATCCTCTTTGGCAACTGGAGGCAATGGGGCAGTCACATCTATCTTCACCTCTTAGGTCTATGAAGTATTGTTGCCATTATTATTACCCTTTCTGTTGAAGTTCCTCCAAATATTTTTGTCTGTGAAGCCGTAGAGCTGGATTTCAAACTCAAGTCTGTTTAATTTTCAAAGTCTGTATTTTTCTCACTAGACCATCTCATATTATGGTGATGACTCCATACCCGGATGCATATTTTGAGACAATAAAATTTACACTAAAAAGTAAATTTCTAGGACAAGCTGCGTGAAGTCCCACATGGGAGTACGTATGTTTTTAAGGCTTAAGTCCTCTAGAAGCCAACTCAGCTCATTACTGAGGTTCCTGTGTACTCATCCCTTCCCTGCTTCTTAGGTCTCTGGCCATGAGCTTGAAAAAGGTCAGTTGTCTAGGTTCTCCGATGACATCATTCTATCATACCTAGGGATCTTAAGATCTCAGGTCCTCCTGCCCCAATTGCAAGTTAGACCTTATGTTTCTGTAGCTAACACGGCTGGTTTCATGTCTGAAATCCATTCTTCTCTTCATTTCTAAAGATATCCAGGCTGGCAGTGGGTCTACTGGGAAAAAAATACATACCTATCACTTGGGGTTGCCGTGACTGGGAGTGAATCTGAGGTCAGTGTATGGGGTGCTGTTAATGTTCTGTGTTCTTGACCTGGGCACAGACTGGACTGGTACATTCCATTTGTAACAGTTTACCAAACTGTGCCCTTTTATACAGACACCTTTTTGGTAGGTGAATTATTATTTAATACACAGCGGGAAAAACAAGGAAGAGAAGAACCAAACAACAACAACAACAACAAATCACATATTTCCAAGACTCCTTCCAGCTAAAGCTGTCTAGATGAACCAGTTCTGGATATTAAGATAAAGTAGATGGTTCTTATGGTAAGACCATTGTTTTTATGATAGAAGAGGAAGGCTCAACTTGACCATGACTTTGGCCTTTTATCCTTCTACTTTCCTTTTTATTTTCATTCCTGGGACTCAGGCATGAACCTAGAGTTAGATCATATATCCCTTGTACATAAGCATAAAAGTTGCATGCTAACATGATAAAGTGAGAAGCTAGAAGGACCCTGGGCCTTGGCTTCCTTCAGCAAGGGCATCTGTCCCAGATCATGACTTCTAGACTTGTTATTTGAGAAAAACTTATCCTTTAATATTTATAGCACAAGTGTTCTCTTCATTTGTTCATTTGTTCTTTCTTTCTTTCTTTCTTTCTTTCTTTCTTTCTTTCTTTCTTTTTCTTTCTTTTTCTTTCTTTCTTTCTTTCTTTCTTTCTTTCTTTCTTTCTTTCTTTCTTTCTTTCTTTCTTTCTCTCTCTCTCAAGTGTGTGTGCAGGCAAATCCAATCCTAACTAACTTTCCAAACTTTCCTGAGAAACTCTAATATTCACTCTGTGCCACTATTATGGTCAAACTATACAAAGTTAAAATGTTTCATGGGTAGGTTTAGAGAAACCAGCTAGTACCACCTTGATGGATATTTCTACAGAGTTTATGTCTCTTGCTAGGAATAGGTAATATAAGAATGAAATTTTCAGATTTTGTATTTTTGCTACTTTTTATATTTACTATCTCAAATGGTGGCATATCTCATACCTAATAAATTGGAAGTTGTGTTTTAAAAGGAACCAAAAGTAAGGTAAATACACTCACTCCATTGTTAAATTTTTCATTTTTTGATTAAAATGAAATGATGAGTGAAACTGAATATCCTGCATGTCTCATATGTTGAATGAAATTATTATTTATTTAAAAAAAGAAATTATGTATTTATTTATTTATTTATTTATTTATTTTTATTTATTTTGTTGAATGAAATTATTGAGAAAGATTTTAATACTCCAAGCTGAGCAGCATTACTGTACCAAGTAGATATTCTTCTAAGAAAAGTCATTTAAAAGATAGTATTCATTTCTGCAAATACATTTTAGTACAAGCAAAAAAAAAAAAAGCAGCAATTCAACAAATGTCACATTTGTCCTTCCAGTTGTTCAGGTCCCAAACCTTGAAGTCAGACTTAATTCCTTAATTTCTGTCACAGGCCACATCCAATCCATCAAAATTGTCCCACTTGATGTCAAAATATGTGCAGAATCTGTGGGCTTCCCCACTATCACCTGCTTCAAATCCCATCAGCTCTTTCCTAGACAATCGCAATAGCCTCTCTCTTTAACTCCCATTCTGGACCTTGGCTCCTGCCTCTCCTCCTTGTAGACGAAGTCATTTCTCTGATCAAAAACCCTCCTATGTCTTCCCAACTCACTCTTATTATGATGCACAGGCTTTATATTAACATAAAAGTCCTTTAATGAGCTGGCCCTCTGCTATCAAACATATCTTAATCACTTTTTTTCTTACTTTATCAGGATTTGCTTTGGACTTAAGGACTTTGCATTAGTTGTTCCCTCTACTTGAAATACTCTTATCCCAAAGGATACCTTGACCCACTGTCTTCTTTTGTTCAGAACAACTTCTTGTGTCTATACCATTGAAGTTTATACTGATTACACCACCTAAAACAATTAACCACCCTTCACTTGCCTTCTTCTTTCTCTATCCCCGTATCCAGCTTATTTATCTTTCATAAAATTTTCAAAAAACGTCATGGGAATTACTACATTTTAAACTTGCTTTCTATAAACATTTAACTAATTGTTTTCTATAAACTGTAGAAGCTCCATGAGCAGCTATTTCATGCATTTTATTCACCAAAGTGGTGCGTATTCTGCATAAATAATTTAAGGAATGAACAATATAAAATTCTGCTTCTTCTTTGGACCGATGGTCAATTATTGGAAGACAAGTTGGAGGAAGAAAAGAAAGAAACATCGAAGAAATCTACTTCCCTGGAATTCTTTGCTCAAGACATTCTGACAATTCTTTGTCAGATGCCCAATGCTAACAAGGCAGTTAGTACTTAGAGCTCCATTCATCACGGTCAGCATTCCACACGTAGTGAGAGGAGGAAGGCAGCCGTTCTAGCTGAAAAACAACTCCCCCTGCATGACCCGCAGCGATGCCTCACACCACCCGGAGTAGCCCAGCCCGCCAAGGAGAGGCCCTTGGCTTCACTCAGGAGACACAGGACAGGTAAAGAAGCTCTGTTTTGCTGCTTCAAAAGATAAAGGAATGCCCCAAGTCTTCTGGTTTAAGATACATCGTCAGGAATCTGATAAATCATCAGAGATAAATGTAGTTTGTTTCTGTCTCTCTCCAAGATTACCTCCCTGCAGACTGCCATAAATGTCTTCAAGTTGTACCATCTTATCACTGCACGGATGGTGTAGAAGTATGTGAAATGCTCATTTAAATCCTTATTCCAGCATGCCTGTCTTTCTCTGGCTCCTGCTTCTCAGGCTTATGCTCACTTCTTTCTTTTTTTTTTTTTTTTCCTGGTGTAAAGCATAAATACACACACACACACAGAGGCAGATATTATCATTTTTAATTTTTTTCTGGTCGTTTTGAACATGCTTTGCATGAGCAGTTTCAATTGTGAACTTTGACCTGCTTATCCAGGCAATGCATTCCAGGTTTCAGCAGAAGGGCTTTTTAATGAAACCATCATCTTAGGAAAGCAAGTGATGGTGCTTTATTCAAACATATCTAATTCTTAAAAGGTTACATAAATAACCCAAGACACGATCACATTCAATCCTGTTTTTCTTTCTGCAATTGGACATTTTCCCCCCTTATTTCTCCCTTTGCATGTGGGGTCATACCATTAGGAGATTCATGAGATTAAAGCAGAAAATTTGGAAAGGGGCCAAACATATTGAGTTACCATTCCAGCTTTCTAATCTCTTCAGAGCAAACCATTGAACACATTATTTGTCGATATTAATATTTGATAACATAAACTGAAAATCATTATTTGAATGTTTGATTTTAAAATATTTTTAAACCATTAAACTCCTTATTCCACAGACAAATCTGATGTGGCATTAGCTATAAAAATGTCCACCTTTTCTAACAATAGAATGTTAATACTTTAATTTCAATTTCTTGGACTAGAGATGTTTCAGCATTGGAGGACATAGATAAATATTAAAAAAAATAACTAATCTTCGAGAAAGGAAACCAGACATGCGAGAAGCTTAATGTATTTTTCTCACCACATTACTACAGTATTTCTATAAGGGAAGATTATTATGCCCAGTTTACAGATGGGGAAAACCAAAATTCAGATAAGTGAGCTGGGTTTTGCAATTGTACCCAGCTGGCATGTGCAGAAGCTAATGCTTGAAGATGATCTGACTCCCAACCCGTGTACAAGATACAGGGTGCTTTACTGAGATTCTGATACAGAACTCAGATTATTTTATGATGTCTGCCTGAGTCTTTGGTTCTCTAAATATGAGATCCAGAGAGCATTCTAAGCAATCTTTGTAGGAGAAATCAAATTTGAGGTTGACTTTAATGGAAAAGTGATATTAAACAAGGATAAAGAAGGTGGAAGGGACAGGGAAATAAATAGTGAGAAAGGGAAATGTGTTGTTGAATAGACAAAGCCTACATCAGCTAGAGCTATAATTTTGTGGCCACTGATCATACGACTGGAGAGATAGAGGGGGTTAGGAGGTGGAAGATTCTGGTCAATCAGGTTTTTGAGGATCTTGCAGATACAGGTAAGACTCTGAAGGTTCTGTGTAGGGTTGCATGTGTAAAGCAGCAGATTAGGATTATGCATCCGACAGTGGAGTATGGGGAAATTAAAAGAGAGAGCAGATAGAGATAAAAGTGAAATTAGAAACCTGTCATAATAGGCTAGACCAGATGGTTGTTGTTATGAAGCTTATGGAGAATGTCTATACCATCATGAGCAGAATCGTTTACATATCACATAAAGAGAGTATTGTGTGCCCTGAAGATTTCGTTGCCATGGATGCGTTCATTCTCATTTATTGGTGAGTACCTCTTCCATTCCTGGGAGCTTGGGATACATAATGGACAGATATAGTCCTTGATCTCAAAGAGTTTAAAGCCTAGTAAGAGGGACAAGCCCGTCACCAGGCAGTCGCAGGATGCTGTGCTTACTGCCGGAAAGGTGGCAAATACAGGCCGTTCTTGGAGCAGGTGAGAATTCATTGCAATTGCAGTTTTACTGTATCTTTGACCCACCAGTGATTTAGGACTGTTTTGGACTAGATTCTTTGGTTTGATTTTAAATTCCAAGTGCTTGGTGAATGAATAATTCTGTGAACAAGTGGAATGCCAATGAGAAAACAAAAGCAGAGATCCAGTTGCCCTGGATGAGCAAACAGTCCAGAACTAAGATGACAACTTTGGAGAACAGGATGGGCCTGAGCAAGGTATATCCACCACATCATGCTTCCACACAGTGTTTCTGGAAAGGTTCCTCGTAGGGTTTGGACAACTAATAGTCATAGTTGTGTTGTGAAGCCAAAGCACTAATTGAGGGGTATGAGTGCCAAGAGGCTGTTTTCATGGTGGATTATAATGTTTTGATAATGAAATAAGTATTTCACAATAAATCAACAATTGAAGGCTCTCAGATTTGACATTTCAAGTTGCAGTGAAAAAATGTTGAGCTCTGCATCTTTATTTTTCTTAGGATAAATACATTGGCTTGTGAGAAGCAAAAGAGTAATTACAGAACAAGGTTAAAATAAAATAGGAAAAGGTAGCATATCATCTGGCAGAAATGACAGAAAACCCAGACTGAATTGGGATACCAGAAATCTCACCTGGCTATAATGATGTTCTAGATGACCTTGAGCACTAATAATTAAATATTGAGCAACACCTATGGAGTTTCCTGATGTTCTCTTTCTGTCCTCATTTTCTTTGTAGGATGCACCTATTCCCTAACTTCCCTGCCTTCTCTCTTTGTTCTTTCACAGTTATGTATCTCTTAACATGCCTATGGAGAAAGCAGAGCCAAATGGTAAAAAATCATGTTCACGGTGACTTTCTCTTTTTTATCTCTCGTAGCTGAAGTTCTCTCATTCATGAAGTGAGGGTGATAATGTATTGCTTACTTTCTAGAGCAGTTTTGAAAATGGAGGTGATGATGTATGTGAGATACTTAGCACAGTGCCCAACATATGGGAAGGAATCAATCATGTTTTTTTTTATTATCACAATGTAATAAACACTTAGAATTGATTCCTCAATTTAATGTTTCATATATTCTCTCAGATGCGTTATAATTATCTACAATATTAAAGGATAATAGCAAACCCTACCCCATCTATAAAACTCTACAACTTAATGCTATGTTTATGCATTCAAGTTGCTGAGATCCTCAGAACTACACAGAAATAGTGGGTGGGTTTTGCCCTTGTACACTGAAAACTCTTCCACTAGGTAGGAATACCCATTCCCTCTCTCTCTCTCTCTTGCTTTCGCTCTTTCTCTCACTCTTTCCTCACGTCTCATATAAGAGAAATACGATGCCCACATTTCAATTTCATATTTCATTCTCCTGGTTGTTATGACTTATTGATGACTAATTGGTAAGAGATCCCAGGAACCCAGCACTGGCAAAGATAGAAGTTAATCTCGTGATCTGTACCATCTGACCTCATCTGGAACCCTCTGGACAGTCCGCTGCTTAGTGTATTCACCCCAACCTTAACATGGTCCTGCTCACATGTTATGTGGAGATACAGTGAGAAGCGAGAAAAGTTGGAAAGGAAATTAACAGCTGAGTTACAGCATCATATACATTCGTTTCTTTTTCTTTTTATAGAATATCTTAGATAAGGCCAGGATCAAGATCATAAGGAAGCCTCAAGGAATATAAAAAAGATTAATTCCTTACAACAAATAAGTATAGCTGTGCTACATCAAAGATGGGCTCTTTGCACATGGTACATTTTACGGAAAACATTGTAATAGTTTGATTAGGGATCAAAATAGCCCATAGTTCATGAGAAAATATCAAGAAAGCTTTTATATCTAATGAAAAGATTCAACAAATTTTTCAATTTTACAACAGCAACAGATAAGAGTAGTTGTAGCTATTTTCTAGTTCAGGAGAAGATTTTCCTCATAAATGTTTAGATTTGGCACTCTCCTTTGAGGTTGTAATATAATTCAAATTTAAAAGCATCCACTCTTCCATTTTTGTGGGGTATTTATTCCTGTGCGTATGTAATAAAAGATATGCACCGTAGCATAAGAAGAACATGCGTACACACATACTTTCAAAATATTTCAGTTTAACAATCTGATTTCCCTTTCTGACGTGCTCTCATTAACCCTTGAGAACTCACGAAACTCTGCTTCTGAGAATAATACTGCCTTTCAAAGCTAACTGATTGTCCCAGGAAGTCCAAATTTTCACTTCTCACTCTAGTGCACAAAACAATCAGGAAAGCTTGTAGAATTTCAAAGATGATGGATTCTTCAAGGCATACGTTAGTTTGCTAATTCGGAAGAGAACAGAGCCAACTACGTCATTTTGAAGGATAGAGGTTGTCGTGCTCATCAAAAATTCCTTCTGTTTTCTCTTGGAGATGCACTCTAGCTTTGTACAAGAGTTTTAGGGATAAGACTGAGACAAGCCAGGAGTTGTGCAAAGAATACAGACTTTGATATTAATCGTATATGAAACCCAGCAGCGGTCAGGCCCAAACATAACAAAGATGGGACATTCACAACAGAAAAAGTTGGCCAAAGCAAACAAGACCTTACTGCTCCCTTCCGACACCCTCTGCTGTCTACACTGCACTATTAACATCATGGTTGGCTGAGCAAAAATTCTCCAGCATCCGAATCCTCCCAAGAAGGCCATAGTAAAGCCATAAGCCAGAGAAGTCGCAGGATTGGCAAGGCGGCCCCCTCTTCTCCTGTGCCACCATCTTTCTTTTCTCTCCATCTCAAATCTCAACCCGGCCAAGTTCTGCTTTCTGTACAGGGAAGGCGGAAGTGTTGGCAGGTGGCTGGACCACCTGTGGCCATGGAGATCCAGCCTAAACACAGCTCTCTCCAGACTGCATCCCTGGGGATTCCGATCAACACTAAGATGACTCAGAGACAGGCGTGGGAGCAGACTCTTTAAAAGTGGGGAGAGAGTAGGAAGGGTGAGTGAATGTTAAATAAAATATATTAAATAATTCTCTTCTCCTACCTGCCTCCGTTGCCTCTCTTCACCTCTTCCTTGCATTATGTAACGGATGGCTGCTGAGAGAAATGGGCCCATTTCAGATTGCACAGTCCTGCTTTGTGCTGGGCTCCGCCCTGGGCATGGAACCTATTTAAAAATAATAGATTACACAGCTCTATTATGAAAGGATGAATAAGCCCTGAGATTTGTACATTTTTGTTTTCCTTTATTCTTGATACTACTTCTGGTTCTCTCTATTCCCCACTGAATTTTTCTCCTGGGCTTTAAATTTAACGCTTCCTGTCAGAAGAGTTTCCTATATCTCCTTTCCCTGGGATGATAGAGACATCTGAAAAGGAGAGGAAAAAACACTTTGGATCATCATGCTAAGATCATCAGCATCAAGAGCTATCTTTATCTTTAAAAAAAAAAAAAGATTTTAGTTACTTATTCATGAGAGACACAGAGAGAGAGAGAGGGAGGGAGGGAGACATAGGGAGAAGCAGGCTCCATGCAGGAAACCTGATGTGGGACTTGATCCCAGGACTCGAGGATCACGTCCTGAGCCAAAGGCAGACGGAGAGCTATCTTTTATTCATTTATTTATTAAGTGGTTCCAATGTGCTATATACTAAGCATTTTACTTGAGTAATTCATAAGCATCACAACAAACTCTGCAAATAGTGTTTTTATATGCATTTTTGGTTGAAGAACCTGAGACACACAGATATTAAGTGACTTGACAATCTTAGTTGCGAAAAGAGGGAGACACAGAATATATCTGCCAGGAGGACCAGGTAGTGCAGGAATTAATAAAGGCCAACATTTAAGGACCATCCACCCTATGCCATGATGAGACCACATACTCAGTATATATTAACCCCTCTGCCATCACCAGAGTTATATGAATTAGTCTCATTTTAACAGATGACAAAACTTAGAGAGCTGAAAGTCAAGTTGATAGCAGGAATGCTGGCTAATTTTACGTGTCAACTTGGCTAGGTTCTGGTGGCCAGTTTTTGGTGGAACATCAGCCTAGGCCTTGCTGCAACGGTACTTTTTAGGTGCAACTAACTTTTAAATTACTAGCCTTTGAGAAAGCGGATTACTCTCCATAATGTGGGTGGACCTTAGGTAGTCATTTGAGGATGTTAGGAGCAAAGGATGAGGTTCCTTGAAGGAACTCCCCTCAAGATGATAACGTAGAAACTCTGCCTGAGTTCCAGCTGGCTGCCCTGTGGAATTTGGACTCAAGACGGCAACCATCAACTCTTAACTGAATTTTCAGCCTATTCACCCACTCTGTGGATATCTGACTTGCCAGCCCCACAACTGAGCCGATTTTTTAAAATCACTCCTCTCCACTCCTGTCTCCCCTCTCCTTCTCGTTCTCCTTTGCCTTTCCCTCCCTCCCTCCCTCCCTCCCTCCCTCCCTCCCTCAACATGCAGCTTCCTTCTCAGATTAAGGTAGTGTCTGGAATATAACTTCTCAGTAATCTAGTTTCAACGATGATTGTGGCAGAGATGACTAAGTGTCCCTTTAGAAGTTCTGCTTGCCCTTCCCCCTGTTGTCACTAGGAAGAGGTTTCCCAGCTAGGAATTAGATTTTCCAGCTCTCTTTGCACGTAAGTGGGGCACAGTGACAATCTTGCCCCAAAGAGTGTAAGCAGAAGGGGAGGTAACTTGATCAAGTGTTAAGAAATAGGTGGCCCCTGTCTGCATTGCTTTTCCATGTCTATCTGAGGGCCCCAGAGACCACAGGTTCTTAGAGAATGATGGGACACACGATGAAAGGAGGTGGATCCCTAATGTCTGCAGGGAGGAAAGCTTGCCCACTCTGGATACTTTGGACAGTTACACAATACGAAATAAATGTTTCATGTGTGAAGCAACCAAAATGTTGTGTTTATTTTTTTTTTGGGGGGGGGCTGCTAAATTAACCTTAACTGAAATGACAGTTTTGATCATGATAAATAACATGGTAATAATTATATTTCTTCAAGCACATCAGTTGTGAAAGAATCAGTATCATAACCTAGATATATCTAGACTTAGATCTTGATCTAGCTATATAGAGCTATCCTGACAAATAAGTAGATGGATAGATAGAGGTAGATGATAGACAGCTGGATCTATATGTCTATCATCTATCTATCATCTATCATCTATTACCTATTTATCTAATCTATCAATCATCTACCTAATCCATATCAGCTTTTTCCTGTAGTAACAAACAGCTCTATTATTTCAACTGTTTTAAACATACATTTCTTTTTCATATACACAAGAACAGCAGCCTGCCCTCAGATTAGGCTGTTCTGGGTTGTTCCAGGCTTCTGGGCTATGCTGGGCTTGGTTCTATATGTCTTCGTATTTCAGAAATAAGACCAAATGGTAACTCCCCTCCAAGATGTAATTTTCTTATAAATAGAGGTCAAGAAATAGAGATGCAGAAACATGCACAAGTGCATTTAACGCTTTATCTCACTTGTGCTACATGGTATACTTTTTCACATTTAATTGTTCAAGGGAAACCATATTCCCAAGCCCAAAGGCAATTGGACAAGAAAGTATATTCTGCTTACTGGAAAAAAAATGGTAAGTGTGAGGAACAAATGAATAGTCATGAACCAATGATACAGTCTACTACATTTTATAGTCTACATTCTTTGCATCACAATGCTTTGTCAATAGCTATAGAAGATGAGCATAACAATATGCTCTTTCTAAAGCTGCTTAACTAATTGAGTGATCAATTGACCGTAGGAAAAGATGACCTATGTCCTTACCTACAGGGAAGACCAATATTGAAGACAATATTTTGAAGTAGAATGTTGGAAAAAATACTGGGCATTTTTAAGGAGACAGGTGAGCTATCACAATCCATATGTATATATTTTTCTACATGTCCAGAAAAAATTTAAAAAAAAATCACTGACAGGGGTGCCTAGGTGGCTCAGTCAAGTCTCAAAGCTCTTGATTTTGGCTCAGATCATGATCTCAGGGTTGTAAGATTGAGCCCCACATCATGCTCTGGCTGGGCATGGAGCCTGCTTAAGATTCTCTTCTCTCCCTCTGGCCCTCCCCACTGCTGTGCTCTTCCTTTCTCTAAAACAAACAAACAAACAAACAAATCACTGACAAAGTAATCTTTCAACTCTCCAAATTTTCTTTTCCAACTCTCCAAATTTGCACAATTCCATATATGGTTACATTTCCTCATTGAAGATTTACTGAGTAGATATGAATCTTGAAAGATATTGAATTTTATAATTGAGATATTTGAACTAATCACTCCCACCTCATCCATTACCCTTAACCAAGATATTACTTCTATTTCTTCTCCTTATAACATCTTGCTAGACAAACACAAATATCTTCCTTGAAAACCATTTGGTGAGCATGGCCACCCCTGCTTGAAGTCAGTTATGTAATTGAATTTATAAAGCTGGTTTTAAAACTTCTGATGTTTGATGAAATTCACTGTGGCATCTGCCTTGTTTTCCCTCCAAGCTGATGGTGTGTGTGGGTGTGTGGGTGTATGTGTGTATAATATCCTCAACCATAAATTCCACTTATGGATATCAATTAAATAAAATATGTCATTTAAACAATTATATCAGCTTATTTATAGTTGACTGGGTATATTTTCTACATCTCACTCTGACAGCTTATAAAGAAGACATTGTGTAAACATAAAGTCACTGCAAAAAATTAGACCAGCAGATAAGTGACGAATATACAGTTAAAATGTTTTAGTGGGTTTGCTTTCATTAATGATGGGCAGGGGTATACTGGCTCTGTATTAAGTTTAAAAATGCTGAAGGGTGAGGGAAATGAAAAGTTGCCATTTATTAGGTATAAAGTTCTGATTATACTGGATGATTAAGTTCTAGAGATTGGCTATGTAACATACACACCTGTAGCTAACAATATGATATCATACTGTTCCCTTCAAAGTCTAAGGGGTAAATCTCATGTTAATTATTCTTATCTCACATACACATACATGCACAAAGCAAAAGGACACAAACTCTGGGAGGTGTAGGATATATATACTGTCGATTACCCCCCACTTTGTGGGGATGGTATCATGAGTGTTTGTATGTATCTATATTCAACAAATTTTACACATTAAATATGTGCAATTCCTGGTATATTAATTATAATTCAGTAAAGCTCTTAAAATTGCATATAGGCATCTTTAAATTCATCCTCAGAACTGAATTTTAATATAGGTGCTATAATCCTAATCATTTATGGGGTTCAGAGCTACTAAATGATAGTTACACTTGTATATCTCAAAATACAGTACATTTCCTGCGTGTCTATCTGTTAATTTTTTTAAAGTTTTTTTTTTAATTATTTAAGTGATCTCTGCACCCCATAAGGGACTTGAACTCATAACACTGAGATCAAGAGTTGCATGGTCCTCCGACTGAATCAACCAGGTACCCTAGAGTTACTTTTGTTTCATAGGAGAAATTGGATTTCTTTCTGTGATTCTCTGGAAAGCCACCTTATGTCATGGGGCTGTGACAAGATTCAAAGTCATAATAATAGTAATACTACTACTACTACTAATAATAATAAAACAGTCTTGATCTTTATCCTTTGAAAGTTGATTGGTTAATTTCTATGACATCAAGATGGACATAATTCTCACAGAACACTGGGCAATTTATTTATTTATTTATTCATTCATTCATTCATTTGAGAGGGAACATGAGCAGGGGGAGAAGGAAGAGAGAGAATCCTCAAGCAGACTCCCACTCAGCCTGGAGCCCAACATGGGGCTCAATCCCAGGACCCTGAGATCATGACCTGAACTGGAGCCATGAGCTGGATACTCCACCAACTGAACTACCCAGGTGTCCCAGCATATCAAGTAATTCAGATAGCTTTAAAACCATGGCAGGCACATGCTATTAAGGAATACAACACAATTCAAAATATCTACAATACATCATTTATCTTGGCCAATGGCTTAAAGAGGGATTAAGCATTTTTTTTTTTTCCCTAAGGACAAGATTAGTTAACCTCAATCGGAGTTGTGTTCTTAGAGTTAATTGGGATAGAATGGGTGACATGCCTTCTCTTTCATGTTTTGTAAGTTGCAATATACTGTAAGGACTTAATTCTAGAAGAACTTAAAGCAATGTATTCTTATAACTTCATTAATAGTGTTTATTTAAAAAAAACAAACATTGTAAAAGTTGTTCATATTAAGCAACTGTGTGGGAAAAATATATAAAGTGAAGAAAATAAAACTTTAATGACATGTTCAAAAAATATTTAATAAAATAACTGATGCTGTGATTTCAAACACTCATGGTAAGGTCAACACCACTCATAATCATGAAAAATTTGAAGGGCCCTAAGTATCCAAAAATAAGAAAAAGTTACTAAAATTCTGACACATCTATAAAATTTAACATTAGAGAGTTATTGATAAAACATTATTATATGACATACAGTCATGAATAGTACAAAATGTAGTGAAAATAGAAGAAAGAGAGAAACAAAACACGTTAACACTAAATGCATTTGAGTGATAAAAAAATTTGCTTTTCTTTTATTTGACAAATACTAGTGTAATACTTAGTGATTGACAGGAATAGTTCTCAGCACATTGTGATATTAATTCATTTAATCCTGCAAATAACTATAAGGGAGTGTGACTATGCATTATTTTTCTATTGCTGTGTAAATAATTACCACGAACTTAGCAGTTTAATTTTTATGGCCCAGTGTCTGTTGGTCAGGACCCCGAGTCCTCTGCTCATGGTCCCTCAGCATGTAATTTTACTCTGGCAGGGCTGCATTTTCATCTGGAGGCTCAAATAGGGAAGAATCTGTTTTGAAGCTCATTGAGATTGAGGGTATAATTTGTTTCCTGTGGTTTCATGACTCAAGATCCCAGCTTCTGAGTGTTAGTTGGAGGACAATTTCAGGTTTTAGAAGGTGACTGAACCTGCCCGCTACTTGATCTATTTCATATCCATAATATGGCTGTTTCTGTTCTCAACGTCAGTAGGGAATCTCCCTTGGTGCATTATGCTAAATAGAATCTTATATAATGTAGTGAAGTCCTTTTCACCTCCTTCCCCATATAATGTAGCCACATCAATAGAGTGACATCAAATCATTTTGCCATATTTTATTGATTAGAAGCAAAATCACAGAGTTAACCTATATTAACAGGAGAGAATCATACAAAGGCATGACTCATTGAAGCAGACCCTATTTTGAACCAGCCATCCACTTATTTATTATCATTTAATGCATGAGAAAACTGAGATTCAGAGTGATTAAGTAGCTTACTTATGATTGAAAGTTAGTAACGGAAAAAGTTTGGATTTGAACTTATATAGATCTAGGGTCCTTGCTCTTAATCTTATTTTTCCTAGTATTTAATATACATTCAAAGTATATCTATTAGGTGCCTCTAATGTGTTAGGCACTATGATAAAACTGGAAATACTGTTGTTGTTTTTAAAGATTTTATTTTTTTACTTAGCTAGAGAGAGCAAGAGCAGTGGTGGTGGTGGTGGTGGTGGTGGTGGTGGTGGTGGTGGTGGTGAAGAGATAGAGGGAGAAGCAGACTGCCCACTGAGTAGGGAGCCAGATCTAGGGCTCCATCCCAGGATCCCTGCATCATAATCCGAGCCAAAGGCAAATGCTTAACCAACCGAGCCACCCTGATGCTGCAAGGTAGAAAAACTGTTACAGAATAGATATGATCCTTGCCCTCAAAGAGTACATAATGTAGTGGGGATATGATATACCCTTGAGGGTAGCAAATACAATCAACCATAAAGATCATGTCTAAAGAAGTCTGAGGTGGATGCCCAGAGATGGGACACTTAGACTAGAATCATACAGACAAAGGAGATTTCCAGGAAGTGATGCATAAGTTATGGCCTGGAAGGTTGGGGAGGAAGAGAGAGGGTGGAAAATAAATGAAAGTAGCAGGTAGGTGAAGTGCTTCAGTATATGAAAGCAACGATGTTCACAGGTACCATGGTGGAGGTAACATCACTCTGGCCAGAAATTAAGTGTTTCCACGGATTCAGCCAAACATTATAAGTCCAGTATGGGAAGGGTATAGTTGGAGGATACAAAACTCCTAGGTTTGAAAGTCACTTAGTGAGGAACTTGGCTGCACACTAGGCAGTAGGAAGTCATTTGGAAAAAAAAAAAAAAGTTCTCAACTGTGCAAACATTTTATGGGCTGCAGATGGAAGGCTAACTGGAAGCTGAGTCCCGCTCCCTCCAAATATGGTTGTTAACAATCCAGGTAGAGAGAACAATTTTTGGTGTCAGCCAACTTAGTGAGATTTTGGGTTTGGTGAAAGTAAATGTCTTCATTTGTTTACTTATTGAAGCACAATTGACATACAACACAACATTAGTTTTAGGTGTGCAACATATTGATTTAATGATTCTATATATTAGTCAATCTCACCGTGATGAGTTGTCACCACACAACGTTAACGCAATATCATTGATTATATTCCCTATGCTGTACTTTTCACTTCTATGGCTTACTTATTTTATAACTGGAGGTTTGTACTTAATCTCCTATGTCTATTTTGCCCATACCCAACCCACCTCTCATCTGGCAGTTTGTTCTCTGTATTTGAAAGTATGTTTGTCTGTTCGTTCATTGGTCCTCTACGTATAAGTGAAATCATATGGCATTTGTCTTTCTCTGTCTGACATTTCATTTAGCATAATATCATCCAGATCCATCCATGTTGTTGCAAATGGCAAGATTTCATTCCTTTTTACGAGTGAGTAGTATTCCATCGTGTATATGTCTGTGTGTACACACACATATACCACATCTTTATCAAGTCGTGTCTCAGTGGGCACTTGGGTTGTTTCTGTATCTTGGCTATTGTCAACAATGCCTCAGTAAACATAGGAGTGAACATATATTTTCAAGTTAGTGATTTCATTTTCTTTGGTAAATACCCAGTAGTGGAATTTTAGTATATATTTCCAAATTATACTCAATAAGCATCTCTCCCTTTTGGTGTCAGCAATATGTGCTTTTAATAAAGAACCAAGAAAGCAAATGTTCTCCCCATACTCAAAGCTCTACTCATTTTCCTATTAAATGAGCATGATACTGAGAAGAATAATTTTTACCAGTGGAGACACTTATATATCCTTTTCTACACTCTTTCCTGAAGAGCTCAGGGTTTCATAATGAAAAGGTACTTCATTAATTTTAATGGTGCTTCTGTCATTGTGGATGTATCTAGTTTTCTGTGCTTAATGGTAGGAAATCAAAAGACCCAAGAACCTATCTTGTTAGTGCCACAACGTGTGAAATGCTAGAGTATTCCCAAAAATGGGCTGCAGAGCTTTTATTTCAGCAAGCAGGACTGGGGTGTCACATTAAGAGGAAAGAGTGAGCAAATGTGGTGTGAATCTTAGGATTGTCTCCTCAGCAGGTCAAAGAGGTACGATGCAAAATAATTGGCACACAGAGTCCGGAATTCTGAATTTGGGAACATCTGCCCCATTTCCATCAGATCAGAAAGTTCTGTTGGATAGGTTTGGTATAAACATATTCCCCCAATTTTTTACAATAGCATGGCTAGAGTTAAATCCCTCATTCTGAATAGCATGAAGACCTGGGTGTCCTTGAACCTTAATCTATCTGAAAAAAGAAAAAAAAAAGAAAAAAAAAAAACAACACTGTGCTCAGTCAATCATGTTGCCGCTAAGATCAGGCTAGTATTACCTGGAAGCCATTGGGGAGATACAGCAGGCCGAATAACGACCACCTAAACATATCAAGTTCTAATCCTTGGGACTCTAAATCTCACCTTATTTGGGAAAAGGGCTTTTGCAGATATAACCAAGAATTTGAAAATAAGGGAATAACCCTCAATGATGCATATGGGCCCTAAATGCTATCATAAGTGTCCAAATAAGAGTGAGAGAAAAGGAAATAGCACAGACACACGGAAGAGAATGTGATAGGATGATGGTGAGGGGAGAAAGGCAGGCCACAGGCCATGCAATGCCACCAGCTGCCAGAACCTGGAAGACACAAGCAATGGGTTCCACCCTAGAGTCTCCAGGGGGTGTGCTGCTCTCCCGACACCTTGACTTCCCGCCTCCAGAAGTGTGAGAGAACACAGCTGCATTGTTTTAAGCCACCCAGTTTGCGCTGATTTGTCATGGCAGCCCTGGGAAAGGAACACAAGGGGGGTAAGGTATGGTTGGGGCTTGTGTTGTGCATATTAGGAAAAGATTTTACTCTCTGAATAAAGAATATTCCATAGACAACCAGCACAGAGAGGAGGGACGTGGGCTGAAGTTTAGTCTCCACTTCTCTCTCCAAAAGGTACCTTTGTGGAGTGGACAACCTGCCCCACTGGACGTGCAGTCCCAAGAATGGAAGAGACGACAAGATTCTGTGGTTACAGAACAAAACCCAAGAGAAAGAAAACAAGTTCAGAAATAAGTCAGGAGGCGTGGAGGCCACACTTCCAAAATAGTGATCACAACGGTCACTTCAGAGTCCTTCTCAAAAATCGTCCCTGTGAATTTTCCCTGTGCCCTCACAACATCCCTGTGAGAGACACATTAGCCCCATTGCCTCTGAGTTCTGTTAGATGCTCTCAGAAGATTCCCTTTCAAATATTCTCTTCTTGTTTCCTGTCACCGTTGGGTTGACTGTGCAGAATCATTTTATTCTATAGAGAGTTTAATTAGGCAATTCTTTCAGAAAGCCTATCAAGTCTAGATTGATTAAGATTGCTTTCAGAATGATATTTAATTGGGATAATGGTTTAAATTGGTTATTGATGGGGGAAGATTTGATTGTGACTAGCTTAATTCCTTCTGGATGAGAGCAGAAAGCTTTCCCGGCCAGTCTTTAGTTCCTTGAATGACTTGAAAAAAAAAATATATTAGGCATGAAAATTAGCGACTGAGTTAACGCTTGGCTAAGGTGAGCCAAGAACATAGCCAAACAATTAGGAGCGTAGGCAACTTTGCAGAGGAGACGCTCCCCAAGTGACGAGAGGACCCGTGTAAGCTGTGGACTTCAGGCTAACCCTGCCTGCAGGTGGGTGGCAGGGGTGGGAGGCGGCGGTGCAGGCTGAGAGCAGCTGAGAAGCCCAGGGCCTGCCAGGGACAGAGGGAGGCACATGGCCCTCCTGCTCCTTGGTCACTACGCTGCTCTGAGCAGCAGCTCCCCCCCATCCTCGTTGAACGAGGCTCTGAGCTCCTGGGAACCCATCTGAGACCACACGATGAGCAGTGACGATCGGCAGCTTCAAAGCCCAGGCCCTGGCAGTGTGGTGCGAGCGAGCTCATCCAGCCCCCACTTAACAAAGACCTTCTGTGAGCTACGCACTGTCCTAGGCACTTGGGGGAAAGCAGGTTAGAACACACCCCGGCCTTCGGGAAGCTTATATCCAACTGAGGGAATCAGACTGAACGCATACAAAAGGAAAGAAATGCTAAAAAAAGAAAAAAAAGAAAAAAAAAGAAAAAAAAAGAAAGAAAGAAAGAAGACAGACAGACAGACAGAAAGAAAGAAAGAAAGAAAGAAAGAAAGAAAAGAAAGAAAGAAAGAAATGCTATGTTGGGGTATGGGAGTCAAGTGTCCCCAAACCGACTATGCTCTCCTTCATTCTTTCTTCTCATTTCCCAAAAAGCTATTGTCTTTGTCAGAGACCGAAACTTCGAGGAGTAAGTTTCTGAAAGACAGCCTCTACGCAGATCAGGGCAACGTGCAGAATGGCCTGTTTATACATAAGGAGATACAAGGGTGATTTTCTAAGATAGGATTTTAATGCTTCTGTTTTGCCATTCTCAGATCACCCCACCTATGCTATTTATCGTATCATTTATTTGCTGATCCTTGATGCTGTGGGACAAACAGGAGCAAATTTGTACTTGAGTGTAGGTTTCTACCGTAAGATGAGCTGAGGTGGAAACCTGGCCCTGTCACCCACTAGTTGAGCATGAGTTTCCTTATCTGCAAAGGGGACTGGCGGATGGGTAAACTCAGGCAACGTGTTTAGGATGGGGCTTGGTATGTAGTGCAATAGTACCTCCTGAGCTGTGGGGCATACATCTCCAGACCCCTGGCGGAGTCCTAGAACCGTGGCAAGTACATTACTTTTTTAGATTCCTAAAACCTGGCAGATTCCTAAAACCCCATATATACTACGATTCTCCTATACATACGTGCTTAATTTATAAATTAGGCACAGGAAGCTATTAATGACAATAACTAATCACAAAATACAACAATTTTAACAATATTCTGTAATAAAGGTTATGTGAATGTGGTCTCTCTCTCAAAATATCCTATTGTACTGTACTCACCCTCTTTTTGTGATGATGTGAGATGATAAAATGCCTACGTGATGGAGTGAAGTGAGGGAAATGACGGAGGCTTTGTGGTGTAGCGTTAGGTTACTCTTGAGCTTCTGACCATGCCTGAAACCAAGACTGTGTTTAAGGGGGGACTACTGTAAATACTCAGTAAATGTTAGCTATTAATACTAATCATATTCCTTCAAGATATTTTATGGTGGAGGTAACAGGTCGGGGACAAAGGCCTGAGGCTTCATTCTGTCCCCAGTCCCCTCCCCAGCTTGCCCTGCAATTGCCTCTGCCCCTTATGTGTGTCATATCCTGTAGCCAAGTCCTGCCTCCTCCTTGCATGTGCAGAGCATTTGCATGTCAGCTTGGATGTCCATGCCCTTGAATACGGGCTTCGCTTTTCTGTGTTTGTGTGGCTTTCAGCAGGTTTCCTAACCCTCTGGGCCTGGGGCACCTGGGTGGTGCAGTTGGTTAAATGTCTGGCTTTGGCTTGGGTCATGATCTCGGGGTCCTGGGATCGAGCCCATATGGGACTCTCTGCTCGGTGGGGAGTCTGCTTCTCTCCCTGCCCCTTCCCATGCTCATGCTCTCTCTCTCTTTCTCAAATAAATACATGAAAATTTAAAATAAAAAGTCACATTGGGGCCTGAAGGTGCTTGTTTCTGAAAATAGGATAGCAACTCCATGCCAGCGTTGTTATGGCGATTAATCATTGCTAACAGTCCCTTATATTTATTGATAGCTTATTTGTGTCAAGCAGTGGGGAAATACTTTATAAGAACATCTCCTTTTTTCTTCATAACAATCCTATACAGTGAGTATTCTTTTTCTTACTCTGTATACAGATAAGGAAACTGAAGCTTAGTGACTGAACATGATATGAGATTGAATGTGAAAAAGTAATGTAACTTTTTCTAAATAATAGGAGTGACACGACACAGGAAACCATGATGCAGCTTCCTTTAGAGGATCTCTGGGTGAGATCACTATGGTTATGTACAATTTCCAAAAGGCATTACTTTAAATTTAAACTGGGACTTAAAGGACCTGGAAGATTTTGATGTGCTAAGGTAGCAAAAGATGCCAGAGAAGGTATAGCTTTAATTTAAAAAAAAACTATATCCCTATTTGTGTGTTTTTTTTTTTTCATAAAGCCTTTCTGAAAAAGGAGTGTGTCTTAAAAATTGAATACATTTTAGGCCTTGGTGTTTCTTTTCTCTTGAGGAAAATCTATAATTAAAACAATGATTTTGTTCTGTTGTTTTTTAAAAAATAATGCTTAGAATCAGGAACAATGGAATTATTTCTGTTTATTATATACATCTCCAGAAATATATCTCTCTCAATGTATTCCCAACAATCAAAAGTAGTTCTTGTTTCTTTTTTAAAAAAATTGTTTATTTATTTATAAGTAAGTAATCTCTGCACTCAACACGGGGCTGGAACTCATGACCCTGAGATCAAGAGTCACATGCTCTTCTGACTGAGTCGGCCAGGTGCCCTCAAAATAGTGCTTGCTTTGAATTAATTAAAGTAGCAGAACTGAATTTCTGTGTGTATCAAATTCTGTTGGGCTTGGTGTCAGGAGACCTGGCCTCAAATCCTTCCATTTCCACTCACTAGCTATATGACCAAGGTCAAGTATCAAACCACTTGAGCATTGGTTTTCTCTGCTATGAAACCAGGATAATTTTTCCCTTCAGTTCATAGAGTTGGTTTTAGATTTAATGAAGAGGAATTCTCATGACATCATGAATATTATGCATTAAGTGACCTTCACGTTTTGGTAAATTGTCTTTAAGGTTATCAAAAACTTAAATTTATTTTCTACACCTTTGTTTCTTCAGGTAGCATCGATCTGTTGAGTGAACTCATGATTGAATAGTTATTATGGTAAACCTTTGATAAAATGTAAACAAAGCAAAAGAAATACACACAGACGCATTAATATCGTTCAATCAACTCCTGGAAGCCAAAGCAGCCTCTCAATTTTACTTGTGTATTTTCTCGATGTTCATCTAGCCTGTATTATGTGCCCCACACTGTCCTAGAAGGTGGGAATGCAGTAATGAGTAGGGGAGATACAGGTCCTGCCCATAGTGTTTTATAACCTTGTAGGGTCTGTAGCAACTGTAAACAATTCAGCAGAGGCAGCAGCCGTCTCTTTGTGTGCAGGGAATTACACTTTCTTTTAAAAATTTATTTGGTAAGTAAGTGAATCGCTGTGATGATCCAGGCAGCTTTTCGCAGTTTCAAAATTTGGATAAGACCCATGTTGTTTTCTGACACTGGATATTGTGCAATTTATGCAAAGACAGAATAATGAATTAAATTCACTAATCTTTAAAATATTTTTTTTAATTTCAAAAACTGGTATAAATAGATGAATTAACTTATTTTATTTTTAAAGACTTTATAATTTCATAGGGATCTCTCATAAAACAAGGCAGAAATAAGCCATCTAGCACAGTCTGTTTCTTTTCATGCTTCATTATTGAGCAACTGTAGTGAGATTTTCCCTCAGACTTAATAATAGAACTCTCTGGCTTCCAGTAGCATTCCAATTAGCAGATGAGTGTCTAAAACATCATGAATCTGTGAGAGCTACCTGAATGTGTGCAAAAATCCTGTTTAACATTTGAATGATTATTTAGATGTCATTCTGGTAGCAGATTCTCTAGAAGGAGAAGACAAAAAGATTCCCTCGGAGGGGGGATGTGTTTATTTTGAGATTAATAAGGGATACTAGGAGAGAAGATTCTACGCCCCTTAATTTCGAAGAAGGTGATTCTTTTCCTAACACATTATAACTAATTTCTTAATTATTCTGCATTTCTTTCTGATGCATTCAACAAACCAAATAATACTCCCATTTGCTCCCTTGTAAAATAATGTCTTATTCATATTACTGGTTGACAGCTGCATTATTGGTTGAGAGTAACTCTTTGCTTTTAAATAATTCAGATCTAAGGAAAAATAGAAATAAAGTCTCTGTCAAGAGAATAGCTGAGTGATTCTTGTAAAATAGCTGTGGATGTATTTGTTCAATTCTCCTACCAGAAAGCCCCAAAAGAAATGAAGAAAATGTGTCTTAAAACAAGATGGCAGGGCTAGATCAAACATAGCTTTCACAGCAAATATTGAACCAAAAAAAAAGAGTATATGATATGTATGTAAAAGCAAAAGAACCTGGAAACAATATGATTCAGAAAGTTTAAAATTAAGGATGGGCAAAGGCACAGAAAAGAATATAAAAACTATAAGGAGACTTTGGCAGAAACACAGTATTCTGAGATACAAATACATGTTTTGTATCCTCCTGGCAGCTGAAGTAGATGAAGAATAATAATATAGGGCATGTACTTTTAAGTGGCTGTAAAAAGTGATCAAACAATAGAGAAAAAGTAAACAATACTTATTAAAATTCCTACTGGTGGAATTAGTACATCTTGGGTACTTGGACACAGATGGTTGGATTTCTCATTCCAGGTTGGACAAGTCACATAATTTCTCGGTGCTTCAGCATTCTCATTATAAAATGGAATTTATAATGGTGCCTACTTTGTGGGGTTACTTTATGTGCTAAAAGGTTACAGTAAGAGAAGCAACTGAACATTGCCTGGCACCGTAGAGATGCCAACTCTTATTATTTCTAACTGGTTTCTTCTCAAATAATCATTTCTTTGTTCTTTATATCTCTTTGATCAATTGCTCTATTTTTATTTTGCTTTTGCATTTTGGTGAGTCTTTACAGCTCTCTTCAGTCCCCAACCATACCAGTTCTATTCTTTATTGCCTGCAAATATATTTCAATTTTGCTATTGCAGTTTGTGTATCTTCATATTACGTTCACATATAAACCTTATTATTTTTACCTCTGAAATTAATTCATCCTATCTCCCTGTGATACATTACTCTCAATTTATTAAAAACACATCTTCTTGCAAATATTTTAAGATACTCAAGCAACACTTTCTAAAAGGCTGGGTTTCATTTTTCAATAAAATAATTACTTCTAGGACATCTTATTTTTCTGAATTTTGGGACAGTGCAATCTTTTCTTAGATTTCCTTAAAAATAAGTGGAATAGTTGTGTCCACCTGTGATATATGTTTACAGTCTTTATCTCACAAAGAGACTAGTTGGGTCTCTAGTACTATTCATTGCCAGATCAATGACTAGACTTTTTTTCCTATCAGGTATCTATTCAATTATCTGTATGGATGTGAGAGCTTCGCATAACTTGAAGCCAGGAGAATATCGTCCTCATTTTAATAGTCCCTGTGCTTGGTGAAAGATCTGTTTGGTCCAGAATATATTTATCTCCTTTGCTTTACTTAATTGACCCCTGCTCATCCTTCAGGACCCTATTCAAATTTTATTTTTTTCATAGAGATATTCTCTGATCAAAGAGTCCACCACTGGGCATTTTGTATTTTTTTTAAGATTTTCTTCATTTATCCATGAGAGACACACACACACACACAGAAGCAGAGACACAGGCAGAGAGAGATGCAGGCTCCATGCAGGGAACCCGACGTGGGACTCGATTCCCGGACCCCAGAATCACAACCTGAGCCAAAGGCAGAGACACTCAATCGCTGAGCCACCCAGGTGCCCCATGTATTTCTTTATCTCATATTAACTACCCTTTTATCCCATAATACTTACCCTACATGTGTTTGCATGTGATTTTGTCTATTTGTTTAATAACTCTCTGTCAATAGACTGACATCAGGGTTTCTGTCTGTTTTGTCTATCACTGTACTCAGCCTATGACAGTGTTTGCTCTTCATAAAAATATTAATTATTATTTGTTGAGGGGATGAGGGAAAGACCAAATAAATTAGAAAATGTTTGATAAATATGTATTTAATGAACATATTACAAAAGAAAAGGAGAAGACAGGAGATAGAGAACTGTGCAAGAAAATCACTCATATGGTCAAAGGGGGGAAAAACAGGGAGAAACAAAAGTAGAGGAGGGAGTAAGGAATTGATTTTGGTCCACCTTATGTTATGACATCCTAACTTCCTTTTTATATGTATCTAGGAAATGTATATTATAGTTAAGAATGAAATTTATATGTCATTACCAAGAAGCTTCTGGTTAGTACAAACATTCCTACTACAATAGCAGCAGACAAATAACCTCATCTACAAAATAATATTTCTTGCTTCATGTGTCAAATTCAGGAGGGGGAGTCACTAAAGGCTCATGTCTTCTGTATGATGCATCTGTGTGAAGAGGAATTAGTGTGGTTTTCATAAGAAATTGGGTAGGATCAAAGAGGTATTGTGAGGTGAGGGGCTATTAAAAAATATCAAGTTGTTCAAAGCCCTCTATGAGAGATCAGGGAGAGAAAAGAATACAGATTGTGTTAAAAGATAAACTGAAAAAAAAAAAAGATAAACTGAGGCATATTAACTTTTTTTTTTAAGTTTATTTGAGAAAAAAATCCATTCACACAGGGCAGCACCAAGCAGGAAGAAGTTAGGTGCACTCTACCTACAGGAATTGGGGAAAGACGGAGAAAAGGCTAAAGCAAAGGAAATTATTGACTGGCTATAGCTTAAAACCCAGTTGGCTGTTTACAATTGGTTGTCCTCAGGTTTCAATTTGCGACCTTGAGGTATTTAAAGGCTTAATTTTTGGTTTGCTTAAACTGGCCACCATGGCATCGGATCCACCTTGGCTTCCCTGTTCAATTAACTTACTTGAAAGGGTTGCATTTTCTAGAGAAAAGAACATAGAGAGAGAGCAAGAAGAATTATTATGTTATCTTATAAAACATCATCTGGCGGGTGAGAGGAACCTTTAAGCTCCCCATGGAGTAAACAGATCACAGTTTCTCTTATCCTGCTTGAGGAAAGTTGGATAGAAGAAAAAAAAAAAAACTCCCCTAAACAAACGCAATTTCTTTTTCTCGCTTAAGGGATTCATGCTTGAAAACTGAGAGAACAGGAAGCACCAGGAAGTTAAAAGGAAAGACAGTTCTTGTGAGATTTCCAGGGCTCTTCTGTGAATTCAAATACTTCAGGGCATTCCATGCAAACTGAGCCTCCAGCATGAAGAACAGGTCTCTAAGGAAGGAAAGGAATGTAGCCTAAAGTAGCAGGACTCTTCCCTCTTCGTGAATGGCTTATCCTAAAACAGTTAAGTTAGGGGTATTCTCACAATATATATATATTTTTTCCTACAGTTGCTCAATGAAGGCAACAGGAATGCAGGAGTGAAGGATGCAAGCTTAGCAAACAAATCACATGAATGGCATCTCAGGAATGGACAAAAGCAGGAAGATGTTGTCTTATATTTTAAAATATGGAGGAAAGAACGTAATAAACAGAGTCGGGAGGAGCCAAACAAAGGAGGAGAGGAGACTCCAGATAGAGAGGATTTGGCAAACGTGCAAATGCATTCTGCATTCCAGATAAAGGGAACCAGAGCTAAACCGATCGCCTTCTGTACCCTATACTGTTACTGGGCCTCTTCATGTTAACTTTGAAGAATAAGGACCTTTGAATTTTGCAATTGCATACAAAATAAGAAATCCTAAGAACAAAGATCAGATTTAGAGTATGAGGAAAAAGAAGGGACATTTTTCACTTAATTTATTGCTATTATTATTTTCACTGATGATAATAACAAAGAGCTTTTCATTTTCCAAAGGAAAGGCTTTATTTAGGAAGGAACTTGGATTTAGGGTTTAAACTGATTGAAAACAAGAAGTACAATAATATTAATTTGGGGACCTACTTGATGAATTTCAGGCTCTCTTCCCTTTCTCTGCTTCAGGAATGAGGGAGGGATTTTTGGCTTTCCTCAGCTCTGAGCCTCTAAAAAGATAGGAGCAAAAGAGCCAGAAGAAACAACTGGGGTGGAGGGGTTGTGGCTTACAATATGGCTCCTATGACTTGGTAGTGAGGTATAGGGGCTTGAGCAAAAGACAGCACTTCCTTTCCAGATTCCTTCATTCAAGTGTGAAATGTCAAGACTCTTCACTCTATCTTGTTCGTCTGGTGACAACTATTCTCTCCAAGTATTTTCTTTATATACTTATTTTAGCACAACAAAGTAGCATGTATTTAAACCCAGGAAATCAGAAGTCTATAAAAACAGAATCACCTTCAGTAATTCATGGGAAAGCCAAGCCTTCAGGATACAATTTATGTAAACAGGAATTATGAATAATAATTGGAACCTCATGTTAATTGACAATTATAATATCCACTATTCCTGGTATGGCCTCTTAATTGCATTAGAAACGACACACTCGAGCTGTTTAAGTCCAATAAAGGGTGAGCTACTTTTCTGGTTTTCTTGGCAGATAAAGGAGACACCGATGTCCACTTTGCTGAGCTGGTATTCCTTTCATAAAAAACCCAACATTTAAACTCCTTAGCTCCTCAATCAGGTTAATTTTGTTATTTTAGAAAGATATTTGCCATTCAAGGTAAGATAATAGAGTACCACTCTTTGGGAGACAATTTAAGAATTCCAGATAAGAACCCTTTGCCACCTTTGTTAATTATATAAATTAGATAGGAAAATGACCTGTAGGATCTTCAGAAGAAGTAATGGTGACCTTTGTAAAGGGCTAGAACATTGTAATTTTAACAATTATGTGAGCAGTTGCCATCTGGAAAACATTATCCTGGTGCTGTGATGGCTACAAAGATCATATGGATCAGAATTGTTGTTTAGGAACTTATTGTTTGATAATGGAGATGAAATATGTACATAAATAACTCTAATGATAGTCAAAACTAGTATGAAGCCACCCTAAAGAAACCAATATAAAAATACAAATGAGATCATGATGATTTACTTTAGAGAAAAGCAGCTGTAGAAGCTAAAACAAAGAAAATCTCTTCCTTTTATGGAAAATGGAGGTGTTTTTATGAAGAACATGGCAAGTTCTAAATGGAAAGATAGGATGTAAACTTGTGAAGATAAAGTAAAGGATATTTTGGAACAACCTGGGCAAAAAAAGATAGGCAAAGATTTATAGGACCTTTAGCCAGTTTCTAGGGTCATACAAGACATCCTTCCCAGTGGCAGTAGGGTTGGAGAATTCCTTCCCAAATATCGTGGAAATTCTTGAATGCATGTAAAGAATTAAAAGTGTTGAGTGAAAGTTTCTTTGAAGGAGACTACTTGAGGTCTTTGATGTGATTAGAACCGGACATTTGGAGTATTAATCTGTCAATAGTTATTAAGATAGATTTTGGTGGTTGGAAACAGACTGAAGTGTACCAGCTAAGAGATAAGTGTCTTGGAACTTAAAAATCGGTATCAATGGAGTGGCAAAAATTAAAATTGGCATCTGGTTGGATGGCAGACACAAAGGTCCAAGAAAAAATGCTTTGAAATTTTTTATTTAGGGTAAAATTTCTCAGTGTCTGTTCTGCTAAATGCTAATTGAGAGTTGCTATACCTACACAGACTCTCTGGTGAAATGTGTTGAGTAGATGATAAATTACTTAGTTTTGACACCTTTCAGAGCCTTCATTTTATTGACTTGCGTTGAGATTCTCAAGAGAGTTATACTGTAAATGATGACATCTAATGACAGATAGTAATAACAATGGTGATTTCACCAACACTACGTCAGTGCGCCAAACTCCTTGTATGTATTATCTCATTTAAATACATTAATGGTCTTATGAAGTAGGTATTATTACTATCACACTTATGAGTAATGAACTCCTAATATATATAGCTTCATGACTTGACTAAGGTCATATGGCTCATATTTCATGAAGCTGGAATTCAAGCCCAGAGAGTTGATTACAACCCACACACTTAACCATGATGATATAATTACTAAGAAAGTATTCATACACATGATTTTTAAAAGTCTTCAGTAGATTACTAACTGTTATCTAAAGAGTGAAGGAAGGGCACCTGGATGGCTTAGTCGGTTAAGCATCTGCCTTAAGCTCAGGTCATGATCTCAGGGTCCTGGAATCAAGCCCTATTTAGGGCTCCCTGCTCAGCGGGGAGTCTGCTTCTCCCTCTCCCTCTGCACACCTACCCTGCTCATGCTCTTTCTCTCTCTAAAATGAATAAATAAAATATTAAAAAAAATAAAAATGTGAAAAATAAAACTCTCCAAATATCACAAACTCATGGAATTAATACATTTGTTTTATGAAAGAGCATTTGTAGGCATCAAAAACTATTTTCAAGCATTAGTCAAAATATCTAAATATAACCAAGTATGATATTAAGTGAAAAGTACAACATATAAAACAATATATGGCGTGATCTTATATCTGATTACATAAAAAAAAGAAGAAAGAAAATTCATCACAATGTTAATACAGTTTTCCCTAGCTGATGCATTTATATGTGCTTTCAATTTCTTTTCCATACTTTCCTCTACAAATATTTATTTATTTTTCTAATAAATCATAATTAGAATGTATTATTGTTGTCAGATATTTGTAATCAGTATTTAAATTTTCTCATTGTAGCATAGTTTCTGGATTATTTTTTTCAAAGGAGGACAGAAAAATGATCTCTATTTTTATGTCGCTCACCAGCAGAAATCTCTGTAATCACCATTCCTCTTGAAAGAAAATCCAAACTTCTTCCAACTGCTCCAAGGCAAAAGTCAGAATAAGCAGGTGACTAGGAGAGTCTGATTCAAATAAAGCATTTTTGGGAGATGAGACTGGCTGATTAAAGCAGAGCCGTATAAAAGAAAACAAAACTATGCATGGTTATAGCCATTCACGTGGCACATCATCAAAATCATGGTCCCCCTTTTGCCTGAGCTGAAGAAAGGCAATGACATTTTGTTTTTACCTAATTTCTTATTAATTTCTATGTATTTGATTTTTCCCATTTTGTATATAGTTTACACCACCAAGAGAGCCCCAGATTTTATTCCTTTCACATGAGTGGGCATGAAGGCACTAGTGACTAGCCTTGGAGCCAGCTGTGGTGAATCTGTTCTAATCATCATGCCCTTCTCAAAGTTCACCATATCATCACGGCGTTACTCAGCAACCACTTAGCTACTTAGAGAATGCACTTCAGACTGCTGATTTTCTGACTTCTTTTTACTTTTTATTTGTTTTATTGCATGACTGGGGACCAGGGATCCGTTTTAACATATAAACTTTTCAAAATCAAGCTTGGTGAAAGCAATGAGACTTTATTTTCAAACAAACTTTTAGACGTTGTCAATACAAACACGGATACATTTGGATTGTTCAGCAAGTCCATTTCCTTATTCTTCAAATTAAATGATGATTTTGTACTAGAAAGGGAAGACATGCTTACTTTTGGTGAATATGAGAGCTTTTGGTATTCAGGGAGAATTGAATATTTAATATATACTTTCTGTCCTTTTTCTATGAGTTTTAAAAACCATTAACTGAAACATTAGCATGAAGGAAATTTAGACCAAATGTAATACAAAGAGTGGAATATCTTTTCAAAATAAGGAAGAGATATTGTTACTAAGAATACACAGTAGGAAAAGGAGAATCAGTAACTGACAATTTAAACTTTTAAGGATCAAGAGAGCAAGCCATCTGGATTTAATCAGCATAAATCTATAGCTTGCATTAGCTCCACAATTAAGATACTCATAAAAATCCACTGCATGAGTAAGAGCTTTCCTGAATCATAATTTAACCATGATACACTATCAAATGACTGTTTCATGCTTCAATATGAGACCACAAAGAAAATGCATGAAGCAAATAGGTGCTGAGAAAAAAAAAATTACCAACTGGTTTGTTCTTTTTCTTTTTGTCAATATAATTAAAAATAGTTATTTTAAGTATGTTTATCATTCTAGTCTTAGTAATCTTGATATTATTTATTAATAAATTATATAATATTTGTTGACAATAAAACATAAATAGAGTTACTCTACCTTTCATAAATCAGACTGAAAGAGGTTTAGGATTTTACAATTTTAGAAGAAGCAATTATCATAGACCCATACTAATTATGTATGAAAAACCATGGATTCTAGCCCTAGTGTTCTTGAATTATAGAAGACAACTTGCCATTAATCTAAATTGCTTCATTTTGTTGCATTTTATAGGTCTTAAAAATATTACCAAGCTTCAGAAAATATAGAAGACACATGGTGAACTTAAAAGCATAATGTCTAGGAAAACCATTAAATTGGAAAATGGTAGAACTCAAACTTTAGCAGTTGAACAGTGGATTGGTGAAATGGAGGAAAAACATCAATCATGCATATCTGCCTTTCACAACAGAGAGAAGAATTTTAGGAAACAAGACAGAAATGAGATCTGGAGCTTAGCAGAAACAGGACATTCAGAGTCATGAGATATTCAAAGAAACATTAGGGAAGAGAATGAGATTTTCAGCATTTCCTGAAATGATGTCACAACTTAATTAAAAAAAAATCTCTAAAGGTAAAGTGACTTTAGTAGACTCTGTATTACCAAGCAATGAGAGGGAGAGGATAGTCAGTCAATAAAGTTTAAGAAAGACAAGAAGAAGCTACGTTGATACACATGAGAACCCAGGTAGAGGGTAGGGAATATTAAAGCTCAATACAGAAAGACCCAGATAAGGAAAGGGACAATGATCTGGGGCTATGACATGGATGAGCAAATGATTTTCTATAAGCAGCATTTAGAATGCTGACATTTGGTTGAGTTAGTGAAGCATGTTGCTTTCTGAAGAGTGAAAACAAATGGGGGCCAAGAGATTATTTACCAGGGCACAGTCAGAAACTCATCTTACTCCTGAAGGGATGGAATAATTAAATGCCATCATATGCCTGAATTAAGGAAGACTTTTCACAAGAGGATTCTGCTAGAACACTTGCCTGTGAAAATATATGCGCTTCTCCCAATTAGGAGGAAAGTAGTTTCTATATTCAAATAAGCTGGGAAAGGGCTGTACAGCACATCCCTCCACGGAGATTCATAACTCATATTAGCACACTAAAATTCGACAATCTGTGCATTGAAAAAGCAGATACTTCGGGCGCCCGATGGCTCCGTCAATTAAGCATCAGACCCTTGATTTTGGCTCAGGTCATGATCGCAGGATCAAGGGATCGAGCCCCGTGTTGGGCTTTGTGCTGAGCAGGGAGCCTGCTTAGGATTCTCTCTCTGCCCTTCTTTCTGCGCTTCCTCGCACTTACTCATGCTTGCTCAAGCATGCCCTCTCTTAAAAAAAAAAAAAAAAGAAACAAACAAAAAAAAAAAACAAAAGTAAATACCTTTGACCTGTTTACTGTTTACTTTTATTTAGCACGGTGTTAACCCCCTTGCAAAGGATGTAGTTTATTTTCCCATGAAAGTGTGATAGAAGTTGCACAACAGCAATGTTGACAGGGCATGCCTAGAAGAGAATGCTTGAAGATTTAAGTATGTACTGAGATAACTGAGTTAGTGTGATTTTTCTGAGCAGTAAATTGCTTTTTCTGGAAACATCCATCTCTTGTGTGTGTGGTAACAATTTTGTTGCTGAATTGATACTGGGGTTTGGAGCAGCATAGAGGGCAAGCCAAGTAACAGGTGCTGCCAAATAGGAATGAAATATGGAGTATGCTACAAACCTGCTTTCTTCGACTCTCCCTCATATATTCTTGAATCCTGCAAGAAAAACCAAGACAAGTAGTTGCATAAACTGGACTATGAGAGTCTTCTCTCTGACTCTGCAGATAGAGGACTTCTAATGTCATTCCAAGGAGAAGAGATAAGTTGCAGGACACACATAGGATAGAATAATGTTGAGCAATAATGAAAAGGAGCGAACTACTGACATATGCTACAGTAGGAATGGATCTTGATTATTATGATCAGCAAAAGAAACCAGACACAGAAAAATATATGCTATTTGTATCCACTTATATAAATTCTAAAATAAATAAAAATAATATGAGAAAAAGATCAGAAAAGTGGTTGCTTTGGGGAATCTGCTGACTGCAAAGGAGCAGAATGGATCTTTCTTGGTGGATGAAAGATTCCATATCTTGACCATAGCGAAAGTTACACTGGGGTGTTCAATTGTCAAACTTCATCTCATTGTATACTTAAGATTTGTGCATATCATTATATGTAAATTTATTCCCTCCCACACACACAAAACACTATAATTAAATTAAACTCTAGTTAGTAGGTTTTCTTTTTACAGTGATATGGGTGAGAAATTCAGAAACTACTTTTTATGTATTTTTGGCGTGAGAAGTGAGTAGATATATTAAAGATAACAGAAGACAAGTTTCTCACTATTGGCTAAAAAAACTCTTGATATAAAAAAGGGTAAGACTAAATATACTCGGCTGTGTTGGATTAGAATTGGAAATCTCAGAATGAATTCATATTTTATAAACACATGCATATATATACACACACATATATGTGTGTGTGCTTGTGTGTGTATATATATACACATGTACACACATATACAAATATATATGTATATATCTATATAGAAATAGAATTAGGGAAAATATTGTATTTCTGCAGACACAAGCAGACACACAGAGAGAAAGAAATAAGCAAATATGTTTATATATGTGCATATATACTCACAACTGTACGTGTGTGTGTGTGCATTTTCCAGCTCTGTGTGTTGACAGGGGCTAGAATTATTGGTAATTCATTAATAACATACAAACTTAGTGCTTTATAGATCTTGGAAACTAGCCCTTTATCTGATATGTCATTTGCAAATATCTTCTCCCATTCTGTAGGTTGTCTTTGAGTTTTGTTGACTGTATCCTTTGCTGTGCAAAAGCTTCTTATCTTGATGAAGTCCCAATAGTTCATTTTTGCTTTTGTTTCTTTTGCCTTCGTGGATGTATCTTGCAAGAAGTTACTGTGGCCGAGTTCAAAAAGGGTGTTGCCTGTGTTCTTCTCTAGGATTTTGATGGAATCTTGTCTCACATTTAGATCTTTCATCCATTTTGAGTTTATCTTTGTGTATGGTGAAAGAGAGTGGTCTAGTTTCATTCTTCTGCATGTGGATGTCCAATTTTCCCAGCACCATTTATTGAAGAGACTGTCTTTCTTCCAATGGATAGTCTTTCCTCCTTTATCGAATATTAGTTGACCATAAAGTTCAGGGTCCACTTCTGGATTCTCTATTCTGTTCCACTGATCTATGTGTCTGTTTTTGTGCCAGTACCACACTGTCTTGATGACCACAGCTTTGTAGTACAACCTGAAATCTGGCATTGTGATGCCCCCAGCTATGGGTTTCTTTTTTAAAATTCCCCTGGCTATTCGGGGTCTTTTCTGATTCCACACAAATCTTAAAATAATTTGTTCTAACTCTCTGAAGAAAGTCCATGGTATTTTGATAGGGATTGCATTAAACGTGTATATTGCCCTGGGTAACATTGACATTTTCACAATATTAATTCTGCCAATCCATGAGCATGGAATATTTTTCCATCTCTTTGTGTCTTCCTCAATTTCTTTCAGAAGTGTTCTATAGTTTTGAGGGTATAGTTCCTTTACATCTTTGGTTAGGTTTATTCCTAGGTATCTTATGCTTTTGGGTGCAATTGTAAATGGGATTGACTCCTTAATTTCTCTTTCTTCAATCTCATTGTTAGTGTATAGAAATGCCATTGATTTCTGGGCATTGATTTTGTATCCTGCCACGCTACCAAATTGCTGTATGAGTTCTAGCAATCTTGGGGTGGAGATTTTTGGGTTTTCTATGTAGAGTATCATGTCATCGGCGAAGAGGGAGAATTTGACTTCTTCTTAGCCAATTTGAATGCCTTTAATGTCTTTTTGTTGTCTGATTGCTGAGGCTAGGACTTCCAGTACTATGTTGAACAGCAGTGGTGAGAGTGGACATCCCTGTCTTGTTCCTGATCTTAGGGGAAATGCTCCCAGTGCTTCCCCATTGAGAATGATATTTGCTGTGGGCTTTTCATAGATGGCTTTTAAGATGTCAAGGAATGTTCCCTCTATCCCTACACTCTGAAGAGTTTTGATCAGGAATGGATGCTGTATTTTGTCAAATGCTTTCTCTGCTTACATCTTAGCTTCCAAATCTTGTTCTCCACTAACAGGGATTATGGATTCTTAAAGGAAAGAAAGAAAAGTGAATCCAGGTTTGGAGCAGTGTATCTGAAGCATTAATAGATAAGAAATTAAGAAAGTATTTTAAGAACTATGGGAACCTGTTAAAAGGAGAGAGAAGCCACCATTAGGGAGCTCCTACTATCCAAAACTGAAATTTTGAGAACCAAGATAAATAATGGCAATAATATATTATAGCACCTTATATAAAATAAAAATCCTTGAGTCTATAGGTCAACTGATCTATCATTATCTATCATCTATCTATCATCAAAGCTCTTCCTTACAGTAGCATAACAAATAAAAAATAGGAAATTGGTGGAGTAATAAAATTACTGCATATTAAAACTAGTGAATAAATTTTTGATGAGTTAGAAGATATATAATATCATGATACCCCACACACATAAGTTAATCAATACAAAGGAGAAAAAAAAAACTTTATGGTAGATAACAGTTAAAATCTCCAATATCGGGAAAAACCAATGTTGTGTGATATGATGCTCTGAAAAGGACATATCACTTCCAATATTCCTCCCAAAATGCCTAAATGAATGTGAACTCAATTGAATGGAATTCCATAAAATTCCTATAAAAAAGATTAAGAAAAATATTAGAAAGGGTTAAAAAATAAATAACTATAAAAACATTATTAGGGAAGTTGCTGAAATTTGAATATGAAGTATGAAATTTTATCCAAGTCTACCATATTTTTTTAAAAAGATTTGCTTATTTCCAGAGAGAAAGGGAGAGAGAGAGAGAGGGAGCACACGTTGGAGGAGGAGTAGAGAAGAATCCTTGAGCAGACTCCCCACTGAGTGTGAAGCCTGAGGCGGGGCAGGATCTGAGGACTCTGAGATCAAGACCTGAGTTGAAATCAAAGGTCTGATGCTCAACTGACTGAGGCACCAAGTTACCACCTACATATTTTTATATAAGTAATTAAAAGCTATTTTTTCTATCATCACTTTACATATTTTACTCCACTTTTTTCTTAGTTGTGTGGTTTTCGACAAGAAGTCTGCCGTAATTCTTTACCCTGTTTGCCTATAGATTAGTGTTTTCTCCCCACCCTCTTACTTCTGTCATTATTTTCTCCTTGCCTTTGGTTTTTGGCAAGTTGATATATGATATGCTTGGGTTTAGGTTTGTTTGGTTTTATTTTTATTTTTTGTATTTGTTTTATAGCTTTGGTATTTATCCCACTTGTTCTCTCAGACTCCTGCATTTTGCTTTGTTGTCTGTTATTAGTTTTAGATCATTCTTGGCCATTATTGCTTTGAGTATTTATTTTGTCCTGTTCTGTCTTTCTAGTACTCTGATTATGTGGGTGTTGCAACTTTCAAAATAGTCCTATGGCTCATGGGGCTTTTCATTCTTTTCTTTTTTTCCTCCATTTCAGTTCATGAAGTTTCACCTGACCTAACTTCAAAGCCACTGATTCTGCAACTATGTGCCATCATCTGACGAGTCCATCACTGACAATTCATTTACATTAGCCTTTTTGATTTCTACTATTTCCTCTGATCCTGCTTATATTACCCATCTGTTCTTTCAGGTTATCTACTTCTCATTAAAGCCCTTAACATAATAACTACAGTTACTTTATATTCCCTCTAATAATTTCAATATCTCTGTCATATTTGAGATATTTGCTTTGTCTCAGTATTCTTTTTGAGGGGAGGGGGAAACTTGTTATGTCTTGTGATTTTATTTTTGTTGAAAGATGGACATATTGTAAGGTTTGCAGGAGATGAGGTAAATAGGTCTTCAGTGAGTAGATAGATGTTACTTTGAGTAGCAGCTGGCCTGTGATTAGGTTTGAGGTACTTGTAGGTGTCAGAGGCTTCATTTCTTCTCGTGTCCTAAAAACTATTTTTCTCTTTTCTCCCCATTGTTGTTTTCAGGTTCCCCAAAGAACTATTTGTTAAATAGAATCCGTAGGGATGCCTGGGTGACTCCATGGTTGAGTGTCTGCCTTTAGCTCAGGTCATGATCCTGGAGTCCCGGGATCAAGTCCCACGTCGGGCTGCCTGCATGGAGCCTGCTTCTCCCTCTGCCTGTGTCTCTGCCTCTCTCTGTGTCTCTCATGAATAAATAAATAAAATATTTTAAAAAATAGAATCTGTGTCTTGAAGCTTGTTAATCTGTAAGCCGTTGTTATTGTACTAGAAGACTATCATCATGGTGGTGTGCTGTGGAGGAGGAGTGTGGTTCTAAAATCCTAATTAAATCATATTGTGTTATTGCGCCTGTGTCAAGGGACTGTGACTCTCCTCCACTTTGATGATGTAGGAAGGCCAGAGGGTCTAGAGTAGAGGAAATGCCTTTTCCCCAGATGTAATAAAGTTGTGGTAAAGTCTTTTACCCTTGGCTTTGGAGAATATACTGAAGGTGTTACAAAATATTTCTTTTCCCTCACTCCTACCAGAGACATGAGGGGATTGTTCTTAACTCTTTACAGTGAGATTTTAGTGGGACACATAGAGGTTAAATCCACAGAAGAGTGAAGGCACCTCTAAGACTCTAGCCCCCAGGAGTCACTCACGCTGGTGCATATTCAGCTTCCTACCCTCTGTTACGGTTGAACTCTCCTCCAACTTCGTGACTTTTACAGCTTTTGCTCCAGGTAAGCTAATTTCGGTTGTGACTCTCTGGATTCTCCTATCTCTTCAGATTTGTTCAGTTTTTTTGTTGTTGTTGTAAAAATGGGAGTGATGACTTTTAAGCACTTTACCTGTCAGAACTGTGTAAAGGAGTATTTTGACTGGCCTTTGAGATAAATATCTTCTGGGGACTCTTTTTATCCTTGTGTCTTAGGAATCCTCAGTCTAACACACAAATATGCTCTATTCTCATTTTGGGGAGAGGGAAATTCTTCACTGAAATACCTCTGTGAAATACATTCAAATTTTATGGTAGATGAATTGTCCCTTTACAGAGTTCAATTGCATTTCCTAGAAGTGCCTTGTTTAGTTGTTGTCTGTTCCTTTGGAGGAGTCTTACTTTTTAAAGTTTCTATACACTTATTTGGATGTGATTTTCAGTTCCCATTGATCTAGTGGTATCATACATAATATTTAATAAGCTTTGTCTTTGTTTATCCTGGAAAAAAAAAACTCCACCATAATTCTAAAAAATCCCAGAAAGTAGCATCATATTATGACCTGGTACACATGCCTGCAATATTATCATGTCTTTCTCATAACTCTTTTTAAAAAATGCTACTTATATGTTTATCACTTCAGAGATTAATGATCACAAAATACTAAGAAGTCAGAATCTATGATACTTTCATAACTTAAATTGATTTTTTAAGTATTTTTGTAAAGATTTATTTATTTGAGAGAGAGAGGGCTTGCAAGAGCAAAGAGGAACAGAGGAAGAGGGAATAATCTCAAACAGACTGTGCTAAGCATGGAGGACCCTGACGCAGGGCTCAATCTCATGACCCCGTGATGGTGACCTGAGCCAAAACCAAGAGTGAGACGCTTAACCAACTGAGCCGCCCGGGCATCCCTTAAATTGTTTTAATTTCAGACACACAATATTACATTGTTTCAGGTGAACAACACAGAGATTTAGCATCTCTATATGTTATGCTATCCTCCTCACTAGTGTGGCTACCGTTTGTCACCACTGCAACACTTTTGTTATATCATCCACCATGTTCCCTATGTGGTGCCTTTATTCCCATATCTTCATTCCATAACTGGAAGTCTATACTCCCACTGTCCTTTACCTATTTTGCTCATATCCCCTTTTCTCTGGCAACCATTAGTTTGTTCTATTTATAGCTCTGATACTGCTTTTAGCTTGTTTGTTTATTCATTTTTTTGTCTTTAGATTTCAGATGAGTGAAATCATATGTTATTTGTCTTTCTCATCTGACTTATTTCACTTAGTATAATACACTCTGGGTCCACCCATATTGTTGCAAATGGCAAGATCTCATCCTTTGTAATAACTGTGTAATATCCGTGTGTGTGTGTATCACATCTTCTTTGTTCATTTATGTTTCTCATTACTCTTAAAGAACCAAATATTTAATGAGAAAGGATAGCAGCTTCCCTATTGTATCCACTCTACCTCATGACCTCAATCCACCCATCCACTGTCTTTTTTTCTCTTTTTCCTTATCTTTTGCCTCCCTTCTCTCACTTTCCAGATCTTTCCTTTTATAATTGCTCTTCTTTCTCCTTTATGTTCTGCTTCCCTTGAATTAAATCCATTTATCTATCATCTATTCATTATATTTCTACCAATTTTTCTATTTTTAGTTGTTTTTTTCCTCCAACTTATTTCTTGAAATCTTATATTCATTCTTTACCACAAAAGTGACATTGATGCCTTAAACATTTGCTGATCTCTGGCTTACGGAAAACAGAAGAAGGAAGATATGCTAACACATGATTTCCAGGAACTGACCAGCAGCACAGACTACTTCCTTTATTAACAGAGGACAAGGCACTGATCATTTTATAGCCTTCACATAATTAATTTTTTCATATGATCAAAAATTCAGTTTATTCAGGATGAAATTACTATAACAAAAAAAATAATCAGAATCTGTTTTGCCATTCAGCTGTGGTGTGGAATTTTAAAATTGCTCGTTACCTTCTAGAATGTGCCATTGAGTGGGAAGCCTAGTAATTGCTTGATATCTTCAAGTTAATACGACCTCATTCTTTCACAGTGAAGAAAAAAAATTAATAAAACTATTGACATGGAAAATTTTGGGAATTCTGTTTGGGGAGTGTAGAGTCATGAACATAGTAACCAAATAACCACTAGAACACCCACAGCTATCAAAAAATAGATTCAGAAAGAAAAGGGAAACTATATTTTACAAATAATGCTAAGCTTTTAAAAAGCTCAGGGAACGAGTTTTGTACTATCTTCTATTCTCTACATTGACATTACCTACAATGTGTTCAGAACAGAATAGCTTCTTGATTAGTACATAGTAGTTATAATATGTACTAATTGGGTAACCAGTACTGATTGGGTAAGGGATTGTGGTTTGTTTACTGGTTTTAGAGACAGAATTTGGCTACATTTCTTAAGACCGAAGTGATGTAAGAAATGAAAGGAACAGCATGGACGTTTTAAAAAATATGTCTGCAAGTTTTTTGACACTCCTCTTATTAAGATAGGGATCTGTATATGTCCCCCTCCTAGAAACAGCATGGACTTTTGTGACTGTTTCAATCAATAAAATTCAATAGAAAGTGATATTATGTGACATGAAGCTTTATCATAAAGTATGACGTAGGTTCAGCCTTGATTCTGGGAATACTCATACTTAAAGATGTCATATGCCATGTAAACACTGTTAACAGCTTGTGGGCTATCAAGCTGTGAACAAGCTGAAAGTATCCCAAAGTTTTACATAGAGAGACTAACATATGAAGGCCTAGAGACCACACAAATGCATCCCACACACACACACATCCAGTCACTGGATGTTCCAACTCCAGCTCCATTCTGACTGTAACTGCATAAGAAAGTCCAAGATGGAAAATATATTTGCAAATGACATATCATATAAAGGGCTAGTATCCAAGATCATATCATATAAAGGGCTAGTATCCAAGTTCTATAAAGAACTTATCAAACTCAACACCCAAGAAACAAAAATCTAGTCATGAAACAGGCAGAAGACATGAACATACATTTCACCAAAGAAGACATAGACATGGCCAACAAGCACATGAGAAAATGCTCTGCATCACTTGCCATCAGGGAAATACAAATCAAAACCACAATGAGATCCCACCTCATACCAGTGAGAATGGTGAAAATTAACAAGAGAGGAAACAACAAATGTTGGAGAGAATGTGGAGAAAGGGGAACCCTCTGCACTGTTGGTGGGAATGTGACCTGGTGTAGCTACTCTGGAAAACTGTGTGGAGGTTCCTCAAAGAGTTAAAACTAGACCTGCCCTACGACCCAGCAATTGCACTGCTGGGGATTTACCCCAAAGATACAGATGCAGTGAAATGCCAGGACACCTGCACCCGATGTTTATAGCAGCAATGGCCACAATAGCCACACTGTGGAAGGAGCTTCGGTGTCCATCGAAAGATGAATGGATAGAGAAGATGTGGTCTCTGTATACAATGGAATATTCCTCAGCCATTAGAAATGACAAATACACACCATTTGCTTCAATGTGGATGGAACTGGAGGGTATGATGCTGAGTGAGGTAAGTCAATAGGAGAAGGACAATCATCATATGGTCTCACTCATATGGGAAATATAAGAAATAGTGAAAAGGATTATAGGGGAAAGGAGGGGAACTGAGTGGGGAAAAATTAGAGACAGAGACAAACCATGAGAGACTCCTAACTCTGTGAAAAAAACACAAAGGGTTGTGGAAGAGGAAGTGGCCCTGGGGATGGGATGACTGGGTGATGGGCACTGAGGAGGTCCCTTGATGGGATGAGCACTGGGGGTTAGATTATATGCAGGCAAATTGAATTTAGATATGATATTAAAATAAAGAAAGCCCAAATTGGAACACTCCATTTTCCCAATCTACAAAATCCAAGATTGCACAAAATATAATGATGGCTGCTATTTCAAGTCACCAGCGAATTGTTACACAATGATAGCTAGAACATGTGCCTTTTTTGTTCGTTTTTCTTCTTTTTTGTCATTGGATCTCACAATCAACAATGTGTGATTACATATAGTGTCTCAAAAGAGTGTAGAGTTAAGGAGTCACTTAATTATACAACTTACCTGTCTTAGTGAGTTCTCCAGAGAAACAGAACCAATGGGAGATGTGGAAACAAACTTATTTTAAGCAACTGGCTCACATGACTGCGGAGGCTTGGTGAGTCTAAAATCTGATGGTGGGGGGCCGGCTGGAGGCCCAGGAAAGAGTTGCATTTTGAGTCCCAAGTTACTAGTGAACCAAGAAGAATTAATGCTGCAGAAAAAGTCCAAAGTCAGTCTGCTGGCAGAATTTTGTCTTTCCCAGGAAAGGTAGGAGTTTTAGTTCCAGTCAGGCCTTTAACTGTTTGGACGAGGACCACCCGCTGTGTGGAGGGCAAGCTGCTTTATTCAAGATCCACTTATTAAAATGTAAACCTCACCCAAGACGTCCTCACAGAAACATACAGAATAATGTCTGACCAAAAATCTGGGCCCTGTGTCCCAGCCAAGGTGACACACAAAATTAACCAAAGAACACCTGAGTAAAAAGCAAGGTGGTCTCTTTTGGTACAGTGTCAAATTTTGTCATTAATAGGTTGGAAGATTAGAGAGACATTTTTATTTATTTATTTATTTATTTATTTATTTATTTATTTATTATTACTTTTTTGTATATATTTTTTATAGGAGTTCGATTTGCCAACATATAGCATAACACCCAGTGCTCATCCCGTCAAGTGCCCCCCTCAGTGCCATCACCCAGTCCCCCTGTACTCCCCCACCTCCCCTTCCATCACCCCTTGTTCGTTTCCCAGAGTTAGGGGTCTTAGAGAGACATTTTTAAACATGTGTCCCATTATCATCCAATGCAATATGCCATTGGTTTAACAATACAATTATAAGGATATTATAAAAAATATAAGTGAAAGCTACTGATGTATCTAACACAGTGCCTGGCATAGAGTAAGCATCTATAAATGATAAACCCTGTATTCTTCTCTTTAATATTTGTTGTAAATAAGCAGCAAAACATATGGGAATAGAACAGGCACTTTAGGGGTCATCTGGTCCACATTTATATTAAAGATATCCCACTATTCTTTTTGTGAAGAGACCGGGAGTTGGACTAGGAAAGGCGCATCTGTACTTATACAGCCAAGTCTTCCACATCCTGGCAGGTCTTGCTAACTGATCCATTTATCTGAACCCTTAATAGGTACAGAATCTCTCCCAACACAATATTCACTGCAACTACTATCGACATATATGATTTGGTAGTTACATTCTGACCAAAGGGCCAGAAATTCCAGTCACTAAATATGCATTTAGGACCATCTACTCTGTGCTATTCCCATAGCACTTTCAATGTATTCCACTTCACTCTTTTTTTTTTTTAAAGATTTTATTTATTTATTCCTGAGAGACAGAGAGAGGCAGAGACACAGGCAGAGGGAGAAGCAGGCCCCATGCAGGGAACCCAATGGGACTCGATCCCGGGACCCCGGGGTCACACCCTGAGCCAAAGGCAGCTGCTCAACCACTGAGCCATTCAGGGGCCCCACCTTACTCTTTTTTAATATACATTTTGGTAATTAATTTTTTTTAACTGATTAATTTTTGAAGTCTGAGTTTAGTGGGCACACAATGTTCCATTAGTCCTCGTGTACAACACAGTGATTCTGCAAGTTTGTCCGGTGTGCTGTGCTCACCACAGTGTATCTACGATCCCTCATCATCCCTCTACCTTATTCTTCAGGTTTACTGATTTCCTACTGTGCTTTCTGTGAGCATGTATAACCACGCTCAACTGAAAATGGCCCGGTAGACACTTATATTTGTTAGGTGCCACATTGTCTTGGGTAAATTCACGAAAGTTAGGGGAAGATTATGAGATGGATGTGGGGGGAAGGGAGCACCTTACCTTGGTGCAATTACTGAGGTATTCCATCATATGGGGCCGTCCTCAAGAGCTGAGGTGAGTGACACCGGTGGAGTAAGATGATGTGAGAAATCCAGGCGAAAGGGTAAAACAGAGATATGCTCTCTTAGGCATATACTGGTCAGTTCTGTTTCTGTATACCTTGAGAAAACACTAAGCAACAGGTAAGTCAAAACTAGATAAGTAGTCTTAGAAGTTGGCAGACTATAATCATACTTAAAATAGATGAAGAATCAGAAAATATTCATGGTGTGATCTCAATCTTAAACCTACTGAGGCTTGTTTTATGGCCTAATATATGATCTGTTTTGGAAAATTGTACCATGTGCACTTGAAAAGAATATGTACTCTGTTGTTTTTGGATGGAGTGTTCTGAATATATGTGTCATTTCCAATGGATCTCACATGTCATTTAAAGACATTGTCTACTTATTGATTTTCTATCTGTATGATCTATCCAGTGATGTAAGTGGGGTGTCAGAGTCCCCCGTTATTATTGTATTACCATCAGCTTCTCTCTTTATGCTTGTTAATATTTGCTTTATGTATTTAGGTGCTCTAGTGTTGGGTGAATAGGATTTTACAAATGTTGTATCCTCTTGTTGGATTGATCCCTGTATCATTATAACATGCCCTCTTCTGTCTCTTGTTACATTATTTGTTTTAAAGTCTATTTTGTCTAATATAAGTATTGCTACCCATTCTAATGGTAAAAAACTGACAGCTTTCCTCTGAAGGTCAGAAATAATACAAGGGTGTCTATTCCCACTACTTTTACTCAACATAGTACTAGAACTCTTAGCCCCAGCAAGAGAAAGAAATAAGAGGCATCCATATCAGTAAAGAAAAAGTGAAACTCTCACTCTTTGCAGATGACATAATACTGTACATAGAAAAAAAATTTTTTTCGGCCATGGAGCCCAATGTAGGGCTTGAACTCATGACCCTGAGATCAAGACTTGAGCTGAGATCAGAGTTGGGCACATAACCGACTGACCCACCCAGGTGCCCCTATACATAGAAAATTCTAAAAACTCTACCAATAATACTAGAAGTAATGAATTCATACAGTTCACAGTACTAGATCAATACTGTTTTTATACAGTAACAATGAGGTGGCAGAAAGAGAAATTTAAAAAATCCCATTTAAAATTGTACCCAAAAGAATAAAATATCTAGGAATAAACTTAACCTAGGAGGTAAAATACTTGTACTCTGAAAACTGTAAAACACAGATAAAAAAATGTAAAGATGACAAACAAATGGAAAATCTTCCATGCTCATGAATTGGAAGAATTAATATTGTCAAAATGTCCATAATACCCCAGGCAACTTACAGATTCAATGCAATCCTTGTCAAAATACCGACAATATTTTTCACAGAACTAGAACAAAGAATTTTAAAATTTGTATGGAACCATAAAAGATCCTCAAATAGCCAACGCAATCCTGAGAAAGAAGAACAAGCTGGAGGTATCACAATTCCAGATTTTAAGTTATACTACAAAGTGGTAGTAATCAAAACAGTATGTTATTGGCATAAAAATAGACATATAGATCAAAAGAACAGACTAGAGACCCCAGAAATAAACTCCCATTTATATGATCAATTAACCTATGACAAAAGAGATAAGAATATACAATGGAGAAAAGACAGTATTTTCAATAAATGGTGCTAAAAAAATCCTGGATAGCTAAATGTAAAAGATTGGAACTAGACTACTTTCTAAGATCATACCCCAAAATAAACTCAAAATGGGTTAAAGAGCTTAACATGAGATATGAAATCATAAAAATCCTAGAAGGGAACACAGTCAGTAATTTTCTAGACATCAGCTATAGTAACATCCTTCTAGATATGTCTCCAAAACAAGGAGCAAAGATAGACTATTGGGACTACATCAAAATAAAAAGCTTTTTGCACAGCAAATAAACTATCAACAAAACAAAGAGACAACTTGCTGAATTGGAGAAGACATTTGCAAATGACATGTGTGGTAAGGGGTTGATATTTAAAATATATGAGGAACTTCTAACAACAACAACAACACCAAAATCTGATTTAAAAATGGGCAGAGGACCTGAATAGACATTTTTCTAAAGAAGACACCCAGATGGCCAACACATGTAAAGGTCTCAGCATCACTGATCATCAGAGCCATGCAAATCAAATCCACAATGAGATACCACCTCACACCTGTTCGAATGGCTAAACTCAAGACAAGAGATAACAAATGTTGGAGAGAATGTGATGGAAAGGAACCCCTGTGCATTGTTGGTGGGAAGGTAAATTGTTGCAGCCACTGTGGAAGGCAGTGTAGAGGCTCCTCAAAAAATTTGAACTAGAACTAATTCCACTATTGGATGTTTTGCCTCGGAAAATTAAAACACTAACTTGAAAAGATATATATTCACACCTATGTGTATTACAGTGTTATTTACAATAGCCAAATTATGGAAACAGTCCAGATGTCCACTGATAGGTGAATGGGTAAAGATGTGGTACACACACACACACACACACACACACACACATCACATAGCCATAAAAAGGATGAGGTTGTGACATTTGAGACAAAATGAACAAACCTAGAGGCTGGCTAAATGAAATAAGTCAGGCTGAGAAAGACAAATACCGTGTGAGTCCACTGTTAAATGGAATCTAAAAAAATGAATAAACAAAAAACAGAATCAGAACTGTAAATACAGAGAACCAACTGATTATTGCCACAAGGTAGAGGAGAGGGGTTGGGCAAAATGGGTGAATGAGAAAGGGAGATTCAGGTCCCCTGTTATGGAATGAGTGAGTCACAGGAATAAAAAGCAGAGCGTAAGGAATACAGTCAATGATATCATAATAGTGATGTCATGGGATGGGTGGTAGCTATACTTATGGAGAACATAGCATAATGTATAAACTTGTTGAGTCATTAAATTGTATGCCTGAAACTAATGTAATATGTGTCAACTCTATTCAAAAAAATATTCAAAATAGACAATGAATATTGGGGAAATACAAAAGCAATTTCTTTATTCACTGGAATGGACCTTCAGGGTCAGATTCTTTTCTCTCAGGGCTGACTATATGGAGATGGGATTTCACTCACAGAGGGACCTAGAAGACAAGGAGGACTTCGAGAGTTTCTAGGACTGGAGGAAAGCCCGGACGCGATGTTATAACTGGACCCGGGCTTACAGATTGATACAAGACAATAGGTCGGTAGCGCTAAGCCCTCAAGTGTCCATTTGGTTTCATTAAATACTTTTTGTTCAGAACAGTTGTTTGTCCTTGAGGCTGCAATATGGCTGAGACTGCTGAGGAAAAACAATTTGTTTCTGCTGTGAAAAGAGCAAGAATGCTGAAGCCATGAAGCATGCATACTCTGACATTTCCTAACCCTCTTGTGTTGCTTAAGGAAGACAAAATGACAGCTCCTCCCATCCCAGTGGGTCTTCCAAAGGGATAGGCAGTGTTTAATATTTTGTCACTTTTTATTTTTGATATGATTTTAAACTTGTATGGGAAATTCCCACATACTCTAAATCCAGATTTACTAATTGTATTTGCATTTTCCCCATTGGCTTATTATTTACTTTCTCCCTCTCTCTGACCATATATACATATGCATATACAAACACGCATATATGTGTATGTATATGTATATATGTGTATGTGTGTTTGTATATGTTTTTCTGTGTATTTTTCTGAATCTTTTGAGACTAAGTTAGACAAATCATAATAACCTTTTATCACTATTATGAGTTGAATTGTGTCCTCCCCAAAGAATACATTGAAGTCTTAAACCTGGTGTCTCAGAATGTGACCATATACGGAAATAGTCTACATGGAGGCAATCAAGTTAAAATAAAGTCATTAATGTGGGCCCTAATCTGATGTCTGTTATCCTTATGAAAGGAGAAAAATGGCACACGTGTACACACAGAGAGAGAGAGACCTCCATGTAAAGATTGGAAGAATATACTGTCACAAATCAAAGAACTACCAGGAGTTAGGAAAGAGGCCTGGGTCAGATAACTTCCCTAGAGCCTTCAGAGGGAACATGGCTCTGCTGATATCTTAATCTTGGACTTTTAGTCTCCAGAACTTCAAAGAATAAATTTCTGTTGCTGAAGCCACTAATTTTGTGGTACTATGTTATAGCAGCCCTAGAAAACTAATATATTCTCTAAATATTTGAGAAAATTTTCTAAAATCAAGAACATTTTCTTATGGAACTATGTATTTTCTCTTCTTTATCTTTTCTTTCCTCTCTCCTATTCCCTCTTTCCTCTTCTCCCTGAACTCCAGTTCTGTAATCCATATTTCAGACTGATACTGTCCTACCCAGATCCTGTTCTGTTTTGTTTAATACATTTTTTTATATCTCTGTTCTTCAGACTGGGCAAATTTTATTCATAAATCTTCAAATTAGTTGACCATTTCTACTGTTTTCTCCAATCAGCTGTTATGCATACTTAATAATAACGTGTTTTTCCCTAATTTCAGTTATTTCATTTTCAGTTCTAGGATTTATATATGGCCATCAATTACACTTTCCATCTATTTGCCAAAAGTCCCCACCTGTTAACTAATTATAACCATGTTCTCCTTCAAAACTGTGAATATATCATAATGTTTGTTTTAAAGCCCTAATTTCATAATTCTAACATCTGGATCATCTTGAAATTATTTATATTGACTGTATGTCCTGTTGACAATGGTTTCTCTTTTCCTGTTTTGTTTTGCTTTTGCTTTTTCAAATCTAGTAATTTGTGATTGTATGCTGGAAATCAAAGATTGTGTGTTGCAGTGATTTGAACTATTGTCAACTTCTAGAGATATTTTATCTTACAGGCAGTAAATTTGGTTAGACTGAAACTTTTTCTTGTGATAAGCAGCAGCAAAGTTCTCTGCTCATTTACCTCAGTTTTTTATTTGCCCTCTCCCTCCCACCCCCACTCCCCATCTATCTTCTTGGCTTTTCTTCCACTTGTAGTAGTTCAGGGATTGGCCAACAGATTGTGTGGAATTTATATACAGATTTGGGGTTCATCCTTTGTGTAGTCCTCCTATCCAAGGTTTTTTTTTTTTTTTTTTTTTTTTCTCACTTTGTAGCTGTTTGGGCTGCTCTAAACTCTAAACTCTTGATTAAATTAATACTGAAGTATTTATCTCTTAGATTTATACTGAATTCATAACCAATTGAACTCCCATTTCCTAAATACTATATTTACACATTGTACCATTTAAAAATATTTAATGCTTTGCATTTGTCCATTAAATCATTTATAGATTAAACATTTTTCTAGGCTGTCTAGTTTCTAAGATACTGTGATGTTGAGGCAGAAACATTCAGATAAGATCTAGTGTGTAGAGCTAAATAGATATAGTCAAGAAGATAAAATAACTATATTCAGGGATCAATAATGTGATTTGATAAAAGATATATACCAAGTATTATGGAAACATAGTGAAAACATTAAAACAGAATAAATAGAGAAGTAGTGAAAGCTTCAAAGAAGAGGTAAAATTTGAACAGAATAGAATGAAATGACATGTGAGTTTTCAAAGTGAGTACATTAAGGGTGCTGGGCATTCCAAATATGGAAAATAGCTTGCCAAAGGAAGAGAGAAGTGGGAGAAAATGAGATTTGTCAGTCATCAGGTACAGATGGGAAATGAGAAAGAGAGAGAGAAAGAAATACTAGGAACATGCTTTAGAAATCGAAGGACCTTCTACAACCTGTAAAGTCATATTTTTTTCTTGTTCGAAATTAAAAAAAAAAATGACTAGCCTAACCCGAAGAATAACAGTCATACTTGTATTTTGGAAAGATAACTTGTAACAGTTATAGTAAGACAAGGAGACTGATGTTGGAAAGGCCAGTTAAGTGAAAAATGCCGAGGCCCTGAACCAAAGCTGTCATGAGGGTGGTGAAATGGAAGGTGACAGATTGAAGAAACATTCAGAAAACCAAATAATTCAAGTGGGAAATGAAAAGGATGATTCCAGGATGGCTCTGAGGTCACAGACTTGAGTGACTGAAGGTGTTAGCCAGAAAAAATCTACTTACAGAGTAAACTAAAGAAGACTTCAACACATAAGGCAGAGATTTGGTGAACCTCGTAAAACAAAGTTGAGTTTGAAAAGTGTTCAGCAGGAGTTCTAGGGGATTTATTACGTCATCACATTAGTGTCAGTGCATCCTTTCTGTCCTTCTGGCCCTTTTTATTTGCCCTCTCCCTCCCACCCCCACCCCCCATCTATCTTCTTGGCTTTTCTTCCACTTGTAGTAGTTCAGGGATTGGCCAACAGATTGTGTGGAATTTATATACAGATTTGGGGTTCATCCTTTGTTTTATTTTTTTAATCTATTTGAGGAAGACAGAGACAGAGACAGAGACAGAGAGAGAGAGAGAGAGAAAGAGAGAATGGGTAGGGGGAGGGGCAAAGAGGGAGGGAGAGGCAGGCTCTTCCAGAGCAGGGAGCCCCAAGCAGGGCTCCATCCAGGACCCTAAGATCATGACCTGAGCCAAAGGCAGATGTTTAACTGACTGAGTCACCCAGGTGCCCCATAAATAGGTTTTTATTTTTTTCATCTGAATTCTAAGCTAGACTCCTGACTGTGTTATCACTGATAATGAGAAATGTAAGTAATGAAATGGGACTAAAACGATCCTTTCTTGGCTCATTCTTTGTATGGGGCACATATTCTATGTGATATTCATACATTTCTTTTAATCTGTCTCATCTATTCTATAGTGATTTTGCAGATGGGAAAATGGGAGTTCAGAATCAGTAATTAGTGGAACCTAATTGTGAAATGTGCCATTTTTTGAGGTCAGTGATCCCAAAAAATATATCTAAACAATTCCCATAACCAGTTGGATGCTGTTAATATCTAATGCTAGACAATTAGGAGAAGTTGCAGTTGACATTTTAAAAAATGGTAATTCGAGTCATATAGATAAATCCTTTTGGTTAAATACACATTATCTCCTCCCAGATACATTTGATTCTGTCTCCATTTCTTTCTCTCAGCTTTTGCGTGCTATCCGGTTATTGAGCTACCGGGATGCTATCCACCTCTGTTAAGGAGGCCACAGGATGAATTGTGCATCCATGTTGTAAACCATTTAGAGCTTTCTGGGTAGAGTAAATGTTACCACTTGAGGGCATCCTGTCATTATGTTCTGTAATAGTCCTGAACTTCTAAATCCACCTCAAAACCATAGCTCTCTGACAGAGGGCTAAGGAAAAAAAAAAAAAAAAAAAAAGTCTTTGCCGGAAAAGCTGAGGCAGCAGTGAAAATGGTAATTTACCATGCTAAATTGGTGTTTCCTGGAGTACTAGGTCAGTGAAGACTGTATTTCAGGAAATGCTAAGTCAACAGAAGAGGGTAAGTGATCCAGATAGAAGTTGATGGAATCTTCCTGGCAGGGACCAAAGTAGGCATTTCAACACTGAGTGCTCGGCTGGTTAAAATGATTTTGGGGGAGGAATCTGCATTTGAAGTTTGCTTTGAGCAGAGAAGGCAAGAAAACACCATCGTGAGTAGCGTTCCTTCGGGTAATAGTGGTAGCAGCTCTACTCTAGGCCTATTTGATATGAAGGAGAAGTTGAAAACGAACGACGTATCTGATTGAAAAATTTGAATTGATAGTACAACGTTAAACACTAGCATTTTCCATTGGATTTTCGATGAAGATGGGGAAACAAATACATTAAAATATGTGAAAATATGTCTAAAAGTTTATGATTTTTGTTAGAATGCAGTAATCCTCTCCCAATGTGGAATAAGTCAATAGAAAACATCCATGCTAATTACGACCACTTAATTTTCCATCGGTGTTCACCCATGCTTACAGGAAACGACAGCAACAAAAACACAGGTAAGTAATAGATTCTGAGGAAAGACAAGCATTGTGCCCTGAAGGGAAAGTCATAGTCAAAACCAGGGTATAGCATAAAAAGCTTTATTATAAGATATCAAACTCTTTTAAACCAGTAGATTTTACTGATCAGTACAATCAATTTTTGAAATGTCAACTATTTAAAGAAAACAGGGTAGGTTGGTAGTTTTATCCAACCCCTCAATCTTTTTAGCATTCTATCTTATAATTGGAATAAGTAGCAGTGCTTTGTCGTACACCAAATCGCCTTTACTTTTGTGTGTGTTTGGGTATAAGATGTCATATATTTGAAAAGAAACTTAGACGTCAAGCTTGTTTCTCTTAAAGGACATTGAACTTTTTAAAATTAAATTGATTGAGTATGCTGTGTATGAAACGTAAGGGAGAGGAAATATATTTACACTAAGGAAGTCTAAATCAGAACTAATCTTAAAGCAAGTATTCTTATTATAGTAACATAATATAATACAAAAATATTTATTATATATATAATGTGTATGTGTATATAGTAAATATAGCGTGCATATATACATATATGTGTGTGTATATATATAATATGTGAACAAGTTTAATTATACGTACAGAGCAGCTGGTCAATCTTAGGAAATTTGGTCCAATACCACCCCTGACAGTTTTTAAATGAAGGGATCATGGGTGTAGATTTTTTTCTGTCCTCATGGTTTAATCCTTCACACCAGTAGCTGCTGGTAGGCTATTAGCAGCCCCCTCAGGTCAGCAGAGGAATGAGCCATGTCAAGTAGTTATCGGCTCAGGCCTAGTATTCTCTAACACACTGTCATGACTGCTTTCATATGACAAGATAGCATCTTAAAAAGATCTGGAGGTAGACTCTTCTTATTAAAGGCAAGCTATCAATTCTCCCAACGAGAAACATTTGCCAGGGATTTCCTCAGAAGCGTGGTCTTGGATTTCTATTCAAAGGGGAATTAAAAGTCCCACATAGACACACTCACACGCTGAGAAAAAGAAGAAAAAAAAAAAAAAGGAAAAGGAAAAAGCACCCCTGGGTCCAGAAACAGACTATGACAGGCTGGATAAAATAAAATCTTCTAGTTTGGATTTCCCTGATAGCTCCAGGATGACACAAAGCTCCAGTGGTAGTAGACTAGAAAAAAAATGGCCATTAGGGAGTTGAAAGCCATTTATTGTAGGCAAACTGCCAGAGGGGAGGGAAAGCAAAGAAATCGAGTGAGGTCTTGTTTGTAGTGAATTTCAAAGCATGTGTATGTGATGTATAGTAAACAACTACCCCAAATTGATTTCCTTGAGGGAACAAAAAGTTGCTACTCTAAATAGACTTTAAAAGTGATATCAGAAAAAAAAAAAAAGTACTAAGAGATCATTACTATGAAATTTCCAATCACCTTATAAATGGAGGGTGAAAAGCAGCCGATTGCAGGGCTCACTTCTTTTTCATCTAATCAACAAGCTGCTCCTGTTCCGTGAAATGGAATGAAATGAATGCCATGGCCTTTTAAAGGAGCACAGGGGATCTATTTATTGTGAGAAGAGATTTGCTGAATAACTATAAAGCGCAGAGATAATTTTGGAAGTCAGCGAACAGCTTTGCCACAGAGGCCCTCAGAACCCACCTGTCCGTGATATCTATTCTTCCTCCGACAGGCACCTCATTTATTGGAAATCACTTTTCTCGTCATCCTCAGCCAACATATCTGCCCAGGAGTTTGAAAAAGCGACATTGACAATGACAAGCACTAACTCTTGGCACGATAAAGATTGGGGACACGGAAAATTGTCATTCAGTGCCCATTAATTTCATTGGAAAACAGAAGAGCAAATGTGTTTCAGACTTTTTTCATTAGCACATGTCTGCTGTGGTTCTCTGTGGGAATGACATGACAGGAAGCTGCGGAGTGACGTGGAAAAGCTACAGCCTTTCAGGGGGCCCATACAGGTACTCCTCACTCTGTTTAACTACAGGGATGAAAAGACGAAAAAGATGCCGTTTTAAGTCGACTCGCTAGTGTTATTTCCCACATCAGTGATAAACATTTGGGAATGCAACTTTCTGGAATTTTACTTTTGCCCTAAGTGATAATGCAAATCAAACTTAAAAATATGTAGCACGCATCTTTGTACCAAATATTTAAAGCAGAGATAATGAAATTCTGATTAAATATGCATAGACACTCAAAGACATAAAGTATATAAAGTCATTCTCATATTTAGCAAAGTAACTTATGTAAAGTCGAAGAGCAATAATAAGAAATTAAGCGACTTTTTGGTATCGAGTTGTGTAAGCTCTTTAAATAGCTTGGATATTAACCCTTTATTGAAAGCAGCATCATTTGAAAATATCTTCTCCCATTCGGTAGGAGTTTTGTTGTTTTGTTGATGGTTTCCCAATGGGACAAGGTCATTCTGCGCCTGCCCTCCCCACCTTGCCTACAACTTGGTTTTTATTTAACCACTTATGTATATTCTATCATAAAATATATAAATGAATTTTTTTCAGGGTGCTTAAAGGACAGATATATTCTAGTATTAAAGGCAGTACTTTGTAATATAGGAGTGAAGGAAGCGGAGAGTAGAGATCATGCTTGGAATATAACAGTAAAACACTAAATAAGGGAAAGTGCATTTCTTAGAACGTGTGACACTCAGTATGAGCCAATTTTCAGCCACTGAATAGTAAAATATTGACCCCGTTTAAAATTATACCGATGCACATCTTTACAGATCTCTGCAGGAGCAGATATTCTTCTGTCGACATCTGACTTAGGTGGCAGACTTTCATTTCCGTGGCGTGGTAGCCTGTCTATACACCCCAAATGACCATCCAAAAATAAAAAAAAAAAAAAACAATAAAATGTTTGAAAATAAAATATTAAAAAATATATATCATTGATTTGCGTAAGCATGATGGAGGAAAAAAGAAAAAAAAAACTCATTGGAGACCCAAAGTGAAGCAAAAGCAGAAACCTTACAGTGAGTGATTTCCAAAACCAGCTAGGGGTTCTAATAAGAGACTTGGGCATGAAACCAGCCCCCCCAATGTGTTGTATGGGGGTCTTTCCAAACCCCAGGGATGGAGCTCCTAACCTTCTAGGCCTATGGTGCCTCACCTGGTGAGAAACAAGACACACCATATCACAGACCCTCCAGAAGCGGTGCCGTTAGGTTTCCGGATGCCTTTTGTACCTAGGAACAAAAAGTTTTGCTTTTAAAGTGTTTTGGAGTTTAGAAGACATTTTGACATACATTTCCTCACTTAACCTCAGAGCAACTCTGTGATGTCAGAATCTTTTATTACCCTGGTTCAGAGATTAGAAAACCCGTGGTTAGTAAGAACAAAGAATGATGGGAGTTTGGAACTCAACCTGGTTTTCCTGATCCTGAAACCTGTTTGCTGTCCAAAAATGTCTAAACACAGTCTGTTAATGTGAATTTCACCTCCTGAAGCACCCCGTCTGCATCTGTGGAAGAGTTTGTGCCCTGGGAAACGCAGATATCCTGCTGAAAGCCTTAAAAATTATGATTTTTTTTTTTCAGGTTCTCACCTCCTACCACCACCAAGACCGAAAGAAATTGAGTACTGAACAGAGTAGCAGAAAGCAAAGATACCCACATGTCTTTCCAACCCTTTGCAAGAGAGTAAGGCGACGCTCTTTAAAATAGCTGTTGAGGTTATGAAACACGATGGATCCAGATCACGCCCGCGTGGATGGCTTCGTAAATCAGTACCAGGGGATTTACAAAGTTTCTATTCAAAATCATCTCTCCTTGGGGTTTCATCTCCATTTCTCACTCTTCCTCAACTACGTCGGGTCATTGATGAGTCTGGAAAGGGCTTTCAGTGAACAATCCTAAAACTTGTGATTAACATTTCCATTTAATGAAACAACCTAATGCTTTTAATCAGAAACCTGATGATGTCAAAAAAAAAAAAAAGGCAAGAGAACCCAATGCTCAACTGCAGGACATTTATGACGAATAAAATCTTGCACCAAAAGAAGTAATGGGAGTTAAGTTTTCATCAAAAAGAGAACTCTAGGGATCCCTGGGTGGCGCAGGGGTTTGGCGCCTGCCTTTGGCCCAGGGCGTGATCCTGGAGACCCGGGATCGAATCCCACATCGGGCTCCCGGTGCATGGAGCCTGCTTCTCCCTCTGCCTGTGTCTCTGCCTCTCTCTCTCTCTCTCTCTCTGTGACTATCATAAATGAAAAAAAAAAAAAAGAGAACTCTAATGATGCTGGTAGTGATGGATTACCTGTGTCATGTGGAATGTCATGTATATATCATATATAATCACTTTCTTTTTTTGTTAAAGGGAATTATATTAAAATGCTGTTTTCCTCTGACATTTGAGACATTTTGGGAAGAGAAGAATGCAAGGGAGTAGATTATTATAAGGACAACCTATCCCACCATCACACTCAGAGGCTACTAATGAAATAGAGGACTATCTCCCACAGTCCTCAGGGATTTGACAGGCAGCTCAGTAATCCAGCTGATGACAGTCACATATCCTGGATGCTGGCAGTAGAGTAAGTGAAAATAATTTCCATTCATATTTGGGTGGCTGAGATCTCTTTCTCCCTCTCATTTTTAATTTTATCATCAAAAAGAGTATATTACAAAACATACAGAATTACCCCCCCCTCAAAAAAAAAGTGAATTACAACAATTAAAAAAAAAAAGAATGAATTTCAGCCTGTTTGTTGATCCAGTGCAAAGATGACCAGGGTGCACATAGGCACCTTGCCTCCACCTGCAGGAAGGAAATTACTTGTTAGCTCCTCCTTCAAGGCCTGCCATCTCCTGGAGGCTTCTTACCAAATGACAACAATAATAATACTTCGAAATTACATTACTTACCCTGCTTTACAAATTCGTAAAACTCTTGCTAAACATAATTTCATTTAATTATCACAATAATTCTGGGATGCTGGCAGGACAGGCACTTCCCTGTTCATTTTGTTGATGCTTATACCAAAGTTTAGAGTGTGGAACTATTTTTATTGAGGCCTACAGTGATCATTCCTCTCTTCTGAATTCTTACAGAAGAGCAAGTCTACACTGCATCTTTGATGGGGTTATTAACATCTTTCTGGTGGGCCATCAGACAATAATAATAATGAACGCATGTCATTCTCGCTATATGGCAAGCCCTGCTTCAGAGCTTTACATGTATCAGTGAGTTAGATCCTCACCATCACCCTAGGAGGTAGGTAATATTATTAATCCAGATTTTACAGACTAGGGAACTGAAACACAAAGAGCTTAAGCGACTACCTCAAAGCCACACATTTAATAGGTGGCAGAGCCTGAATATAAAACCATGGCAGTCTGGTTCCAGAACCCGTGCACTAGTACAAAAATGAATGCATGAATAGCCTTAGATTGCACAGTTTTGGTGTAAGTGCCATTGTCCTTACTATTTTCAGTTGTAAGCAAAATGTTTATCGTTTCATCACAGCTACAAGGATACTTTTAATTATTTAATAGGCCAATTGCCTAATTCTGTTTGAAAACTATCAATCCCTAAATGTTCAGAGAAGATTATCAATGGCCTATGCCTGCCCTCGGCCCCATAATCAATTAACTTGCTTCTATAATAGAATGTAATGCAGATCAGAAAATGGAAGTGAGGATCTTCCAATAATTGGGTTTCTTTGGCTAACTATGATTTTACTCTTCATCTGTTAGAATGGCAGGGTGCCTCTAAAGGAGAAGACTAGGGACTGATCATATTGACAGTGATCCTATATTTTACAAATTGATGAACTCAGAGGTGGTGGTGGTTGCTATTTTGTATGTTTGACAGATTTGTTTTAGCTTTCTCTTCACTTTAGCTCACCTCTGCAAGAGCATTTCAACAGTTCAACACACCTTCACTTTAGTGAGAGTCTTCTAATCTTTTCTTGAAAAGCCACTGTGGTTCCAATGTCCTGATCTCCACCGGGAATGAAATGGTTGATGCATCTCTCTGTTGGAAGACTGGAAGGGTGGGAAGCTTCCCCACAGCCACAATTAATGTTTCTTTCTTGGGGCCAAAAAGTCACTGGGGTTGTCACACTGCCTTCAATATGTGAGATTAGCGTTCTTGCATGATGGGCCCTGACCCTTGGGATATTTCCCCTCTACTATTAAACCTTCCCATAGCCAATACTTTGGAAATTATTTAGAAAGCTCCTGCACAATTCTAACTGATTGATAAACATGTTTATTAAGTGCTTTAGATTCAACCCAAGATATCTTGCAGTCAAATGGATTCAAAGTACTAAAAGAGACAATGTAAGAAAACACATTTCAGTGCTCTGGCTTTACTCCACTGCAGATATCCAATAACATAGGCATTTTATATGCAGCTAAAGGATATAGGACTTAGTGGTTCAGAGTAGATTCCAGAGGAAGTCTGCTTTGATTCACCCGAGTCTGCTACCCAGCAAGATTGCATTTTCAAACACATAGAATACTTTCTGGTAAATAAGAGCTCCTAGTGTCATCATGACCCGCAAAGATGCTATCTTTGAGATCAGCTGGGCTCAAAGTATAGTCTACCTAGGAATGGCATGCGGAGACTTTTAAATTGTGAGTTTATGAACTCCACCTCAGCTCAATTCAGTCTGTATCTCCAGCAAATTATAGCCCAAATATTTTGCGCTGTTTGTGCAGGGAGTTAAAATAGATGATGCAGTGGGTTGGAGACAGTACTTTGAGCAAAACTGACCGAGACTTTTTCAATCTCTACAGCACCGGTTTCTCAATGTTATTAAATCTCCACATTGTAAGGCACTGCACTAAAGCTGCATAAAGATTCCATCCTTGAGGGGATCCCTGGGTGGCGCAGCGGTTTAGCGCCTGCCTTTGGCCCAGGGCGCGATCCTGGAGACTCGGGATCGAATCCCACATCGGGCTCCCGGTCCCTGGAGCCTGCTTCTCCCTCTGCCTATGTCTCTGCCTCTCTCTCTCTCTCTCTGTGACTATCATAAATAAATAAAAATTAAAAAAAAAAAAAGATTCCATCCTTGAGTATTTGTAAAGTGTCTAGCTTATATATTTTGCTTTGTTTTCCAGCTAGAATTGCCATGGGAGTGTTCACATTCCTCTGGTCAGGATGTTTAATGCCACTCCCAGTTGTCTTCTCACCCAGCCCTTAGGACCCCCAGGGCACATTAAAACATGAAAGAGGGAAGTAAATAAGACTTTGTAAACATTAGTAATAATAATAATAATAATAATAATAATAATAATAATAGTCCAGCCTACTCTTTGAGGAATACTAATATAAAAAAGATGGCATGTGGGTGTTTCCTTCAGCCTCCACCAGCATGACCTTCGGAGGTGATACCAAAAAAAAAAAACAAAAACAAAAACAAAACACACACACACACACACACACACACAAATAACCCCCAAATCAAAACCTAAAACAAAAGGAAAAAACAAAAAATACCCAAACACCTGAGCAGGGAAGGAATGAAGACTCAGTACTATTACAGGGAACTGATGAGTTCTTAGAGCAATGGAAGGAGTAATGCCAACAAATAACAAAGACCCCGATGCCACGCTTACAGCAGAGTCAAGAGAAATGAGCATATTGAATTTTTAAGCACTGATAGGATCTGTTAATCATTAGGAAAGATGTTGAGACCAGTTAGTTCAAGAGGGTTGGGCAAGTTCTGCTTACAGGCAGTCAGGCAGGCTAATTACTTTCCACTTCACACTTTATGGGCTACCATGCTTTACATCCAGCATGGGCTGCATTCCCTGAAGAGGAGGAGCTTATGAAATGAAGGGAGGGATGGAACAATGGTCCTTCCATTATCAAGTTGTTGTAAAGGTTTAAAGGGAAAATATGTCGAAAACACATGGGAGAGTCCCTTGCACATGATTGTCTTACATCCTTATTAGGGTAAACATTATATCTAATATTTCATATTAAGAATATTTTGTACTGGCAGTTCACAAAGTATGGCCTGCAAACCTCTGGGGATCCTGGAGAAATTTTGGAGGTTCAGAAAGGTCAAAATTATTTTAAGACATTTTAATTGTGGTAAAAAAAATACATGTAAAAGGATGTACAAGCAAAATGTGGTATATACATACAACATTTTATTTACCTATCCATCCATGGATGGACACTGGGATTGCTTCCAACTTTTAACTATTGCAAATAATGCTGTTATGAGCACGGACACACAAATATCTTAGTTTATGCTTTCAAATCTTCTGGGTATATATCCAAAAGTGGAATTGCTGGATCATATCATAATTATATTTTCAATTTTGGGGGGAGCCACTATACTGTTTTCCTTAGTGACTGCACCATTTTGTATTTCCATTGTGTATTTCTATGCACAAGTATTATTTCTCCACATCCTCACCAAAACTTCTCAATTATAAGAGCTATCTTAATGGGCGAGTGGGTGGGTAGCCCTCATTCTTAAGTGAGAGTTTCACCAGAATTGAAATCTCTAATAACTTTGTAGATACTATTCTTTGAATTCAGGCTTTTAATGCTGCTTCTGAGATTTCAGTGGTGAGTATAACTAATCATCCTTCCTTTATTTGCAAACGAAACCTACCCTTCCTCTCTGACCACTTTAAGATTGCCTCTTTGTCTTATTTATCATTCAGTACTTTGATTCAGATGTGTTTAGGTGTTCACTGATCCACTGAAATATACATATCAAGACAACAATGACCTCCAAAATAACAAAAAAAATACAATACCTGTCCTCACTCTTTTACACATTTTTAGCATTATTCGACAGAAATAAATACTCCCATATATTTGAAAGATTCTCTCAATTTCTGTGATTCCATATTCTTATAGCTCTCCTTTTAGCCACTTGAGAATTCCTGGTTATAAATTTTTATAAATTCCTTATTTTTATCTAACCTCTAAATATTAATTATTCTCAAGATTGGTTCTAGGTTTTACTATCTTCTCCCTCTACATATTCTCCCTGGGTAATCATCTCCAAGTTGATGGCTTTAAATATTAACTATACATTTATGACTCCCAATTATGTATGTCTGGCCCAAACTTGTTCTGAGCTTCATATACATATGACAGATAGCTAGGTAGAGTGAACTCTGAAATTTATTAAGAATGATATTAATGACCACTCTCACATCCCAACCTGTTTTTCACTCAGGTCAGTCTTTTCCCTATAAATAATTGACGCCGCTGTCAAACCAGATGCTCAAGTCAAAACCTAGTAGTTAGCCCTATTCCTACATCTAAATCTTGGTGCACTCCACAGTATTATCTCTACCTTACCGCATATCCAAGTGAAAACCACTCTTAACTCTTACCCGGTCACCTCCAATGTGGTCTCCAAAACTGGTCTTTCTATCTTACCTTCCTATCATCTCTTCTATTTTAAATAGGTGAATCTTTTGAAAAATGTGAATTATAGAAGACTCCCCCCACCCCCAGCTCAAAAGCTCCCAATGTGCTTAGAACAAGATCCAAACTTCCTAGTAATAGTGCACAAAACTTAGCATGTTTTTTCCATTGCTTGGCTCCCTAATATCATCTGCTACCTCTTTACTCACTAGGCTGCAGTCAACTTGTTTTCCTTAACTATTGTTTGACCAGATCGAGCTCATTTCTGCCTTGTGGTCTTTGTACTTGTCTCTATGACTGGAGCAATCTTTCAGGTTTCCTTTCAACCTCAGGTCTCTACTTAAATTCTGCTGAGACCAAATCTCAATCTTATCTCAGTGGTGTCATCCTCCCTTCCCCAGTAATGATCATGTCAGGGCTTCTTATTTTTCTTTTCTTTCTTTCTTTCTTTTTTTTTTTTTAAGATTTTATCCATTTATTTAGGAGAGACAGAGAGAGAGAGGCAGAGACACAGGCAGGGGGAGAACCAGGTTCCCTGTGGGGAGCCTGATGTGGGACTCGATCCCAGGATCCCGGGGTCACAACCTGAACCAAAGGCAGATGCTCAACCATTGAGCCACCCAGGCATCCCAAGGCTTCTTATTTTCTATGAGGCACTTAGCAATATTTAATATCATCCTATATTAATGTTTACCTCCTTCAACATAAACATAAATTCTGTGGCACAGAGGCCATGTTTACCCAGTTGTTATGGTGCCTGACATAGAAGACACTCGATAAATACTTGTTAAATTAACTTTAAAGAATTAGGGCAGTTCCCGGTGGCCCAGTGGTCTAGCACTGCCTTCAGCCCAGGGCCTGATCCTGGAGACCCAGGATCCATCCCGTGTTGGGCTCCCTGCGTGGAGCCTGCTTCTGCCTCTGCCTGTGTCTCTGCCTCTCTCTCTCTCTGTGTCTCTCGTGAATAAATAAATAAAATCTTAAAAAAAAAATTGTCAAAAAATAAATGGCAATTAAAATATGTCCCTGATGCTATTATAGCCAAATGGTGGAGATTGATATAAAAGAAATATTCTTCTGTATAATAAACTGTGATAATATTAAAGATGATACAGGGTTTTATATATATATGTATATATATAAAATTATATATGTATATATATTACATATACTTTTTATTTTCCATAACTATGTTTGACTCTGATTTTGTACTTAATATTCAGAAGACTAACTTTTGCAAAATAAATGACTACATCTAATTAGATAATAGAGTTTATATGTCAGAAACATCTGGCTCCTTTTAGATAGACAAAGAGGGACTGGTAAAGGAGCTTCTGGATCTTTAAGAGGGATTATACTCCAGAAGCCCTTATCTGCCAAAATCAATTTGATCTCTCATTTTGAGTTTACTTGCTTCCTATAGCTCCAAGCCTTGGCAGGCTTCTATTACACTTCACTGAAGACATTGCTACTAACTTTTGTTTGACTCTACTCTCTTCACCCACATCCTTTCATGACTCCTCCCCAACATTTCAGGATCTTTTGAATATTTATCCAAAGATAAATTTTGACTGACTCCTCTCGCACTGGTTCAAGCATAGCCTTTAGTTTTACCTTCAGAGAACCAAGCCTTGTTTATGCCAGTGGTGTTGAAATAATTTAAAGAAGACAGTTACCTGGGCTGGAGTAGTTAGGGCTGACTCATACAGTGGCTCCTCTTCCTCATGAACAGAGAATCACGAATCCACCCTCATCTCTGTAAACTCAGGCTCCCCGTTTTAGATGCATAAGAATAAAAGGCACTTAAACAAAAGCAGAATCACACCATCTACTGTTTTAAACTGCATTTACATTCTTCGCATGTGAATGCCTACCACAATAAGATTCAACAGATGATTATTGAGGTGTTACTTTCTTCCAAGAACCATTCTAACATTGGGAAAGCTGCAGTGAACATGGAAAAAAAAAAATTAAAAAGAAAAAGATCTCTGCCTTCATTCTAGTGGGAAGAAAAAGATAATAAACACATAAATAACTGAGATAAATTAATGTTTAATGAGTCCATATGTGAGCCAAACACTCTTATGGGTACTTGTATTGCAGAGGTTAAAAAACACATTCAATGAGGAAATAAAATAAAAATAGGATATTAGGATAGAGAATAATAATAAAAGATGGAAGTGTCAACATAATACATTTAGATCCATGGTCAGGGAAGAATAGCAAGTTGATATTGAATGTTCATGAAGAGAGAGCCATGAAAAGATCTAGGGAGAGAAAAGACAGAGGAAACGGTCCAAATGCATGGAGGAATGAGCTTCGCTTGACCAAAAGACAGCAAAAACCAGTATGTCTAAAATGTAATGAAAGGGAAAGTAGTGGGAGATAATATAAGCAGGTGAGCTCAAGTTCTTATAGATACTGGTCAGAAGTGTTCTTATTCCTTTTTTACTGGAGGCTGATTGGGTGAAAGAATAAATGAAGGAGTAAATTGTCTGAACTTTTGCCCACTTTGTCTGGAGTCACAAATGGAGCCTGCAAGCCAATCCTATCCTTGCAGAATCACGCTCTTCAGGATGACATGAACTGACTTGTTCGTTGATGGAAAATATTACTTTCAAGTAAAGATGCTGGGATGCAGCGACTTTTTTAAAGTATCAAAAAATAAAACCATAATGGATTAAACAATATATAGCCCAATGATTTCTAACCTCAGGGCTTCCTCCCCTTAAAAATCCCTCCACTGAAGCAACGTCTTATTTCCTTCACACTCCAGCAGCTGTACCTGCCCAAATCCACTGGGCACACAGGTGATCTCTCAGGAACTTGGACAAGGTAATTATAGGGAGCCTTCCCTTCTCGTCCCCCCACTCTAGGGTGCCAAACAGCCACTCCGTCAATCTGGGTAGTTTCTGGGAATTATCCCTGTTCCCTGCAATTCCCGCAAGGCAGCAGCCTACATATTCCCTTTTCTTAGCACACAGAAGGTTCCCCTTCATTTGCTGTCTTGATTTAAGGATAGCACAGTCTAACTCCCAAATTTAATTTCAGACACATGTGCCTTGGATCAAATATCCTGCTGGCCCCTGTCCAACCACCACCCCCCCCCCCGCTTTTTTTTTTTTTCACTTTGGATTTCCTGACTTAATTATCTCAAACTCAGATAAAGCCAGACCCAAATTGTATGAAAAATCATATCATTAGCCATTATGGAATGGGCTTCAGATTTTAAACAATTGCAGAACATGAGCTGTGGTGAAATAATGAGGAACAATATTCGCTCCTAAATCAGTTTTCCTATTCAGTATTTTACTAGGTGTGAATATGTTTTAAGTGTATTTTCCTCCACTTGCCATCTTTGTCAGTTCCCCAGTAAATAGGTCTGCGTAGCAAGACCTGGACTGGAATTGTTGGAGAGTGACTCAGTAACCGCCTTCATTATCCCAAGTGTGATTATATAGAGGATGGTGACCAGCTGTTCTCCTTCTCTGATGAGGCAAGAATAAGAAAAGAAGGGCATAAATTGCAGCTGGAGGGAATTCAAATGATGTAAGGAGGAACTCTGGGGGTAGCAAGCATGGTTAAGCAGAGGAGGAGTTAGAGCAGTTAATTCCATCCCTGACAATGTGTCTGGAATGGTTTGGTGAGCTTTACGTTAAGACAAGTTCACCCAGATGACTTTGACAGAAGGTTCTGGTTCCAAGGGTCTGCCTTCATACCTCACTCTGCATGTCAGTTGGTGGCCCTCACAGTTCTACTTTCTGGGGCAAATGATTCACAACAGTTCAATCAATCGGTGGAGGCGTTATCAGGTCAGGTCATTAAAGGAGTTCTATAGTGTAGATGACAAAAAGTGGGCTTTAGAATCTGCCACACAGGAGGAGCCCGGGCTCAACTATGTGTTTGTTTTCTGACTTCCAGCAAGTCACATAATGTTTCTTGGCTTATTTCGGGGTGGTGTGTTGAGAAATGGATAAAATATCTGTAAAGCCTAAGGTACAAACAAATTAGAATATTCCCACTTTAATAGGCAAATCTTGGTAGATTCATCATTGTTTTGTAGAGCATACATAGGACTGGTTTATATCTCATCTCTTGATTTTTACCATAATCCTTGAGGCTGAGGGTTTGTATTTTATAGTTCTAGAAGCTAAGGCTCAAAGGAATTGAGGGATTTGCCTACGGTCACATGGTTAAAAAAGGTGATTTAGAAACTTGAAACTATATGTCTTCTTCTCCAAGTCTAGGATCAATTGTTCCTATTGTTTTGTTATTTATCACATTTCACCTAATAAAACCTGTAAATCTACTACAACAAAAGAAGGGAATAACCGTAACTATCACAACTGTGACCTTTTCTCAGAATGAGAAAGCACTTTAAAACAGCCTGTTCTGGGGACATCTCAATCTGCAGCTGAAAAAAAAAATGCCAATGTTGTTTTATGACAATTTTTCACCTGTGAAGTCTTTACCAAAATCCTCTCTTCTCTTTGAATATATGTATATTACCCACAATGATCTCAGCATCATGGACAGTGACCAATGGATCTGATAACCACCTTTATTGGTCGCATTTATACGATTATATTTCCATGTGGGCATTTCTTAACAGGAGAAAAGACTGTTTGGGGAATGAGAAGACCTACTAAGTGCCCTCCCTAAGAGGAAGAGTCTCAAAAAGCTAGCTTAGATTGGAAGAAAGGAATCCTCTCCATTTGCCCCTAAATTGAAGGCCTGTGTTCACTCTTCAAATGATCTTGTCTCCACATAATTTTTTGAGGGTGAAAGGTTAATAGACATATACTCTACCTTTCCTCACCTCCTCAGTTGGGATTCCTCATCTAAACTGTGTAATCCAAGAGATGATTCCGGTGACTATTGCCTTGATTTACTCAAAGATGTTACTTAGGTCACATCATACTAAGTGTTTAGGAGAGAAGGAAATTCCACAGGTAACTCAGAGATTGAGGGCAGAGGTGGAGCCCCTGTGTACAAAGGCTGACGTAAGACACCAGGTAGTCAGCATTTCCTCACTCACTGGGGTTCCCAAGGGTCTTAGGCTTCCCGGGTTGCTCCAGCTCCTCTGCAAACCAGCAAAATGCAACTGGTGCCAAGAGCCCCTCCTCATCCATGGACTTCATGCCACTTATAGCCCACTCTGGCTTTGTTTCCACTATCTAGCAAAATAAAGCTGTTGAAGAGTGACTCATATATGGGTCATGTGAGTAAAAATATTTATGTAAGTTCAATTCAAACACTGGGCAAATTTTACAAACATATAACTGTGCTAAATTTCACGAGGAAAAGGAGGGTTATGATAATCCACTTCTTGCCCACCACCCAGATCATTATTTAGCTGAGGTGCCATAATTTCAGTTGCCATAACTTTAGAAATAGTAGAGGAGGATACGACATAATCCAATGCCATCACGGTAAAAATTATGTAGTAGCACTTTTCAAGATAAAATACAAGACATACATGTTCAAGTATTGGGCCCTCCAAATGTCAAAATTTGGGATAGAATATGACTGACTAAAAACCTGATTGACAAAAATAAGAATTTATTGTGGAGACTAAATGCATATAGGTGTGTGTGTGTGTGTGTATGTGTGTGTATGTGTACAAATATATAAAATTAAATGGGCATAAATATGTTTCCAGTCAACTGTGGGAGGCAGGGTAGCTGAGCTGGAAACAGGTTAAAATTGACTTGGATATGGATATTCTGGGCTCTGTTGGAAGTACGAAATTGGAAGCTATAATGAAAGCTTGCCTCCTTAGCTTGGTTACACACTGACACAGGATCCAGCAATCTCACCTGGACCTGCCTCTCTCTGGTTCGTCCAGACAGGAGAGTGAGTTAAAGGAACAGATACCAAGAAAAGCACTGCAGGTCTGTATCGACGGCGTCTTTGCCCTGCCTGGAAAGCACAGTGATTAGATTCGACTAAATATACCATATGTTCAATGTGGCCAAAGTATAGATTATTAGGTTATATCTGCAGACTCTCTAGAGGGAGCCCGTCCAGGTTCGAGATGAAATGAGAGCTCTTCTGTTCAACAGCGATGTGACCACTGTAGGTAGTCACTTAGATGTATTAAATCTCTGTTTTCTTACTATCTGAGACATATGAATAAAATGTGAGCTTTCAGTGTTTGGAGAGAAAGTTAGCGCTTTTACAGTATAGCTGCTTAATATGTCGTAGCTATTTTCTGGATAAATACTTGGATTGATGCTTTTCCCTAACCATAATTTTATGTATATAAATTTATATATATGAAAATATGCCTCCATCTTGATTTGGGTAATTTCTTTTTTCTTTTTCAGGTCAGATAAATTTTATCCCTCTCATTATAGATGGTGGTAGGTAAGGCGGGGATGCTGGGTACAACTCACAGAAATAAACACATAGCGTTCCCTGCATATCTGTCTGCCTGTTCCTACGTTGAGAAGGGGCTATGAGACCCGGTGCCTTCGAATGCAGGGCATTTGGTCAGCTGATCAAAACACTGCATTTTCATGATAAAAATGTATTCCTGCCTATGGAATGTCAAACTGTTTCTCAACTCAAATGCCCCAGATGCAGATGGTGTTAGAACAGCAGCTTAATTTTGCCTTGTCCTGCACCGAACTTCTATTCAGGCCCTAACCAAAATCATTGTAATTTAATAACAAGGAGAATGAGAGCAAACAGGAGAGAGGGAAAGGGAACTTTGGGAATTAAATTAGTAGTAGCCCGAGAGTGTGGGACGATTGGTAATGGACTAGCCCACTGCAGCATGGCATCAGGCCTCACACAAATGAAAATCATTACCACCTGCAAGCTGCCCATTCAACTGTTAGAATCTGCTCTCAGCATTGATTTTGTTCCTGCTGGTCACATGCCCAGCACAGGGTCTCATCATCCAGGACGCCTTTGGCAGCAAACAGGGCAAAAATTAAATAAGTACATAAAAAAAAGAGGTAGAAAAAGAACCAAGTGCTAGTCTAGTATAAAGAGAGAGTAGCCCTTTGCCCTGGAGTTGCTCTTTCTGAATGGGCCACCCACAGGCATCAGTACTCTGCTTAAATAGAAATGGCTCAAACATATCCAAACCTTCCACAAGCAAGAGGGAATAAATCACAAATGAACAAAGGTGAGCAATCATTTTTTTCCAGTACATCTTTTCAAAAATTCTCTATCTTTAATATATTAGAAGGAATTATGGATGATGCCATGACTCTAATGCAGATGGGAGGCAGGAGAAAGATGACTCCTTCAAGGATATTAGGCACAAGAGGATATATTTTAATAATGGTAATACTACTAATAATAACATGTATTGAAAAACTACTGTGAAATAAAGCTTACACACATTTTCTCATTTACCACAACCATCCTATTATTATTATTATTTTTGAAGATTTATTTATTTGAGAGAGAGAATATGAGCAGGGGGAGGGGGAGGCACAGAAGGAGAAGCAGATTCCCTGCTGAGCAGGGAACTCATGCAGGGCTTCAACCCAGGACCCCGAGATCATGGCCGAGCCAAAGGCAGATGCTTAACTGACGGAGCCACCCAGGTGCCCTATTATTATTTAACCCTCTTTTGCAAGAAAGTAAGAGGAGCATTCTAAGTTAAATTGTAAACTTCCAAAATTCAGGTGTGGAAGTTTTCATATCCCTCAGAATGTGAACTTATTCGGAAATAGGGTCAATGCAGGTATGATTAGTAAAAGTTAAGGTCATACTGGATGGGGAGGGTTCCTAACCCAATATGATTGGGGACATTTGGACATAGACAGAAATACAAGGGAAGCACCATGTTGGTTGCCACAAGCCAAGGAACTACCAGAACATAGAAGAGAAATCCAGAACGGATCCTTCCCTTACTTCAGAGAGAGCACAGACCCTCCAACACCTTGATCTCAGACATTTAGCCTCCAGAGCTGTGAGATAATATGTTTCTGTCATTTAAGTTTCCAGATCGAGGCATTTATTCAGCAGCCTTAGCAAAGTAACAGAAGGAAATTAAGATGAGCACTGAGTGTTATAGTATATGTTGGCAAATCGAACTTCAATTTAAAAAAAATATGTATGTAAAAGAGAGATTGGTTATTTCATACTAAAAAAGAGAAAAGAACGATTAAATAAATATTCTTCCCAGCCTCGCAGAGACAATCAACTGTGGAGTTGGGATTTGAATCCTGACCTGACTCGAGTCCAATTATTTAACTCTTAACGTTCTCCTCTCTCTTCAAACCAGTGCACAGCAACATTGGAAAGAGCCTCAGATGATGTCTGGTCCAACACACCTGATACCTGAGTGTGTTCTCCCCAAAACCTCTATGGCAGTACTTTATCCCATCTCTTCATCAACATCATCAAAGATAAGTGTCTCTCGGCCCTCGAAGGCAGATGATACCATTTTTCGATCATCTGCAACATAAGGAAGCCATGCGTCTTCCTCAAGGCTCAGCTTGAATCTTGCCCTCTCTGTGAAGCTTCCCTCAAACTGCCATATCCCAAATACAGAAGAAATTAAAAATCCTTTGGATTTTATTCAGCCCGATTTTTTAAATACTGCCAACACAGTCCCTCTCCTTATTGCTTTACTCTAATTTGATGAAGCAAAACAATTTAATGGCTTTGAGCATTGAAAGTGTGGTCCCCAAATCTACAGTATCAGTGACCCCTGGGAGCTTGTTAGAAATGCAAATTCTCAGCCCTAACCTGAAACGTATTGAATCAGAAAGTGTGGATGGGATCCAGCCTTTGTGTTTTAATAAGTGCTCCAAGTGATTCTGACACACACCAAATCCTGAGAAGCACTGGTTTAGGGCACAGACTTTAGTCATGTATAAAGAATGCTGGGCTTGGAACTGCAGTCTAATGACTGATTGTTCCCACTCTCTCATAGCTTCTTCCATAATAACGTGACAGGTAAGTCATACTAATGATTGATAGAACAGAAGAATAAATTGAAACATAGTAGATATAGCAGATTAAAGCTTTTCTAACAAAGGAACAATATAAGCAGAATGAAAAGAAATCTCGCACCAGGTAAAATGAACAGATGCAGACCTATACTTAGAAAACTCAAATATCACATTAACTTATTAACGTGAAAGCAAATATCCACAAAAGAATAAGACTAAGTTGTTTCCAAATTATACTCTTCAAGTTCATGTTTTAAGGAGAAAATTTTGAGGGAAAAAAAATATGTATGTCTAGCCTAGTCGACGGGCATGTCTAGGAAAGTGAAAAATATTTTTCCGGGGATTTAGAAACCGCACAATGGTACACACATGTACAATTATTAAAAACACACACACACACAACATGCTTTCTTGGTAACATATCCCTACTCATTGATAGAAAAACAAAAGATAGAAAAAGCAAAACCAAATGCTCAAAACATGGAAACCTATCGCATACGATCCCAACTGTGCATTCAACACCATCTGGATCCCTTATCTACCTCCCCTGGCAAGAAATTTTCTACTCTCTCATTGACCATTTGATCCTTTCTCTGCTTTCCTCAAATCTCTGCCCCCCTTTGCCTTTTTCATTTTCTGCTAATGAATGACCCTCCCTTACACTTCGTAAAATTATATTCTCGCCCCACATCATAACAATTGCGTGTTCCCACACAAATCTGAAATAACCATTCATCCCAATTCATATTGTCACCACTACCCTGCAGTGGAAGGTATCCGTGAATCCTGCTAGTGGCCAAATCTTCCACCTCTGGGCTAGATACCACCTCTGTCCTCCCAGCCCCATTGCTGGTCCCTCCTACGCCTTCTCTCCTCACCATTGTATCCTTTGCAAAAGCTGTTGAACACGTCATTCATTCTCCGACTCTAGTTCCTCACTTCCCCTTCTCTCTCTCCTCCACTCCAGTCTGGCTCCTTATTTGCTGAAACTTGGCCATGTTCACCAGTGGCCTGGTTGCTGAAGCAAACACATAATTTTCCAGTCTTTGTTTAACCTTAGTGCTGTGGAGCACGACGTCAGCTAGCTCTAAAGCATCTCATTCCCTTCTTCCTTTCTAACAGAATCCTAGCTCTTCCGGTCAGGAAACTCTTCACCATCTAGCCACATGCCTTAGACGATGCTGATTCTGTCCTGGGCATCAGCATGATTGGTCTAACACTATTTCCACTTCTTTTGCTCCTGCGGAAATAAGCAGATGACCCAACCGTAGCTGATGGAACATAAAACGCTGTTTGTGGGAGACCTCTGGAAAAGATCTGAAAGAAAGGAAAAGCCTCTTTTAGGGGATGTGAACTCATGTGACCCCATTTTCTACTGGCAAGAGAGGAGCCAGCCTGAGGATGACATGCACACTGCAGACAGCAGAGCAAACAGGTGGAAAAATCATGCTCCTTTATACCCTTGTTGAAATGCTAGATCAATCACCCACAGTATGTGATCCAATAGAAGTTCTTGTTTAAGCCAAATGTTCCTAAAGCGTCTACAACATCCCTACGGATATGCTTCTCAACAGCATTCGGGCTGCCTCCATGACAGCGCCTGGGTTTTCCTCCTCTTTGTCTATTTTCCACACTATGATTTTCATGATCCCACTCTTACTTCTCTGAATTTAAGGGTCCTGAGGCTTCATCTCCTATACTCCAGCAGAACTGGCCTATTAGGATTTTCTGGAACTTGACAGTTTTGGCTTCATTAAGTTTTCTACATGTGCTGATTCTTTTGCCAACAGCTTTTCCTGGACTTCAACACTAGCCTGTGTAGGTTCTATGCATGTTTCAAGTCATGTTTTAAATATCGTATCCTCTTATAAAACCCCCTAATCTATGTCAGAGCCCCTGTTATAATTCCTCAAAGGTTCCCCCACTTTTTCTTTAGAGCACTTGTTCCAGTTCATTTTTATTTTTAAAAAATTTTTCTAAAATATTTTATTTATTTATTCATGAGAGACACAGAGAGAGGCAGAGACAGGCAGAGCGAGAAGCCGGCTCCGTGTGGGGAGCCCAATGTGGGACTCAATCCTGGGATCCCAGGATCATGACCTGAGCTGAAGGTAGAGGCTCACCCGCTGAGCCACCCAGGTGCCCCCCAATTCATTTTTAAATGTAGGTAACACCAGTGACAAAACTTCTCCGAATAGAAGGAAAAAAAGTAGACAATATCACAATTAAATACAGATGCAAATATTAAGAAGATAAGTCAATTATATTTGTACATTAAAAAAAAAGTAGACTATATGGCTTTATCATGAAGCATAGAAAGGGAGTTTGATATCATGAAATTAATAATATCAATAGTGTAAATGAGAAGTAATCATATTGACTGATTCCACTTAACAATCTATAAATTCGATAACATTTCTCATTTAAGAAAAGTAAATCCTAGTCCTTTATTATTTCTAAATTAATCTTGAGGCACCTGGATGGCTCAGTGGTTGAGCGTCTGCCTTTGACTCAGGGCGTGATCCTAGAGTTCCGGGATCCAGTCCCACAGCAGGGCCTGCTTCTCCTTCCTCTGCCTGTGTCTCTGCCTCTCTCTGTGTCTCTCTTGAATAAATAAATAAAATCTTTAAAGAAAATGAAATAAATTAATCTCTAGGTTTGTGCCTTTCCTACTAACATATCAAATACATTTTTAATGTTTCTGAAAATAATGGGTCTAATATTTCATTAAAAACGTGATTTGCAATAATATTTCTAAATTGATCTTTCAGATTAATATTCTAGAGTCCATCTAGTTGAGTACATAATCTGGAATAGCCAAGAAAACATTTTTAAATATTTTATTTATGTATTTATGCATGTATTTATTCATGTATTTATTTATTTTTTTAAAGAGTTTGCATGAGTGGGGGTAGGGTGGGTGGGAAGGGAATTAGGGGCAGAGAGAGAGAGATAGAAAGAAGCCCAAGCAGACTCCTGTAGAGCCCTATACGGGAGATCTCATTCACATGAGATGGTGACCTGAGCTGAAATCAAGAGTTGGAGCCTTAATCGACTGGAGCCACACAGGTACCCCTAGGAAAACTTTTAAGATGGAATATAATAAGAACTTTTTAACCATTCTTAGAAGACATTATAAAACTAAGGTAATTAAAGTTAGCATGATAGGAATATCAGGTTATTGACAAATTAATAGAACTATTTCTAGATTCAAGAAGTAGATCCATGCTATTGTATGTGTACGTATTATTCAGAGAGAAATTATTTTGTAAAAATATAGCATAGCAGCTTATTTTTAAAGTTTATCTTATATCATATAGTAGAGCAAATGTTAAGGATTTTCAATATTTCATTTAAAGATCAGGCAAGGGACGCCTGGGTGGTTCAACAGTTGAGCATCTACCTTCGGCTCAGGTTGTCATCCCGTGGTCCCTGGATCGAGTCCCACATCGGGCTCCCTGCATGGAGCCTGCTTCTCCCTCTGTCTCTGCCTCTTCCTGTGTCTCTCATGAATAAATAAATAAAATCTTTAAAGAAAATAAAAATAAAAAATAAATATCAAGCAATAAACATTAGAAAATAAATTACAGGGGACTATTTTAAAAACAATGTGATTTAGAATATTATTTGAAAATATTATCAAAGGTCGAATAAAAAGTAAAGTGATTTAAAATTACTACCATTGTAATGAAGAAAACCACCACAATGAAGGGAAGTAAACCAAAGGACAAATGGAGAAGTAGTTAAAGTATACATGCGGAAGACATACACAATAAAATACGATTTCAAACTAGGAGAGAAAAGACAGCATTCACCCTCATACCTCCCGCCCCCAGCCTAGTTTCCTTCTGTGTCTTCTCCTGTGTATGTTCTTCATGTTTGCTAGCTTTTTATTCAGTCTACATTGATGATTAGACATATTGCATCTTACTGTTAAAAACACAAGCTCTCATGTCCAACAGACCTGAATTCCATTCCTATGGCCATCCTCACACCTTCTGAATCAGGGTAGATTTACTTAGCCTCAGTCCTAACTTGTAAAGAAGGGAGGAAGAGTTGCCCATTTCATAGGATTTGTGAATAGAGGATTTGCCATGAGCTAAATATATACTTTAGTGCCCAGTACGTAGTACAAACTTAATATCTATGTCACTGTAGTGTACATGCAAACAGAAAAAGAATAAAAGAGAGCATTAGTATAAAAGAGAATAGGATTTGTATCTTTCAAATTTCTAGAGGGGTAAAAAAAAATTGAAGAGCAAATAACAAAAATTGGTAGGACACAAAGGAAGCATAAAACAAACAAGAAAAAGTCAAATTAAACTAAGACCAACATATCTGATATGGGGAAGAAGGGGAAGAATGTAAATGTATCAAAGCTTTCCCATACAGATTCTCAGACTGAATTTGAAATATTCCACACAGCCACATGTTATCTATAGAAACAACATGGGGAACGTGCTCTGTATATTGTTCAATAAAAGCCAGGTACGATAATGTGTGTGTGTGTGTGTGTGTGTGTGTGTGTGAAAGTAATGGTTGGAAATGAAAATGCCAGTTGAAGGCGTTTCCAAATATCAGCTGTGATGAGAGATGGTTTGAAAACTACAGACAACCCATTGCCACACCAACTCAGCAATGCCAGAAAGTAAATTAAAAAACTCTGGTGCCTCATATAGGCACTAGTTTCCCTTTTGCGAACAAAGCTTCTGGATAACTCACTGTGGGGAGGGTCCTCATAATAAGTTTGTTCCTGACAATTTTCCCTTATTCTCAGAAGGTTTCCAAGATCGTCTGTTTGCCAGGTGAATCGTTCAAGGGTTTCACACCAGAGAGGCGACATTGAACGTCTGCGTGTATAGCAAGCCAAGGGGCTTTTATATCTACTTGGGCTCCAAACAATGAACTTGAACACCCCATTTCAGTGCCGCAGCAGAGGTTAAGGAACTTAGAGACAACTACATGGGAACAAAAGCTTTTAATTAGCAGAGAGTTATAGTTGGAGCAAGAGCTCTTTGAAAGCTCCCTGGGGAAAATGCCTTTATTTGCAAGAGCCCACACCCTAGGCTCCATTCATTTGTTTTCTTTTGTACTTACTTTTCTTTTTTAATAGCAACCCATACTTGAGACTTTTCTAGATGTCCTACTTGTTTCCATTTTCTTTGCACTCATTATTCTTCTCAAATTGTAATGAAACTATTTCAATTGGGATGATTTGCCATTTCTCCCTTTTCTTTCTAATGGCTTCTCTTCAATTCTGCATTTATTTGCTCATTCTTTCAAAAAAAAAAACTGATGACAAAATCAAGATGTCTTGTTGCATCTCTTTTTTAGAGGTATGATTTTTCTCTAACTTCATTTCAAGGTTCTTTTCTTTTTCTTCTCCCTACAATTTTCCTTAGTCCTGGAATATTTGCTCTTAATCATTCAAACGATACACCTTCAGGAACTCTGAATTAGTTTAATTACTATCATCTAAAATTAATTTTGATTTTCAAATGTTTCTATTTTCATCTCTTCAGTCTATAGGAACTTGCTTTATTTTTCACCAGGGACCCTCACTTTGGGGGTAGATTAATGAATAAGTTAATAACCCAATCTTTGTGATATAAATGGCTCAGTATGTACTAGAGTAAAATAAACCTTGATAAAATAAGCCATGAAACTTTCAATATACAAAACTATCTGGAATAAATGTGAAATCATATTTTCCCTAATAAATGCTCTCCTTTTTTTAATAATAAGGTGGAAAGTCAACAGAAGAAGTATATTAATTCCTCTTGCTTGAAATGCTTTTAGTAAATAGTTCTCTGTCCAAAAATGAGAAAATATGGAATATTAATTCCAACTCCAGACTAAATCACTCACCAGTTAAAAGTATCTGTTTCTAAATTATTTTAATCATTCTGAAACAGCAAATAAAAATATGTTCAGTATTTTCAAGAATCACAAGCACCCTGAGATTTATGAAATAGGGGAACCTTGGCCATTTTTCCATTTAGCTGTTGCAACCCTGAGAGTTATTGATGGATTAACGATATGTGTAAGTGGCAGCGATATAAGTAGGTGGAAAGTTTCAGAAGTCTGGAATGTGTAAGTTTTATGTCAAGTGACTTTGAAATGGAGAACTCTTGCAGTTCACTTATAGCAACATGAAATAGCTATTCACTTAGGTTCCAATTTTACCCTCTATAATTGGTTTGCTGAAAAACAATAATACACCAAAATTCTTATTCGAGCAATTTTTCTATAGCAACAAAGCCTGCTTTTATTACCTGTGTATTTTGGTTTAGTTTTTAAGAGTCGAGTTATTCCCAAAGAGGTTTGTATGTTTCCATTGAATGTTTGAAAGTAATGAGTTTCCACCTTATAAATGAAAGATAGGCGGGAAGATTAATTTGGCAGTGGAAGAAGTTACAGGAACCAATAGCCCACATTTGTATTTCATTCTAGCAGACAACAGTTTGTTGCTTTTGTTCAATGGGAGCCAAGTTGTAACTTCCATCCATGGTTAATTAGCAGGGGATGAAATTTCAATATGTTCTGAAATGTAGACTGCTATTTATATATTTCACCCATTTTATATCTAATCTTCGAAATCATGGCAGCTGGTCAATGAATTAGACATTGGGCTCTTATAGTTAGTTCCCTGGCTCTCAATAGGCTTTGTAATACCACCTGGTAGGCAGGACAAAACTAGATGCCTTCTTGGTCTTCAGTTGCCCCAGTAGATGATATCGCATAAAAATATTACATTTTTAAGAGGGCTTTTTATAAAAGAGAGACATTTATGAGGATTATGAAGATAGTAGAATTCTCCTTACAGTAAAAATATGTGTAAGTCCTAAGACAGTCTAGAATCACTGAGACACATCACTTAAAGCTTCAAGTAGGAAACAGGGACAAGTTACTATGCAGCAAGCAGCAGGCCATCTGTATGGATGACCACATGTTGAAGCAGCTATCAGATCATCGTGCCATTATTTTCTCTGAACTGTGTTACCATTGAGTAAATGGAACTCTGGTTTGGTCATTTTAAAAAAGGAATATGCTACTTTAATAAGCCTCATTCTTGTTTGAGGGAGTGTGGTAGGTAAATTCTAGGATAATACCCTCGATTCTCACCTTCTGATGTGCAAGCTCTTGTCTGGTTCCCTCCCCTTGAGTATGGGCATGACCTGTGACTTGTCTCTAACTAATAGACCACAACAAAGATGATAGGATGCATAGGATTAAAGATTTTTGTACATAGGATCGTGGCATCTGTCTTTCTGGAGACTCTCTTTTGCTAGATTTGAAGAATCAAGTGACATTGCATGTAGCAAGGAACTGTGGGTAGTTCTAGAGCTAGGGCAGCCTCTGACTGGCAGCCAGCAAGAATCTGGAGCCTTGCTCCTACACATGCAAGGAACTGAAATCTGCCCACAATCTGAGTGAGCTTGGAAGTGGATCCTCTTCCTGTTAAGCCCCACAGAAGACCACACCCCTGGCCAATGTCTTAATTCTGGTATTGAAGAGAACATAGGTAACCTGATTTATAGAAACTATTAAATAATAACTGTGTGTTGTTTTAAACCATCATATTTGTGTTAATATTTTCACATAATAATAGATGACTCTTCTAAGGAGCCCTATCTTATATCTGGATATCTGTTTCTTTTACTCTTTAATACTCATGCTAATCAAAGATCAGAGTAGTAACATTACAGAATCTCAATAGAAGGCACTATTTTAATTTAGTACTATGTAATTCCAAATAGCAGCAAAGTAAAATCTTTTTTTTTTTTAAGACTTTATTTGTTTGAGAGAGAGAGAGGGAGCATGAGACATAGGGAGAGGGAGAAGCAGACTCCTTGCTGAGCAGGGAGCACAAAGTGGGGCTCCATCCCAGAATCCTGAGATCATGACCTGAGCTGACGGCAGCCACTTAACCGACTGAGCCACCAGGTGCCCCAGGAAAGTGATATCTTTTAGAAATTCAAACTTAGGAAATATTCTACTTACCCGTTTCTCTTGATAAGAAGTTTAAGTTCACAGAATGGTAGCCAATGAGCCAAATATGATTTGTAGACATGCTTAGCATGTGGACTCCACAGATCTTGTTTTTTATTTTTTTAATTGAAACATTTATCATTTTAAAAACCCACAACTTGGCTGTGTTCATGTAAAGCCTGCATTTTTGGATTACAATAAAATGCCTAGCAACACTATGTTTATATTTTACCTGGAAACCAATAAAGGAAGCTAAGTAGTTGCTCTTTTTTCTTTTCTTTCTTCTTCTTCTTCTTCTTCTTCTTCTTCTTCTTCTTCTTCTTCTTCTTCTTCTTCTTCTTCTTCTTCTTCTTCTTCTTCTTTTAGAGACAGAAGGAAGGAGAGATGGAGTTGGGGAGAGGCAGAGGGTAGAAGAGGAGAGAGAGAGAGAGAGAGAGAGAGAGAGAGAGAGAGAATCTTAAGCAGGCTCCCCGCCCAGTGCAAAGCCCAATGTAGGGCTCCATCTCACAACGCTGAGATCATCATGATTTGAGCCAAATCAAGAGTGGGATGCTTAGCTGACTGAGCCACCCAGGTGCCCATAAGTAGTTGCCCTTCTAAGACAGGGGGTATATTGTCCAATTTAGCTCAGGACAAACTCCTTCTTATTATCTTCCACACTGAGGTCACATATCAGTAGGCATTTATCATTCTTTAAGTCATATATGTATTTTTACTATTGGCCCATTGTACGAATTTAGATACTTCTCTCATTCCTTTTGTAACATGAGTAAGTGTTGAATATGCACAAGCGTTATGCTTAAAATTATATCACCAACAGACTATGTATGTAGACTATATTTATTTATCTCCATTCCCCAGGAGATCTGTTCCTGAGAAAAGGTATCCTTGACTTTCATTTTCTTTTTTTTTTTTTTTGACTTTCATTTTCAAGAGATTCAGAGATTAATTGTAAGTGAAGCAAACACCCCCCCCCCCACAATTAATGGGGTCTATTGTAATATGTAGTATCTCCTTTTCTGGTTCAGATAATAAATTATTCAGTCTATTGGTTATGTATGGCCAAAGAAATATCATGTATAAAATGATTAAAAAAAAAAAACTTTTAGTGTCACACAGAGTTCAGTTGATCTAGGTGAGCTGAGCTTTGGCCAGGCTTGCTCTTGTGTGTATGAAAAGACAGGGATTGGCTGTGAGACTGGCTTGACTGGAGTGACTCGGCTCTTTTATCTATAGGGTAGCCCAGCGGTACTCTACTGGCCATGGCAGAGAAGCAAGAGTGAGCAATCCCAATCACATTGCTATTCTTCATGTTTCTGCGTTGTCACATTTGCTAATATATCACTGGCTGAAAGAAATCACACAGCTGAGCCCCAAGTCAGAGCTAGAGAGCAATAGAAGTCACTTAGCAGAAAGCAAGGTCACAAGAGCAGTTGGAGGATTGAGGCAAGCAATACGGTCAGTCTACTATGGATGTATGGATATTACCCTGTTTATATCTGCTTTCCCAATCTTTTCCAATCCAGGTAATATGTGAAATATTCTGGCCTTAAAAAATATTGGAGTTATACAAAGTCAATGGAATGCCTTAAGTCAGAATGTATAAAATCATGATATTGCATAAGAATTTACCATGCCTTAACTATATATGCACATTGAAAACTATGAATATTATAGGACTGTGTTTCCAATGATTATTTCAAATCTATAAGAGTTATTTATTACCTAAATCTATTCACCCGAAATGATTCAAAGATTTGCCTGTACCAGGTTTCTATGCTGATCTACTTCTCTGTGACCCATTTGTTCTTTCTTCATTGTTCTTCTGCATTTGATATGAAATGTGTGGAAGTATGTTTTAACATCAGAGATCTTTACAAAAATTGCTTAAAATTCTCAAGTCTCATTCAAATCTACAAAAATAACAAATTAAAAAAAAAACCTGTTCTAATGGACATGGGTTCCCCAAAATGCTTCAAAATAAAAGATATCAAATTTGGAAAAATCTGCCTACTGTGTACCCTGCCTGACAGTCCATACAATGTATATTGTTGTATTTAAGACTCCAAGGAGTCTTGAAGAAAACATCAATTGAATTTTGTTAAAATATCTATTTTACCACTTTATTGACTCAAAACATTTTTTGTTGTAAATTTATGAATATCTTACACATTTTGTGTTTTGCAACTGAACACTTGGGCAAACAGTTTACCTTGACTGTGGAGTCCTCAGAAACTGTATCGAAACATGCAGTTTTCTCTAGTTCACCACTAAATACCTGTGTATGGTACTAAACCCTACAGTTCTTTTAAAATATGTATATTGCCCTGCGTTTACTGGCTTTCTGAATCTTTCTTGGTTATTTCTCTATATTTCTCCATTGTATCTGACTTCTATTTCAAAGAAACATGCCCTGTACTTCCTTTCTCATGATTTTATTTTTATTATTAGTTTTATTACTTTTTTTTTTGTGGCGGTGGTTGTTCAGTTTAGCTGCCATATTCATACTACATTATTATCACAGGCAGAAATGATGACATTTTTATTTTGCATATTATAAGGTTGGTTTTGTATCCCTGTTGATATAATAGGCCATCTCATCTTCACACAAAAGGTTGAAATGGTTTTGGTGGTACATTGGTTTCTTAAACGAATTCCAATCGTACAGTGGAAGCCTAAGCCTCCCTGCTGGAAGAACTACTATAAGCTACTTCTTTCTTTCAGCTGTTTTGTACTCTGAGTCATCAACAATAGAGTTTTTCTTTAATCCTTATTTCACAGAGGAGGAAGCTGAGGCTTACATAGGTAAGTCAATTTGCCTAAGATAAGGTAACTAATAAGTGATGGCCTAGACTTGAGCCTAATTTGTTCTACTTAATTAAATGAATAAGCGAGACTCCTAATAAAATGGCACTTTATGATAATATAGGAAAAGCATGATGTGTTGGAATGGATGCCAGAGGCTGAAAAATCTGGAAAGATTATAGAAGTTTGAGAAATCAAGTTAGAAAATGGGCCTAATGTAAAATACACATCGTTCTTTGACAAAAATGGAATCTTAATCAAGTAGAAATAAATTTCAATGTCAAAATAAATATACAGTGGAAACAGTAACATGTACATAAAGCATTTAATTAGGGAATCAAGGTCCTTGCACTTGAAGTTGTTAGTATTCCCATTTAAGTGAATCAATGTATAAATTAGACATCCATTAAAAGTAAGACACTGTCCTAGATGCTATAAGACATATAATTTAAAAATATAATCACTGGTTTCTTCATTAAAGAGATAAGGAATATATATATACATTATTCAAAAGTTAAAATAAGAAGGGCCTGGGTGGCTGTCAGTTAAGAACCTGCCTTTGGCTCAGGTCAGGATCCCAGGGTCCTGGGATGGAGCCCTGCATCAGGCTCCCTGCTTGATGGGAGCCTGCTTCTCCCTCTGCCTCTGCTACCTCCCCTGCTGCCACCGCTTAAACTTGCTCTTTATCTCTCTGTTAAATAAATAAATAAATAAACAAACAAACAAATAAATAAATAAATATAATATTTTTAAACAGTTAAAATAAAATAAATATATGGCAACTAATTTCTTTACATAGATAGTGGATCAAATTTTAAATCTAATAAAAAAAAAATTCAGGGTAGCCGCATGGCTCAGGGGTTTAGCTCCGCCTTCAGCCCAGGGCATGATCCTGGAGACCCAGGATCAAGTCCCACATCGGGCTCCCTGCATGGAGTCTGCTTCTCCCTCTGCCTGTGTCTCTGCCTCTCTCTCTCTCTCTCTGTGTGTGTCTTTCATAAATAAATAAATAAATAAATAAATAAATAAATAAATAAATAAATATTTTTAAAAAAATCAGGTATGTGCAGGGAGTTTCTGAGCATTGGAATATGAAGGAAGCAGATGAATTGATGTTTAATAACAATCATGCAATTGGAGTGGGGAAATTATAGCAATTCTAGCAGTTCTAGGACCTGGGGCAGCAAAATATTTATTAATTAACTTTATAGTGGAGAAATCTGGCAGACAGCATCCCTACTAAGGGCTGAAAGTTAGTATTACCAATGATGGGATAAACCAACATCACGTGCCTCTTGATACGATGTGCTGAGAGCAAAATATCATTTCTATGGTGCTTCTGCCAGAAATGTGTAACCCCAATCTATTTATGAGGAAATAGCTGGAAAACCTAAATTGGCAGCCATTTTACAATATCTTCCCTGTATTTGTCAGAAATATCAAGGTCAAGATATATAAATAAAGTAGAAATTCTTCTCGATTCAAGGTGATTAAAGGGACATGATAACTAAGTGCAAAGTAAAATCCTGAATGAGATCTTGATCAGAATATAAAGAGGTTAAGAGGAGGACGTTTTGCTTGTTTTTGTTATAAAGACCATTATTTGGATAAGGACAAATTGGAAATGGGATCTGTGGCTTAAAGGTGGTATCAGTGTTAATTTATGGATTTAATATGCATATTGTGTTTATAGAGGGTGGTATCTTTGTTCTTAGGAAATGCAAACTGGAGAAATTAGTAATAGTGACCATCATTTTAGCAATTTACTCTCAAGTACACACACACACACACACACACACACACACAGAGGCATGCACACTTACATGGTGAAGGCCATCCCTTAAGTTTCTTATATGATACTCTGCTGGTGCCATAGACACATAAGACTGAAATACGTGAATTATCACAGGAATTAAAAGGGCCAATGTAAATAATTCAAATTCTCGAAATCTTACATTTTCAATGTGTTTTATGTTTGCATGGATCCTAAAACAAGTAGGTAACATGCAACTGTAAAAGGTGACTTATTTCATCAGTTACTTAAAATACAAATTGAAAGTCCTTACTTAAGGGAGGAGTGGAAATAAGAAGAATGCTTCTGTTGTGGCAACCAGCATTTGCTGAGTTCCCTCTAGGCCCTCAGTAGACGGGGAGGCTGCTGTGGAATGCAGAGCCATGTGGGCCACAGCTCCCATCCCTAAGGACGGTACAATCTAGTTGAGAAGACAATACCAACCTTTAAAAGGCAGAATTGATTTATACAAAACAGCAATCTCTTTCAGCAGTAAGTCTCATGGAATTGATTGAAAGCACAAGAAAAATTCAGAGAACAAGTCTTCGGCAGGAAACAGTGTTCTCTGTGTTGACAAGGAAGCTTTTAAGAAGATGAATGAATTGAATAAAGCCTTGAAAGATGAGTAAAAATTGTCTGTAAAGGGATGGAAAAGAAAAAATATCAAGGTGAGATGGATGACGGAAGCCAAGAGAACAGATTGGAGGGAAGAGCATGGCTTTCGGGAGAGGAATGGGAAAGTGAAGACAAGAGATCCATGGAAAGTTGATTAAAGGAGGGTGAGAACGCCAGGAGAGAGCACCAGACACAGGGGGAAAGGAAACATTCTTCGAGCCAGGAGGTGACATGATAAAGTTGACTTTGAATACGGTGGTGGAGAGGTCGGAGCGAGGGAGACACAAGCCAGGGGATGATTGAAAATAAGTCAGGAGGTCAAGAGCTAAGCTAAGGCGTTGGTGCTGGGGATGGAGAGAAGTCATTTAACTAGAGGAGCTGTTTCCAGGGAAAGTTAGAGATGGTCAGTGTAGCCTCTCTTCAGGGAACACAGACATTGGACATTGGCTACCCTTGGGACACTTGGTAAGAAGACATGCTAGGGAACCAGCAAGACACAGGAAAAACCAACCAAACAGAAGACAGGTGTGTATGTCCCCAGCAGGCCTCCCCACCAAGGGATCAGCCTTCCCGTCAGTGAAGGAGTCGTGGGTGCAGCAGCAGGGCCCTCCGTGCGACTCCCAAGTGGGTTGGTGAGTGGAAGACTGGAGTCACAGGAGCACAGAGCCACTTGGACGTGGCAGCTTTAGGTCCCGTGGAGTCACTTGCCTGTCAGCCCTGTCCGTCGTCCCTTCCCGGCCGTGTCACCGGGAACAGGGAAGCTTCAGTTCCCTGCTGCACTTGCCACCCCCACTGCTTTCCCCGAGGCCACCCCCACTGCTTTCCCCGAGGCCTCCCCGCTGAGCCGCTTACCTGCACACACCTGTGGGCCCTGGGTCTGCGCCTGCTCCCATCACAGCCCTCTCCTCCCTGCATGATCCTTTTGTACTTACCCAACGTCTCTCGTTAGCCTGCAAGCTCAGAGCAGAAATTTTAAAAAGAAAAAAAAAAAAATGAGGAAAACCCAAAGCTAGCCACAATATGGAATGGATGACAGAGGCGATGTCTGTCCCTAGGACCCCTACCTTCTCCGATGACACAGTGTGGGGAGAAGGAACGTGGCAGGAGAGAGGCGGCCTGAGCTGCAAGTGGGAACTGGGCGTCGTGGAAATGCTTAGCTCGCAGGTAATTCCCAGGCAGGTGAGGACCTGGGAGTCCTCAGTGGGCAAAGCGCCTAGGTGATCGCCCACACGTGCGGCCTCTTCGCAAGCCCTTGGGAAGGCCCTGCCCCAGGTGTAGTCAGGAGCAACCGGCCCCCTGGCTTTTGCCGCTCTGTATCATCATTTTCCAGTAAACCTCCTTTAACAGAAGCCTTGGACACATCAAGGCCTGTGTCCCTTGTCCTTTGACGTTCCTCATTTGGGGAAAAAGGAGCTCATGAAAATGGACTCGCCTTGCCCTTTCATGATGAAGACTGAGAAAATTAAGTTAAAACTTAAGAAAACAAACTAACGTAAAACCACAGTGTGTGAAAAATAAAATCACGAGGTGCGAAACTAGTAAAAGAGATTCTCAGGTGGGTCGGGAGGCTACCTAAGCTGCCTGGCTCTTAGATTTGCAGTGAGTTGTTCTAAAAAAGCAATCCTAAGACCCCCCACTTTCACAGTTTTTAGGCATCTAGTCGGCTGGAGTCCCCAGATTCAGTGTCTTTTCTTTTCCTTCCACCTTTTGAAGTTCAAACGCTGTTACCCTTCACGTTGGCTGGGAAGCCAGAGCGCAGGAAGCTCAGCTCCACCTCCTGGGGGTAAAGCCTGGGCAGTACGTTCTTTTATCAAAGCCTCTTTGGGAAGCTAACTCCCTTCAGTGGCTCCCGGGGTAAACAAATCCATTCGTTGGGGTGGCCGCTGTTTTAACTTGCTTCACTGTTCTCGGTGTGTAGTGTTCGTGTGCACAAACTTTTGGAGACGCTCACCAGGTGGTTTATTTTCATTGGGATAAAATGACATTTGAAAAGCGGGAATACAGAATCATCCGTGTTTTTTTTTTTTTTTTCCCTTCACAAAGCTCTCCACCATTTACAATGCTCATTATTTTGGTCCTTCTTTCCTGGACAAGATCGTCATAACCCCAAACTCCTCGAGGCTTTCAACAATGGTGGTTTATGTCTCCATTCCTGATCGTGGCTGTGGGCCTTATGGGGCCTGGGCCTGCACATTTTCTCATTTAGGGACTCAGGGTAAAGGAAAGGCCCTTATCTGGGCCAGCCTATTCTTGTGCAAAACACTAGACAGTTATCTATCACTTTTGATTAGAATCCTCGGGTCGCAGCAAGTCCTGTCTCCAGGGCTGCCAACAGGAGAGGCATATACTGGTCCCCACCGGTGACGCCAATCCTGCAGCAGCCAGCCAGAACCATGGGCCCCTTCTCCGCAGTAGCTCCCTGAGCAACAACTCCTTTTCTTTGTCCTCTCCCATTTCTCTCTCCCTGTTCTCTTCTTCTACCTTCTACTTTTCTATTCCTTTTTCTTCTGACAGCAAAATATTATAAAATCGCTCTGTTGCTCTGTTTCTATGTTGCTCAAATGTAAGTGATGGAAAGTCCGATTTTACAGGAAAATTGAACCTGCGGACTTCTGTCATTTGATTGAGTTGCCTCTAACATCATGTTTAAATATTTACTGTATAAAGTGAATATGCTTTTCTTGTACTTTTATCTCTTTTACCACCAGGAAAGAGAAACAAATTTGTATATGAAATACAAGAAAACTGCAAAACATGAAAATCTGACTTTAGGGATGACTGGGTGGCTCAGCGGTTGAGTGTCTGCCTTTGGCCCAGGCATGATCCTGGAGACCCAGGATCGAGTCCCACGTCGGGTTCCCTGCATGGAGCCTGCTTCTCCCTCTGCTGTGTCTCTGCCTCTCTATCTCTCATGAATAAATAAATAAAATCTTAAAAAAAAATCTGACTTCAAAACACTAATTCCTTGTATCCAATTATATATATATATATATATATATATTTTTTTTTTTTTTTGCATAAACTGTCTTGCCTATGTCAAGTTAAATTGTGGAGAGAAGTATTATCCAGCCTCGTTCAAGGGATAGTTTTTTTTTTTACTGTAATAATGTTAAAGCAGAAAATGTCCATTTGCATTAATATGTGCAAAAATGACATTAATGCATCTAATTTATCTTTGTATTCTATATGCCTGCCAAGGTGTCTGGTTCATAGTAGATGTAAAGAAATTATGTGTCAAACTTTATTTACCAGCTCAGGATAATCAGACCCCGTATTTAAGAAATGTTTAAGAAAATAATCCCTCAGCTGTTTATTTTAATGAATGCCAGGCATCCTGTCAGGCACTGAGAATATGATGGAGAGCAAAACAGATTATTTCTCAGCCTGTAATGAAAAAAAGGGGGGAAATAAATGTGGTAAACGCTAAAGTATAGAATTATTGGTTGCTCAAGAATTTTTAATAAGACAATCTAGTTGGAAACATAAGAAAATGATGATTGAGCTAAGATATAAGGGAAAGGAAGAGTTAACTGTGGCGTCGAGGAGAGAGGGAGAAGGTGTTTCAGGCAGGAAAACACCAGCTATGAAACCTATGTGGCAGGAGGGGAACACAGTTCATCAAATAAAGCTAGTGTACTAGACTAGAAGGAGAAGGAGGCAGCAGGGAGAAATATAGCAAACACCACCACCACCAACAACAACAACAAAACCCTTTTCAGGGATGTGGAAATTAACAAAACCAAAGGCATAAAAGAATATGAGAAGTATTTTTGTTTTAAAAATAAAACTTGCTGAACTTATCACCAGAAGAGTGGGAATCTGTGATATTCTGGCTCAAGGTTGTTTCCTAACCATCCATACTACCAGAAGTTAATAGACTTGAAAGTTCTACCAAAGCAGGGCAAGCCATAAGGTGAGCAGCTTCTGGTGCCATCAGAAGGGACTAACTCAATTTGTAGTGGTGGTGATGCCCACTCTTAGTGTAAGGAAGACCAATGGATCTATTAGCCCGATGGGGTAATTGTTGGACCAATCATGTAGGAACATGCTTGAGGTTTGACCAAGGCTGATGAGAGAAAAGACCTACACCAACCACATACTCCTGACCAAAACTGAGGATGCTCACATGCACACAAAGAAACTTAAAATGGCCCAGTGGAAAGTAAAATCTGGAGCAGACATGAGAATGATCTGAATTTGAATTCCCTTTTCTACATATGCACATCCATCTCATATGTAGCACACAAAGAGCTCACTGGACTGAGGTGGGTAAGCATAACTTATGTCCAATCAGCAGTTGATGACTAAAGTATGCCAACACTGGGTGATCTCTTAAAAAAAAGAAAGAAAAGAAAAGAAAAGAAAAGAAAAGAAAAGAAAAGAAAAGAAAAGAAAAGAAAAGAAAAAGAAAAGAAAAGAAAGAAAAAAAAAAAAGAAAAGAAAAGAAAAAACAAACCAAGAATAATGAAAAAGAACTGAGCAAAGGTATCAATAGTTGCAAACTAAAGAAGAGCCAGATTTCATAGATTTAGCCCAAGAAACTATTAAATGAAAATAAGAAAGTAAATGAAATGACAAATATAAAACCACCATCATCGCAGGGAAAGAAAAAACATCATAAATCAGAGTTGTTACGTGTTTCTCTAAAATGTCCAGGTTTCAACAAAAAATGTGGAGACGTGCAAAGAAACAAAGATGTGTGGCCTAAACCAGGAGAAAACAGTCAATACAAACTGTCTCTGAAGGGGTCTCAGATGATGCACTTGGCAGACCAAAGCTTCAAAGCAACTATAAATGTGTTCAAAGAACTAAAAGGAAGCATATTTCAGGATTTAAAGGAAAGCATGACAACAATAAATCAAAAATAGATATGGTTAAAAATGAATTATAAATTAAAATTAAGAAGTAAATTAAAATTTAAGAAAGGAAAAGGACAGTAACTGAAACCAAAAATCAGCTAGTGGGACTCAATAGCAGATTGAATAACTAACTAAAAAATCTCCCTCAAAGAAAAACCCAGACCCAGATGGCTGCCCTGGAAAATTCTATCAAATATTTAAAGAATGAATGACAACCCTTCGAAAACTTTTACAGAAAATAGACAGGAGGGGCACACTGCTTAATTCAAACTATGAGTCTGGTGTTGCCCTGGTAAGTAAAGCAAGACAAAAACTTCACAAGAAAATAATAGGACATACCAATATCCATCATAAATATATGCACAAAAAAATCCTTACCGAGAATTACTACAGAGTCCAGCAATGTATAGAAGGATTATACACCTTGGCCAAGTGGGGCTTATCCTAGGAATGCAAAATTGGTTGAACTATCCAAAATCAATTAATATGATTAGACCATATTAGTAGAATAAAGGACAGAAACAACATGATTATCTCAATAGAGGTAGAAAGAGCATTTAAAAAATTGTGACATAAGAGCTCCCCCAAAAAATTGGAACAGAAAAGCACTTACTCAACCTATTAAAGGGCATCTTTTGAAAATTCACAGGTAACATCAAAGTTAATGTTTAAAGATAGTATGTTTTCTCTAATATTTGAAATAAGGTGAAGATGTCTGGTTTGCCAATTCTACTCCAAGTTGTTAACTGAAGTTCTAAGCAGTGTGATAAGGCAATAAAAGAGAGAGAGGGAGAGAGAGAGAGAGAGAGAGAGAGAGAGAGAGAGAAGGGAGGGAGAGAGAGAGAGGTTGATTCATATTGGAAAAGTAAAAGAAACCGTCTGTATGTTATTGATACTATTTGAAGAAAATCCTAAAGAATCCACTCGGATGAAGTTGATTCCTAGAAGTATAAGTGTCAGTCAAATTCTAACATGTAAAATCAGCGAACACACCAACTAGAATGGGCATAACCAAAGTGAGAAACGATACCAAGGTTTGACCAGGATGGAAAAATTGGATCTTTCCTACATTGCTGCTTAGAATGTAAAATGGTACAACCCTTCGGAAAGCAAATCGATTTCTTACATAGTTACTTACCATTCCCATAAGACCCAGCTAGTTCACCGCTAATACTCTCCCCCAAAGAAAAGAAGACGTATGTTCCCAAAACAGTACGTACACAAATGTTCATAGCAACATTATTCACAATAGCCAAAATTTGGAAACAATCCAAGTTTCCACCATCTGGTCAATGGAGAGACAAAATGTGGTAGTATCCATGTAAAGCAATATTATTTATCAATACAAAGGAATGGACTACTGATATATACTATAAATATGGTAGAAACTTTAAATATTATGCAAAGCAGAAGAAGCCAAACACAAAGGACCACATATCTTATAATTCGAATTTGGGGAAATGCCCAGAAAATGCAAATTTGCAAAGATGCATAGCAGGTCAGCCATTGCCGAGGATTGTTAGCAACAGTCACGGTTGAACATGACAGGTACAAAAGAGATTTGGGGTTTCCAGAAATATTCTAAATTGTGGTGATAAATAATCTCTACATTTACTAACAATTGTTGACTTAATGCAATTACGGTGGGGAACTTTTATCATATGCATACTATAACTTTATAAAGCTACTGAAAAAGGAGTGACTACAGGGAAGAGAACTGTTTGGTGAGTGGTGGATAAAAGATTAGATACAGAGGATTAGCTAGGAATACATTGCCCAAATCCAGGTAAGATTAAATTAAAAGCTCCATGTATACGCCGATGTACAGAGTTAGAAGTGGAAGTGACCCTAGAGAACTTTGTCTTCCCACACTACTGGATTTTAAATTAAACCTCAATACGAGTAAGTGAGTTTTCTATTTTCAAATAGCTAGTTATTGGAAGAACCAAAACTAGATCCTAGGTCTGTTGAAATATCCAGCGCCCATTGTATGATTCATTTACTCAAAAACTGTTAAAACTCAGCTGTAATTGCTAAAAGCAAAGTTTTCTCTTTAGAAACATTATTGCTCTTTAGAATTGGCACAAAAAAGCAAATGCTTTTGTATAAACTGTGTTAGAATGGGCCCTGAGTACACATTGAGGAAGAAAATAAAACCAGCTAAAGGTGTTTTGTTTTTTTTTTTTGAAACTTTAAAAAATTTGAATGCATTTTTTTCCAAAGGAAACATAATGAATACCAATTTGTCTCTACAAAAACTATTAAGAATGGAAAGTACTCAGAATGCAAGCAATTTCCTTGAAATAGTAGGCAAGATGTGAGCCTGATCGTGTTTGTTCCACCTGGCAAATTAGGAGTAGAGTTTGGTGGGTGGGGGTGGGAAGCAGCAAGACATCAATGAGATCAATCAATTCAGATAGTAAAAATTTTGGCTCTTGGTTTAATTTATTGATTCTAGAATGACTATTAAATCTATTTGAGGTCAAAGAAAGAGTGAGAATTCCAAAAGCCACATCCTCCTAGGAATAAGATAAGCAAATTTTAGTTCATTTGCCCTGAATTACTGAGTTGCATTTCTGGAGGGAATAATGTGGTCTGTGTTCAACATCTCTGATTTTTCAAGGTGACAGGCTGAGCCTGTGGAACACTACATGTGTGGAAAACCAATCCAAGGAACTTTTTTTTTTTTCCCCAGTGAAGTCGATGATATTTTAATAATTAACCTACCACCAGGTGACACCTATTATAATAAAAATACCTTTCTTACAACGCATACTAAGAGCTTAATATACTGGGCTTTTCTTATTCTACAAGCGCCTCCTTTGGTGAGGGGTAAATCTAGAGATTGTAAAGGCAATGCTGGCTGGTTGAGAGCCTTTGCCCAGATTCAGATCTTCATCATAAATGTTCCTTGATTATGGTGGTCACAATCCAAGTTCTCTAGCTCTTTCTGGTAAACATCCCATGGGATGCAAAGATGTGAAACCTAATCCTGGTAACATCACTATCTTTGGAGTCTCAGGGAAATTGCTTAAAATCTTTGAGCCTTATTTCTCCTAGTATAAAATAGGAGCATCTTGATCTCAAAATACTGGTATTTGGACAGTTTGGACTAGGCTGTGTTATAAGTAAATTGAAGCAAAATAGAATAATCCCACCTACCTTGCAGCTATATTATCTGGAGTCTGTGGTATCCAAGGTCACTGCAAGTAGGGAATTAGAGAGAGGTGAAGGAAGCACACCAGCTCTTAATTGCCTCAATCCGGAGGTGACACATACCGTCGTCCCTCACATTTCGTTCACCGGTAGTAATCACATGGTCCCAGCAAATTGCAGTGGAAGCTGGAGATGGAGAGGACTACTTGATGAACACTGTGATTGCTCAGCATCCTGGATGACAATAATAATAATTAATAACAATAATAACAATAATTTTATTGAACAATAACCACAGGCTTGCTGTGCTAAGTCCCTAGAAGCCGTTATGTAACTTAGTCTATTCTATAATCCTCTCTGAAAAGTACTATTATGCTTCCATGAGAAATCAGAGGTTTAATGGCTTTATGTTTTTGCCCAAGATTACATAGTTAATAAGTGTTGAAGCTGGTAGTCAGATTCAGATATATCTGATTTCAGAGGATTTCCTGTAAACCACTATGCCATAGATCACAGATGTATGTGAGCCAAATGTAATTCTCATAATATGAAATGCCCTGTCCTTGTTGCTTTAACTTTCCCATGGTCCTCTGACCACTATCTAGGATCTAAATTCACCGTGGTGGATTCCGGTCGAGTGAATTGTCATGGGGCATAGGAGTGAGCGATTTCTCATATAAAACTGTTGCTGGCTTTGCCAGTACACTCATCCCAATTGTCATTGACACATTACCCTGTCTTGTCTCAGCACTCACTCCCAGCCCAGAGCAGATCTCGGCAAATTCAACTCTATTGCTGTAGTGGGAGACGGATCACATCAGGCCTTCCAAGCTACAGCGTGCTGTTGGTGACTTGAAAAGCAAGGACTGTAATGGCAGAGGGCATGCTGAAATCAGAAAAGAAGAAGAAAACGGGCGCTACAAAAAGTGGAGGAGCTGGTGCTAAAAGCAAGCTACCACTCATCTCCAAAATTCATCCTTGCTAGGCCATAAGCTAAGCATCATTTTTCAGCACATTAAAGCAACCGGGTGGAGTAGTGATGAATCTTCATGAAATACCTTCTTCTGAACTATCTTGGTGCTGCAGCTTCTGATCTTGCCTCTAGTAAACATGAACAATTATAAGAGCTGATAACAAGTTTTTCTTTGATTTTCAAAGAGTAGCAGTTTTTTTTTTTAAAGATTTTATTTATTTATTTATTCATGATAATCACAGAGAGAGAGAGAGAGAGAGAGGCAGCAACACAGGCAGAGGGAGAAGCAGGCTCCATGCAGAGAGCCCGACGTGGGATTCGATCCCGGGTCTCCAGGATCACGCCCTGGGCCAAAGGCAGGTGCCAAACCGCTGCGCCACCCAGGGATCCCAGAGTAGCAGTTTTTAAATGAAAGTGTTTTTATATCTGTTTTAAAAGTTGAATATGCTTGATATTGCTTATGTTAATTGAAATAAATTGGTATCAGTTGATGTTTTACTAGTATGTTTTGTTCTATATGGAAATAAAAAAATCCTTAATTAAAACGTTTCAATAACACAATTGAAAACCAAAATGATGGGCTAATAGAGGTTATCCTATTGATGTAGTGCTTTTCATATACAACTAGATGCTATTTTCATTTCTTGATTAAAATCAGATTGGAATATATTGTCTGCCATTTTAACCTTTCTGAATAGACCCTGGCTTCTGTTTTGCTTTTCTTTTGCCACAGAACAACTCACATTTGCACCATTGAAATCTTCAAAGATTACAAAACAATGACATATGCTCTAACAATGGTATTTAATGAACATGCTGCTGCGTTGAGAACATTATAATAGAGAAGGCACACTGGCGCTGATATTAAATGATCTGCAATTCAGAAAGGTAAGTTATAAATGACTAAAATATTCCGTGCTATTATTTAATTGTAACTAATTTTTCCAGGCAACCAATGCACAATGCCCTTTATATAAATGGAAAGGAGAAGATGACAAAGCAATATCAATTTACATAAAAGCTAGCCCATTAATAACTTTGCAGATCAAGTTGAGGTCAAGTATTCAATTAAGTTCCACTATAATGATGGTTCTTTTCTGCTAGAAATCAGATTCTCACCTATCCTGAAAATCAAATGATCCAATCTTGGGAATTAGTGGTGTCATGAGCAATTAGATTAACATGTTTGTATTCTGTCGTAAAAACACTGGAAGAGAAAATGCTTTTGTAAAACATTACAATTATATTAAATTTGAATTCCTGAAATGTTGTTCCTAACTTACAATCCATTCTAAAAGCTTACATTATAAAAGATATTGAGAGTTAGATGAATATATGTTTACTATTGTCTAGCGGTAGTTTTTTTTTTTGTTTGCCTTTCTTTCTTTTTGATTTTTTTTTTTTTTGTAAACAAAATGTATTTCTTTCCCTAGGCTCTAGTTGTAAATTAGCATTTGAATTCAAATGACAGCATGTTCCTTTTCTTTTCCTGTACAATTCTTGCCACAAATGTGCTGTTTTTAATGGCAAATCAGCTAATTAAAGACAGTGTGGTGTGGAAAATGAATGGAGTTAATTGAATTAGTATTAAAACACTTAGTAATTAATCACTTCTTGCATTGCAATTATTCAGAGCTTAAAATTGTTGGCAAAGCTTATTCTTATCCATATGTTTTCTCAATATTACTAGAATTAAAAAAATATTCTAGGCATGTCCTAAATGTGCAAAAGTTTGGGAAGGAATCAGGATTTCATTTAAGACTATGTAAATCTCACATAATCCATAATGTTACCAGTTCTTCCTTAAGATCCTATATTTAAATGTTATCTATTCTATAAAAATGTTACCTTTCCTGTAGAAAGTTAATAGATACTGAAAAGAGGAGATACAATATTAGTGCAAGTACTTGCTTTGAATCATTAATTTCTCTTGAAACTTGTTGGCTGCTCGCTGAACACCAGCTGCTCTTCACTCCTAGTATCTCTGATTTTGACCTTCAGGTCCCAGATATTTGCATGATTTTTTTCTCCCCACTCACCCTACTTACCTGAAAAACCAACTAGCTCACATCTTGGGAACCTTTCCTTTAATTTGTGAGTCAGCCTAGAGAAAGCTTCTTAATCTCTAATGTTTACAGCTCTACTTTGCAAATATAGAAGTTTATGAAATACAGATATATTATTGACACATTGGATAATTGCAAATGGAAGATTGGCATGAAGACGTGTTTAATTAATTAACTTTGAATTCTATTATAGAAAAGCTTTGAGTTGGGTTGCACAAATCAAGGAAATATGCTGGCATGATTTTTGTACAAATTTGTGATGACATTTTTCATTAATTTGTTCTCTTACTGATTCAATTAATGAATGGTGAGACTCAACCCTCAAGTTGAACTAAGCATCCAAAACCTCTTTGGGCTATCTTAAAATAGACATGTCTATACGTTGGAAGATTCTTCATCAGTAGACCCATATTGTGGGTCCAGACAACCATATTCTTATGGCTATATAAGAGATTAAATAATGATACATGCCAGAATTAAAAGCCATTATTCCAGATGTTCTTCTACGCACTGAAAATATAAAGACCAATAAAAACAGTCTCTGTAGGGTCTTTCAGTCTAGAACAGTTATGAACCACTAAGTAAAATAACGATCCCTCTTACAGAAGGCACTGAGACCTAACAATTACCCACAGGGATACATATACAATGGTTGAGGAGATTTTCCCCCAGGTTCATCTTTATTTCTAAATTTCTGAGGTTAAATTACAATCTAAGCACATTCATTTTATTATGCACAGAATAATATTGGGACTGGTCAGAAGTAATAGCAGAAGAAATAATGCTTTCTCAGTAATAGCCATAGATACTTAAAATTAATATTCAAAACTGTATTTCTAAAATTTATTAGACAATGGCATATGGATGCCAGGCCCAGGTTTTATTCACGATTTTATTGCAAGACCAAAACAGTAAGAGACACATAGAAAACACCCAATAAATTTTTGTTGAATTAACGACTGACATAATGAATAATGCATCCCCAAAATGACGATTACGTTGGTTATCACTTTGCTTTGACTAAATGAATTTTGCTGATGCCCCCTGTTATTTTAGTGAAAGTCAAGGAAACCTTTTAAGTATTATGAAAGAGGTTTTCTGAATTGCTTCCCCAAATCATGACAGTCATAATGGCTAACAGAAATAATTTTCTCACCTGCTGAGCAAAGTACCTCACCTCTTTAACAATCTGTGCAGAGTCAAACGCTATCACTGCCAAGAAGAGATTTTGAATTCTACAAGTCTTGGATCCTTTTTCCTAGAATATATCCAAAACCAGGTTCATGGAAACCAAGCAAAATGCTCTCAAGGCAATTACACTGCTGCTTTCCAATCCCTGACTGTTTTAGAAGGCAAATAGCATTGGGAAGCAAATCCTGTCACGAATTAATTATGGAATTAGGTGGAAATGACAAGGATGATAGAGAATTTGAGCCAATTTGGGGAATTAACTGAAGAATTAAAGCTACAGTAATGTGGCAACAATTGAAAGGATTTATTGTACTCACAGTAGAGTTTTTGCCCTGATTTCAGCACATGAGTAAACAACGAAAAGTCTGACACTCTAATTATCAGTCTTCAGACAGAAAGGTGAGAGAATGACCTATCAGGATCAACTCCCAAGAAAAATAATAGCTCACACTCATCTAATGTTTGTACAATGCTGCTGTAATCTGAGCCCTGCCCTATGCATGTTGTGAATAGTGATTCCTCCCAACCTTCCTATGAGGCAAGTCCAGTTATTAATTGCTTTCTTCGTATTTGTTTTTTTTTTTTTTATGGATGAGAGACGGACAGATGTGGGAGGTGTCAGAACCAAGATCTGAACCCAAGATTTCTGGTTCTGATGCCTACGATTTTAACCACTGTGCTGTACGAGGAGAATTTCAAAACACTCTATTTTGAAAAATATGTTCCCTAGAAGTTCCTACTGTTGACTGTTCAGAGATGATACATGAAATATACTTTTATTTTTTAATTTAGTTTTTGTTTTTTTGTTTTGTTTTTTTATGAAATATATTTTTAAAGATTTATTTATATGAGAGAAAGAGAGAGAGAGCATGTGCTCACGCACCCCCATGTGCACAAGTTGGGGGAGGGGCAGAGGGAGAAAATCTTCAAGCAAAGCCTGACTTGGGGCTCATTTTGGGATCCTGGGATCATGACCTGAGTCCAAAGGTCAGCTGCTTAACCCACTGAGCCACCCAGGCACCCCTAAATGAAATGTTTTATATATCATCTAGCTCCCAGAAAATATTGTCCTGTTTCCAAACTCCTCTGCCTTCTATTATGACACTGGTCCTCCATTATTGAAAAGCCAGCCTAATCAGCAATCCTATTCCCTCCAGAACAGAGTGACATTATGAGACCTATGGTTAATAAGGACCCGCTGATGGTTGAGTTTTTGAGGTACAAATATGCACAATAGGCTCTCAAATAAACTGCCGAGATTCCATGACTCTGTAAAAACACTTAGCAGTTTCAGTGATGATGTCTTTGACAGTGTGTTAATGGTGGGAATTCTTTTCACTGATGGCATAAATATATTTGGAAAATATCCCTGTGTTATGGGATGTCAGCTTAGAGAGAGAACTGCTAAATGAAAGCAGGAGTTTAATGGATCAGTTTGTGACTTCTGGGAAAAAAAAAAAAAAAGTAAAGAATTTAACAGAAGACTAAATTCTACTTGGGTGATTCTCTCAGCAATCTGAGTAGCAGAATTTCAATTGTATCCAGGGAGTCTTGTCAAAAACCCAGCAAGGATCTTTATCCTCTTCTCAAGCCTTCTCGGGCAGGCTGCTTGCCCTTAAAAACTGAAAAATCTCTCTTCTTTCCTCTTTGGATTAACCACAAGGATATGACGTGTGGGTTTATAAGCTTGGCATGGTGTCTTAAAATTTGAACTTTGATAATTCGAGGTTTCATTCCAGTCATGGCCTCGGTTGTCATCTGTGATAAGGTGCACCACGTATTGTTTCATAGGATTTTTTTCCTCTCTACTAACAAGGTTGTAAGCTCTTGAAGATGTGACATGACTCTGGCGTCTCCCAGATGTAATGGATAATAACCTTCACCTGCAGGCTCAGTCCAGCCAAATTCCTGAGCACTTCTGAAGTTCTGATCACCAGCAGCTCTGGCATTTGGATCTTGCCTTCTTAGGTTTCTTCCTTTGGCTGGATTTATGCACTCTGGGTTTAGTTTCTGGATTGAGTGCCCCACTACCCCTCTAGAATGGAAATCTTTCTTGAGTCCTGGATTGCCCTTTGTCGCCTTGATTTCCTGGTTTTAATATTCCTGGTCACTGGAACCTCTGTGTCAGTAGTTGAAGCTTGAAGAACATAAATGCCTTAACTCTGCTATTTCTAGCCATTCATCTTATTGGTATAATGCTTGGCCACAGAAGGCGAGGCAATCCCTTTGTAAGTCAAGGGACTGGCTCCATGTTTAATATTTGACTGAGGCCAGATTTCCAGGTCTACACCCCATTGTCCCTGTCTTTCCGACATCTAGTCAAGCTGATAAGAGAGCCTACTTTCTCTTTTGGTGCCATTGGGCGATCAAACCCTGGTCTCCTAGAAAACCTCATTATGTGAGTAAGAAATCTTTTACAGCATTTTTTAAAAAAGATTTTATGTATTTATTTTAGAGACAGAGAGAGCGTACATGCAAGCAGGGGGAGGCCCGGAGGGGGAGGGAGAGAAAGGGAGAAGGAATTCCAAGCAGACTCTGAGCTGAGCATGGAGCCCAATGCAGGGCTCCAGCTCATGACCCTGAGATCATGTACTGAGCCAAAACCAAGAGTCGGATGATTAATAACTGACCGAACCACCCAGGTGCCCCAACCTTTCACAACGTCTACATATCTCTATCTTTCTAAATCTGTCTCCTCTGCCCTCATATCAATTTCTCTGTCCTAAATCATGTCTCCAGCACCTCAAAACTGAATTATTGCACCAATTTCCTAGCTAATCTACCAGCTTTCCTTGACTCCTTAGATCATGTTGGCACCGGAGTTCCATAAATACAACCCAATATGACACTCCTATTGAAAATTCTCCAATCACTCCACATTCTCTAATTGTGACTTACTAGGCATTTTAAGGTTTGGACCTTCTCGTGCAGACTTACTTCCTACTAACTTCCTCTTCATCTTTCAAACTCCAGCAGCGGTGAATTGTTCATATTTTCTCTACACCTCAACCCTTCCCCAATATATCAAACTGCTTTTGCTTATTGTATCTCTGCCTAGCTAATCCTTTCCAATGCATAGGGCTTTTCCTACCCCCATTCCCCTATCCCATCTGGAAAAATTCTACTCCTACTTATCCTTTAAGACTCAGATTGGAGGCCACTCTCTCCAATATCTCTGCCAAGACCCCTCCAGACTGAGTTACATGTTTCTCTTCTGTATGCATTTCACTTATTAGTTTCTATAGCATGTTTTGTGTCTACCTTTACCATTAGACTGTAGTGTCCTTTAGGGCACAGGCTATGTCTCATAAATCGCTGTAACTCCAGCACCTAGCAAAGTTCCTGACACACGGATAATAAACTTTTATTGCACAGGGAGTCTTCAAGCCATAAAATGATTCACAGGAGAATTAATGGAGAAGTAACATGGTCCCAGCACTCCTCTGGGAATCAGTGCTCTGTGTGATGCTGGTGAGGTCACTTAACCTTTCTGCGCCTCCATTCTCTCAGCTGAGGAGAGACCACCTATATTTTAAGGTTCTTCCCAGCTCCATATTTGCTGTGAAATATGGACTCTTCATGCTGCATTTATGTTTTTGATTATAGAAATTTAACAACTCCTTCGACATACTTTGCAGACACTACACACAGAGTTAAGAAGCTATTGTGAACTAAGTCATTTGCACACATAAGTTCCCCAGTCATTTGCACACGTAATGCAGGTATATGTCAATTGATTAAACAAATACATTTTTTGTAATTTTATATAATCTTTCGCTTTATATAATCATTTATATATTATTATATATCATAATATAATATAATTATAATTATATTATGATATATATATCTATCATAATATAATATATAATTATATTATAATATATATATATTTCTCCATTATATATATATTTTTTGCTTCTGCAACCATGGTCACTTTCTTCTTGACACCGGATTTAGAAGCTGTTTTCTTCTATAATGCTTTATGTTCTTTAAGGTCCAACCCGAAAGACCTTGTGCCACTTCATCTTGAAGAAATCAGTATTGAGTCTCTTCCTCCTCCTCATCTCTGTCCAAGAACAGTGTAGGACCTTCCTTGATCTTCTGTACTTCATCAATGTTAGCAACAGATTGAGATTGACACCCTTTTGTTTTTCCCAGCTTCTTTTGACATTTCTTCCCGCCTACCTTCTCTTCTTCCTCTCCACCACTAATACCACTAGCCAGTCTGAACTCTGACCCTTCTGGTCCTATCCCACCTTCCTGAAGAATGGACATTTTCTCAGTGAAGTGGACTCTAAATTCTTTCATTTCATCATTAGTGAGGGAACAATTCTTGGCACAATAACTTTATTATCTTAACTCATGAATAATTCTTTGGTGGGTTGTTTCTGCATTTTCTGAAGAAATCCTACCTGTGGTGTCACGGCAGGACCAAGAGACAGACCATATTCAGGTACAGGTAACTTTCTTACTTCAAATACCTCTTTATCCTTCATCAGCTACTTTGAATGTATGTAGGGGACAAAACATCTTTGAGCTTTTTCTTTTAAATCTTGATCTTTGTATAAAAAAACAATCATTTTTTTTCTCTAAACATCTATAAGTTTATCTGGATTGATTTTGATTTCCTTCACAGGCACTTTCTTCTGGAGAAGTTGCTGGACAATCCCTTTTTGTTTTGAGAGAAGCAAAATTAATAAAGCTTTGCTATCCTTTCTGTACCTGGCCATTCGATCTGCCCTCGATATGTGTTCTAGTATTTTCTGGACAATCAAACTGAAGAACCCGATTCCTAGCCAGGAAGTCTAGACCCTTGCTAAAATAGCAGTAGCAAATAGCACCACAGTTCTCTTGCAGACAGATCTGTTATAAATGTCCATTCTCATCCTCTGCTGCTGTCAAACCCAGGTGGTGGGGCTCTGGGAGGAGGCAAGGATAGAAGAACCAGGATGTAGCTATCAGGACACTTGATATAGATACTGAATCTCCTTACAACTGAAAAGAAAGACAATACTTTTCTTCTTAAGGTGAAGTCTCTAAGTGGAGTATAGCACATTTATTTTTTGCTGTAGCTCACAAACTATGCAGGTCTGTTCCAAAGTGACAGTGGTGTATTATTCTTTTTTGTGAACTTGAATATATATATATATATATATATATATGATTTTTAGTCAACAAGATGTTTTAGTCAACAAGACTGCTCAAATATCTATGAGTTTGTGTGTGTGTGGTGGAGTATGAATAGTTCCAATAAATTATGTACTAAAACCAAAACATTATTTATTAAAACAATTTTTTTTTTAGAATTTACTGAGTATCAAGACTTTATTATTTTCAGTGGGCAGTTTAACCATCAGCAACAATTACATAAAAATTATCAATTAAGTTTTATTTGCATGTCATTAAATACTTATTTCCTCAGTGTCTGAGGAACTTTCTTACTCATTTCTCTGTGTTCTTGATAGGATATAAATTTTGGAAATTCACTATTTGAGTTAAAATCTTTGGCCCTCTATGTGAATTGAGGCAAGATATTTGACTTTCCAGTAACTTAGATTTCTCTCCTATAAAATGGAAATAGATATTAGAGAAGTTACACATAGATCGGGTTAGTTATACCATGAGAATTGCTACATGCAGCATGAAATAAAAATATGTAAAATTAAACAAATTAGAATAGCTTGTACTACATAATACGATCAAAAAATTATTGTAGTGAATGCTTGCTAAATATATGGAGGATAAGATGAAATTGATAAGGCATACAGACAAAAAATGTAGTAGTTAAGCCATATATACAAAAAAGTCTAATAATAGGTTAAAAATAATAATATCTTTAGGGAGAGGTGGGTTGTCTTATAAGGATTTAAAGTTGAGATATGTAAGTGACATTTAAATTTTTCTAAAAATGCATTGTTCGGTCAAAAAAAAAAAAAAACTATCCAGAATGTAATATATTGGCAACAAAACATATGGTTCATGTCTTTATGGTGCTTTCAATAGAGAAGATATACACTGAAAAAATTTCTGCATTTATGGAATTGAGAATGATAAAGTTTGATATCCTCTATAAACACATAAAAAATAAATCCAATTTAATCTGTGTGGAAGATAGGGAGGATATTGTGGAGGGAGTAATTTATTTTGGCTGAAACCTGAAAAGTAAATAGATATTGAATGTACCAGGATGTGGATTGGAGGAGTGGTGGAAGAAAAAACAAACACAAGTTTATTAAAATCAGTAAGATTGGAAAAAGAAAAAAAAAAAAAAAACTGACCCCAAATCAAGAGTCTTTCCATGCTCTGGGGGATCATCCATACCACTGTGTCAGAAAATTATCCTGAATAGCTAATGCAATAAAACTTTATACAATGATAACAATATAAATATTTACACCAAACTTTAAAACCTTATTTTCCTACACATTGTCTCATTTAAATTTAACAGATACCGGATGACTTGTGTATGATTTTTTTTTTTCATTTTACTAAAAGAGAAATAAAGCTGATTGGCCTGTGCAAAGTCACACAGCTGAGGTAGCCAGAAGTCATGTGCTCAACTATTAAGATTCTGAAGACGACGCATTACAGAGATCTAGCTCCTTTGAAGTGATCAGGGCTCGGTCTGCAAAATGAATGGCAGAAAGAGTTGCTCGTTCAACAAATTCCTGATAGATACCTACCAAACACCAGGTGCTGGCTGAGTTGTTAGGGATAAAGCACTCAACGATACAAGGCACAGTGCTGTCTCTGTGGAGCTTATCTGCTAGATGTGAGAGGCAGAGAGTATACAAGCTTAATGACAAAATACGTAGTTTGTTTGTGGTAGCCAGGGTTCAGAACAAATATAGAGTAGAAAGAGGGCTAAGGGGCATTATGGGCAATTTTAGAGTAGTCAGAGAAAGCTTCACTGGAATGGTAACATTGAATTAAAGACCTGTGGGAGAGAAGAGATAGAGCCCCACTGAGATCTCAGAGAAAGGATTTCCAAATAAAGACAATTGTAGATCAAAGGCCATAGACAGGAGGTAGTCTGGGGCCAGGGGTATGTTTATGTAACAACAAGGAGATCAGTGTGCTTAGAGCAGAAGGAATGGGAGGAGAGTAACAAGAAGAGTAACAACGGGCCAGTACCTATAAGGTTCACAGGGCATTGGGAAGACATTGGCTATTAGACTGAGGGAGATGGGCAGATGGCAGGGTGCCGAGCAAAGGAAGGACGATATCTGGTTTCCATTATAAGAAAAATCACCTCGTCTATTGTATTGTAATGAGACGCTGTTGACAGAAAATGTGGGAATGTCGGTTAGGAGGCCATCGAAATAACCAAGGAGAGATTAAATTCTGGCTTTTTAAGGTTAAGATGATAGGACTTGACTTGGGACCAAATGTAGGGTGTGCAAGGAGGAGAGGGATCAGTGTAAACCACAAGTCTAAAACGTACCAGGTCATACATCATGCTCATTCCTTTCCCAGCCGGCCTTGTGGATACCGGCTGCTGTTGTTCACTTTGTTTTTATTGTTTATCTGTTTGTTAGTTGTTCTGTGTGAGTGGTTTGAAGAAGAATAGAAAGAGTAAGAAGGGTGAGCGAAATGAGTTGGAACTGGGGGGTCAGTTCAAAGAAACTGTAAAAGCTATATTCCTGGCAGACTTGCAACAAAAATATCACCCCAGAAAGCAGCGCCCTATTCCTTGATCCGTTTTTCACCTGGAAAACAGTTTTGTCACACAGGCAGAAATTACAGAAAATAGAAGAACTGAGTTATCCTGGAATTTGGTCGATTATAACCAAATCAACAATAATTATCAACAGAGCATCCTCAAAGCGGTAATAACAGCTTGTCTATCCAAAACTCTCCTTCGGAATGTTTTTATTTTCAAGAGTGTTTCACCTGGAGTAAAGATGCAGTACTGTGCTTGCACACAGAAAGCCGTGCCTATTGGTCTGTAATTTTCCTAAACTTGAAAGTCGGATCACTTTGAGAGCAAACACCTTGATGTGAATACTCGGGAAGTGTATTTAAGAAGAAGCAGGGCAGATATTAGTGCTGAACAATGACAAGTATGACATAGGTGCTAGACTTCACACTGAGGGGTCACCGCACACATTATTTCACAATGGCTGCCTCAGTAGATGAGCTGACATAACAACCCACTGCCGGTGCCATAAACAATTGCCAATTTCATTTTACAGGAGTCACATGGATGAGTTGAACCAGAAAAAGTGATGATGGTAGATGAAACTGAATATGTATGACTCATTCAGAGCTGCCTTATTAGCGCGGAGGCACTCGCATGGATTCAGCATTGGAGAGCCCAGGTTCAAACCCCAGGCCTGCCGTTTATTAGCTACATGACCTTGAGCAGAACACTAAGCTGGTTTCCTCACTCTAGAAAGGAGGAAGTTAATGTAGACTTGTACTGAAGAACCATGTGAATCGAATGAGACAACGCGTGTGTAAAAATGGTTAAAATACTGTATAAATATTGATAGTACTGTTTGAACAAGCTTTCCTTTCCCTTTGAAAGATGGAAACAAGGAGAATAGGAATGAGTTCCCAACACTCTCCTTGATTTCAGAGATTGCCCACCTGCCACCCCACTTAATGTAAACAAGAACAGCATATGTCTATCTAGCTAACTATCCATGCATCCAACAATTTTATTGTTCATCTTGTCCAATGCCGTTGTGTATGTTAGAGTCAAGATTCTAATTTAGACCTTTGTTCCCAAGCCTGCATAATTCCTGTTATACTAAGTCATTGCCTGTGAATTTTACACGGAGCCACACTGTGTCAGAAATGGAAGAAGTAATAGAAATCATCTTGTGGAATGGTTTTCAAATATTTAGTTGTAAAGTCCTATTGGGAAGCTCAACATTTGCTAGAAGTAGGGCTGCCCTTGTTAAAGCAGATATGGGAACTCCAGAATTACTTCTCCACTCGGACCCCCTCCATTTTTCCTCTTGGGATTGTCAATAATTTAGGATTTCAAAACATGAACTTAGCTTATCCTTCTCAGTTTTGCAACTGAAAAACTTTTTTTTTTTTTTTTGCAATTTCATACCTTTATTTGACAATCAGCAATTAGTTCTCATTAACAGTCTGTAGATTTTTGAAAGTGGTGACAGGTATGTAGGTAACCAGCGTGTAGAGCTTGTTTGGTGAATCTTCATCCCTGTTACGTTTTCTGGACAACTGCACATGGATACGGTATGGAACATTCTGTGGTCTAAATGATTTACCCAAGAGCACATGACCTTTTGATTGTAAAAGAAGAACAAGGACCCCCCCCCCCCCCCCCAGTTCTGTGGAACTTTGATACCATTCGCCCCATAGTCTTCCTACATTAGTCCTACTGTGTTGATATTTGAAGGGTCTGAATAAAATACATTTTTTATCTCCTATCCAACTTCTGAACAAGTTCAGATATATATATATATATATATATATATATATATATATATATATATATATAAAGGATTTTGTCATATGGAGACAAATATATCATTCACATAATTGATGGAGCTGTTAGAGAAATGGGTCACTGTGTGGTAACAAAAGACCATTCCCTGCACCCACATCAAGGGGGACTCTAAAACTGAATGGGTAGTGAGTCGAGCTCTGCCCACTTAACTTCTCCCTAACTTACCAGGTTACATTCCTCCATGAGAATACAGGGGCAATGAGAGTCTAGTGCTGTCTTAATATAAGACCCCTGTTACAAAATGAGACATCAGGAGGATGAGCTTGTGACTCCATCTAATGAAGGACCAGGAGCAGGGATCTGAGGACATCATACATAAAAGCATATAGTTTTATTTTGTTTCAACTTCTGGTTTTAACTTCTGATTTGTTTGCTGTGCTATTAAATATTAACGCTCTCGTGAACATATCCAAGTGTTTGAGTACTTATCAAATTTATGAAGTTCTATATTTCCTGGTGGTTTCATAATTTATAGATGAACCTATTTCTGAAACTAAAAATTATTGTAGTGAGATGTTACATAAGGCAAAACCAAATGTGGATAAATCTTGAAATAGCGTTCTTCTTTCTCATCCTGAAAGAGCAGAGTCAGAGTGGTTGTCATATCTTTAAAACAGAAGACATCCCAAGGACAGGGAGGAAATTGGAGTCTTAGAATCAGCAAACCCATGCAGGACTTAGGAGAGGCCTATAAAGACATTGTGGATATAAGGTAATTGAGAAAGGAAGCTTGGGGGTAAAGAGGGATCTGAAACATACATCATTCAAGGTAATACTAAAGAGTTGTTGAAGATCCTCAGTAAAATTCCAATACATCTTGAATCCATGATTAAAAGAAGATTACTAGTTGTGGCTTGAAAATAACTATTCATGTTAATTCAAAAACAGGTTGAACATTTGGGAGCATCAACTTAAAAAGCCTTCACTGAAAAGTCAACACAGGAGAACCTGGGGGGCTTAATCGGTTAAACATCTGCCATTAGGCACCGGTTGTGATCCCAGAATGCTGGGTTCAAGCCCTATGTTGGGCTCCCCGCTCAGCAGGGAGCCTGCCTCTCCCTCTCCTTCATTCCCTCCCCACTACTCTTGCTCTCTCTCTGTCAAATAAATAAGTTTAAAAATCTTTTTTTTTTTTTAAAGTCAACTCACTATGGTGATTGGTAAGACCTTCGTCCCTCGTACTAGGTAATTATAAGGTATGCTTTCAGTAGTTAGGGGTTCAGAATAAAGTTACAATGATTTTAATATAAAAATGAGTATATATCTTCACTTTAACACCCCCCACCTCACAAAGAGAAAGTTGCATATTCCTTCCCATTATTCTCCCCATTTCACTTGAATCTCAGTTCTAACTTCTATCACTAGGAGGTAGATCACTCTGCTGAAAAACCTGTCTCCACTGATGTTGCTGTTGCCACCGCTTCAACTTATCCTCCAATTCTGAGCCTCATTATCACTTCTACAAAGAGGTCTCCTATGATTTTCAAAGAATAATGAGTTTCCCTGTTGTACTTCTCATACCACCCCAAGATTCCTCCTGTACCTTTGCATAGTAGATCTAAGCTTACGATTTTGTTCATTTGGTCAGTCAAAAATACTTAGTGGGCATTTATCACAAGGAAGACATGTCTCTAGGCTCTGGATAGATCATTATTAATAAGACAGCCTGGATTGCAGTCCTCGTGAAGCACACATTTTAGTGGGGATACACCACGCCATCAAGGGTCTTGTTACTGCTTTGTTTTTCCTCCTAATGTTTGCTGAACTTCTATAATCTTGGTTGATATTTTGTAGTTCTCAATAGATATTGATTGAATAAATAATGAATAAACAAGAGGAAATTATGGGAAAGAAATGAATGAATAAATATGTAAGATGCTGATAAATTCTCTGGAGAGAATTAATACTGAATGAAAGAATTGATAATGACTGGCTTATCCTGTATCAGTTGCTATGAAAGACTTCTCTAAGGTCTTGACATTGAAACTGAGATACACATGTCAGGAAGACATCAATTTTAGGTGCTGTTATTCAGGAACTACCATGTTCTGAGAAAGTCCAATTGGTAGTGAGAGGCCTGGAGATTGAGATATCTCAGAGGAAGAGAAAGAGAGAGAGGGGCTGAGGGAGAGAAAGATGGAGGAGAGAGGGAAAGAGAGGGAGGAGAAGGAAGGAAGAAGAGAAGAGAGGAGAAGGGAAGAGAAGGGAGGAGAGGAGAAGAGAAGAGAAAAGAGGAGAAGAGAAAAGAGGAGAAGAAAGGAAGGGTAGGGAAGGGAAGGGAAGCAAGAGAGGCATCAAAATGAACTAAAATAAACATGAGTGAAGAAGCCATTTGGAAGTGGACCTTCTAGGCATAACCGTCACTATGTGGATTGGAGATGTACCATCTGACTCCCTTTCTCCCAAAACTGAGAACAAAGGTAAAATGATAGTTTTATATCACTATGTCCTGGAGTAGTTTCACAACAACCAATAATCGAAACATGTCTTTCGTAGTTATGGTATAGCATTCACAGAATTTTGTTACTGGCCCATATTAGGTGAGGGGGA